>NC_044031.1:598604939-599215702 GCF_901765095.1 Microcaecilia unicolor
TTCAAGGCCCTGAAAGGAAATGACCCCAAGTATCTGAAGAATAGGATGATCCTCCACACACCGCCAAGGACACTAAGGTCCTCCCAAGGACTTTCACTAACTACACCCTCTCCAAAAGACATTACACGATGTGATACCCGCAAGCAAGCCTTCTCCGGATTAGCCCCTACACTCTGGAATGCATTGCCTGAAAGGCTCCGCTTAACACAAGGCTATCTCTACTTCAGGAAGCAGGCGAAAGCTTGGCTCTTCAACGAAGCCTTTAATGGAAGAAGTAACTAACTTGTTTGTCTCACTCACACACACACACACACACACACACACAAGGATTGACTCGGGCTGCACACACTGCAGCGGGACATGTTTATCCACTCCTACCCTAGCTGAGATAATATTTAACCATCTCTCTAACCTCATGTGCTACTTTCTTCAAATCAGTCACCTTACTTTCTAATTTTTCCTGCTTTCTTACCCATCTATATGTTACAACTTTGCCTTACCATTCACTACCAATTATAATGTTCTGTTATGTATTGTGTTGACATTGCGAGTAGTATACCATGCCATACTCTGTATTGTTAGTTGAATATTTTTACTGTTGTGCTTATTGCTCATGTTTGATCTATTCTTACTGTACACCACCTTGAGTGATTTCCTTCAAAAAGGCGGTAAATCCTTATATATATATATATATATATATATATATATATATATATATATATATATATAATTTGTTTATTAGGCTTTATTAATCACCTTTATGAAGTCAGTGTACAGCAGTTACAGTTTAACATAAAACGTACAGTTTTGTTAACAGCATAACAATGGTAAAATAACCGTCAGGTTTATTTTTGAAAGAGAAGTGCGCCCATCTTTTGACACAAATCGGGAGATGGGCGTCCTTCTCCCAGGGTCGACCAAATCAGCATAATCGAAAGCTGATTTTGGGTGTCTTTAATTGCTTTCCGTCACGGGGATAACCAAAGTTCACGGGAGCGTGTCGGAGGCATAGTGAAGGCGGGACTGGGGCGTGCTTAACACATGGACATCCTCAGCCGATAAAAAGAAGGGCATCCCTGATGAATACCTGGCCGACTTTACTTGGTCCTTTTTTTTTACGACCAAGCCACAAAAATGTGCCCTGAATGACCAGATGTCAAAAGGAAGGAATTGGGGATGACCTCCCCTTACTCCCCCAGTGGTCACTAACCCCCTCCCACCCTAAAAAAAATTTTAAATATTTTTTCAGCCTGTATGCCAGCCTCAAATATCATACCCAGCTCCATGACAGCAGTATGCAGGTCCCTGAAACAGTTTTAGTGGGTACTGCAGTGCACTTCAGGCAGGCGGACCCAGGCCCATCCCCCCTACCTGTTAAACTTGTGGTGGTAAATGTGAGCCCGCCAAAACCCACCACAAACCCACTGTACCCACATCTAGGTGCCCCCCTTCATCCCTAAGTGCTATGGTAGTGGTGTACAGTTGTGGGGAATGGGTTTGGGGGGGAGGTTGCGGGGCTCAGCACACAAGGTAAGGAAGCTATGCACCTGGGAGCTTTTTCTGAAGTCCACTGGTTGGTGTCCTGGCATGTCAGGGGGACCAGTGCACTACGAATGCTGGCTCCTCCCATGACCAAAGGGCTTGCATTTGGTCGTTTCTGAGATGGGCATCCTCGGTTTCCATTATCGCCGAAAATCGGAGACGACAATCTCTAGGGACGACCATCTCTATGGTCGACCTAAATGTTGAGATTTGGGCGTCCCCGACTGTATTCTCGAAATAAAAGATGGCCACCCATCTTGTTTCGATAATACGGGTTTCCCTGCCACTTCGCGGTACTTGCTGCAAGGACGCCCTCAGGAAAACTTCGGCGCCCCATTCGATTATGCCCCTCCAAGTATAGATATAAATGCAATAAATGAGGTAAACTTGAAAACAGCAAATTGAAATCTAATAGAACTACCATGAAACAGTATCAAAAATGCCCAAATTTAACAGCACTGGAATTCATGGCATAACCATCTGGGCTTTATTACATATTCTAAGAAATGCATGACCTCAGTAACAAACTAAGGGGCCATTTTATCAACTGCATAAGGGCTACCATGGCAATGGTATGTGGCAAATTGGCCCTACAGCTGGGCTCGCTCATGAAGCTGGCGGTAGTTCCGGCATCCACTGCATGTCATTTCCAGCATTAGGAACACTTTTTTTCCTGGCACTGGTGGCTTACCCAGCAGTAATTGAGCAATGCCATGCTCTACCCGGTTATCACCAGGTTAGCGTGGGAGCCCTTACCGCCTCCTAAACAGGAGGCGATAAGGGCTCGGGAATAAATGGCTGAGTTTTTCAGTAGTAGCTCAAGGTGAGTTACATTCAGGTAAACTGGGCAATGAGACAGTTGTTTTTGCTTTGTTTTTATCTAGAAGGTAATCAGATAATACAATTTCCAAGAACTCTTATACTAAGATGCTGAAATCTGGGCTTAGTGTGTTCTAATGCAGGACTTTGTTGCATGCTAAGCCCAGATTTATTGTGACCTATTTTTAAAGCTTTTTCTTTTTTTTTTTTTCAGGTCATGCACTAATGATTGCAAAAAATGCAGGAGCACATACCGCTTCTTATTTATGATGTGCTAAGAGGAAAATTCTATAAATGGTGCTGACAAATCAGTGCTAGAAAAAAATCGGTGCTAATTGCTGTTCCATAAAGGGCACTCTGGGTTGCATGCCTTTTATAGAATAACCATTAGAGTCGATTTCTGCACCCAAAATTGAGCACCGGTACTTATGCCAGCTGAAACCTAGTGTAAATGTCAATACCCAACTCAGTATTGCAAATGTTTAGTACTACTAGATGTACATAGAGCTGTCCCTAGAGGGCTCACAATCTAAGTTTCTGTACCTGGGGCAATGGAGGGTTAAGTAACTTGCCCAAGGTCACAAGGAGCTGCAGTGGGAATTAAACCCAGGTCACCAGGACCAATGCTCATTGCACTAACCATTAGGCTACTCCTCAACTTCACTTCACAGAGAATCTTTTACAAAAGGGTCTTCCTGATGCAGGCCTTGTAGGCCAAAACACAGCTCGTGTTGAGTCTTGATAATAAACGTCTGATTTTCACATTGTCTGGCTACTGTTCTTAGTCACCCTTACTGTATTTGTGTTTGTCTTGCTGACTGTGAGGGTTTGTTCTCCTGTTTCTACGTTAACAAAAAATAACATTCATAAACCCAAACATTAATCACACTAAAAAAAACAAAACAATTTCTTCCCACACCAATTTCTCCAAGGAAGTAAAAATGAAATCCCACTAGCTGACAAAAACTTACACATCACCCTCAATTCTGAAATGCTGCACAGAATAGACATGTTTTAAACAACTTCTTAAATAGATTAGTATATGTAGTTAATCTAATCTGTATCAGCAAGGAGTTCCATAATTGTGGACCTGCAGTGGAAAAAGTCTTTTGCCTTATTTTTTCCAAATGGATCTTCTGCACAGCTAGAATAGATAATAGATAAGCATCTGGTGGTCTCAAAGACCTAACTGCTTGATAGATTTTAAGATTAACTCAATCTACGCAGGCTGCAAAGAGCATATACTCAAAAACCTCCAAACAGCCCAGAATACGGCAGCCAGACTCATATTCGGAAAACCAAAATATGAAAGTGCAAAACCCCTACGAGAGAAGCTACACTGGCTCCCACTCAAAGAACGCATCACGTTTAAAGTATGTACCCTAGTTCACAAAATCATCAATGGTGATGCCCCAGCCTACATGTCAGACCTGATAGAGCTACCACCCAGGAATGCTAAAAAATCATCTCGCACATTCCTTAATCTCCATTTCCCCAACTGTAAAGGTCTAAACTACAAATTAATGCACGCATCAGCCTTTTCCTATAAGAGCATGCGATTCTGGAACGCGCTGCCAAGCAACCTAAAAGTGATCTATGAACTGACCAACTTCCGAAAACAACTGAAGACCCATCTCTTTGACAAGATATACCACAGAGATCAATACATGTGATACTCCCCACATATATCCAGAAATGTTTTATAATGCCTTTTGTTATATTACTATCAGGTATTCTATTACCATGCAACCCAAAATCCTTCTGTAATACCAAATATCTATTCTCTTCTTACTTCCACTATCCATGATGTATTGTAAGCCACATTGAGCCTGCAAAGAGGTGGGAAAAGTGGGATACAAATGCAATAAATAAAATAAATAAGAACAGTTCTCAGATAATAATCAGTTTCCAATCCCAATTATTGTTTATTTGGGATTACCCCAATAAGAAACTTCAGATGCTGCAAAGTTTTGTGATTCATCTTATGTGTAATTTGAAGAAATCAGACCACATTAGTCAATCATTCAAACAGTTTCATTGGTTGCCTGTTAAATTTCATATTATTTTCAGATTTATTCTTTTAACTTTAAAGGCTTTTCAAATTGGTAATCCTGATTATTTGGTGCTACTTACGGTTCCTTACTCTCCTGGACATGTTCTTTGATCTCAGAATGACTACGTTTGGTCCTGCCAGGTCCTCAATTGCTAGACTTGAGTGTAGACATCACAGTGCATTTTTCTTTGAAGCTGCTGCTGTTTGGAACCCTCTCCCTCACTCTATTAGAAGTGAGTTATCTTTGAAATCCTTTAAGATTGAAGTGAAAACTTGGCTCTTCTTGCAAGCTTTTGATGGAACCTGATTTGTAGTATGCTAATATTGGACAGTGCTGCTTTGAGTGTTTTATATGTTATGTTTGTTGCATGATTGCTTTTTACTTTTCTATCATGGACTTTGGAGTTCTTTTCTTTTATGTATACTTTTTAGCGTAAACCGCTTTGATCTACAGTTTAGTAGTTAAAGGCAGTAGAGTAAGTCAATAAATAAATAAAATTAATTCTTGACAATTAGCCATAATAATTGATTGTTAACATCAATTAATTGTGAGTTAATAGCTTGTTAAACAATGTAGTTGCACATGCGTCTTCATTCTGTGTTGAAATTTGGGCACCATATATAGAATCTGAGGGGCTGCGTATGTCTAGTGGCACTATAGAAATGTTAAGTAGTAGTAGTAGTAAGTGCTCCTGCGTTAACTGTGTGTTATCCAGTTAGCCCAAGCTAATTAGAACACAGTAGATGGATAACATTCCCATGCCACATTCTCTGCCCATGCCACACTCCTGAAAAAGCCGTAAAAGAGCAAAGCCAAGCATTGAAGAGTCACGCAGTAGTTTGGCCATCAGCGCGCGCTACTTCCATATTAAAAATTGTTCATGCGGAAGAGGAGCCAAGAGTAGGCGTGCCCTGTGCTAATCAGGTAGCATGGGTACATTAGTGCGTGCTGCCCAATTAATGCAGGAGTAGCGTGGGACCCTTACCATCTTCTGAAGAAGTGGCGACAAAGGCTCCTACAGTAATGGTCATGCATTAATTGCAAAAAAATATGGAAATGCAGCCATTTTACTGCTATGCTAAAAGTGGCCACAGTAGGCAGAAAACCCACATGCTGCAACAGTGCCAGTCATTTTTTAGCACAGCTTGGTAAGAGGACCCCTAAATGTGCCTAAGGGCTTAACAACTATTTAGTAAAAGGGCCCCCTACTTACTAATAAAAACCAGGTTAGTAGTAAAATAATCTTTCTTAATTATAGCCCATGTCGATAACTTCCTTTCTAACTCATACTATCTTAGGTCCCATTTTATGCAATGAGACCTAGTTATTAAAACCTGGGATTAACAGTAAAATAACACATCCTAACAGTAGCCCACATGTGATAATTTTACCCCTTACAGTAATTGTTTAATTAGATATAGTTAAAGGCAGATTATTGTACTGATTGACGTAATTTATAATTACAAAACTAAAACTATTTAAAGTTAAATATTACATAATGAAGTACAATCTTAATAAACTCATCAGAGTTTGAATCTCTTGAGTTATCTTTCATGATGTTATTACTAATCTGATACAACTGAAAGCATTTCTTACTGTTGGGCATTATCTGTATAGGTCAGAGATAGGTGCACAAGTTTGGGCATGGATCTCAGATCTGCAAGCAAAATAATGAGCTAATTAGGTGATAATATTAGTGATTATATTGTCACTTGTCTTTTGATGTTTAATTGTTATTTTATATCTTATTCTCAATTTGTATAATTGTTTTTCTTGTACTGTAGCTTGCACTACAGACTTTGTAAGCCACTTTGAGCCTGTGATCAGTGGGAAAATGTGGGATATAAATGTAATAATAAATAAATAAATACGAATCAATTATTGGTGCCAACAAGCATTTAATTGGCAATAATTAGGATTTGTGTACAGATCTGCCTTACTCGTTATCCTCCTGCAGTTCAGCACTATCAGGTAGCAGGGCAGAGGCCAACAGAAATGGAAAACTTTGTGCCTGCAGCTGAGGGAGAATTTCTTTTCAGTCCAGACTTGAGATGACTTGCCCGAATGATGACTCCTGCCCTCCTACTGACAACAACATTGAAGCCACCTTCCCAGGTCATTGTTTTGTTCAAGGGTGCACAATAGATAAATAAATTGGGCCAGACACACGAGAGTTCACTGGCTAGAAAGGGGTTTTATCTTTGACTAAGCTCCTTAGATCTTGATAGGATTTGAGCATTGCATTGTGCTCTGTGGACTCCTGAAGAAGGCAGTTATGCCAAAACACGGCCCTTGTTGAGTCCTATGTATAAATTTATCTTATATGAGAACTTTTAATAAACATATGCATAATACAGAACTTCTCTTTGGACTATTTGCTCGTTTGCCTGGTGGATCACACTGTATTTTGTTGCTGTTTGCAATTTGTGAATCCTTTTGTTTGTTTGTTTGTTTTTCTTTTGTTTTAAGTGTATAGGTGCATCACGGGCATTCCCAGCATTTCGGCACAATATTATAAATACTATCATTTACGTACTTAACTGCCATCAGTTGAGCACCAGCATTTACACCAGCCTTTTGCAGGGTGAATGTTTACGCCCAAAGTTAGGCGTAAAAACAGCGCTAAGCTAGTAGTCTGTAAAGATCGTTCTATGCACACCACCCTTCGCAGAATACTAGCTTAGCGTAGAACATCCCATTGCGTTTAATGAATACCCCCCTCCCCTTTTTAAATAATTGTGAACAACAGTTCCAAGGGACCTCTATTAGCTTTAACTTCTTTGGGTGCATTTTCATAATACCAGCCAACCTACCTAGCACGTTCAGAGTTAAAACACATGTACAGGGGGCCTGCATGGTGGAAGAGTTCTGTCTGTATTGCAACAGCAGAGTATGTCACTATACAGTAGTACTATACATGTACATTTTTAAGAGTCGTATTTGTATGCAAATGTGGTCTTCAGTTCATATTACCTGGGGGCTCTCCATCTGCCTGCAGACCAAAATTCAAGTTTTCTTGGATATTGTCATATAAGTACTATAGTTAGGGCATCAAAATTTAAAAAAGCAATGTGTAACGTGTTAGAAATTTTTTTAAAATGGAAAATTAAGCTATCAATCTCTATGTGACACTTGTATATAATTGTATTTCTGCTTGAAAAAGAGCAGGGTGGAAATTGCAGTCAGAAATCATTGCAACACATGTGATTATCTCACTGAAAGCCAATTCAGTCATGTTTTCTAGCCTATGGCAGTTAATTTCTGTAAGCAGAAGTGATATAAATAATATAATTAAAAAGCACTAATGGAAAAGTATCAAAAATGGAAATAATTGCATTCCAGAGTTTTAGCAAGTGCAAGTGGTGTTGTATACTATGACTCAAGACTTTACTGAACAGAAAAAGAGTCTTGCATTCAGAAATACTGGACAAATATAGCTATTTATTACTGAATTAATATGGACATTAATGATCTACCCTCCTTTAACATAGTAACATAGTAAATGATGGCAGACAAAGACCTGTACAGTCCATCCAGTCTGCCCAACAAGATAAACTCATTTACATGGTATGTGATACTTTATATGTATACCCGAATTTGATTTGTCCTTGCCTTTCTCAGGGCACAGACCGTAGAAGTCTAGCCAGCACTGTTCTTGTACTAAGTTCTGGAGCTAACGTTGAAGCCCCTTAAAATTTACACTCCAGTGCATCCCTATCTTTTCAGTCACAATCAAGGCATAGGCCGTAGAAGTCTGCCCAGCTCCCATTTTGTTTCCCAATTACTAGCGTCGCCACCTGATCTCTGCTAAGATTCCATGGAGCCATTCCTTCTAAACAGAATTCCTTTGTGTTTATTCCACACATGTTTAAATTCCATTACTGTTTTCATCTCCACCACCTACCGCGGGAGGGCATTCCACAAATCCACCACCCTCTCTGTGAAAAAATACTTCCTGACATTAGTTCTGAGTCTGCCCTCCTTCAACCTCAATTCCTGTCCTCTAGTTCTACTGCCTTCCCGTCTCCGAAAAAGGTTCATTTGCAGATTAATACCTTTCAAATAATTGAAATTCTGTATCACGTCACCCCTGTTTCTCCTTTGCTCCAAGGTATATATGTTCAGGTCAGCAAGTCTCTCCTTGTACAGTTTGCAACACAAATCCCATACCATTTTTGTACCTTTTCTTTGCACCACTTCCAGTCTTTTTACATCTTTAGCAAGATACGGCCTCCAAAACAGAACACAATAGTCCAAGTGGGGCCTCACCAACGACCTGTAGAAGGGTATCAACACCTCCTTTCTTCTGCTGGTTATGCCCCACTCTATGCAGCCTAGCATACTGGCCACGTCCGTCACCTTGCCGCATTGTTTCTTCACCTTTAGATCCTCAGACACCAACACCCCAGGGTCTCTCTCCTGAGTCGAGCTTACTAATCTCTCCCCTCTTATTCGGTATCTCTCTTTTGGGTTTCTGCACCCCAAAGGTATCACTCTACACTTCTTGGCATTAAATTTTAACTATCGAATACAATGCAATCAGGAAACCATGTATGTGAATCCCTGTGTAATATTAATATCCTAAAATCCACAGGCTGTATTACATATATATATATATATATATATATATATTTTTTTTTTTTTTTTTTTTTTTTTTCATTTCAGCATAGCTGTTCTATTTTCATATAAACTTTTGTAAGGTGGACAAATTACCCCTGTGAAGATTGCAAGACAAACTATCACATTTAGTAACAAAACTGTTATTACACATCTCACATTACTAAACACAAATACAATTAAACTCACTGTGCAAACTAATCATCCAGTACATTATCTACCGCCCCAGCATGAGTTTGCCCATTACAACCGCTACCTGAAACTGAACATGTCCAAGACCGAGCTTATCGTCTTTCCACCAAAACCCACTTCTCCTCTTCCTCCACTCTCTATCTCAGTTGATGGCACCCTCATCCTCCCCGTTTCATCTGCCCGCAACCTCGGAGTCATCTTCGACTCCTCTCTCTCCTTCTCTGCGCATATCCAGCAGATAGCCAAGACCTGTCGCTTCTTTCTCTTTAACATCAGCAAAATTCGCCCTTTCCTCTCTGAGCACACCACTCGTATTCTCGTCCACGCTCTCATTACCTCTCGCCTTGACTACTGCAACCTACTCCTTACTGGCCTCCCACTTAGCCATCTATCCCCCCTTCAATCTGTTCAGAACTCTGCTGCACGTCTTATATTCCGCCTGAACCGATATACTCATATCACCCCTCTTCTCAGGTCACTTCACTGGCTTCCAATCAGATACCGCATACAGTTCAAGCTTCTCCTTCTTACCTACAAATGCACTCAGTCTGCAGCCCCTCATTACCTCTCTACCCTCATTTCCCCTTACGTTCCCGCCCGTAACCTCCGCTCACAGGACAAATCCCTCCTCTCAGTACCCTTCTCCACCACCGCCAACTCCAGGCTCCGCTCATTCTGCCTCGCCTCAACCTATGCTTGGAATAAACTTCCTGAGCCCTTACGCCAAGCCCCCTCCCTACCCATCTTCAAATCCTTGCTCAAAGCCCACCTCTTCAATGTTGCTTTTGGCACCTAACCTTTATACCTTTCAGGAAATCTAGACTGCCCCTATTTGACTGACTGTACATTTGTCCTTTAGATTGTAAGCTCCTTTGAGCAGGGACTGTCCTTCTATGTTAAATTGTACAGCGCTGCGTAACCCTAGAAGCGCTTTAGAAATGTCAAGTAGTAGTAGTAGTAGTAGTATTGAGTAACCATTCATTCGTCCATTCATTTCATCTGCCAACTGCTAATAATTAATTAAATCATCTATGTTACAATGACAAGCAGTTTTAAAGGAACATCAAAACTCCTGAAAAGGAGTCGTTTATTACGGGTCGTGTGAGGTCTAAGTGGTCTCCTTCAGGGCTGATCGATCCCGCCATAGTGGCATTTGAGCGGCTTGTACTTAGGGATGTTCAGATTATTGAACAACAGTCTAAAGGTATTCAGTCTAATTTGCCCCATCAGCAGAAACAATCTTTGAGGATGTTTAGAAGTGATCCGTCAATCATCATCAAGAGAGCGGATAAGGGGGGGGGGGGGGGGTGCGGTTGTATTACAGGAGAAGGGCGTGTATGTGCAAGAAGCAATACGGCAGCTTCATGATAACACTTATTATAGGAAGATTGATGTAGAGCCTTCGGGTCACATTCATACTCGGGTAGGTGAATTATTATATCAGGCACATGAAGTGGGGGTCATTTCTAGTAAGGAGTATCAGTATCTGTGGAGAAAAAACTATTCCATTCCTTACCTTTACTTTGTTCCAAAGGTGCACAAATCCCTGGAATGCCCTCCGGGCCGTCCCATAGTATCTGGATGTGGCTCTATATTAGAGCCGCTTTCTAATTATATTGATTACCATCTGAAACCATTCGTGAGTCAAGCTTGCTAATTTGTTAGGGACTCTTCATATTATTTAAAACATTTAGATACAGTAAGCATTCCTGGGGGTGAAGAGGTGTGGTTGGTTACTATGGATGTAAATGCCTTGTATACAAACATCCCCCAGGATGCAGCATTGCAAATAATTAATCAGCAGATGCAGCTGACAGTGAGATCAGAACAAAAATGGAGTTTACTCAACAGTATGAGCGAGTTTGTAGTTAAGCACAATTATTTTACCTTTGAAAGACAATATTTTGTGCAGACTAAAGGCGTTGCAATGGGGGCCACAATAGCGCCCTCCATTGCATGCCTGTATATGAGTAGGTTTGATGATCTGTTTGTATATGGGTCCAGATACAGTGATCATATGATATCATGGAAGAGGGTCATTGACGATGTCATTATGATATGGAAGGGCTCGGAGGAACACCTCAGGGAATTTGTGTCGTACATCAACAGAGTGGATCAGAATATCACATTCACATCTCAACGGGACAGACATCACGCTACGTTTTTGGACATTTCCATAACTTTGTCTGATCAGGGAGTATTCAATACTACGGTGTACAGAAAGGTGACTGATAGGAACATAATTCTTCACTATAAAAGTTATCATCCCAAGGCATTGCGTAATAGCATTCCAATAGGTCAGTTCCTCCGGCTGAAAAGATTGTGCTCCGATGTAGGGCAATTTAAGATACAAGCACAGGAGATGTTCCAGAGGTTTTGCCACAGAGGATATCCTAGGAGTGTGGTGAAAAGAGCATATAAAAGGGCGCTATACGCTGACAGACAGTGGTTAATGCAGTATACTAATAAGATAGCCAATAATAGAGCATTGGTATGTGTGCTCCCCTTTTCTCCCCAGGCCCATCAAATAGCGAGGATGATTCATCAATATTGGCACGTGCTGAGCACATCTGGCGTTTTTTCAGAACATCCTAATGTTGCCTATAAACGAGGTAAAAATCTTGGGCATTTGTTAAATAATGCAATTAAAGAATTGAAGGCTAACAGGGGCCATTACAGATGTGGAAATTGCAACATGTGTCAATATGTGATACAGACTAAGGAGATTAAGATCCCTAACTCTAGTAGAAAATTTCAGTTAAGTACAAGAACAGATTGTAATTCCCAGGGAGTAATTTATTGTGTTATTTGTCCCTGTGGGTGTTACTACATTGGGCAGACATTGAGGATGATCAGATTGCTAATTGGCGAACACGTCAGCAATATTAGAACAAACAAAAAAGAAGCTCCGTTGTTGGCACATTGGCAAAAGCAGCAACACTGCTTGACGGATTTGCGTTATGTAGTGCTGCTGCAAGTGCAAAGAAGTGATGGAACAATTAACCCTGAGTGGTTAATCGGAAAGAAACAAAGATTCATTTACAAGTGGAACACAACACAGCCGGAGGGACTCAATATTGAGATTGAGTGGAATAGGTAGCAGTGGAGTCCACTCTCTATGATATATAAAGGAGCTAGAAAGGTGGTTGGAGTAAAGAGGTTTGTGGTCTCTATGATTTGGGTCTCCACCCATAGGTAATGGCTACACGGAAGAGAAGACTCTGCCAGGAGCTTCAATGTGATTAGCCCTGGGATTGAGTGGTCCACATTGTGTTCAACAACAGTGGAAGCTTTGTCTATAGGAGTTATTAAAGTGTGTTCTTAAGCATTTGAACACACGAAGGAATAACACAATGGACTGGTTATTAACTGGTGACGTGTGATTTCACAATTATTGACTGAAAAGAACTGAATGCCCCGGAGGGCACCATCTTTAGTAATACCAACAGGATTCTGTGTTGTTGGAAGTTGTGTTTTGATGTTCCTTTAGAACAGCATGTCATTGTAACATAGATGATTTAATTAATTATTAGCAGTTAGCAGATGACATGAATGGACGAATGAATGGCTGCTCAACAGTAATGGGCAAAGTCATGCTGGGGCGGTAGATAATGTATTAGATGATTGGTTTTCACAGTGAGTTTAATTGCATTTGTGTTTAGTAATGTGACGTGTAATAACAGTTTTGTTACTAAATGTGATAGTTTGTCTTGCAATCTTCACAGGGGTAATTTGTCCACCTTACAAAAGTTTATATGAAAATAGAACAGCTATACTGAAATGAAATATATATATATATATATATACACACCCTGTGGATTTTATTATATTAAATTTTAACTGCCAGACCCTCGACCATTCTTCTAAGGTTCAGAGATCCCTTCTCATCGTTTGTACTCCCTTCAGGGTATCCACTCTATTGGCTATTTTTGTGTCATCCGCAAAAAGGCACACCTTTCCTTCCAACCCTTCAGCAATATCTTCCACAAATATATTAAACAGAATAGTCCCCAGCACCGACCCCTGAGGAACTCCACTGCTCACCTTCCTTTCCTCTGAGCGGATTCCATTTACCACCACCCTCTGCCACCTGTCAGTAAACCAGTTTCTTATCCAGTTCGCCACTTTCGGTCCTAAGTTCATCCCTTTCAGCTTATTCACGAGTCTTCTGTGGGGGACCATATCAAAGGCTTTGCTGAAATCCAAGTAGATTACATCTAGCACATGTCCTTCATCCAGTTCTTTGGTCACCCAGTCAAAGAAGTCAATAAGATTCGTTTGGCAGGATTTTCCTTTTGTTAAAGCCATGTGGCCTTGGGTCCTGTAACCCATCGGCGTCTAGAAAGTTAACTATCCTTTCTTTCAGCAGCGACTCCATTATTTTTCCTACCATCGACGTGAGACTTACCGGTCTGTAGTTTCCCACTTCTTCCCTGTCTCCACTTCTGTGAAGAGGGACCACATCCTCCCGTCTCCAATCCCACGGAACCTCTCCCATCTCTAAAGATCTATTAAAAAATCTTTAAGAAGTCCCGCCAGGACCTTCCTGAGCTCCCTCAGTATCCTGGGATATCCCATCCGGCCCATAGTTTTGTCCACCTTCAGATTCTCAAGCTGTTTATAAACCTTTTCTTCCATAAACAGCGCAGTATCCACTCTATTCCCAGACGTTCCCTTGGCAGCTGACCGAGGTCCTTCTACAGAATTTTGCTCCGTGAACACCAAAGAGAAATAATTGTTTAGCACGTTCGCTTTATCTTCATCACTCTCCACATAGCCATTCTCATTATCTTTCAGCTTCACAATTCCATTCCTATCTCTTCTACTTTCTCCAATATATCTGAAAAAGGTTTTGTCACCTCTCTTTACATCTTTAGACATTTTGTTCTTCCACTCGCATTTTCACTAGCCGTATTTCCCTCTTCGCTTATTTGAGTTTAATCCGATAATCTTTTCTGTGATCCTCTCATTGCATTCTTTTGTATTTCTTGAACAAAGCCTCTTTTGCTCTTTTTTTTCAGCTACTTGTTTGGAGAACCATATAGGCTTCCTGCTTCTCTTGTTTTTGTTAACTTTCCTCACAAAAAGATCAGTCGCCATATTTAGAGCAGCCTTTAGCTTAGACCACTGTTTTTCCACATCTTCTGCGCCTTCGCATGCCAACAGCTTCTTCTTCAGGTATTCCCCCATTTTATCAAAATCAATACATCTGAAATCCAGTACTTTGAGTTTTGTGCGTCCGCACTCCGCCTTCACCCTTATTTCAAACCATACAGTGTGACGATCACTATTACATAGGTAGGCACCCACCCAGATATTGGAAACTCTACCCCCATTTGTGAGCACTAGATCCAGCATCGACCCTTCCCTCATGGGTTCCGTCTCCATTTGTCTGAGCAAGGCACTTTGACAGGCATCCACAATCTCCCTACTTCTTTCCGATTCCGCAGAAGGGATGTTCCAATCCACATCGGACAAATTGAACTCTTCCAACAGTAGCACCTCCCCTTTCATACCAATCTTTTGAATATCTTCTATCAGATCCTTGTCTAACTTCTCTGTTTGTGCAGGAGGTCTGTAGATAACCCCCATGTGGATACAGGTTCCATCTTCTCTTTCCAGGACAATCCATAAAGCTTCTTCCTTTCCCCAGGTTCCCTGCATTTCAGCCGCGCTGATATTGTCTCTCATATACAGAGCCACTCCTCCACCTCTTTGGCCCTCTCTATCCTTCCTAAAAAGATTATAGCCTGGTACGGTCCCATCCCATTCATGGGAATCGTTGAACTACGTCTCTGTAATAGCAACAATATCTAAGTTTTCTTCAAACATCAGGGCTTGCAAGTCTTGAACCTTTTTACTTAGACTACGAGCATTTGGGCATATAGCTTTCCATGTGCTTAGTAAGTTTAGGTGGTTTACTATATTTACATGACCTTTCCCTCTGCCATCATGTTTATTTTGGGGGTGACTTTCCGAAATCCCTTGTTTCCTTTTGTCACCCCCACCCTCTCGTTAAAATGTCTAAAAACATATTGTCTGAATTTCTCCCCAAAGATCCTTTTTACCATCACAGAAAGATGTAGCCCATCATTACAGTACAGTCTGTTATTTTTCCATGTATTACCCCATGCTCTTATGTATCTAAAACCTTCTTCTTTACACCAAGACTCAAGCCACTTATTGAATTCCTCTGTTTTGTGTAGCCTTTCCTCTTCCCTCCCCCATGAAGGAATTACTTCACAAAAAGCCACAGTCCGAACCAAAGATTTCAGTCCCTCCCCAAGCTTCTGCAACGCTCTCTGTGCTGTAAACTTGCTATTGTTGGCCACGTCATTTGTCCCCAGGTGAATTACAACATCAGCATTTGAAGCCTCGCTCTCTTCTCAGATCACTTTCAGTATTTGGTCTGTACATCTTGTAGCTGAAGATCCTGGAAGACATTTCACTAGGTTGGAACCCCTGAATTGTGTTCCTAAGTTAATGCCAATGGAGTCTCCAAGCAGTAAGAATTTTCTGCTTTTCACCATTTTGTCATTATTTGGGGGATGTTTCTTGGGTTGTGCTACTTTCATTGCCTCTGGTTCCTCCACAGTACTTCTTTTTTCACCATCGTAATGATGCAACGCTGCAAAAGGATTTGACAGGGGCAAGGCTTGGGAGGCCGAGTGTTTCTGTGTCACAGATCTTAGTCTACCAGAGCCTACTGTGACCCATATATTCCTCTGATGTTTCTTTCTCTGAGGAAGTGGTGGTGGTAAATTAGCTGGGAAATGAATAATCCTGAATGCTTCTTTAATTGTAGCTAATTCCTTCTTAAGTTTGTTGATCTCTTCTTTCAAGGCTGACATTCGGAGACAGATAGGACAAGCTCTAAGGTTCCAGATAGTTTACCTTAGAATTAAAGCAGAACACGTATTGCACTGAATGAAGGTCATAATGATGTGATTCACAAGTGAGAAAAGGTAAAGTATGACAGGTTTGACCAACTAAGTGTAATGAAGATACTTGTCCCTTGACTGCTCTATATAAAGGAAGTTTACCTAGGGGTGGGTGGGAGGGACTAGGACAGAGGTATCCTCAGTTACCAATCAAACCAAGTCTGAAAATGTCCAGCAGAGCTCAAAAGGTAAACTTAAGTTCTGGTTTTTTTCCCTTTTACCAAAACAGATCTATACAAACTGCCCCTCCTCCAGAGCTCCTTCGCATGTCATTTGGTGCTAAAATTAAGCAAATGCTTCCCTTTATTGTAACAATTAATTGCCACTTTCCCTAATTACTTGCAGCCTACAAGTTGGATCATGTAATTTTTTTTTAATAATTAACATGGCTTTCTGTGAATTCTTTGAAGTTTCATGGTGTTCTTTGTATCTTTGCATTGCACTTATTAGGATCTGTTGCTAGAATTAGACCAGTAAAATTAGAATCTTTGACAGTCATTTTCTAGTGTAATTTACCAGTTAAGCGAAAGCGATTTTCACATAGTCTAGTTCATTGTTCCTGTGAATGATGGTAGAAGTGTTATACTAGGATCACTTGAATTATTGGAATCATCAAAACAACAGTCACTCATTTGAAAAAAAAAACCAGTTGATTACTGTGGGGCTCATTTTCAAAGCACTTAGGGGCCCTTTTACTATGCATAACGTAAGCGTCTATGCATGCCCAATGTGCGCCAAAATGGAGTTACTGCCCCGCTACCGCGTGCCTCATGCAGTAATTTCATTTTTTGTGCTAGTCCGATACGCACAGCTGAAAATAATTTTTATTTTCAGATGCGCATATCGGACGTGCACTAAGTGGCATTTCACGCACATAGGTTATTTCTGCCCGGTTACTGCGTGAGTCTATCGGTGGCCATGTTATGCTTATAAATATAAAACCAAAAAGCACCAAGGGCCTGCGTCAGGGGTCGCAAGTAATAGCTGACAGCGTGCGGCTGTATTATGAGAACAATTCAATTTTTAGAAATGATCTACTGCAGCGTCATGTGATCCCCTTCACACAAAAGTAAAAAGATATTTGGATTGACCAATTGCGTTTGGTCAATCCAAATATCTTTCTACTTTTGTGTGAAGGGGATCACATGGAGTTGCAGCAGATCATTTCTAAAAATTGAATTGTTCTCTTAATACTGCCGCTTGCTGGGCGCCGAAACACGGACCGTGTCAGGTCCATTCAAGCATTGTATCATCAACATATAAAATTAAAGACTTTATTCACCTTTTTTTGAAGGCCCTTGGTGCTTTTTGGTTTTGTTTCTGGTTTTTTGTGCTTTGCTCCCTCTCTCTGTTATACTACATGTTTATAAATATAGGTATGCCATTCTTTTACCTAAATATATAGAAGCCGATATTCAAAGCGAGTTAAGCAGGTAGGAGCCTCTCCTGCCCACTTAAATAGCTTCCCAGAACCTAACCGGGGATATTCAGCAGCACTTAACCAGACAGTCCTGCTAAATATCACCTGAAACCACCCAAACAAAAAGTGGGGAGGTCAAGAGTGGCGCTGGGAGTGGCACTGGGGAAGAGCTCCAGGTTATGCGAGTGCTGGCAGTTTTCAGTGCTGGCACCCGCATAGCTAAGCAGCTTAATTTAGGACAGCTTTAGAGCTGTCCTAAATAAGGCCGCTTAGCTATGCAGGCGCTGGCTCTGATTATCGGGCTGGCACACGCATCATTTTTTGTTCAGTTTAAAAATAAATAAATAAAAGCCCCCAAGCCCCCTCCCATCCCAATGTCCCCTCTTTCCTTCCTTCCCTATCCCCCAGTGCATTAAGTCCTTCCCCTTGCAAGATCCTCACTCCTCCCCCACAACAGTGAAGGTAAGCCCTCCCTCCCCCAGGCTTACCTACATCCCTGGTGGTTCAGTGGGGGTCATTAGGGGCAGGAGTGCAACTCCCTCGCTCCTGCCCCTTGTGGCACCTCAGGAAAATGATTGCCGCAACCTCCCATGGCAGCTCACAGTACTTCATGTAGTATTGCGAGCTGCCATGAGAGGTCATGGCAACCATTTGCCCGAGGCACTGCGAGGGGAGGAGCGAGGGATCTGTGCTCCTGCCCCCAATGACCCTGCTGGACCACCAGGGATGTAAGCAAACCTGGGGTGGCTTACCTTGTCCCTTGGGGGAGGCGAGGAGTGGAGGGTCTTGCAGAGGGAGGGTCTTAATGCGGGGGGAAGGGAAGGAAGGAAAGAGGGGACATTGGGATGGGAGTGGGCTCAGGGGCTTTTTTTTTTTGAAAAAAAAAACATTATTTGGGCTAGAGTGGCCTGATATTCAGCTGGGGCCGCATAACTCTTATGCGGGCCCAGCTGAATATTGGCCAGGCCCGCATAACCTCCATCAGTGTGCCCACCCCAAATTTTCCCCCCGGCACTGAATATTGGGGTATAATTTAGCAGGCAACAATCAGCATTTAAAAACACGCTGACCGCTGCCGGCTGAATATTGGGGGGGATAAGCCTAATTTATGAGCCTATTCCTGCAAATCATTGCTAAGCTCCTAACTTCTTTTCCCTCCCTAAGTTCATCCCTATTGCCTCTCACTTTTTATACTTCTAAATTTAGAAGTTTAGTGAAATTTTGAGTATAAATTTAGGCACTCAACCTTAGTAAATTTTTAAAGGGCCTATTTAGGAGCATAACTTTCAAAGTTAGAAGCATAAATCCTTTGAATATTGGGCCCTTAAAGTTTAAAGTTATTCCTACTGTTTTTGTGTTCAGAGTTAAATGTTTCAAGTTAGACAAGGAACAGCTAAATGTGTGCTCTACTTATTTGGCAGTTTGACCCCTAGTGATAGTACTTTGAGAATACCGCTAGAGGTCAAAGGCACCAGTTTGATCCTGGACTGGCAATACCATTTTGAGACATTTTTCTCTTTTAAAAATGAGCCCCAAAATGTCTTCAAATTTTGGTGAAATTTTGTAATAATGAAGCTGATGACTAGAAACAAGAAGAGAGTTGTAGAAACACCCAACTGACGATATCCAGCGCTGCTAAACTGGACAGTGTTGCTGAATATCTTTTCTGACCGCCCATGTTAAAAGTGGAAAGGTCAGGGGCAGTACAAGGGGCTGGACTGGAGAGAAGCTGGCAGTTATGCAGGTGCAGGCTTTATGTTATGCTATTTTATGTTATAGAGGATTTTTACGCTGCCAACTCTCTCATATGAAATTCCAAGCGAGGTAACAAATGAAAATGGCACTGATACAATCATCAGGAATTAACAGTGAGCAAATTATACAAAAAAACCCAAAATGTTTCAGAGAGCAATATCAATAGTAGTATCAGGAAAACAGATAAATCTTTAAAGCCTTCCGAAATGTAAAATAATTCTTCAAAAATTGAATCACAGTCAGAAGATCATTCAAAGATGAACAGCCATAAAACCAAAAGAATGATTGAAAACTGTTTTATATCTAACAAGCTTAACAGATGGAAAAGCTAAAACTAAATAGTTGCAAGACTGAGAGGTAGAACTATTATTTAAAATCCTCAGGGCAAACACCGAATAAAAATTTAAAAACTAAACAAAGTACTTTAAAAGAAATCCTTGCCTGGCAGCTCAGCCAGCAAGGAGGAAACACGATCATACTTGGATCTACAGAATATTAATCTTGCTGCAGAGTTTTGGACCAGCTGAAGCTTGGAAATATATTTCACTGCAACACCTAAGTATAGAGAATAACGGTAATCCAATAGCGCTAAAATAGTCAATAGGACAATGACTCAAAAGTGATCTTGCAGGAAGTAGGAGTGCAACACTCAAAGTTAAGTTTAAAATAGGCCTTCCATACTACATTAATAATCTGAAATTCCATTGACAGGGAGGAGTCAAGAATCACTCCCAGGACTCTGGACTCTTTTTCTACCTTTAAAGTTTTCCCTCCTTCGATGGATCGCTACAAAAGCATTATAATGTTCTCATTTTTGTTTTCCATTCCTTTCCTAATAATACCTAACATTCTATTTGCCTTCTTAGCTGCTGCCACACACTGAGCAGAGGGTTTCAATGTATCAACGATGACGCCTAGATCCCATTCCTGGTCAGTGACTCCTAATGTGGAACCTTGCATTACATAGCTATAATTCAGGTTCCTCTTTCCCACATGCATCACTTTGCACTTGCTCATATTAAAACTCTTCTGCCATTTAGATGCCCAGTCTCCTAGTCTTGTAAGGTCCTATTGTAATTTTTCATAATCCTCTTGCAATGTAACAACTTTGAATAACTTTGTATCATCGGCAATTTTAATTACCTCACTAGTTACTCCCATCTCTAGATCATTTATAAATATGTTAAAAAGCAACGGTCCCAGCACAGACCCCTATGGAATCCCACTATCTACCCTTCTCCATTGAGAATACTGACTATTTAACCCTACTCTTTGTGCATTCGACGTGGTAGATCACAACTTTTTATCTGCAATTCTTGATGTGATGTGCATCTATAGAGATGTTCATAAGTGGTTCATGGGGTTCCTCAAATCCAGAACATACAAAATCAAAATGGGAGGATCCACCTCTCCAGCCTGGTCCCCAGATTGTGAAGTTCCACAGGGAACTTCAGTATCTCCAATTCTCTTTAACATCATGATGAACCCCTAGGTTGCCTCCTAGAGGCTAAAGGTTTGCAGTCTTTTACATACACCAATGACATGACTATTTATCTTCCCTTTGGCACTCAAATTCAGGATATGCTCTCCAACATTCAATCAATCTTAGATCTCATGGAGAATTTGGCAACATCCTTCTATCTAAAATTAAACAGGGAGAAAACTAAATTCCTCATATTTTCTAGTCCTAACAACTTCCACAATCAGATGAACTATCCATTGGAATATAATTTGAAAATTCTTGGGATCATCATCAACCAATTCCTATCATGTGAAGATCAAGTTAATTCCTTAATATCCAAAACCTTTAGAACTTTATGGAAGCTGAAAAGAATCAGATCTTTCTTCCCATTTTCTACTTTTTGTTCCTTTGTTCAAATATTAGTCATTTCACAATTGGATTACTGCAACTCATTCTATTTAGGGAATAAGGACTCCCTCATCAAAAACCTTCTAACTACCCTAAATATTGCTGCTAGACTCATATGCAAAGCTTTAAAATTTGATAGGGAATCCCCACTTTTATCTAAATTACATTGGCTACCAATCAAAGCAGAAATATCTTTAAAACATGTACATCCATCTACAAAATTATCTATGGCATGGGCCCAGATTACATGATAAAGCTGATAGATTTACCTACCTTCAATACATCTACTAAATGAAGAAACGATCTCATACTACATTTTCTTAGCTATAAAAACATCAGATATAAATCCATATTGAACAGAGATTTTGAACATACAGGTTCAAAATGGTGGAACACCATCCCTATTGAGATAAAAAGGATTACCAACTATCTAATATTTTGCAAATTTCTCAAGGCACTCCTTTTTAACAAATGTTTGCATTGTTAGACAATGAACTAAACAGCAAATGTATCTTTGTTTGCTCTTTTCAAAATCTCACTGTTTATGTTTTCTTCATACTTGCAAAAATAAATTGAATGTATTTCTAGTCTTAATTATTGTAAGCTACATAGAGCTGAATAATTAACATTTGGCTTATGTGGGATATAAGCACCAATTAATAAACAAATAAGTAAATAAACAAAACGCTGTTTCACCCCTGTTTTGGCACAAAACTTCCTTTTGAGCACCAAAACTTAGATGCCTAATCAGCGCCACATTTTTTGGTGCAGTATATAGAATTAGGGCATTTTTTTTCCTCTTTTCCAATTAAAGTTAACAGTGAACCCAAGAAACACCCAAGTGCAACTTTTGTAAATGTTTATACTGTTTCCAAACTTTTTTCCTGCCTCATTTCAGAAAAGTGCAAACAACTGTGACATGAATTAATCGGTGTAGTGATATCCAGGGCTGATCCCAAGAAAAAAGCAAGTGAAATCACTAACTACTGACCAGTAGCGTCCATCCTGTTCGTAGTCAAACTGATGGAACACATGGAAACCAAACAGCTTACAATGTACATAAGCAAATTCTCAATACGTATCACAGTCTGGGTTTCGCCTCCTTCATAGCACCGAAACAGTACTACTCACTCTCCTAGCCAAATCCAAACAAGAAATAGAATCAGGCAAAAACATCCTCCTCCTCCAATTCGACATGTCAAGCGCTTTCGACATGGTAAACCACAATATATTAATAAGACAAGCTCGGGATTAGTGGAAACATTCTCAGCTGGATCAAGGGTTTCCTAACTACCAGAACATATCAAGTAAAATCAAACTCAAACATATCATCACCTTGCAAATAGGTGGAAAAATGTGGGATACAATTGTAACAAATAAAATAAAAATAAATAAATTCTACCCGTGATCTTCTTTGATAACTATTGTCCTTGGTAATCTCCATCTCATCCCATAATTATAATTCAGAGCCCATGTACACTTCATGTAGCACTGTATCAATATTGATAGTACATTGGGTATTGAAAGCATGAGCAGCTGCAATCCAGCTGTCTTTTCTCAGATTTGAAAATGAACTCCTAAATGTGTTGGGTTGAAGCACACTAATGTGCCAACTCTGTGACGCTTGGAGGAAGATGAAAGCACTTGAGCCGATCCTTCATTTTAAATTACATTCTTATTAGCATATAGAATAGCAAGTAAGCCTTGCCATAACATTTTAACTTCTTATTAAAACACAAGTGTGCTTTGAACTTTAGTTGTCATTGGAACAGTTGCTAATCCTTAGATTTTTTTTCTTTTTGGAAAGTAAATGTTACATATGGTATACATATGTATAGAGAGAGATTGGGAGAAGAGTGGGATACTGAGCTTAATCAGTTCTTCAAAGTTTAGAAATGATCTTGTTATGTCTTTTCTATTTCATTTGCAAATACAATCCTAGTTCAGGTACAAATGTAATATGAATTTGTTGCATTACATGTGAGTGCATGGCTTTCTTTTAAATTTATATACTAACTATTTTAATAACAAATTGGTCATATGATAGAAATATAAAAACATTGAAAAATGAAGATAGATTAAGACTATCCACCTGACATTCAGCCAACAGCAGGCAACCCGGTGTTTTTAACATAGTAACATAGTAGATGACGGCAGAAAAAGACCTGCACGGTCCATCCAGTCTGCCCAAGAAGATAAATTCATATGTGCTACTTTTTTTATTTGTACTGTCCTCTTCAGTGCACAGACTGTATAAGTCTGGCCAGCCCTATCCCCGCCTCCCAACCACCAACCCCGCCTCCCAACCACCAGCTCTGGCACAGACCGTATAAGTCTGCCCAGTACTATCCCTGCCACCCAGCACCGGCTCTGGCACTTTCCCTGTACTGTTACTGAAAATACATGGACGGCCTACTTATCTGTAAAGGAGCTGCTGCTATAAATGTGGTCATGTAGCAAAATATCTACTTCATACATTTTTGTAAAGCAGGGTTATCAAATCAGTCCTTGGGAAACACCTAATCAGTCAGGTTGTCAGGATGCCTACAATGAATAGCATAAGAAAGATTTGCATACAGTGGCGATACGAAATATAAATCTATCCCATGCATATTCACTGTGGTTATCCTGAACACCTGACTGGCTGAATGTTTCCATGAGACCTGGGTTGAGAACTCCTGTCCTACAGTAAAATGTATTTCCCTGCTGCAGAGGTTCAAAAATATGTTCATGAAATATTACAAAGTAAGGATAAGGTTCTTTCTATGCCAGGCAATATTCAACCTATGGCAGTCAGTGTTTTTTAGATACAGGCTGCCGCAGACTGATTTAAACCCAGATATGCAGTGCCGGGCTACATCTGGCTACCAGTGCAGAGCAGAATATCCAAGTCCTGGGATGCTACCAAAGGTTATCCAGATAAGACTGATATTCAGAGCAGATATCCAGATAGCTATCCAGGCAAGAAAGGACTGCAATTTACAGGGAAAGTCTATAAATAGTGTGCAAATATATTGGCTAATGAGCGAAATTGCATACTCATTAGCCAATTAGCCAGTGCAATTAAATTGGCTAATGAGCCAATTAGCATAAATAAGTGTGCACAGTCAATAATTGGTGTAAATTGGCCACAATTTGGATTTGCACACGCCTCTTGCTACTGTAAGTGCTAATCTATAAAGATCCACATACAACTCTTATGGTCCGTAACTCAAAGGAGGTGTGGCCATGGGAGGGGCATAGGTAGATCAGGGCATTCACTATAGATGCATGCAGTATTACTGAATACCAGGGATCCATGCCTAACTTATGAGACAAAATTAATTTACACCAGATTCCAATTGGTGAAAATCCTTGCACACAACTTTGGGTTTGAATCTTGGCACTACGAGCTATTCTATAAAGGGTTAACATCCCAGAATGCCCCTTATAGAATACCATTCATCACCAATATTTTTGGCACCAACTTTTGAGCGCCATTTACTGAATCCAGCCCTTACTGCTGTGCTCCAACTTTCCTAGAACGTTATCTGGGCACTGCCATTGAATATCAATGGTACCTGGGAACTTCCAGCCTTGCTCATCCTCCATCCCTGGTCTGGACCACCATTAACCAGATAGTGCCATGGTAGTAAGACATGATATTTACACTATCTGGATGGGTGCCACTGGATATCATGTCAGATTGGTCAGTGAGAATTAAACTCCTGCTGAATGTCAACCTCGTGGTTTATAAAGCTTATTACATTTCTTACCAAAAATTTTAAAAAAGAAGGCAATGATGCACATTCTTCCAAGTCTTAGGTGTTTGTTGATATATTTAACAAAGTTTCTGGAAGGTTCTTAAGAAATACCAATGACTACAATAAGAACTACCCTGTCATGGATTCCATTTTCAAGTTTTGTTTTATAGCATAATAAAGGCAGTTTTGGAGGCCGTATCTTGCGAAGGATGTTAAAAAAATGGAAGCGGTGCAAAGAAAAGCTACGAGGATGGTATGGGATTTACGTTCCAAGATGTATGAAGAGAGGCTTGCTAACCTGAACATGTACACCCTGGAGGAAAGGAGGAACAGGGGTGATATGATACAGACGTTCAAATATTTGAAAGGTATTAATCCGCAAACAAATCTTTTCCGGAGATGGGAAGGCGGTAGAATGAGAGGACATGAAATGAGATTGAAGGGGGGCAGACTCAGGAAAGATGTCAGGAAGTATTTTTTCACGGAGAGGGTGGTGAACGCTTGGAATGCCCTCCCGCGGGAGGTGGTGGAGATGAAAACGGTAACGGAGTTCAAACATGCATGGGATATGCATAGAGGAATCCTGTGCAGAAGGAATGGATCCTCAGAAGCTTAGCTGAAATTGGGTGGCGGAGCAGTTGGGGGGAAGAGGGGGTGGTGGTTAGGAGGCGAGGATAGGGGAGGGCAGACTTATACTGTCTGTACCAGAGCCGGTGATGGGAGGTGGGACTGGTGGTTGGGAGGCGGGAAATACTGCTGGGCAGACTTATATGGTCTGTGCCCTGAAAAGGACAGGTACAAATTCAATTCAAGGTAAGGTATACACATATGAGTTTGTCTTGGGCAGACTGGATGGACCATGCAGGTCTTTTTCTGCCGTCATCTACTATGTTACTATGTTACTATGTAAATAAAACAAAACATAGAAAAGAAAATAAGGCGATACGTTTTTTTATTGGACTAACTTAATATATTTTTTGATCAGCTTTCGAAGGTAACCCTTCTTCTTCAGATCAGAAATAAGCAAATGTTGGCAACCATCATTAATGGTGAATTCTAAAACATTGATCTGGCTTTTAAGTTTTACCTTTTTGTTCATTTCTTTTCTTGGATTGCATTGGATTTAATATAATAAACAAGATGTTTCTAAGATATCATTTATAAAAATAAATAAATATAAAAGAACGGGGCAATTAACACACAGTTAACATGCCTCTTGAACATGTAAGTGCTGAGAAAATTGACATGTATGCACGTTAGTCACTATCTGCTATTCTGTAATGGAGTACGTAAGTGACATGGAAGGGCATTTTCTAAAGGGCATCCAAGTCACAATAGAGACATCCAAGTCAGAAATCCCAAATGGATATCCATCTCACACATATTCTCAAACAGGTTATAGGCTGTTTGAAAGTACATAAGATGGGCATCCATATGCTGGAAACGTCCAGCAAGAACATCCATTTTACAAACTGAAGTGTCTAAATTTTGAACAGTGGAAAACAAGGGCATGGATGTTTGTATAGCAGCTTTCTTAGAAATTGGCCCCAGAGATTTCCATGTAGAGCAGAGGAATAGCCTAGTGGTTAGTGCAGTAGATTGTAAACCAAAGGACCCAAGTTCAATCCCACTTTAACTTCTTTTTTTTCTTGTAATTGTGAGCCCTCCATGAACAGAAAAATACCTACTGTACATGAATGTACCTTCAGGCTTGCAGGCGTGTCATATATTTAAATACAGTAGATATTTTCTTTTTCTGGAAGGCTCATAATTACACACACAAAAAAAGAGCTGAAGTGGAATTTGAACCTGGGTCCCTCTGTTTATAATCAACTGCATTGAGCACTAGGCTACCCCTTCAAAGCTGAAGTTCTTTTAAGAATGCCCATAATACTTGATGCTATCATGGAACCTGGTATCTTCTTCCTGTTTCACTTTCAGGGGAGAGGGAGGGGGACAGCAACAACTGGGGGATTAATGAAGTGGACAGCTGCTCAATCAGAACACCTTTCTGTAACCTGGATGTTCCTGAAACAGGTCTAAATAAGGATGTCCTTTTTAGACATGGACATTTCTTTCCCTTTGGTAATCGCTGTTGGATGTCCAGATTTCAGGCTGTCCCTAGTCCTACATCAAATATGCCCAGACAAGGACCCCTTGCTATTTGGATGTACTGCAGTATTGGACATCTCTATTCTGCCTTTGCAAAATTGGGATTTGGATATTTCAAACATATGGACATCCATTTCAGCCTTTTTGAGATGTACATATGCTTTGAAAATGAGCATCTTAGTGCAGTGTTTCCCAAGCCCGATCCTGGAGTACCCCTTCCAGTCAGGTTTTCAGGATATCCACAATGAATTTGCATGAAAGAGATTTGCATATAATGGAGGCAGTGTTTGCAAATCAAGTTCATACATATTCATTGTGAATATCCTGAAAACCTGACTGGCAAGGGGTACTATAGGACTGGACTTGAGAAACACTGTCTTAGTGTTTTAGTGCATGGGAGCATACACATGGACAGAGCATGGGAGGGACATGGGTGTGTCTTTCACTTACATGTATAGCATCCTAAGTTACATGCATAGCTTACTGCACTGACATAGTGTAAGCAGGCATGGAAATGTAGGTATGCTGATGCCATCTTATGCCAGAATTCTATAACAAGATTTTAGCACCAATGTGCCGTTATAGAAACAGCACTCAGCTCTTGGCATTGAGGCACTTAATTGTTCCTAAGATGTGCAGACTTTAACCCTTCAATGTTCTGAAGGACTTGAATTTGGTCTGCAGTTCCGAACGTATTACACATTTTAACCATTTCACAAATCACTTGTATTCTAAAGCTTTCAGGCAGGATGGCAGATGGATCAATCATTTCTTTTCCGAAGAATCACACCTTTAGACAGTTTAGTGAATTCTGGCATGCCTCAATTGCTTTTTATTATTCGTACTCCCACAAGACCAATTTCTGAAGTGAAGCACTCTCAATTGTGTTTCCTAGATGTGATCTTGCTACCAACTAAACCATACTGACAAATGTGATATAGTCTAAGGTTGCCAAAGGCATGTCCGTGACCTTAATCAGCCATTAGAAATGTATATTGTTACAAGCTAGATTGCCTCATCTATTACAATAACACTGTACCAGTTCATGTGAGAATTTTAATGACTTCCTTTGTTTAGAAAGCATTTAGCTTGTTTTTTTTCCTTTAAGACTGATGTGCCAAAGTTTGACAAAGTCATCAATTGCCAGAGGTGATATGAAATAAAAGTAGACTAGAAACTTATCAACTATGGCGTTTGCTATGAGTCAGATAAAAGTGGCAGTTGAGCTGCAGGCTCATAAAAATACTGAATCATTTAAACTTTGGGGGGGGGGGGGGGGGGAAGAGTTGTATACTGCTACTTAGGCAATTCACTTTGTCTCCCTGCAGTGACAGGCTGAATGCTCCACTTTAACTGGACAAAATCCCTCAAAGAGCACCAATAATCAGAAAAGCTTAGCAAGAACGTTAGGGTCCCTGAAAGGTTTGTCTACAGTTTAAGCTCCACTGGGGCAAGGAGTTATTCCTCCATCAATTAAAGCCAGTGACCTATCTGTTTCTGACATTTTTTATTTTGTGCAATTTAAGTACATAAGTACATACAGCATTGCTATATTGGGACAGACTGAAGGTCCATCAAGTCCAGTATCTTGTTTCCAACAGTGGCCAATAAAGGTTAGAAGTACCTGGCAACAGGGGAGGCTCAAGGCAATCTGCTACCTGAGATGAGAGGAGAGATGGCACTCCCCACCACACCAAGAACCGGGGGGGGGGGGGGAGGGGGGGCTGCGCCTCACAACTACAATCAGAGCATAAGGGAATTGGGAGTCATAGAAAACAGCAAACTGACAGGAATCACAACTCTTTAATACAAAATCATGAAATTAGAAACAGTGAAAATAATGACAGATAAGGATCACATGGCTCATCCATACCATATACTAATCCCTTCCTCTCCTTCAGAGATCTAACATGCCTTGAATTTACCACCTCCGCTGGGAGACAGTTTCATGCTTTCATCACCTCTTCTATGAAAAAGTATTTTCTTAGAGTACTTCTGAGTATATCCTCTTTCACCTTCATCAAATGTCCCCTCATTCATCCCCTCTGGTGCCTTTCTTCCATAATATATATATTGAGATCTTAAGTCTGTCCCTTCGTGCTTTATGACAAAGACCTTTAACCATTTTAGCATTTGCCCTCTGTTTACACCTTTTTGAAAGTGCTGTCTCCAGAATTGCTTTTAAGATAGGTAATGCACTCTATTCCCTTGTCTTGCTTTCTACCTTCCACCCCTTTACCCAGCATTCCCTTCGCTCTGCCTCCATTCCTTCCCATTGCAGGATACAGATAGCAAAGTGCCAATTGAGGGGGTGGCAGAAACAGATCAGGATCAAGCTGGCAACTCCAGCAGTAGGTTAGTAGAACCAGTGCCACACAGACTTCTACAGTCTGTGCCCCAAAATTGGCAGGGAGAGACAGAGATTAAGTATAGTAGTGTTTAATCATGATGAAATGGAACCTGCGCACTGTGCCAGATTCAACTCTGGTCTTCTTATTGGGCAGACTAGATGGACCGTGCATGTCTTTATCTGCTGACCTTTACTATGCTACTATACTACAAAGGCCAGCAATGAGTTCCTCAGGAGGATGGGGTGTGTGTGTGTGTGGTGGTGGTGGGGGGGGGGGGGTTAGGTATTGGGGTCCAACAGTGTCTGAAGCAGCCAAAAAGTGAAGATACAATCGAGTGGCAGAAAATCAATACCTGATACCTGCCTTGGCATTAAAAGTAAGCTGGGGGGGGGACACTCAGGCCAGCTCTAACTCCAGCTCCCACCGAGATTTACACTTAGAGACAATTGTAAATTATGTATGGGACATTCCAAGATCAATCAATAAAACTATCCCAACAAGTGGTACAGAGCACAATTAGAACGTTTTACTTTACAGGTTAACATACTAACTCTGATGTCAAATCAAACTAATGATAGCAACACAAACGCCCTCCACTACTACACACCATAACAACATTTTGCAAACAGACACTCAGAAGCCTACCATACTATGGGGCTCATTTTCGACAGAGAAACATAAAAAAATGGCATAACAGGCAGATATATGTTTATTTCATAGAACAAATGTCCAAAGTGTATAATAATTAAAAAAAAATCCTCTTAAAAGAATATGTTCCCAGAGGAGGGCGTTTCGTGGATGTGATATAGGTGATGAACGTTTTCTGTAGAAAAGTGAGTGCTTAGTACTGCAGCTGTGTGTTTTGGGACTGTTTGTTGGTGGTGGGAGAGTGTTTTGGGCAGCTGGTATGTGTGTATCATGACTGTGTGCTGGTGTAGGGGCTAGTGCTGGGTCTCACAAGGTGCAGTAAGTGTGTACAGTGGTGTATCTGGAGTCAGTGGATTGCACCTGTGGTGGTGGGACACCTGCATACCAATGTGTTGAATGCTTTGGTGGCTCACACCTCGCTGAAGGTGGCCCCGGGGAGATACCCCTAGCAGATTCTTCAGGCCCTGCCCCCGCTTCCTGGACCTCACTGGCCTAAGTTCTGCTTCGACAGGACAGTCATACAGCACCTCTATGACCAGCTACAACCCTTCCTCTAGCCCAGGACACACAGGAATAACCCTGTATCAGTTCACCAGAAGGTCACTGCCTCCCTCACCTTTCTGGCCACCAACATCTTCCAGTCAGTGTTAGCAGTCAATGCATGTTTCACCCAGCCTGCCATCTCCATCTGTCTTGCTATTACCTTCCCAACTACTGCCCACTACTGCTCAGTTCTATGCCATAGAATGTTTCCCCTCATCATTGACTGCACACACGTCACACTCAGACACCCCCTCCCACCCCCCAGGCATATGAGACCTATAGGAATAGAAAATAATTTTGCTCCATGAACATGCAGCTCATATGTGATATTCAGGGGGAGGTTGTGGATGTGTGTGCATGCTACCCAGGCTCCACCCATGATACCTACATCCTTCAGCATTAGGAATTTACCACAAGGTTGTCTGAGGGGAGATCACTGGTTGCTGACTCCTAGGTAAGCAGTACAGGGATTCCCAAACTCCATACCCAATCTCCCTCCTAACCTTCAACACACTCCCTCCCTCTAGATGCCCCCACAACCTCCAACCATTACCCCACCTCCACAAGGTCACCATACCAGCCAATACACACCCATCTATGTGATTCTGTTTCCCCCAACAGGTGAGAGAGACTACCTCCAGCGAACCTGGCTTATGAATCCTATAGTCCACCCTCAAAATGAGGCAGAAGAAGAGTACAACAGGAATAAGAGCACCCGCACCATCATAGACTGGATCTTTGGCCAGCTTAGGAATCGATTCAGATGTCTGGACTGTTCTGGAGTGGAGCTCTTCTACAGCCCAGAAAAGGTGCCAAAACAGATCAGGATCAAGCTGGAGTGGCACCTAAATTCTAATGCACGCACCCAAAAAGGGACATGGGTTTGGGCGGGGAAATGGGCATTTCATAGGTGTTCCAAAATGTATGTGCACTGCTATAGAATATGATCCTCTGTACCTAAATGTACACGCCGGTATTTATTCCAAGTAAAACACAACCTGGCTCTCCAAAGAAGACAGGCCCTGAGAGAGGAAGGACAGCAACCATAGTAGCAGATGCCAGACTCAGAGGATGAGGAGCTCCCTCTTCACACTGCCCACAGAGCTGACCAGGGAGCACACCAACTAGGAGACCACGCCAGACAAAGACTCATTCTGAGTCTGCTGGATCCCCAGAAGTTGCTGCCAGATATTCTAGGCTACCTTTTGGCTGTCCTACTGCATGATCTGCAGCAGCTATGTGCATTCTCTTTGAACTTCAACTGCCTCCCGCAGCAGCTGTATTTTCTGCTGCTGGTAGTCCATCAGCTGCAATTTCTGCACCAGCAGTTTGTTGACCAGCCCCAGCACCTACCACCTGTGGTGGTAGGGTCTCCTATGGGCTAATTGTAGCTCCTCATCATCCTCCTCTGCCTCTATTGTGCCATCTTCAAATGCCGCAAGGGGGGGGGGAGGATGGTTGTGGGTTGCACCACTAATTGCTCCTGCTTTTTATCCCCTGCAGGCAGCTCCTGGCTGGTGTCCAATGGGTGCTCTTCCTCTCCCATTGTGCCCTCCTTTGAGCCCTCAGCTGCCACTGATTCACCCGCCTCCTCCTGATGTGGCTGCCCTTCCTGCTGGCTGCTGGTTCCAGGCTCTCTATCCGACTCTGTGTCCTCGCCTGCATAGGGAAAGTAGAGGAAATGTGTCTGTTGCACTAGCTAACCTGGTAGTCTGCTGCAGCCTTCCTTAACATACCCCACAGCTGACGAGGAGTGGCATTGTCAGGCAACCCAAAGATCTATGCCTTTGCATCCAACACTGTAGGAGCCAAGGGGTATGGTGCTCTGTGAACCTCAGAGGCCAGGGTGCTGGACAACCACATAGAAGGAAGGTTTTTGGAATGAATATGGAAGGCACAGTGAGAGGAACACAGAGGTGTGGGAAGCAGAAATTGAGATGGGTTGGTAATGGGCCTAGGAAGAGGGGATAAAGAAGGCACTTAAACATGATAGAGAGAGGAACCCTCCACCTGGTGAGCTGACTGGACCCAGACCTGCCCACTAACCATTACTCCTTGTGGAATTATTGGAACATGGCCCCTGATAACCAGTCTTTCAGCATGTACTCTAGTGAAACCTTCTTATTCCCTTCCCCGCCTAGCTGAGAACCTGTATTACACATGGGAATGGTATAAATGAGGCCCCCCACACTGTCCCTGCTAGAGGAAAAGAGGGTGACATAGAGGGAACAGCCAAACTTACTGTTCCCTCTAGATGAGGAGTCCTCTACCTACATTCCTGCCAGTAGGTGGTGCAGTTTCACTATCACATTTTCAATAGTGAAGGACAGGTAAGCTCTGCAGGACTCCAGAGAACCTGTCTGTCTCTAGCCAGTGAAAACTCAATATTGAAACACCAGCCCACACTTGCAGCAATGCAGTTGGAGGACTCCTGCTTAGAACAGTGCTCCTTAGCCTGTGCTGAGGTGTCCTGGCTTCCAAGGCCATGGATGCCCTCCTGGGGAAGGAGCCTGTGCACCATGCACTTCATTGGGATGAGGTTCACAATGTTTGCACCCAACGGTTGACCCCACAAACCTTTTCAGCTGCCTCCATTTTCTTTTGATGTTCTCCATAGATTTATGTGCGTGGAAGACCGCATTAAGCTACTCACATATGGTGACCCATTCTTTTTCCTTGATTGGCATGGCATCCCATGAACTCCTTGACAAGGAGCTCAATTTCACCATCACTAAAACTGTAATTCCTGCTTGGGGCCTTCTTTTTGGGTACCATAACACTAATAGCATGGGCGTAGACTGGGGGGGGGGCAAGGGGGGGCAATGCCCCCCCAAACGACGAAGACGACGAAAACAACTTAATCTTCTTTCCCGCAGCGGCGAACGGGCAAGCGTAAAAACAGAAAGCAAGCACAGCCAGGCTCAAGTACTCCGTCCTTCGCTTTCTGAATCCTGACCTCTCAGCGTCCCGCCTTCCTCTGATGTCATTTCCTTTCGGGCGGGACGCTGAGAGGTCAGGATTCAGAAAGTGAAGGACAGAGTACTTGAGCCTGGCTGCGCTTGCTTGCTGTTTTTACGTTTGTCCATTCGCCGCTACTAGAGAAGAGAAGCATTTATTTAAAAGTAGATGGGGTGGGGGTGGAGAGGAGAGCTGCCATATTGGTGCGGGTGAGAGAGAAGGAAGCTGGTCGATGGATGGAGTATTTGAGAGAGAGGGAGCTACAGGATTGCAAGTGCTGGTGGGGAGGCTTGAGAGAGAGGAGAGTTATTGGAATGGAGGGGGGGGGTGTTGTTTGAGAGAGGGAGCCACTGAATCACAGGGGTAGGAGGGGTTAAGAGAGGGGGAACTGCTGGATCACACAGGCTGTGAGTGATTGAGATAGGGGGAGCTGCTGGATTACAGGCACCTGGGGGGTTGAGAGAGAGGAGAACTGTCGAATTGGAGGGGGTCAGAGAGAGGGAAGCTGCCAGATCAGTGGGGGGGGGGGGGGGGGGTGAAAGGGGAGAAGCTGTTGGACTAGGGAGGTTGAATGAGCTGAATCACAAGGCTGGGGGGGGGGGGTTGACAGAGAGAAGGCCTGCAGAATCAGGAGATGAGAGGGAGAAAGATGAGCTGCTGGACAATAGGAGGACAGTTGAGAGAGAGGCCAGCTGCCAAACTGCAGAGGAGGGGATGCTTGAAAGAGAGGGAACTGCAAATTAAGCATACATATCATTTGCGAATAGAGAAACTAAATGATCAGACAACAAAGGTAGAAAAAAGTATTTTATTCAGAATTTATTAACGGAAATATATCAGCTTTTTGAAATGTGCATCTGTGATATTTTGTCTGTAAATTTCAATTCCTTCCTCCATATTAGCATATTCATTTGCATATGTATATATGGTAAATAAAACATTAGAGACTCAGACACAGAGAACACCTATGTGTAGCTGTGATACTGTATTCCCATAAGCAATTGATTGTACATGTTGCTTATATAGAGGCAATTTTGTGTAGCAATGTTCTGTACTCCCAGTAAGATATCACTGATCTGCTAATTGTACAAATACTTGATAAGAAATAAGGTATCTAAATAAATTACTAAAGAGATGCAGCCTTGGATGATTTATTTCTTCCTAGGTATTGGTGGGTAAACCACCATATTGGGAGGGATAAATTGACCCTAAAAAAAAATCAGAACAGAGTAAACTCTAGTCTCTGTTATGGCCAAGGACACCTTCTACTTGATTGGTTGCTATTATGAGAGAACAGAGATCTGTATAACAGTTCATTTCCCTCCTTATGTATGTATTCTCCATAGTTGTATCTAGTCTGTTTCCCTCCCCTCCCCTCCCCTCCGATATCCACCATTGCTGTACATATGTCAATATGAAGATATGAAGCAAGTGTTGTGCATCTTCCAAAGCCCTCAGCCTTGTTGGTTGTGGACAAAGAAGCATGCAGAACAGAGAGAAAACTATAGTTCATCCACTGCCTACACACACCTACTGGTTGTACCAACTGGATGGCTAGTGCGAGCCAACACGCCTTTACTTTGATTAGCTCTATGAAGTGTGCCAAAAGGATGTGGAGCTGCAGAGTGAAAGGGGGGGGGGTAGGGCTGGTCTCCTGCTGCAAGCTGTCAGGAACAGACAGGGAAACGCTTAGAGTACGGGAATTGTGGGCCACATCAGTAAATGTGGCCCCCTACCTGGGGCCAGCAGTTCAAATGTCTTCCTAGGATCTTTGTCAAAGGACACCTGTGATGGGAACTTAATTCCAGCCTCCAGCATGGAGTTGTACTAGGAGACCAGCATGCTAAGTTTGCCTCAATGCTAATGACACAGACCATGCAGCCCCATCAACCCAAACTTTACCTCAGATCAGAAATTTGTTGGCAGCATCGGTATAGGATAATGGTCAGATTGTGAACCCCAGGGGAAAGTTGGCTACAGAGTGCAACAGTGTAGGTATGCAGTCTGGTCCATACTGTGACCCACAATGCTGTTTCTGTAACCTGCTTTGTATTCTCGTGTCTAACTAACTATTCATTTCACTTTTAAAACCTTCCCCTAATCCCTGGAAGGACACTGTCTGAGCTCATGATTGCAGGGCATCTGGAAGTGGGGCCCTTTCCAAGCTGAGTCCCGAGTTCAGATATGCCTTGCCAGGAACTGGGAGAAGGCCAGCTGCTCAGTTGGTGAGGAGCTGGACTAGGAATCTGTCAGAGAGATATGTGCACGCACTGGCCATATTCCCTGCACATGTGCCTCAGACATTTGTCTTTGCCATCTCCTCGCCAGCTGAAGGACTGGCCTGGCCCCAGGATCTGGCAGGGCAATGTCTGGCTCACACTTTGCTGGAGGTGGATGAGAGTTTGGAGGGGAGGCCCTGGAGGAGATAGCCCTGCTATTATGTGACTATTGGCTTCGATCCCTTGAGAAAGCAGCAGCAAAATGGGTGCCTGTCAGGATCCAGTGAGCTACAGATAATTGTTACTATACAATGAAGAATTTTTTGCCAATTGACTCTTAGAAAAAAGTGAAAAAATAAGAGAAAAAATGTTTAAACTAATAAAAATCAAGTGTGAAATATGAGTTTTTGGTAAATGATTACAACGGTCACCAGTGGGTTTATTCATTGACCCAGTTACAATGATCATGGTGTTTTAAACAGGTGACATATGAGACCTTTTCTTCCTATTTAATAATATTAAAATGAACTTCAGGTCCACTGTTTGTTGTCATTAGCACATGGCCATTAGTGCAAAAAATGAAAAATCAGCCATTTCACTGCTGTGGTAAAAATGACTTTAGTGCATGGGAAAATTCTACTTAAGAGCATGCTACAACCACTTTTACCACAGCTTAGTAAATGGACCCCTTTATATGCGGTGTTATATATAAATGTTTTCAGAAAAAGTTTTCTTAATGCTAGTTATAATAAAATGAAACACTTATCAGCATATAAAAATATTACATCTCAATATTCAGCAAAAATAGTATTAACGTATTCATCCATCACTGATGGTTGCTACTTTACTGCCATAAAATAACTACTATAAAATCTATAAAAAAAATTAAATCTGCAACAATAACTCTTAATCAGATAATTGAGGGGAAACTTGAACAAAAAGGTAGATCTTGACCTTTTTCTAAAGAAAAACAACTCAACGTAGTAGAATCTTCAAATGGCAGCAGATTTCACATAAGGGGTTGCAGATGGACATCCTTTTCATAGGACAGAATCACCAATAACTTCAGGGACCATGACGCCAAATTGGTCATTTTTGTGCATACCCTGACAGGATTTTTGAACTATGATCAGTCTCTAAAATGCTCACTGTAGTATTTGCATCATGTCAAAGAGATCTTCCTTTTGGAGTTCATAAGGAACTATTTTTTAATCAAACCAGGCTCATGAATGGTTAAGGAGAGGTGTATTGATATCTAAGGATGAAAGATCGATAGTTGCAGTGCAGGACAGTGGATTATGGATGTGATGGTTCATAGCAAACATAGAAAAAACTGGTAAAACAGACACCTGTAGGTTCTGTAAAAACAAACAAAAACAACAACAACCATACAACTGGAAATAGTTACTAATCTGGTAGCTAGCTGCAAAGTGCTGGTGGCAAAAAATTTCTAAATAGAAAGGCACAACAAAATTGAATGCCTTATTTATTGGAAACTGTAAACATTACAAAACTGCTGTATCAAAAAGCATTAGGATCATGATCCTAAGAGAATTGTGAAGAATGAAGAGGTTATGATAACCTAAGACAACACCGTCCTGATTGATAAAAAGCTAGATACAAAGAAGTTTAGTGGTAAAAGAGAAAAAAAAAACCTATAGTGGCATTAACCATAGAGGTCTAAGCTGGAGAAGAGTGCCATTTAAACATATGACTAGAATATGTGGAGGAGCATAATCGAACGTGAACGCCTATCTCCATGGGCGTCTATGTCCGAAAACGGGTACGTGAAGAGGCGGGACAGACCATATTTTCGAAAAAATGGACGTTTTTCAGCTGGGCATTTGTTTTTTTTAGCGATAATGGAAACTAAAAACGCCCAGCTGAAAAACGTCCTAATCCGAGCCATTTGGTCATGGGAGGGGCCAAGATTTGTAGTACACTCGCCCCCCTGACATGCCAGGATACCAACTGGGCACCCTAAAGGTCAGTGTGGTGGACTTCAGACAACGCTCCCACATGCATAGCTCCCTTACCACGGGTGCTGAGCACCCAACCCCCCTCCCCCAAAACCCACTACCCACAAATGTACAACACTACCATAGCTCTTAGGGGTGAAGGGGGCACCTACATGTGGGTACAGTGGGTTTTGAAGACCTCCCATTTACCAGCACAAGTGTTACAGGTAGGGGGGATGGGCCTGGGTCCACCTGGCTGAAGTGCACTGCGGTACCCACTAAAAGTGCTCCAGGGACCTGCATACACGCAGGCCTCTAGGACTTGTTGCTGCTATATAACATTGACACACCAGTTGACACCTGAAGACTAATCTCTCCAAAAACGTCCTTTATTGGAATAAGCACGCTTACTCACAGTTAACTGCAGATCAGAGGTTGTTCCCTACTGGCAACGAGTCTCCCTGGTACTGAGATTAGCAGTAGGTCAGAGCTGGCAGAATGGTGTACAATGCCCTCTTTCAGCCACATTCATGGTAAGAACTAAGTTCTGTAACGTGGCTAACACGTGAAAGGGATCTAAAACTGACTAACAAAAATGGCCACTACCTCATGGACTACCGGAAATAAAACAGGCACACTCTGACCCAGTCAGCAGGGGGAAAAGCACCATGGGAGTAGAACCTACCAACTACCAACATCATGAGCATTTGCCACAAGCTAGTGGAATCACGGAGCCCAATATCCTACACCCACCACAATGCATTGCTGATGCGACTCTGCAGTGCCCTTAACAGAAAAGGTGTCACACTCACCTGAGACCCACATCAGAACCAGGGAAAGGCTGTCAGAGGATAGAACACATTCTGCTGTCATGGAGGTGGGTACGGCATTTGAGGCTGGCATACAGGTTGGAAAAAAAGTTTTTTTAGTGGGTTTTTGTTTGGTGGGAGGGGGTTAGTGACCACTGGGGGAGTCCGGGGAGGTCATCCCCGATTCCCTCCAGTGGTCATCTGGTCAGTTGGGGCACTTTTTTGGGACTTGTTCGTGAAAAAAAAGGGTCCACAAACAGTGACCCAAAATCGCGGTAAAAACACCTTTTTTTTCCGATTATCAGCTAAAGACGCCCATCTCTCCTCGGCCGATAACCACGCCCCAGTTCCGCCTTCACCATGCCTCCGACACGCCCCCATCAACTTTACTCATTTCCGCGACGGATTGCAGTTGGAAATGGCCAAAATCGGCTTTCGATTATACCGATTTGGGCGCCCCTGGGAGAAAGACGCCCATCTCCCAATTTGGGTCGCAATATAGGCGTTTTTCTCTTTTGATTATAAGCAGGAATGTCTCTTTAGTGTCTCTGATGCACACTGGCAGTGTTGTACTGTAATGGAGCTGTTTTAATTTATCAAAAGTTAAGTTTTATATACATTGGACCAAATTCTATAAATGATGCTGAAAAGAATGAGCGCTATTCGCTATTCTATAAATGGCACTCCAAGTTAGGCACCATTTATTTATTGCATTTGTACCCCACATTTTCCCACCTATTTGCAGGCTCAATGTGTCTTACAAGCGCCTGTTATGGCATTGCCATTCCAGGAGACTGATACAATTGGTGTTACAAAAAGATTTTGGATGAAGAGAAAAAAAGGTCTAATCAAAGTTATAGAAAGGTAAATATCAGATTAGGGTGATGTGGTGAGGTGTTGTAATTAGCTATGGGTTTTCATTGTAGGCCTTGTTGAAGAAATAGGTTTTCAAAGATTTATGAAAGGTAGTTATGTCGTTAATCGTTTTCAAGTCAGTTGGTAGTGCATTCCATAGCTGTGTACTCATGTAGGAGAAGCTGGTCACATGTGATAGCTTGTATTTAAGTCCTTTGCAGTTGGGGAAGTGTAGATTAAGGAATTTGCGGGCTGATCTTTTAGCATTTCTGGGAGGCAGGTCTGCGAGGTTTAGCATGTAGCTCGGGACTTCTCCGTGGATGATTTTATGAACAATCGTACAGATCTTGAACGCGATACGTTCTTTGAGTGGGAGCCAGTGAAGTTTTTTCGTGGAGGTTTCGCACTTTCATATTTTGTTTTGCCAAATATGAGTCTGGCTGCAGTATTCTGGCTGTTTGAAGTTTCTTGATGGTCTGTTCTTTGCAGCCAGCGTATAGTGCGTAGCAGTATTCCAGGTGACTTAGCACAGAAGATGGATCTTGGAAAGAAAGGTTTTACTCTTTTGAGTTTCCACATGGAGTGGAACATCTTTTTCGTTGTGTTCTTCACGTGGGTGTCGAGTATGTGATTTCGGTCTATGGTCACTCCCAGAATTTTCAGATTATTTGAGACTGGAAGAGATAGGTTTGGTGTAGATATGGTGGTGAAGTTGCTTGTGTTATGTTGTGAGGTGAGTATAAGGCATTGTGTTTTTCTGCGTTAAGTTTTAACTGGAATGCATCAGCCCAGGAGTGCATGATTTATAGAATAGCATATACCCCCAGATTATATATATTGCACCTAGTGTTCTGCACCAAAATCCAAGCATATTCTTTAACAATGCGCATAACTCAATTGGCTTAACAAGCTAATCGATGTTGATAACAGCACTTAACAAGCAATAATGAGCACTAATTTGCAATAATTAGAATTTATGTGCACAGCTCGCTAAATGCATTCTGTAACGCAGACTGCCAGATTATATATTGCGTGCCTAGCATTCTGCGCCGAAACCTAAGCGTATTCCACAACAACACATATAACTTAATTGGCTTAAGAAGCTAATCAGTGTTAACAGCACATAACAAGCAATAATGAGCACTAATTGAAAATAATTAGAATTTACGTGCACAAATCCCTAAGTGTATTCTGTAATGAACTGCGCTTAAATTCTAATGCATGCAGTTCAAAAGGGGCATGACTATGGGTGGGAAAATTGGAATTTCATTGACATTCCAAAATGTATGCATGTAGTTATAGAATATATCCCAGTGTGAATAAATCTACATGCAGGGATTTATGCCACATTTTCAATGGTGTAAATGCACACACATAGTTTTAGGCGCTGGGATATCAACTAAGCGTATTCTATGTACTGCGCCTAAATCTAGGTGTCGCTTAGAGAATATGCTTAGGTGCTTAGGTGGAACTGCTTACCGTGCAGATTTTTTAGGCACCATATATAGAATCTGGCCCACAGCACCTAAATTCTAATGCACGCACCTTTCAGGATTCTCACTGTGAAGTCACTGGTACAGTGCCCTGGTCCTGTAAAATGCTGACCAACAGGGGTGGGAGCCCTACTGGCACCAGTATTGTTCATGTGATGTCTATGTAAATTGAATCTTGTCTTAAGCATCTGGCCTGTTTCTCCAATATAGCATCCTTCGTTACATTTTTTACACTGAATGGTATATACCACATTGGAAGATGAGCAAGTGAAAGATTCCTTTATGTTGAATATCTTTCCTTTGTGGATGACTGTGGGGTCCTGTGAAATGTTTTGGCATAGTTTGCAACTGGATAAATTACAGGGAAGTGTGCCCTTCTGTTCCTTTTCAGTCTGTGATGGAAGTTTACTTCTGATTAGCTTGTGTTTTAAGTTGGGTGGCTGTCGGAAGGCCAGTACTGGTGGGGATGGGAATATCTCTTTCAGTAATTCATCCTCCTGGAGTATAGGTTGTAGATCTCTTATGATTTTCCTCAGTTTTTCCAGCTCTGGATTGTATGTCACTACAAGGGGGATTCTGTCTGTGGTTTTTTTTCTCCTTGTACTGTAGCAGATTCTCCCTGGGTGTTTTGAGGGAGGAGGCAATATTCTTGGAGATTATTTTGGGGTTGTAGCCTTTCTGTTTGAAGGATGCAGTCAGGTTTTTAATCAAGAAATGTATTAAGTTATGTCCAATAAAAAAGGTACCATCTTATTTTCTTTTCCATGTTTTATTTTGCTTGATTTCTATTGATAACCTTAAGAGTGGACTAACACGGCTACCACACTCCTCTACTTAAGTCCATTCTATAAAATTTAGGTGTATTTTTATATCACGTAGATTTTTCAGGCACCATACATATAATCTGACCCATAGAGCCTGATCTGCACCAAACTGGCATAAATCTTCACGTCTAAATTAAGCGCAGATCAGGCATATTCTGTAATAGTGAATGCAAATTCTTGGAATGCCCATGCCCACACCTATGAGGGTTGCCAGATTGTAAAAAACTTTCCAGCCCAATCTGTGGTCAAAAGCCCGAAAGGAGCCCAATATTCATGAGGAATTGTGAATATTCATGAGGAAATCATGAATACTAATGAGGAATCATGAATATTAATGAGGAACTCGAGAAAAAAATATATATATATACTTTTCAAATTACATTTTTGAGTAGATTAATTTAAGCAAGAACTTAGCTTAAGTATCAAGAAGTTCCTGACAGGAAATGCTGAGGCAACAGGAACAGGATGTCAACTGAGGCAGGAACAGAGCACCTGAAAAAAAACCCCAGAAGCAGAGCAGTAAAGAGCACCTGTAAACACAAGCAGAGCACCTGTAAACACAAGCCGCAATGCTGACTGAGGTAGGCCCAGGCCAGGAACAGAACACTGAGGCAGGCCCAGGAACAGGGTACACACTGAGGCCTGCCCCAATCTTCCTGTTCCTGGAACTGCCCTGGTGTTCCTGCTGATGGCCAGGAATAGGAACAGAAACAGTAGCAGGAACACCAAGGCAGGCCCAGAGGGACTGGGACAGGGACAGGAACAGGACCATCATCAAGGCAGGAACAGGCACAGGAACACTGAAACTAAAAGAGAAAAAGAAACAGATTAGGATGGAACAGTTAGAACTACACTGAAACAGATGAAAATGGAACTGTCTCACCCAATGGTCAGTCAGGCTACCCACACCCACCCCCTCCAAGCAGAGTACTCACCGGGCTCTTACGGCCTGGAAACTCCGCTGCAGGAAGGCGCACAATCGTCATCGTCGGGTATCAATATCGCGTCATCCTCCTCCTCCTCCTGGGCCTAGCTTGTACTCACATAGATATCAGACTTGAATAAACTCAGCATCCGATCTGTAGGAACAAACTCATTGCAGCATATGCTTTTGCGCCCCATGTAGCTACGAATATGCAACAAGGCTTCCAGAGTGCCTTGTCGCATCCTGTTTCTCAGTTTTGTCTTGATAAGATTCATCTAAGAAAAGGTTCTTTCCACAGCTGCATTGCTGAAAGGCAAAGCCAACATACATAGGGCAAAATTCCCCAGCAGGAGGAAGTCATGATCTCCTGTAGCATCTGTGTGATTTGCTAGTCACCCAAAACTGCTCGATCTCATTGTCACTGTAGATTGGCCATAACACTGTGCTGATCCACAGCCACTGTTGCTCCAGATCTCCAATACTACCGTTATACAGAGGTAGAAATGACAACTTTGACAGCTGTGGTTTCAGGGCTCCAAGGACAACAGATGGAGAAAGATCTGACAGAGACTCTAGCAGGTGGACATTTGACGGTAGCCTCTGACGCATTTCCCTCAGAAGTTCAAATAGGTAATTTCTACAGTGTTCTTTAATGTGTTCTGCAGATGCGGGTTCAATTCCAGAGTCATGCAGCGCCAACTGGAATTCGATACCAAAGTTCATCGCTGCCAGCGGTAGATGCTTAGACCTGTCTTCCAAATCATACATCAGAGTTGCTCCCCACGATGTGAATGTGGTCGGTCTCACAAGTCGCAGCAGCATGGTGCGATACAATGTCATCAGGTCGTCGAGCAAACAGACAGGGCTCGCTTTATAGACTGAAACAGCTTGTTCACTCAGTTGACTTCCTGCAGTATGGGCCTCAAAAATATCAAGTACAGCTTGTTTTGTGGTGTGTTGTACATCTGGTAGAGCTGGTCGGTGGTGTAGCTGCGTGCCTCATCCTTTGCTACCTGGAAGTGAAGCTTCAGTTTGTCATATTGATCAAGCACACGCTGAACACAAGCAGCTATGGACAGCCAGCGAGTGTCTGACAACCTCAGGATCTTTAGTGGTTTTTGACCAACATTAATGCATTGATATATCTGTTTGTATTTCTGCTGGCGAACAGTACTATGGCAGAACCAGTTATAAGTCTCAGCAACCATGAATTCAATGTTCCTTGGCAGCACCATCAGCACATGTGAAGAACTCAGCTGAATTGAATGGCAAATACACTTTATATGTACAATGTTGGGGCACACTTCACGGAACCTTGTTATTACTGAATTATTTCTTCCACACATGGTACTACAGCCATCGGTTGCTAAGCCAATGCATTTGTCTATTTGAAGATGATTTGCTAGAAGAAAATTGGTTATGGCACTGAATATTCCTTCTGCAGTACCAGTCTCAAGGGCTAATATTCCTAGAAATGTGGTGGTAATACACTTCAAGGAAGTACTGTAGTAGCGCACCATCACACACAGCTGCTTCTCTAGGCCGATATCATCGATGATCAAGGAATAAGACATGTCATTTTTGCCCAGGTCCGAAATTAATTCTTGATGGACTGCAGGGCCAAGGACATTCTTGATCAGTGCAGAACATTTCGTGCGGTGTATAGCTATGTCTTTGCCCGAAATGTCCTTGAAAACCTCGCCTAGGTGATCGATCGTTGCAATACTGGAATGGCACGCAACGTATGCCACCAACTTCAGCTCCGCTATCTTGGTCGATTTGTCGATAGTGGTAGACTGGCAGCCCATATCAAATAAAGTCCTAGCACTTGAAAATGGCGCTGCATTCCTCTTATGTTTGGCTGTAATGGAATGGTTAACTAAATCATGATGATGTGCACGTATCTCAGCTTTGCAAAAACGACAATATGCTTTGTTGTCGTCTCCTGGCACACTCCTTATCCAGTCTTTTAAGAGTGCCTCTTTCTCCCAGCTCTTGCAGTATTTCTTGGTATACGATGCCCACTTTCCCATGATGATATGAATAGGAACAGTCGGGAAGTAGCAAACTATCAGCAGGGACTGTTTTTTTGTCTATGGTATACAGCGCTGCATATGCCTTGTAGCACTATAGAAATGATAAATAGTAGTAGTATTAGAAAAGAAGCTGTAGTAAAGAAAGACAGATTTGCTAGCCATGTAAACCACAAATATGTGCAATAAAGTGCCATACATAACCCCTTCCCCTCCCCTTTTACATTAGCAATCTTATGTCTGCATCTGCATGCAAGAACAAAAACAAGTTCAAAGCAGATGCCCCTGCCCTGTGTATTACTTGGTAGCAATAAAGTTATATTCATATTGCGAGAGGCCTGAAGCACATTGAGCCTACAAATAGGTGGAAAATGTGGGATACAAATGTAAGAATTTAAATAAATAAGTCAAAATGCATATAAATACTTTGTTTCATGCAGATCTCTTTGGTTTAAACATAACTAAATGGGCTATATAAGCCCCTAATGCATTTCACTGTTCTTGTATTTTGTTCTTTTGCCATCACCAGCTGGATAGGCATAGGCAGTGTCTTAAAAGGTGGAGGATACATTTGTTGTCCATGTTTTTTGTCCCACATTATCTCAAGCAAACTCAGGTTCAATGTGGCTTACATTTGAAAATACAGTGAGAGAGAAAACTTTTGTCTGTGTATTAAAATGAATAACAGCATATTTCTCTCGTACATATTCAATGCAAATAACCTAAAAACCTGACTGACTTGGGGTCCTGAAAACATAATCTTTATAAATGTAGACGAAATATGTCTCCATTTCGTAAAATCTTTGATATCTGCTGAAGACTAACACCATCGTCGACTACTTTTTACAGCACGTTCAGCTAAAATTGAACTGCATTCCAGGCTCTGTTTTCAACCATGTCCCAGATGATCTCATTATCTGCTACTGCCGCTAAGTTTTCCCGACCCTGACCGAGAACATGGGTGGGGAATAAATAGTTCCAACAAAAGAAGTATCCATTCAAAAACCAGATCAGAGTGTGTATGAATGCTGGGAGGAGGCGCTGCCTAGAATTTTTGAAGAGCATCTCTCAATACATAATATTTGGAATTACACTGTACATTCTCAATAGCCATTTCACAATGGTACATCATACAAAACATTAAACCAGCATTTATCTATCTCCTGCTTGATTCTTAATTCCTCCTCCCTCCCCCCCCCCCCCCAAATCTTTTCAGGCACTTATTCACCTCTATAGGATTTCTATTAGGAAAAGGTAAATGCAGAACAGGGCAAACATCTAATAGCTTCTTTGTGGTTAAATGGAAAGTCAGGTAGATCAACACTCGAGGACAGCTTTCCAAAGGGAGGAGGTCCCAATGCATTATGAATATGCAAAGCTGAGAGCCAGAATTTCACACTTTTTCCAAGCCATATTTTCTCTTATCACGGAAACGTGAGTTCCTACAGTTACAAAGGAAGCTCCCTACTCTCTAGACAAGCAAATCACGTTACCCTAAAAAATCTCCACTGCTCATTTAGCTTTCCACACGGAAGCTCTTAAAGTTCGTCTTGCTTCAATTGCTACAGCTAAGTAGCGGTAACCAATGTAATAAAACGTTTCCCTTGACATTTGTATTCCCTTCTTCTATTTAAGGTCATGAACAACAAGAGACTACTCAGATTGATTAGAAAAACCTTACCTAAGACACGGTCACGGACGGGACGGGTCACGGGCGGCGAGCAGGAACAGACAAGTTTCACTCTACAGAGAAGAACTTTACTTGCTTCTTCGTCGTGCGTGCGCATGCTCCGTGGGGGGGTTCGGGGGTCAGTGTGCGACTTCTTTAAAGGCTGCTCAGCGAGGCTTTAATTGGTGGTTACCGTGGTAACTCAGGGAAAACCGGCCAATCCCGCGCCGCGGCCGCTGAGAAACCCGCCCAATCCCCGCAACCAGCAAGATTCGAAAATGCTCCGCAGCCATTTCTGAAAAGCCGCCCAATTGCGTTGGAAAAACGCAACCCTGGCAACTTTGCCTATGACTCTCCCATACTCACATCCCCTTTTCTTATGCACACATCTTTATAGAATAGCGCCTAACAAGATGCATGCATAATTTCTAATCATTGCCAATTAGCACTTATAATTGATTCCAAGTGCCCAATTATCAGCTCTAATTGGTTCATTATTAAATTAAATTTGCATGTGGCAATCGGGTGCACAACCAAATTTCCACACACAATTTTCAGCACAATATATAAAACACGGAAAATTATGTTTTGGATGCATACTTACTGTACATCGCCTTGAGTGAATTCCTTCAAAAAGGCAGTAAATAAATCCTAATAAATAAATAAATAAATAATACCTTACAACGAGAAGAATAAGAATATTCAGTAAAGAAAAAGGGTTTATTATTTAATAAATTAAAAACATGAGAATGGGAGATTTTCTTTGAGCCAGTGACTGTTGCTCATTTCTCCTGGAACCAATTGGGCAGAATATTTGTATGATATCAGCATAAGGACAAGTCTAAACAGCCTCTCTCACTATACTTCCCAATTCTTTAACATAGATTTTAAATAATGTAGGGGAAAGTACAAATCCTAAGGCCTCAAAAGGTCCAGTAATTCTAATGGTATACCTTTGCCAGACCATTCCCATGTGCTTTCCTAAAATCTGACTGACAAGGATCCAGCACATTCCATTCTTCCAACTGTCTCTATATCATCTTTTCAGGATTCTTTGCCAAAAATTATAGCTGTGAAATGGGGCAATAATTTCTTGAAAGCAAACACCCACAGAAGGTGATCTCTCCACAGGAGAACCAAAGACAAACAAACAAACAGTGGATCCAATAAAAGTCCTCTCACAATGAGTGTCTTCCTGAACAACGTCTTTATTCAAATCTGCAAAAACGACCCGACACGTGACGTGTTTCGGCCATTAAGGCCTGCGTCAGGGGTCTATAAAATAAACATAAAATATACATAAAGGGAATATTATGCAAAGAATATATACAGAAAAACATAAAAATGTATAACCCTTGAGCAAAATATATTAAAATATAAAACAAGTATATGTATAAAACATTATAAAGAAATAATATGATACACATAGAAATGATAAAGCAATAAAACAATAACGTGGGCGTGATTATGTATGAAAAATGCAAGGAAAAATAAGATGAATGAGAAACATACCTAGTAGTATTTGATGCAAAAATGCCTTCTTAGTCAGATGAATAACAGCACATAGACTCCTAACAGAGAAATCTAGAACAAATATATAAATAAATAAATCCATCCTGTGCATAAAATATATTATAAATAAACAAATACATCCTATACATAAAATGAGGAAATAATGTAATAAATATAAGCGAAGAATGTCACATAAAAAAGAGGGGTACATAAAAAAGGAAGGAATGTCATATAAAAGAAGATCCAATAAGTCAAGGATACCTCATACATATAGATGGCACATATAAGTTTCAAATGTATGAAAATAAATAAATTTGTGTGCATAAACACATTTACAACAGAGCTACCCAAACTAACTTGTCACATATGGGACCCAAACCGTAGATAGGGATCTCAGGGAAACTTAACATATGTTTTCGATAGATGTGTGTGAAAAATAAAAAAAGAAAAAAGAATAAAAATAAAAAAAAACAAATGAAAAGATGTATATCAGAAGTGAAAACTATATCAGTTTGATAACAATCATATTTTAAATAAAATTAAAATTGTATACCACTATGCAGAGAAACAGAGTGAAAAAATATATGTATAATAAATGTAATAGAAACACAAAAAGAAAAATAAAAAATGAAAAATAAAAATTAAAAATTAAAATATAGATGGTTAAACACCAAAGATACGTGGTACACTGCCTTTGCAATAGATTGTTTGACGTAAAGTACCAATGACCCACGTGATAAGATGACGCTGAACCGAATAATGTGACACTAAGAAATATATATATATATATATAATATATGACGTTATGGAGAAATAATAAATATGTAGGGAAACAAAAAAATATATTAAAAAATAAAAAAATAAAAGGTAAACTGAAAAATGAAAAAAAGGAAACAGGAGTCAGAATGAAAAAACATAAAATGTCACCGCCAAATCAGATTATCATGATTGATGACGTCACACGCGAGGCACCAAAAGGAAAAAGGAGGTGAAGAAAATGTCACATAAATGCACCTGGACGTTACAAAATAACATATGTCAATCTATCAAATCTTATGCAAGGTACAAAAAAGTAAAAAAGTAAAAAATATATAATAAAACTCACACCCCACCGAGATAAAATATGACGTTACTCACTTGGCGCCAAAGAAAAAAAGAAAAGTAAAATGATGAAACAATGTCAATTTAGTGAATGCGATGCATAAAAGTGTATTATAAGCTTAAAAAAACTAAGGCTGCAGGAACAACGTCCTATCAAGTTGTACAAGGGAAGTTAAACAGAAACAAACATACCGTGTGCGAAGCGCCGCTATTCTCCTCTGTCATATGCTGATTTGTAACGGAAAAAAGTGTTAGGTTGTTTTTGCAGATTTGAATAAAGACCTTGTTCAGGAAGAGACTCATTGTGAGAGGACTTTTATTGGATCCACTGTTTGTTCGTTTGGCAATAATTTCCTGAAACATCTTTATCATCCGTGGTTGCTTTAATGGTTGTTTAACAAAAGTATGCTTAAGAGACTTGCTCACTTTACCTAGCTAGCATACAGTAGAAGCTTATGCACTAAAAGCTGCTTTAAAATTGGAAGCTTATAATTTTACTGCACTATTTCAGTGGCCCAGAGTATCAAATTAATGATGTTATGTTATATGTTAAAAAAGGCTTTCTCTTGTCATTTCTCTCTTATGAGATTCGAGGCGAGTTACAATGGCATTAAAAAGAAATAACTGATACAGTCATCAGGATTTACAATGAATAAAAAAAAGTAAATAAACATCAAGTATTGTATTGTATTGTAACATTTATACCCCGCGCTTTCCCACTTATTAGCAGGCTCAATGTGGCTTACAAAATCTCAGATATCCTACTATAATAGATATATTTTCAGAGCTTTACAGAATAGGTAATAATTTTTCTCAGATCAAGGACTGTGTTAAAGGGAACATGCCCTTTTCAGCATATGTGTTACCTCATACTAAGCATTCCAGTGTTAATGCATTTGTGAGTCTGGAATAATTCCTCTCTGGTCATGAGATATCAAATTGCTCAACCTAGCCCCTATTCCCTGATTTCCAATTCAAGGCCTACCCTTCTCCATTTTGAATAACATGCTATATAGGAGGGATGCAATGTCATTTATTTAAATTTAGCTGACAACTTTCCAGTAGTAGCTCACGATGGGTTACATTCAGGTACAGTGGGCATTTCCCTGCCCTTGGAGGGCTTATAATCTAAGCATGTACCTGGGGAACTAGAGAGTTAAATGACGTGCCCAATGTCACAAGGAGCAGTAATGGATCCTTTCTTTGTCAGCCTGATAATCTAAATACTAGGCTACTCCATTTGACAATCAGTATTGGAACTGACAAGAGGTCAGAGAACTTGAAAACTTGTTTGGGGTAACTTTACCAATGTTGCTATTGCAACTTAGGGGAAATATGATAAAAGATGCCCAAATGAGCTCCTTTAAAATTTTGTTATACCATCACCAAAAAGGAATAAGGATAAGGGGGATTTTTCTTTCTCTCTCTCTCTCTTTTTTTTTTTTTTTTTTTGCAATGTTTCCATAAATGGCTTAGGTAATTGGGATGAGAGCAAGTCTTCCAGATCTGAAGATGATTGGGAGAAACACTAAATTAGAACGAATAATGCAATCAGACACAGAAGGATGGAGATCATTCAGGTATCTGAGCTAATAATGCTAAATGCATTTTAATGCATACAATAGTAAGATAATGAGTCCAAGACCAAGGAACACAAAAAGAGAATGGCAGCCAAACGAAAGATGACCTCAGATAGTATAAAATGGCTATTACAGGAAAAAAATGGAATCTTCAATGTGTGCAATTACAGCAAAAATACCAAAACATTATGTTTCATTAAATTAAGGAAACAAGCTAAAACTTCAAGGTTATCCTCCATACTGCGGTAACCTGTAATGCAACGTTATCTTTTGCTTTTGTCCATGGCAGGGAATCTAAACCCAGTCCTCGGGATACACCTAGCCAGTTGGGTTTTCAGGATATCCACAATGAATATACATCAGATAGATTTCCATGCCTACCTGCATTGTATGCAAATATATCTTATGCATATACATTGTGGGTATCCTGAAAACCCGACTGGCTAGGTGTGTCCCGAGGACTGGGTTGCGATATTCAAAATGATTTAAATGGCGAGGAGATAGGCATATTTTCAAAGCACTTAGCCTCCCAAAGTTCCATAGAAACCTATGGAACTTAGCCTCCCAAAGTGCTTTGAAAATATGCCTCAAGGCTAACCAGAGGCACATAACCAGATAGTGCATTGAATACTGTCAGTAAACAGCCAACCCCTAAAAAGTGAGGTTAGGAGTGGGCCGAAGGTGGTTAGCAGGAGGAGCATGGCCCTAGCGGCAATATTCAGACTGTTAACTGGCTTGGTAAGTACATAAGGTTAGGACAATAAAAGCTGCCCTAACTCTATGTATGAAGTTCAACTGGGCACCGAAGTGAATATCAACCAGTCCCCGCTTAAACTGAAATAATGTCTGACAGCCACCTCTCAAAATCCTCTCTCCCACCCTCTGAAGAAAACATAAGATTGCCCCAGCTCCCCCCACTTCCACAGAACCCCCCCCCCCCCCCCCCCCGCCGTACCTCTTCCAGCCCACCTGGAGAAGTCCCTGGTGGTCTAGGGTGAAATCAGACAGGAGGATGCAAAGTACTTCAAGGCTGCCACTAGAGGTTGCGGCTGCTGTTTTGGACTGTAGGCTGCTGCTGGGCAGAAGCAAGTAGGTATCACTCCTGCCTGATTTCTCCTAGGCCACCAGGGATTTCTTCAGGAAGGCCTGAGAAGGCCTATGGAGGTGAGTGAAAGCTGGGGTACCCCTCTAATTCCTTCAGGAAAGTGAAAGATGGATTGACACTGAGGGGCTGCCTGACCTGCTTTTTTCACTTTTGTCATGATTGAACTTGTCAGTATTCATCATCAGTATCCATGGCTGAACATTCTCTTTCTTTGGTCAAATACATAGAAACGGAGAAAATGACAGTAGCTAAAGGCCATATGGCCCATCTAGTCTATCTATCTATATCATCCGCTATCTCTTCCTCCCCCTAAGAGATCCCACATGCCTATCTCATGCTTTTTTTAATTCAGTCCTCATCTCCATCACCTCCACCAGAGGATGTTCCATGCATCTATCAGTCTTTCTCTAACAGAAGTATTTCCTTAGATTATTTTTGAGTCTATCCCCCTTCAACTTCATTTTATGCCCTCTTGTTCCAGAGCTTCCTTTCAGTTGAAAAAGATCTACTTCCTGTGCATTTATGCCGAGGAGATATTTGCATGATAGAATCCATTCTATTATGGACATCTGGTAATGGGCCCTAAACGTTGTAATTTTAACTATAAGGATCTATGCTGATTAGGATTGTTCAGGCTTCTCTGCAGCTACTAGGGATATACATTTGTTAGCGTGTGTTCAGTTTGTAATTATGCCTTAAAGACACAGGGCTCATTTTCAAAGTACTTAGACTTACAAAGTTACTAGCAGACTCATTTTCAAAAGAGATACACGTCCAAAAAAGTGACATGTCAGCATTTGGATGTTTATCTCACAGAAACGTGTTCAAGTGGCGTGTTCAAGGTGGGACTTGGGCATTCCTAAGATATGGACATCTTTCAGGAATAATGGAACAAAACAAAGACATCCAAGACTAAAACTTAGACGTTTTGAGCTAGATTTGTTTTTATTTAAAAAAAAGCTGCAGTGGGAATTGAACCCACTTCCCCAGGAACAAAGCCTGCTATGCTAACCACTAGGCTACTCCTCTACTATTCACAAAAGATGCCCCAAATGACCAGATGACCACTGGAGGGACTCAGGGATCAACTCCTATTACTCCCCCAAATCACAAAACATTTTTCAAAACATCATTTTCAAAAGGAAAAGATAGACTTTTTTTTGTAGAAAATGGCGTTTCCTGTTCTGATTTTGGACGTTTTACAAACAATGTACAAATTCAGACTTAGATGTCATATCCAAAAATACTCCATCATGTAGTTAGACTCTGGAGAATGTAGTGACAGCAGCTGGCCTTGCAGAATTTAAAGGGGGTTTGGACAGATTCCTGAGAGAAAAGTCCATTGAACTTTATTTTGTGTGTGTGGGGGGGGGGGGGGGGGGGGGGGCTGCCAGGTTCTTGAAGCCTGGATTGGCCACTGTCGGAGACAAGATGCTGGGCTTGATGGACCCTTGGTCTTTTCCCAGTATGGCAGTGCTTATGTATTTGACTTGCCCAAAGTCACAAGGAGCAGCTGTGGGAATTGATCCCATGTTGGCAGGATCAAAGCCCACTGCACTAACCATTAAGCCACTCTTCCTCTGTTCGGACAGCTTGCATTTGGACAACTTTTGTTCAAAAATGGACCAAAAAAAGGATGTCTAAATCACAAAGTGGTCCAAATCACAGGACATCCGTAGTATTTTCAAACACAAAACATAGACGTCCATCTTTTTCAAAAATCCTTCTTTCCTGTCCGGAATTTGGACATCTTTGTAAAACGTCCAAGATGGGCATTTTCAAAAGGACGTCCAAGTCTGAATTTGGATGTCCTCACAATGACATCCAAAATCAGGCAGGTATAGACGTCCTTAGACATTCGAAAATCGCAGTGCAAAACGACTAAATCAGAGACGTCCAAAGTAAAATAAAAAGGACGTCTTGCTTGCAGAACCGCCAAAGGACGTCCATCTTACAGAACTGTTGAAGGACATTCATAAGGCAAATGTTGCCAACTACATTCACTGTACTTGCGGGACATCCAGTTACTGGAAATGTAAGGAACATTCATATTTTACATTGTATATATGAAGACGTTCGCATACTTGATAATCATCCATATAAGGCTCCACATGTGTGAAGACGATCCATGTATGTGGTATTATCAAATGCTGGGGTTGATGTGAGAGGAGGCAGCAATCTGAGTTGCATGACAAGTCAACTGTGATACAGAAACTTAGGGACATATGTGTCGTAAGTGTAGCCATGTAGAAGGCCACCTGTTCCTTCCAAGCTGCTTGGCTGTATGGTAATACAGCCCCACAGCACAGAGCTATCTAAATAATAGGTATGTTGTCTAGCACTAGCGATCTGCGAAGTACAAACTTGCAGATAAGCATAGGCAGTGCCTAGACTATTGTTTGCTCTCTGTTCCACAGACAACCTTACCCACAACCAAACAACATTGGTGAGGACCAGGAAGGAGCTACAAACAGCTGGGTCATCTTTTCACATTGAATATATCAGTAATGGTATATACTGTTGAGGAGAAAAGGGGAAACAACAGTGAAAGCATTAGATGGATGTTTACTTCATCACACTTGCAATATAATACATCAGGTACAGACGGGCAAAGGCTAGGGGTATTATATAGGCAGCACGCTGTAGCCACCTGCAGGTAATTTAGAATAGGAACTGTAATGAGAACCCCTCTCCCTCACCCTGACTTAAGGGCTGAAGACCGTGGTAGGCACGCACCTGTGGCCACCTAGAAAATGGTTGTTGTTCCATAAATATGGAGAATTGTAGAACTGTGTTCAATAATGTGGAAAAGACTTTCAGTGCATATATGCTTTCCCCCTCCCCACCCCCACCAACCTTGAGAATGGGTGGGCACTTCATAAAAGGGGACTGGGGTTCACCACATAAAGAAGGATGGAACCTACTGGGGAGACACATGAGGTGCAAAGCAGGAGAAAAGCTACCAGATGTGGATACCCGTGAACCTGGTGAAAATAGAGGCAAGATTTGAATCCAGAGGACATACACAGAATGGAAAGCCCTTGACTATGAGGGATGCACACATCCATTCTCAGGGCCATTTTCATCTCTACCACCTCCCATAGGAGGGCATTCCACGTATCATTCCTGAGTCAGCCCCCTTCTGCAATCTCAGTTCATGTTCTCTAGTTCTACCACCTTCTTGTCTCTCGAAAAGATTTGTTTGTAGATTAATACATTTCAAATATTTGAATGTCTGCATCATATCACCCTTGTCTGTTGGCATTAAATCGATTTAACACATGATATCCTATGAGTTAAATTGATGTTCACTTTATTTGTTGTACCACCTGTCAATATCATTGTCTAAGTGGTTTACAGAATAAAATTAATAAAATAAAATATAATGTTTGTCAGAGTTGAATGACATTATAACAATACAACCAAAACAGTAACATAAATCAAAACAATAGCATATCAAACAGTTAAAATGCCTGCACCAAGATATGACAAACTGCAAAAATCAATTGATCAGATAGCCCGATTTGATAGCACATTGGCTAATAAAAGAAAGACTGCTTCTCTTTCTGAAGAGAGATACAAGTAATCTTCCCAAAAATTACAGACCAATAACTTGTCTACATATACTCTATAAGTTCACTGCAATAGGTATAGACTATATAATCATATTGGCTGTAATAACATCATAGCACAAGGCAGAAGGGAAATAAGAAGGGAACATATGGAATGAAAAGACCAGCCATTACTAGTGCTAAGAAAAGCAGAAATCTCAGTGCAGCATGGATTGATTACAACACAGCTTTTGAGAGCATCCTCAATCCTGGATAAAAAAGAAAATGTCTTGAAATGTACAAAATAAGCTCTAAATTGATTGAGTTCATTTATTTCATCATGATCTACAGCATGAAGATGGTCAGTATGTCATTCCTAATATTAGGATCCATCAAGGAATATTTCAGTGATTCTCTTTGTCATCACTCTTGTTTTGTATGACACTTAATCCTTTGACAACACTTCTTTAACTCTTTGACTTATAGATTTAGCCTTAATCCTAGAGCTAGCAAAGACCTAGAGATACAGTATCATCACACCTACTGCTTGTACATGACTTGTAGTTCTACATTCCCAACAATCAACATTTGGTCAAACAACGTAATTTAGTAAAACAACTTTTCAAATGACATCAGGGTGACTTTTAGCCTTGACAAATGTGCTAAGGCAGCCTTCCTAGGAGAGAAGTTGAGTAAAATTGAACACTTCTCTCTAACTAATGATTATGACATCAAAGAACTTGAACAGGAATGGGTATATCAATGGAGTAGAGGAAAAACACCAATCCAGCATAAATACTTAGAAAAGTGGCCAGCAAAGAGTATCACAGGAGATTAAAATTGATACTGGATACGACAGCAAAGAATACGATACAAGCCATAAACCAGTTTGTGATTCCTGTGCTCTTATATCACTTCTGGATTGCAGACCAGGCTCTAAATGCCTAGAAAAATTGGATGTACAAAACAAGAAATCTCATCCATGCTCACAAAGTAGTCAGTAAGAATCAATGGGGTCAATGTTCAGCTGGTAGTGCTCAGTGTTTTGCTGAGTGCCACTGGGTTTATTCTCAGATATTCAATGCTAGGCCCTGTCCGGACTTTGGCATTGTATATCTGGTTTTGTGGAACTGGCTAGTGCATAGCCAGTTAAGTCTGATATTTAGTACTTAACCAGCTATGGATTACCACATAAAGGAGCCCTTTGACTAAGCAACGCTAAAAAGTGGCCTGCGCTATCCCCAGCATTGGTCTTTCCCATGCTCTAAGGTCTCTTTTAGTGCTGCTGGGAAATGGTACATTTTTCTACTTCAGCAATAATGGCCACGTGCTAATTTTCCCATTGGCAAATGATCATTAGCATGTGAGCATTTACTGACAACTATTTTGTAGGCAGTCATTTATTTATTTACAATATTTATAAACTGAACTATCCAAATTGTCCCAGGTGATGTATAGCACAGAAACATACACAATCATTGACCCAGAAACAATATATACTCAAATGCAAATATAAGCAGCATTTAACAAAGGTGCCATTTTACTAAAGGGATGCCATATGGTTACGGGCTTGCCATGTGGCAAATTGGAACTACTGCAGGCCTAATGCGGCCTCCGGCAGTATTACCGCCTTCAGCGTGCGGCATTTCCAGTGCTACCGGAAATGCCAGAAAAATATGACCGCAGGTTAGTGAGCGGCAATATAGCTGCGCTAACTAATTAGGACCCGATTCTATATATGGCGCATAAAATGAATGTGCACTAGGCAATCATGCCTAAGCATATTCTAAATGCTGTGTGTAAATTTGCACACTGTATATAGAATATGCTTAAGCGTAGTTAATGCAATGGAATCTAGGCGCATCCATTTATGCCAATAAAAAGCTGGTGTAAATCTCTGTGCATAGATTTACATGCACTGGCCCATATTTTATAACAGCGCATGTAGATTTTGGAACACCCATGAAACACCTACTTCCATGTCCCTAACTATGCCTCTTTTTGCCTGTGCACATCAGAATTTAGGTGCAGTACAATATAGAATACGCTTAGCAATCTATGCACGTAAATTCTAATTTTTGCCAATTAGTGCTCATTATTGCTTGTTAAGAGCTGTAAACAATGCTTAACAACTTGATAAAACAATTAATCTACACGCATATTTATAAAATATGCCTGGATTTACACGTAGAGACGTGCATAACTCTAGGCACGCTGTATAGAATCTGATGGTTAGCGCAGAACACACGTACTCCACCCCCAGTGCTAAAAAATAAAAACCATTTGTCAGTACTTGGGTAGTGTGCATACATGCAAAAACTATTGCAGGACGCCTGAGCATGCCCTGTGGTAGTGCATTTTAACCTGCGGTATGCACTTGTTTGTTGCAGCTTAGTAAAAGGACCCCAAAGATAGGACTGACTTTTATGCTATTCCATTTATGCAGTTAACCTGGCTGGTTAAACGCTGAATATCAGCTCTTAACCGGCCAAGTGCCAAGTCCACCCCTGGAATGCGCCCATAATAGCCAGTTTGCGTTTCTGCACTAAAAAGTTATTTTCAGTGGGGCCCTTTTACTAAGCCGCGTTAGCATCTATGCGTGCCCACGCACACCAAAATGGAGCTACCGCATGGCTCTTGCAGTAATTTCATTTTTGGTGCATGTCTGATATGCTTGTCTAAAAAATTATTTTTGGATGCGCATATTGGGTGCGCGTCAAGTGGCATTTGACACGCGTGGGTCATTACCGCCCGGTTACCGCGAGAGACTTTACCGCTATGTCAATGGCTGGTGGTAAGGTCTCAGACCCAAAATGGAAGTGCAACAATTTTCATTTTGTCGCATGTCCATTTTCAGCAGAAATTTAAAAAAAGGCATTTTTTACAGGTGCGCTGAAAAATGATTCTGTGTGCACCCAAAACATGGGACTACACTACCGCAGGCCATTTTTCAGCGTGCTTTTGTAAAAGGGCCCCAGAGACGCTAGCTGGTTAAATGCCACTGGAAATAACAAACTAATGCCATGTCAATAGCAAGTATAATTAAACATGTATACGCGTAAATTAGAATTTTCTGTAATTTAAGCATGTAAATGTCAGTCCCGAGTATGACTGCCCATGATCCTCTCCTATGTACAGCAGGTTAGCATGTAAATTTATGAACACAATATAATTTATGCACAACAAATGTTTTCTGAATTACCTTATTAACTTGTAGCTCCAAGGAACTCAGAGAATCTGAAAACACCCCTAAAACTCTTACAGAGGAGAGAAAGGAATAAACCTGGTGATTGATGACAATATTGGGTTTGATTCTCCCCTGGAGCCCGTGATAAGTAACAACTTTCTTTTTTTCAGTATTCAGTTTTAATCTGTGAGCTGTCATCTAATTTTCTACAATATGAAATAGTGACTGCAAAGTAGCCTGTTCTGTAGTAACACCCTGAGCTGGAAGAACAGTTATGTCATCTGCATAACTAAAGAAAAAAAACCCTAATTTCTCTAGGTCAAATCCCAGTGAGTGAATATATAGATTAAACAGCAGGGGAGACAAAGGAGATCCCTGTGGGACCCCACACACATTGTCCCCATAAATCTGCCAAAGTAGGCCTCCAGGCTTATTTAACTGTTTTAATGGATCCAAATGTATAAAACACGTTGAAATACGAAAGCAAATGTCCAGAATCCATTTCCATCATTAAATTTGGATAGGCAATCAAACAAGCAGAAAGCAAGAGTAGTGGCGAACCTAGGGTAGTTGACACCCGGGGCCGGTCATTTTTTCCCCCCCCCCCCCCCCCCAAATCCAGTACTAGGAATACTAATAATACAAAACACTCAGGACCTATAGAGCAATTCTACCATACCATAAGCAGTAATTTGTACGAGTCACTCAAGGAAAAGGAAAGCATCTTAAACACTACAGTGAGCACTAGAACATCAATTCACCTATTGTAAAACGAAAACAGACAGATTAGTACAGATCGTCGATCCTGCACAGTCAATGCCAATCGAAAGCCATGTCTTTTTCACAAACACAGATACACCCTAATCCACTATAGAATAAGTAATCATAAACTTTCTATTTAGACAAAAATTAAACTGAACCCCCGGTGCCAGATTCTACATACAATGCAACACCACAGAAACAGAAAATGTCTCCTAGTACTGTGCAAAATATAAAGACAGCAGATGTAAATTTGAAAAAACTAACAAATACCAATCACCACTTTACAAATTAACAAATAGAAATAAAACAAATACAGAAAATAAAATAATACCATTTTACTGGACTAATACATTTAGCTTCCAGAGGCCAAAATCTCCTTCCTCAGGTCAGTACAGTATAGTGCTGTTACAGTATCTTATCCTGACCTGAGGAAGGGGGTTTTGTTCTCTGAAAGTTAAGTCAAAATATATTAAAATTAGACCAATAAAAAGATTACCTTATTTACATGTTCTATTTATAAACAACACAGCTACAATACTATATCCTAAAGCAAAATAATAAAATATATATTTACAGTTTGTTGTCTCTGGTTTCTGCTTTTCTCATCTTCTTTTCACTGTCTTCCTTCCATCCAGGATCTGTCTTTGCTCTCTCTGCCATCCAGTGTCTGCCCTCTCTAATGTCCCTTCCATCCACTGTCTGCCCTCTCTCTCTCTCTCTCTGCCCCTTCCATCCACTGTCTGCCCTCTCTCTCCTTTCCATCCACCATTTGCCCCAGTCTGCCCTCTTTCTCTCTCCCCCTTCCACCCACCATCTGCCCTTTCTCTCTGCCCCTTCAATCCGTCTGCCCTCCCTCTCCCATCCATCCAGGGTCTGCCCTCCATCACGCTCCCCACTTCCATCCAGGGTCTGTTGTCCCCTCTCTCTGCCCCCCCTTTTCAGCCCACAATTCTACCTGCCCCTAGTTCCAGCCCCAGCCTACAACTCCCACCTGCCCCCCTTTTCAGCCCCACTATCCCACCAGTCCCCAGCCCTTTTCTCCCATCAGTCCTGAGCTTCAGCCCCCTGCCACTTCTCCCTGTCCCCTTTTCAGCCCCTAGTTTCAACCCCGGCCCTTTTCTCTCACCAGTCCTGAGCTTCAGCCCCCTGCCACTTCTCCCTGTCCCCTTTTCAGCCCCTAGTTTCAACCCCGGCCCTTTTCTCTCACCAGTCCTGAGCTTCAGCCCCAGCCAGTTCTCCCTGTCCCCTTTAAAGTCCCCAGTTTCAGCCCCTACCTCGTTTTTTTTTTGTTACATTTGTACCCCGCACTTTCCCACTCATGGCAGGCTCAATGCGGCAGGCAATGGAGGGTTAAGTGACTTGCCCAGAGTCACAAGGAGCTGCCTGTGCAGGGAATCGAACTCAGCCCACAGTTCCAGCACTAGCCCCCTTATCCCAAATACCCTCCTTTTCAGCCCCCAGTTCCAGCCCCCTTCATCCACCACATGCTTTGCATCCCCCCTTTTCAGCCCCAGACCCATTCTCCCACCTGCCGCAGGCATGGACCCATTCTCCCTCCTGCCCCCTTGTCAGTCCCCAGTTCCAGCTTTAGACCCCTTCTCCCCTCTGAGCACCACCACCCCTCCCCAATCCCCTTCTCCCCTGTGAGCACCCCTCTCAGCTCCCCCACCCCTCCCCAGTTCCCTTCTCCCCTCTGAGAACCCCTCTCAGCTCCCCCACCCCTCCCCAGTTCCCTTCTCCCCTCCGCAAACCTCTCTGAGCTCCCCCACCCCTCCCCAGTTCCCTTCTCCCCTCTGCGAACCCCTCTGAGCTCCCCCACCCCTCCCCAATTCCTTCTCCCCTCTGCAAACCCCTCTGAGCTCCCCCACCCCTCCCCAAATTTCCTTCTCCCCTCTGCGAACCTCTCTGAGCTCCCCCACCCCTCCCCAGTTCCCTTCTCCCCTCTGTGAACCCCTCTGAGCTCCCCCACCCCTCCCCAAATTCCCTTCTCCCCTCTGCGAACACCTCTGAGCTCCTCCACCCCTCCCCAGTTCCCTTCTCCCTTCCGAGAACCCCTCTGAGCTCCCCCCACCCCTCCCCAGTTCCCTTCTCCTTTCTGAGAACCCCTCTGAGATCCCCCCCACCCCTCCCCAATTCCCTTCTCCCCTCTGAGCTCCCCCACCCCCTTCTCCCATCTGAGCCTCCCCCCCTCCGTGGAGAATGACAGAGCCCTCTTCTCCTGCCACCACCCTGCGTTTTTTTTTTAAATCCATGCAGCGACACAGGCAGCGCCTTGTGTCTGCCCTGCTGTATGCTTTGAAAAAAGAAAATTGCTTCGCTGGTGTTGGGCCGGGCTTCTCTCGCTATGTCCTGCCATCGAGGAAATAGGAAGTTATCTCAAAAGTGGGCGGGACATAGCGAGAGAAGGCCGGCCCGACGCCAACGAAGTGATTTTCTTTTTTCACAGCACACAGCAGGGCAGACACGAGGCGCTGCCTGCGTCGCTCGCTGAATGGATTTTTTAAAAATGCAGAGTGGTGGCAGGAGACGACGGAGCACCCCCCCACCCGCCGACACCCGGGGCGGACCGCCCCCACTGCCCCCCCCCCTTGGTACGCCACTGAGCATGAGTGATAATTCACTGAATTGGAATTGAACCAACAAAATAGTCAAATCATGAAAAAAACCTCTTTAAAAAAGTAGATCAGCAAACAAGTTAAAACAAGGGGCAAATGCACAAATATAGTTGGAAATATAGGGCTTCTTTTACAAAGCTGCATTAGTGATTCCTGCGCATTAAGGGTCCCTTTTACCAAGCTGCGGCAAAAGGGGACCAGCGCTGGCATCAGTGCATGTTTTTGATGCACACGAAAGCCCCCTTTTACAACAGTAGGTAAAAAATGGTTCTTTCTTTTTTTAAAGAAATGGCCGTGCGGCAAGTGAAGCACTTGCCGTGCTGCCATTTTGAGGAGGAGTCCTTACCGCCACCCATTGAGGTGGCAGTAAGGGCTCCTGAACTAAAATAGTGGTAGCCAGGCAGCACATGGCACTGCCCAATTACCGCCAGGCAGGGGCGTAGCCAGACTTTGGCAGGAGGGGGGGTCCAGAGCCTGAGGTGAGGAGGCACATTTTAGCCCCCCTCTGGTGCCGCCAAACCCCCCTGCCATTTTTGACTGCCGCCGCCGCCACCACCACCTTTGACCTCCCGGTGCCAACCGTTTCAACCCCCCTTCCCCCCGCCGTTGTCGGGTACCTTTGCTGGCGAGGGTCCCCAACCCCCGCCAGCCGAAGTCCTCTTCTCTGGCGTGGTCTCATTGCTGATCTGCAAGGCTTCTGTTTCTGTGAGTCTGACGTCCTGCAGATCAGCAACAAGGTCGCACCAGAGAAGAGGACCGGCTGGCAGGGGCTGGGGACCCCCGCCAGCAAAGGTACCTGATGGTGATGGTGGGGGAGGGTTGACGGCTGGAGGGGGGAGTTGAAGGGGTTGGCGGCGGCGGGGGAGGCCAGGGCCAAATCTACAGGGGCACATGCCACCATGGCCCCACGTAGCTACGCCCCTGCCGCTGAGTACACACCAATGCCAGTGCCGGATATGATGGCACGGTGGTAGTGGGGACTATAGGCATGCTAGAGGTTTGCATAATGATAATCTTTGTAGCCCATAAATACACAAAAGCACCACTGTCTGTTGGATTGTCAGTTTCCTGATGTTGTCTGTGATTTTCATGTTGAATTACAAGGTGCAAGGGCGAGTGGAAAAGGGGATTTAAAGCCGTTTTCAATTTTGTCCTTGTACTGTGTCATCTTGTACATGAGCAAGATCTCGCTGTCAGGTTATTTTATGTTCATCATTCACCGCATCTATGATGATATGTGTTTGCTGTTATTGTCTGCAAACATTGGCTTTGTAGTTTTCTTTCAACTGTTTCTACACGCTGAGCTACAGATTTTGCCAGCCTCATATGTTCCCCTTACAGTAACCATAATTTACCATTGCACAATGGAGTTATGATACTTTAATGCTTTCAGCATTTTGGCAAACTTATACCATAGTTTTTATTTGCATAATGTACCATTTTAGGGTTTGTACTCATCCTTTGAATATGAGTGTTTGTTCCTTGCGTTAAACATGCCATCATCTTGCAGGCATCTGAGCCATTTCATCTGAACAGACTGTTATTTGAAACCTATAACTAACTTGTCTTGAATCAAATCTTCTTTTAAAAGTGCATGCTTATGTACATCTATCATTTTTATACACCCCAGCATTATATCAGTCTACTGTTTCTGCAGACACTTGTGCACTATTATGGGAAAAGGAAGCATTCATATGGCACATTTATTGTACATTAACAGGCTTATTTTCGAAAGAGAAGGGCACCCATCTTCCGACACAAATCGGGAGATGGGCATCCTTCTCTCAGGGTTGCTCCAAATCGGCATAATCAAAAGCCGATTTTGGGTGCCCTCAACTGCTTTCCATCACGGGGATGACCAAAGTTCATGGGGGCATGTTGGCAGCGTAGCGAAGGCGAGACTGGGGCATGCTTAAGAGATGGGCGTCCTCGGCCGATAATGGAAAAAAAGAAGAATGTCCCTGACGAGCACTTGGCCGTCTTTACTTGGTCCATTTTTTCTTGCAACCAAGCCTCAAAAAGGTGCCCAAACTGACCAGGTGACCACCGGAGAGAATCGGGGATGACCTCCCCTTACTCCCCCAGTGGTCACCAACCCCCTCCCACCCTAAAAAAACATTTTTTTTTTTGCCAGCCTCTATGCCAGCCTCAAATGTCATACCCAGCTCCATGACAGCAGTATGCAGGTCCCTGGAGCAGTTTTAGTGGGTGCAGTGCACTTCAGGCAGGCGGACCCAGGCCCATCCCCCCCTACCTGTTACACTTGTGGTGGTAAATGTGAGCCCTTCAATACCCACCAGAAACCCACTGTACCCACATGTAGGTGGCCCCCCTTCACCCCTTACGTCTATGGTAGTGGTGTACAGTTGTGGGGACTGGGTTTTTTTTGGGGGGGTTGGAGGGGCTCAGCACACAAGGTAAGGGAGCTATGCACCTGGGAGCAATTTCTGAAGTCCACTGCAGTGCCCCCTAGGGTGCCCGGTTGGTGTCCTGGCATGTTAGGGGGACCAGTGCACTACGAATGTTGGCTCCTCCCACAACCAAATGGCTTGGATTTGGTCATTTCTGAGATGGGCGTCCTCGGTTTCCATTATCGCCAAAAACCAGGGACGACCATCTCTAAGGACGCCCTAAGGACGACCATCTCTAAGGTAGATCTAAATGTTGAGATTTTGGCGTCCCCAACCATATTATCGAAACGAAAGATGGATGCCCATCTTGTTTCGATAATACGGGTTTCCCTGCCTCTTTACAGAGCCATCCTGTGAGGACAGCCCCAGGAAAACTTGGGCGCCCCATTTGATTATGCCCCTCCACGACGTTCATTTAAAAAAAAAAAAAGAAAAATGTCTATAAGCGGCATAAAGTGATGGACATTTTTCACAGGAAAATGTCTAAGTTGCAATTTTGAAAACTCAGATTTTAGATGGTTTTCTCCACAGTTCATCTAAATCACAAGGGAGTGTGCTGGGGGTGTGATTTGGGCAGGATTTGGATGGGCCCAGAATTTGGACATTTTTCAGTGATAATGGAACAAGATAAAAATGTCTAGGGCAAAAATTGGGACATTTCTATATGGACCTGATGACTAAGTCACAAAAAGGTGCCCTAACTGACCAGTGACAGTACATACCAGGCTCTGTGACAGCTTCAGATATTAGGCCATTTCTACTAGTGCAGCAAGCTAGTCCTAGGAGTAGAGTAGTGATCAGTGCAGCAGACTGTAGAGAAAGGAGCCTAGGTCCATATCCCACTCTAACTAGTACACGAGGTGGAAATTGTGAGCCTTCGAAAACCCACAAAATACCAACTGTACCTATAGAGAGGAGGTAACCTCTCTACTTCAGGAAGCAGGTGAAAGCTTGGCTCTTCAACAAAGCCTTTAATGGAAGAAGTAACTAACTTGTTAGTCTCACTCACACACACAAGGAGTGACTCGGGCTGAACACACTGTAGTGGGACATGTTTATCCACTCCTAGCCTAACTGAGATAATATTTAACCATCCCTCTGACCTCATGGGCTACTTTCTTCAAATCAGTCACCTTGCTTTCAAATTCTTCCTACTTTCTTACTCATCTGTATGTTACAACTTTGCCTTACCCTTCACTACCAATTATTATGTTCTATTATGTATTGTGTTGTCATTGCAAGTAGTATACCATGCCATATTTTGTATTGTTACTTGAATATTTTTACTGCTGTAATTGCCTATTGCTCATGTTTGATCTATTCTTACTGTACACCGCCTTGAGTGAATTCCTTCATAAAGGCGGTAAATAAATCCTAATAAAAAACTAAATAAATAAATAAACCTAAAGACCTGAGGGTGTTAGGTACAGTAGGTTTTTAGGTTTTCCTAGAGGACTCACAATACAAAATAAGGATGTTAAAGTGAGATTTGTACCTGGGTCCCTTTATGTGATGCAAATGTATTTGCCTACATTAGATCAACATTCCTGTTATTCTATAACAATGCATGTTTATTTTAGGAACACCTTCGTTATGCTCATGCCCCACACCCCCTTTTTCTGATCACAAGCAAATTTTAGGTATGGATTCTGTGCCTAAATTTATGCATGCAAATGACAATTAAATCTAATTAGTGCCAATTTTTGGCAACTTTTATAGAATTGGGGGGATAACCTTTTAACCTTCCATTGCCCCAGGTACAAAATAAGTATCTGTATATAACATGTAGACCACTTGACTGTAACCACAGAAAGGTGGCATATCAAAATCCATTACCCCTTTCCCTTTAGCAACACCCATCCAATTTTCTTTGCATCACTAAGCCCTTTACTGGCCACTACCGGTTTCCAGCAATCTTTCTTTTGAGTGAAATTGTTTGAGTGTGCAGCATAAAAGTGATAAAGATGGCTGAGTCTTCAACATTTAAGTGCTCTGTTTAGTTCAATTGTTTTTTTTGATTTAGTAAGTGAAAAAGATAATATTTATATTAGGTGCAAGTTATGTCCGGTAAGCCACAAACCTGAGAATGATGAAGTGGAGTCAATGCCAGCAAAGAAATTAAATTTTGTTCAATCAACTGTTGATTTTAACCATGACTTTGAAGTGTCACAGACTATCCACAATAAATATAATCTGGCAGCTAAGGTGAGAATGACCATCACAGGCAATGGTTCTTTGTCAAAACCTTCAGTTTGTTTTCAGATGACTCAGCTGATCATGGCTTGCTTCTCAATCCAAAGCAAACAAAAGAGCGGGAATGACCAGAGTGATGAGCCAAGGTAAACAACACAAGGTTTTATTAACATTTGCTTGAAGACAGCACAAAACTTTTGAGTAACAGGCTTCACTGGAGGCGGAGCATGGTCATTCCCACCCTTTTGTTTGTTTCTCAGTCCTCAATCTGAATCAAAAGAGATTGTCTTTACAAATATAGGTGAGGTCTTGATGGTCACGATACATAAGAAGAGAAGTATGCTTTGCCACCACACTGCACACACTCTAAATTTAGTAACTGATAATGACTCGGAAGATGCTTGCAATGATACAGCATACAAGAAGATTTTTTTCAAAGCTCAGTAGCAAAGTGTGCAGCATTATGGAACAAGGGAAGTTGAAGTGCTCAGGCAGTTGAATGGTAGGAGACAGAGGGTGGTGGTAAATGGAGCTTGCTCTGAAGAAAAGGATGTCATCAGCGGAGTACCGCAGGGATCGGTCCTAGGGCCAGCTCTTTTTAACGTCTTTGTGAGCAATATTGTGGAAGGGCTGTCTGGTAAGGGCTGTCTCTTTGCGAATGATACTAAACTCTGCAACAGGGTGGACACCCTGGAGGGTGTGAATGACATGAGGAAGGACCTAGCGAAGCTAGAGGAATGGACCGATATTTGGCAACTAAGGTTTAATCCCAAAAAATGCAGGGTCATGCACTTGGGTCGCAAAAATCCGAGGGAACGGTACAGTATATGGGGAGTAGTGCTTCAGTGTGCGAAGGAAGAGCGGGACTTGGGGGTGATTGTGTCTGATGACCTTAAAGCTTTCAAACAGGTAGAAAAAGCGATGGCCAAAGCCAGAAGGATGCTTGGGTGCATAAAGAGAGGTATGACCAGCAGGAAAAAGGAGGTGATAGTGCTGTTGTATAAGTATCTGGTGAGGCCTCATTTGGAGTACTGCGTGCAGTTCTGGAGATCTCACCTACGGAAAGATATAAACAGGATGGAGTCGGTCCAGAGGGCAGCTATGAAATTAGTAAGCGGTCTTGAATGCAAAAATTATAGGGACAGGCTTATGAGCCTCAACATGTATATGCTGGAAGACAGGAGGGAGAGAGGAGACATGATAGAAACGTTTAAATATCTCAAGGGCATTTATGTACAGGAAGAGAGCCTTTTTCAAATGAAGGAGCGCTCTGGAATGAGGGGGCATATGACAAAGTTAAAAGGGAATAGGCTTAGGAGTAATCTAAGGAAGTATTATTTCACAGAAAGGGTGGTGGAGGCATGGAATGGCCTCCCGGTGGAGGTGGTGGAGTGGAGGACTGTTCCAGAATTTAAAAAGGCATGGGATAAGCATGTGCGGATCGCTTAGGAACAGGAGGAATTAGGGGTTACAGAGGATGGGCAGACTGGATGGGTCATATGGCCTTTATCTGCTGTCATGTTTCTATGTTTCTAGTTGATATTGTACAAGAAAAATACAAAATGCAGCTGATCATTTCTAATGCAATGCAGTGGAATTGTTCCACTGTGTTGCATTAGAAACGATCAGCTGCATATTTTTAATTATTTGTTACATTTTTACATTTATGTATATATAACATCCATTATATTCATGTACATTTAGCTCTATATGTCATGGTACTAGGGTTCTTTTTCACTTTTATATATGTGGGGGGTTTTTACTTTATATATGTGATTTTGATCGTATTTATGCTTTTGTATATGTAATTTTGTTTACTATTTATTTTTTAATAGCCCCTCATACAGCCCCTTTGGGCAAAACACAGCCTGTGTTGTGTGTTTCCATTGGGTTTCAACCCTGTAATAAAGACTGTTTTGCACTACTGATTGATATGTTTTGTTTGTTTCCATACAGATATCCCAGCAGAGCTGTGGGGCACCCTAAGGGGCACTGCAGTGGACTTCACATAAAGGGTCCCATGTAGTAATCTCACTGCTACCCCCTTTTTTTTGTATAGTGATCTCTCCTAAACCCACCAAAACCTACAAAAAACCCACTGTGCCCAACTGTACACCACTACAATAGCCCTTATGCCTGCAAGTGTCACCTATATAGGTACAGTAGGAGTTTGGTGGGTTTTGTAGGGCTCATACTTTCCACCATGAGTGTAACAGAGTGGATTATGAGCCTGGGTCCCCTTCTCTACCGTGCACTGCACCGACCACAAGGCTACTCCGGGAACCTGTTTGCTGCTGTAATAGGACTGACCATAACATATGAAACTGTCATAGAGGCTGGTATGTACTGCTTCTTCACACTTTGGGGGTGCATGGGTGGGAGGGGTCAGTGACCACTGGGGAAGTAAAGAGGGTCATGCCTTACTCCCTCCGGTGGAGGGATTTGGTCATTTGGGGCACTTCATTCTGACTCCCCCCCCCCCCCTTTTACAAAGCCACTCTAGTGGCTCTTGGTGCAGCAATGCCTACACATAAGTTCATAAGTATATAAGCATAGCCATGCTGGGACAGACCAAGGGTCCATCGAGCCCAGCACTCTGTCACCGACAGCAGTCAAAAGAACAAGCAATTCAAAGTGAATGGGCTCTGTCAGCATTGCTATGTAGCAGCTGCTAGCACGGCTTTGTAAAAAGGGGGCAGGGGGTTAGTCGTTATTAAAACAGGTGTAGCCCAAAACATCTAGGTTTTAGCCCTGGACATTTTTGCTTCATATCATTATGGCGGAAATACATCCAAATGTTACGAATGCTCAAATCCTGCCTCCAACACACCCCCAATAAACCCCCCCCAATAAACCCCTCTTGATTTGGATGCACTGCATGTGAACTGCATAGAAAAATATCTTTAAAATGGGTTTTGAAAATTGCAATTTTGACATTTTGGGGGAAAAAATGTCCAAATGCCACTTTGTGCCACTTTTTGGACATTTTTTCTGTTTTGAAAATGAGCTCCATGATGTCTGTGTTTCAAACTGGGCATTATTTTTGCATAGTTTGTGCCACTATAAAATAGACTTAAATTAGATGCCTTCCTATCCCATTAACTTAGGTGCCTGTTATAATATTTCCATTTAGTGATCCCTAGGTCACACATGTCTATGTATATAAGATAAATCAGGCAAAAAAATATTAGATCATGAATAACTTTATACTTTATCTGTTACTGTATGAAATCCCTAACTAGTGCTATTATATATATTTTTTTCTTATAATGAAGTAAGTCCACAGAGCAGATGTAGACTTAAAATGTATCATTTCATCTCCTGACAGGATATGCCATTACTAGTGTACAGAAATATTCAACAATTATTTGAATAATTAGAAAGAATTAGGATGAAAGCAGATGGCAGGAGAAAAGTGTCATCAGTTTGTGAGGAATGTGAACATTTCTGGAGTGTCATTTTATTCTCTCTCGTTTGCGCCATTTCTCTGCAATAAACATCATGCTCATTAATAATTTAGCCTACTGTTTAGCAACAAATGTAAGGATAAATTCTCATACTCTAAAGACATTATCTTAGGGGTCTGTTTAAGAAGTAGCGCTAGCAGCTGTCTATGCGCTAGTGAAAGGGCTATGTCGGCACTAGCGCATAGAGACGGCTGCTAGCGCTGCTTAGTAAACCAGAGCGTTATGTGTTTTTAGAGTATGAGAATTATATCATAATTTTCTGTTATAGTTTGCATATTTAGACTTGATGGATCAATTATTTATTTATTTTCCCAAATTTTTATACCACTTAAATCAAAGTGGTTTACAAAAAAACACACAAAGCATAAAACATACACTAAAAAAATCAACTCTCTTAATTGCTGTGATAAAGTGCTGTATGAACATTGCATAACTAGTGCAAAAATTGCACCTACTAATTAGGCAGGAAGAACTGGTTCGGAGAATATTTATGCTAAGGAAACATTTGTCAGTTTGCAAGATGAAACGAGGCAGGAAGATGCGGTATATCTGAATGTCCCTCAGGTAGGATTATTTGGAGAAGAAAATTATTTCTGAGAGTTTGAGTGTAGGAGTAGGCTAATGGTTAGAGTAGCGGGCTTGATTCCCACTGCAGTTCCTTGTGGTTCTGAGCAAGTCATTTACAGGCCCTTTTACAAAGGCACAAGAGGGCCTACGAGCATACAGGGTGCACCAAATCGGCACTACCACCTGGCTAGCTCGGGAGCCAGGTGGTAATTCTGAATTTGGCACACGCTGAATCCAGTAGTAGAAAATTATTTTCTATTTTCTACCATGGGCCGCTTACCTGGCGGTAAACAGCAGTTGGTGCATTCTACATGCTTACCACACGGGTCACGTGTTAGACCTTACCACTAGGTCAATGGGTGGCGGTAAGGTCTCAGGCCAAAAATTGACATGCGCTGGTTTCAATTTTAGCACAAGTCCATTTTATGGCTGCTTAAAAAAAAGCCCTTTTTCCTAGATGCGGTAAAAAATGTCCCAGCTCACACCCCAAAAATGCACTCGCACTACAGCAGGCCCTTTTTACAGTGGCTTAGTAAAAGGACACCAAATCCAGTCATGGGAGGAGCCAGCATTTGTAACTGCACTGGTCCCACTAACTGAATGGAAAAAGCCCTTCCCTTACCGATCAGGAAAGGGAATGGGCATGCATGAAGGAAATTGCATGCAAAATGACTGCTCCCTCATTTGCACACGATTTCCCCAACTGCTGTCCAAAATGTGGATGTTTGTGAGAAGGGAAATCCATGCCGCTATGCCTCCGACACTCTCTTTATTTATTTGGATTTGGACCACAAGTAACAACAGTGTGATTTGACTGGCCACCACTAGATTACAAGACCAGTGCTCTAACCACTAGGCTACTCTGCCACTCCTCTATGCCCTTAAAATTTGGCCATCCCTGTGGGGGGCAGTTGAGGACTTCCAAAATATTTGAAAGAAGGACGTCCACGCCTTCGTTATGCCTCCGCTGACACACACATACCCCCCCCCCCAGGACCGTGCCAACATGGTAAGCGGGGTAAGCACCGCAGGAGGGCGCCGACCTCTGGAGGGCGCCGCCATGGTGCTTACTCTCGCCGCTTACCTCAGCTCTGCGCCGCCCTGGGGGCTTTAAATCTTTTACCTCCGACGGTCGCAGCAGCTGAGTAGCGTCAGTGAAAGCGCTGCCGATGTCTCCAGCCTTCCCTTCGCTCTCGGTCATTCGTTCCCTCAGTGTCCTGCCCTCGCAAGGAAATGACGTCAGAAGAAGGCGGGACACTGAGGGAACAAACGAGCGAGCTCAAAGGGAAGGCTGGAGATGTCGGCAGCGCTTTCTATGATGCTGCTCAGCTGCTGCGACTGTCGGAGGTAAAAGATTTAAAGCCCTCAGGAGAGGAGAAATTGCTGGAAATGGATGGAGGAGGGAAGGGCAGAGAGGGACAAGGATGGACATGGATAGACATGAATGGGAGGGCAGGGCCCAGGGAGAGAGAAGAAATTGCTGAAAATGGAGGGGAGGGGAGAGAGGAGAATTGCTGGATATGGATGGAGGAAGGAAGGGCAGAGAGGGACATTGATGGACATGGATGGGAGGGCAGGGCCCAGGGAGAGGAGAAATTGCTTGAAATGGAAGAGAGGGGACGGAGGAGAATTGCTGAATGTGGATGGAGGAGGGAAGGGCAGAGAGGGACAAGGATGGACATGGATGGACATGGATGGGAGGACAGGGCCCAGGGAGAGAGGAGAAATTGCTGGACATGGAGGGAAGGGGAGAGAGGAGAATTGCTGGATATGGATGGAGGAGGGAAGGGCAGAGAGGGTCAAGGATGGACATGGATGGGAGGGCAGGGCCCAGGGAGAGAGGAGAAATTGCTGGACATGGAGGGGAGAGAGGAGAATTGTTGGACATGGATGGAGGGGAGGGGAGGGAAGACAGAGGAAGGAGATGCACATGGATGGAGGGGAAGGGAGAGAGAAGAAATGCTGGGCATGGATGGAGGGAAGAGAAAGGAAGGAGATGAGATGAGGGAAAAGGAAGAGAGGAGAAAAACTGCACATGGATGGAGAAAATAGGCAGAAGCTGGATCCACTGGACAGTCAAGTCTGCGGAGGACCCAGCTTTTACTTATGGATATAGAGCAAGAAATGAAGAAGAAAGGAGGAAAGTAAAGAAATAAATGGAAAGGAAGCACTGGAAACTGAGTTAAGAGGACAGATAGCAATGGAAAGCAGTTGAGGATGCCCAAAATCGGCTTTCAATTATGCCGATTTGGGCGACCTTAGAAGGATGACCATCTCCCGATTTGTGTCAGATGGGCACCCTTCTCCTTCGAAAATAAGCAGGCTAGTCTCCTTTTTGAAAGTTTCCTAGCTTATGGATATGTTAGAATTTTTATTCGTATCAAGACATGTCGGATCCATTCTTCTTTTTTGACCTAATGTGCAGTACCAGGTTCAGATTTTCTCTGTTGGCACAGAATGATCTGGGGCAATTTCTCCAAATGGGTTAGAATTGCACATACATTGACAATAATGAACCTCACTCCAAAGCCTAAGTATGTGGAGTATGATATCAATCTTGCAAATTTACTGCTAATGCTCACCATAGTACTTGCATCATGCCAAAGAGAGCTTCTTTCTGGAGTTCATAAGAAGATCTGTTGTGAGGGTTGTCATGGAGATTCTTAAAATGGAAGAGGGGATGGGTTGTGGGGTTTTTCCTTTATCTCTGTGTCTCTGTTTACAGAAAAAAAAAGACAAGAAGAGAACAAGAGATATAAGTGGGAAGTCTTTGATTTTTGCTGTTATCTTTGGGACTGGTATGCTTGCAGAGAGGGAGGAATGGGAGGTTTAAATGGTAACCTGTACTGAAACTGAAATACTAAACTTTGGCCCAATAAAAGTCAGCATGTATAATTCTACAGTTTCCTAGTACCAGCAGTGGGTGGTTTGAAAAGGGTAGGATATGTTTGCATTGAATATCTTTTTGTATCTTATATATGGTTTTAGTTAATCTTATATATTATATGTACACATACATAATTTTTATTGTTATTTTATTTTTGGCCTTCTTTTAGATTATTGGTGGACTCCTGATGCAGGCTATTATTCAATTTGTGTTGAGTCCATCAGAACAACTGAATAACACTGATTTTAATAAAGGACTTTTATTTGCAAATCGTTTGGTCCTGTTATTTGGTTGTCTCCACAGTTTGGTGTTGTCTGTATATTTGATGTAGAGACCATTTTTCCCTCTTGTGTGTAGTGGCTGCCATCTTCAATACATCATCAAAAATGGGTATGGTTAGTTTTTTGCTGATATTTGGACACATCCCCCTTCCCTCTTCCCTCACAGCTTCCCTTCTCCTTCCATCCATTCCTACTCTTCCCCAGTATCTCTTGTAGGTTTTCTGCTGTATTAGCTTCATTTTACTGCATTGGCATCTGCCTCTGTGGTGCATTGTAAGCCACATTGAGCCTGACACTGTTGGGAACTGTGGGGTACAAATGAGATAATTAATAAATAAATAAATAATTAATTAATTAATTAAATAAAATAATATCAATACCTGTGATGTCATCCAGTGATGTCATCAAAAGGGCCAGGGAGCAGGGCAGTGCATGGCAGAGAGTGGGTAGCAGGCATTTGCCTACAGTGGGAGATAGGCAGGGCTAAGATTGGATCTTAACACTGGCTAAAAAGACTAAAGTGGGTGTGATCTCCTATCCAAATATGGAATGAGTTTGAAGAAAACTATACAGCTTACATGCTTAGGGTTACCATATGGCTCCAGAAAAAGGAGGACAGATTGAGCCAGCCGGGTTTTACTTCCATTGCTTTCAATGGAAGTAATTGAGCCAGCCGGGTTTTACTTCCATTGCTTGGAAAGCAATGGAAGTAAAACCCGGCTGGCTCAATCCGTCCTCCTTTTTCTGGAGCCATATGGTAACCCTGTACATGCTAATGTTCCAAAATGTCTCTACCTTCCCTACTTTCTGCTCTCAATTTTCCCATTTCTCAATCCATTCCCATCTCTCCCCAACGTTTCCCAAAAACACAGATCCATAACAGAAAGACTACAAATGACAGAGAGATTAATACATTCTACATTAAATATTGAATGATATAACATAGCAATCATTTTTCTAAGAATTTCTAAAACAGTGTTCTAAGACGCATCACCTCTAGGGAGGAAGGACTGAATGCTCTTCCTCTAACATATGTTTAAGTTTAGAAATGTGTGAAGAAATGGATTCCAGAGTTTTTCAAATTTATCACACCTATCCCTTAAACCCCATGTAATTTTTTGCATGAAAAATATTTTCCAAGCCTTTTAAAACCATTCTGATATTACTGGTGCCGATACATTGTCTACCACCTAGGTACAGTACTTAAAACCGGCAGTAGCAAGAGCTGTGTAAGCTGGAGTCTGTCTTCCACCAGGTCAATCATAGGATTAAAACCCAACAGGAGAAAATAAATAGCAAAAAGAACAGATTCTTTCACCACCTTTTATGTGTAAACTGTGCACCAATAATTTTGAATCAGAGGACACTGCCACCACATATGATTGAAAGTAACTATTTCTCCACATTGGGCTCAATTCTATATGTGGCGCCTGAAAATTCTACATGGAAAAAAATACGCCTAGGTGAATTCTCTAAAGTATGCCTAAATTTTATAGAATAGGCTTAAATTTCCACACGGTTTATAGAATATGCCCAACGCCTCTCCATGTGACCAAATTTAGTAGCGGCCGTTTCCACCATGTTTTACTTGGCGTAAATCCCAACACCTAAATTAGGTAGGCACAGAAGAGGGGATTCTATATGTGGCACCTAAAAAATCAGCGCTGAAATCAGTGCCAACTAAGCATATTCTATAATCAGCACCTAAATCTGCATGGATCCATTTATACCAACTAAAACATGGCGTAAATCCCGGTGCGTAGATTTAGGCGCATTGGGTCATATTCTATAACTAGGCACCTAAATTTCAGAATGCCCACAAAATGCACATTTCCCCACCCATAACCACACCCCTTTTTGCCTACATAAGCACATAAGCACCGCCACGCTGGGAAAGACCAAAGGTCCATCAAGCCCAGCACTCTGTCTCCGACAGCGGCCAATCCAGGCCCCAAGAACCTGGCAAAAAACCCAAAATTTAATAACGATCAATGGACTTTTCCTTCAGGAATCTGTCCAGACCCCCTTTGAACTCAGCAAGGCCAGCTGCCATCATTACCTTCTCCGGCAATGAGTTCCAGAGTCTAACTATTCACTGAGTAAAGAAAAACTTTCTCCGATTTGTTTTAAACCTACCACATTCTAATTTCATCTTGTGTCCCCTGGTTCTATTATTGTTAGAAAGTGTAAACAAATGCTTCACATCTGTCCGCTCTACCCTACTCATTATTTTGTAAACCTCTATCATATCACCCCTCAACTGCCTTTTCTCCAGGCTAAAGAGTCCTAGCTGTCTTAACCTCTCCTCATAGGCAGTAAGGGCTCCCATGTTAACCAGGTGGTAACCGGTGCTACAAAAATTTAACATAACGGAAATGATGGTACATTAGGGGCAGTGCTTTTTTTCTAGCAAAAAAGGTACCGGTACTCATATGCCAGGCCACCTTTCAGGGGTAGGGTGATCACTGAGAGAGCCATCCCTCAATAGCCAGGCCTCCTGCAACCAGTCACAGAGTCCATGACAAGGCAGAATTGGTGTGTAGAGCCTGAGATCTTTCATTAAAACTTGGGGACCATGGATCAATTTTAGCAGACAATGGAAAAGGTGCCGGTACTCAGTACCCCCAAGTACCCCCTCAAAAAAAGCCCTGATTAGGGGTGAGAAGTACTGCCAGGTTGCTACGGTAGCCCGGCGGTACTTCCTGTATAGCGAGCGGTAAGGCCGCATTGGGCTTACCGCCACTTAGTAAAAGGAGCCCTGAGTTTCTCACCAGCTATGCCAGCCATTCCCAACCCAATCTTTGGGGCACACCTAGTGCATGTCATAGATTTGCATGCACTGCCTCAATTGCTTGCAAATCTAACTCATGAATATTCATTGTGGATATCCTGAAAACCTGATGAGACTAGGGTGCCCCGAGGACTGGGTTGGGAATACCTGAGCTATACAGTTATGAGAATATACTAAAATTACCCCAGATAGTTCCACTTTTACTGAAAAAAACAAAACAATTACCCCAGAAAAGGGATCTATATATAGCCATATTCTTAACATCACAGACATATAGCAGATGTATTCATTCATCACTCTCTTAATACAGTTTTCATATTAAATCTGAATTTTTGTGTATATGCATTCTAAGTTAACTGCAATGACTTAACAACAGAGGAAACATGAGACTAGCAAATTCTATCACAGTAAGTTTTGTTTAATTAAAAAGATATACTACCCCACATGAGGTTGGAATCCCTATTCACTCAAGTCTCAGGAACTGTACTCCCGGAGATATATTAACGAGTGCTGCTCCTAAGCCTTCTGGGAGATGTTTCTATTTGTATTGATGTCATTATCCTTGCTCGGGGCTGGGGGGGGGGGGGGGGGGGGTACTGTTCCAACTCAAGCAGTCTCATTTTCTCTGTCTCTTTCCTTCTAAATTGTTCACAGCCCAAGGCATTGACGGGACATAAACTCCAGCGTATTCATAGATGAAGTTCAGATTTGCTGACTTCATGAAATTATGTTGCATTGGATGATTTGTGTTGCACACTGGTGCAACCTCAGTGCCAGCAATAATGTAATCTTTCATCTAGGGACAGTCTCCTGCTGGCTTAGTGTCATCGTTACGGGGCATGAAGAATGCTGGTAGACAAAAACAGACTTTTGCTTGACCCACAAATGAAAAACAAGGTCATGGAAATACCAGCAAACTTGCTAATTGTACCAGGTAGATATTTTTCATCCCTTTGGAACCTGCTGAAATCTGTTTTAGATGACCCACTATTTCCATCATTCCATTTTGAAAAAGAATAGTAATTTCTGATGGCACAACATGGAGATACAGGACCATATTTCTATGCCTAGCTTTTTTTTTTTAATTCTTTATGGAATGTGTTCTGCTTGTTTACTTCTGTTAATTTCTCTCCCAATCAATCATCAGTCCAACAGACTGGCACAAAAATAAGCTTTCACACTACTCACTTTTTACAACTCATTTTCTCTATTACGAAGATATTTAGGGGTCCTTTTACTAAGCTGCAGAAAGCAATAACATGTGCTTACTGAGGTTAAAATGCACTACCATGGAGCATGCTCAGGTGTCCCATGGTAGTTTTGGGATTGGCACGCACTAAAAAATAGAATTTGTTAGCGCTGGAGGTGTGTCTGGGGCACAGAATAGATATGTTCTGCACTAATCAGTTAGCACAGCTGCATCGCCACACGCTAATGGATTAGTGTGTGAAACCTTGTTGGTAAGAGCTCATGTGCTAATGGGGAAATTAGTGCATGGCCATTAATGGGAATAATGGAAATGTGGCTATTTTACTGCCACGTTAAAAGTGGCTTCAGCATGCAGGAAGGACCCACACTGGGAATAGCACAGGCCACTTTTTAAGGCAGCTTAGTAAAAGGATCCCTTAATTGTATAGCTATAAACTACTGGAATTCACTTACTAGAAAGTTTCGTTTAGAACAGGACTATTTAACATTTTGTGAACAATTGAAAACATAGCTTTTTAATAAATACATTGGGAGTCTTTTACTAAGGCACACTGGTGTTTTTAGTGTGCGTTAAAAATAGGTGTGTGCTAAATGCTAACGATGCCAATGCATTCCTATGGGCATCTTTAGCGCTTAGCGTGCGCCTATTTTTAACTCGCGCTAAAAACACCAGCACACCTAAGTAAAAGACCCCCTTAAATGCCAGATAGTTTCATTTGTTAGTCATAGGTTATTTTTATTTTGAAATAAAAAATTATTGTTTTATTGCTTGATTGGTGAACCGTTCCGAGCTTTTTGGTTTGATATGGTATATAAAATTTGCTATATTAGGTTATATTTAAACTTTGTGGCTTTACTGTGTCAACATGTGCTACTAAACTCTGAATGTCTACTGTATTACAGTGCTGTCGCTTTCAGTTGTACACCTGTTCAATAGTCAGAACCTCAGGAAAGTGTTTATGCTGCAATTAGCTATTTCTGTTGTTCCATGTTTTTTTCTAAGTTTTAATTATCATGATTAGCCAGTGGGTGAAAATGCAATTAAAGTACTTTCAATATCTGAGTCTACATTTTATGCTGACTTCTTAATTATTTGTTTTGTAGTCTTTGCTTTTATGTGTATATAACTTTAAATATGTAAAAAATGTATTTTGTCCTTTGTGTCTAGTTTCTGACTATTTTTAACTCTTAGAAGCAATAATCAAAAGTTTTTCTGCAGATGTATTTAATAAATGTTGAATACTGCCCCCAACTCTCTTGAGGATTATCCTACACACATGGGGCCAAATTCTATAAATGGAGCCTTAAAAACTGGTGCTGAGAAACCATATGCTTAGCTCGATTCTATAAACTATGCCCAAAAGTTAGGCATAGCTTACAGAATATGTTCATGTGCCTAAAATTTAGGTATGTGACTAAAATTTAGGTACACCCTTTTAGGCCACCAGAAACCAGGCCTAAATACCTGCACCTAACTTAGATGCAGACGCAGATCAGGTGAATTCCATAATAGTGTGCATAGTTTTTTGAAACACCCATGACCTGCTCATTCCACGCTACCTTTTTGTCTGTGTGCATTACAATTTACATGCACTGTGTTATAGAATGTGCCTAGAAAGTTGTGAGTGTAAATTCTAATTAAAATCAATTAGTGCTAATTGGTTAACTACCAATTATCAGCGCTGATTGGCTCGTTAATCAAATAAGTTGTGCGCTCAATTTGGCTGTGCGGCCAAATTAACATGCACAACATAAGGCACCATTTATAGAATTTGGAAGTCGCAGTTTACAAAACAAAATGCACTTCTACCTACATAATAAGGGGGTAAAGACAGGTCAAGGAAGTGAAATGATGCATGGAGTAGCTTAGTGGTTAGAGCAGTGGACTGAGAACTATGGAAACTAGGGTCTAAATTCCACAGATACTTACTGTGACCATAGGCAAGTTACTTAGGGGTTCTTTTTTCCGAAGCTGGGTTAAGTGCTAATGGGGCCATTTTATAAAGGTGCAGTAGGCTCTACGCATGTGCAGCATGTACCAAAATGAACTACCTCTAGGCTAGCGTGCCCCCCTGGTGGTAATTTCAGATTTGGCGCACGCCTATACCGCTGGGACAAATTAATTTTTTATTTCCTACTGCATGCGGCATTTCTGGCGTTAATCGGCAGTTGGTGCATGCTGACTGGTCACCACTCGTGTAGCACATGAGCCCTTACCGCTAGATCAATGGGTGGCGTTAAGGGCTCAGGCTGTAAATAGTGCGTGCTGGTTTCAATTTTACCACAGGTCCTTTTCCCGGCCCATTGAAAAAAAGCCCTTTTCCTAGAGGCAGTAAAAACTGGCCTAGCACCCATACTATCGCAGGCCACTTTCTGCCGTGGCTTATTAAAAGGACCCCTTTGTGCACTAAATGCAGCAAAAAATAGCCTAACGTGGGGTGCACTACAGCATTCCATAGTAGCTTTGGCATCTGCTCACGCTAAGGGGTGAAATCTATACTTGGCGGCAAAAAAAAATCTGTGCTGAAAAAAGCGCTATTCTATAAACCATGCTTAAAGTGCAGTTTATGGAATAGCGCTTATGAACAGGGGTCGTGTGTAAATTTAGTTGCCATCATTTGCACTAAGAAAAGCATGGTGCAAATACCGGCACCTAAATTTACACATGCAGCCCCCTATTGTATAATTACATGCTTATTTGTAAACCATGCCCCCAAATCACCCTGAAATGCTCATGACCTTCCTAATTTGTGCACCCCTTTTTTTGACTGCTTATAAAAATGTATTTGCAGATCCTGTGCCTAAATGTAAGCGCATAAATGTCAATTAAATCTAATTAGTGCCATTATCTGCTTGTTAAAAAGCAAAGTGGCTTGTTATTCAATTAAATTGCACATTTAAAGTGGCCATATGCCGAAATTTGCAGGCACAGTTTTTGATGACTTTTATAGAATTAGGAGGTAAGCGAGTGGTAATTATTTTTTTTTTGGAAGGGGCAGAGAATGGGTGTGGCTATGTTAATCATTTATCGCGTGCAGTTTATCACTGCACCAACTGGTTAGCTCATCCATAACACGAAAGCCCTTAATACCTCCTAAGTAGGAAGCTTAAATACTCCTGTACTCCTTTTTTTTTAAATAGCTGCATCCTAATGTTGACATTAGTACCTGGCCATTAATAAAACAAATTGAAAAAAGCCCTTTTTGATGGCCATGCTAGAAATGGGCCTAGCATGCGGAAAAGGCCTCATAAGAACACATTAAGCACCAAAATCACTTATTACATTGATAAAACTGCCATTTTGAGGGAAACCTTTGTAACTGGAAATATATTTCAGTGAAATTAAGTAGCACGAGTTCCTGAGGAAGCCTCAAGATAGGTGAAACGGTGGCCCCATTGAACATTAAGGTATGTGTTGTTTTATCAATGTAATAAGTGATTTTGGAGCTTTAAGGATTTAAAAACAAATTTTTGATGGACAGTAAATGATGGCACAGTGATAAATATAAAAAAAGGAGTTTTTGAGCCTGTTGATAGAAACGAGACATTGGCTAAAATTTTAGCCGGTTGCAACCAAGGATTGTCATCCAATTGGTTTCTCCTTTAAACAAATTACAGCATTGTTTAAGCTTGGCATTAACTAGTGTCTATCACTGTTAGTATTGATTTACCTTATTTTTGCACTAGTATTCACTGCATGTGTGTTTTTTAGTGAGAAGCAACTGCTTGACCCAGGATTTGTAGCATGAAATGTTGCTACCAATTGGGTTTCTACCAGGTACTGTTTGGAAAAAGGATACTGGGCTGGATGGACCATTAGTCTGACCCAGTATGGCTACTCTTATATTCTTATGTAACATACGAAGTTTCTGGCTGTGGCAATACATGCATATTTTCATGCCACTAGCTCATTTGCCTCTCCTGGTTAAATTTTTGCAGGTTAGCATGTGGTCTCCTTAGACTGTAATCTCTCTTAATATACCAAAATTCATCTCATTTTGTGCTACTAGTGAAAAGCTGAGAGCTCATTCCAAATAAATAACAAAGGGGCCCTTTTATAAAACTGCTGTGACCTCACTCTCAATAGTTTAAACTCACCCTACTATATCCGATAAATTACCTCAGATGAGTTTAAGCCAAAACGGGAGAAAAGATACACAGTTTGTATACTAACCCCGTACTTCTATTTCTAAAATAGAGTAGGAAAAATTCTAAATTAACAGAAACATCAGTTGACTAATAAGAAAAATCTAAACTTTAATACATGTTTGTTTTAGATAGAATCACAGGCAAACTACTACTACTTTCAGATAAGTATTAACACTCTATACTAAAAAACATATGAATTCTATCTCTAATCTCATAAAACTTCAGAATCTAACAAGTAGTTGATTCTTTGCATTCATATTTTATTTCACAGAATTCCTTTGGAAAACTCACACCAAAGGAATTCAGGTAAGTTCTCCAGTTTATTTATTATATATTTTTTTTCTTAGCTGAGGTTGAAAATTTTCTTTTCTACTCACGACCAGATTTGCAGCTTTACTTCTAGCGTGGGGGCTGGCCCAAGGTTGATTGTTTTTCTTTGATGCTGACGACGTCTCCTCAGGAAGGGAACCCTGTCTTCCTGCCTGTTCATAAGTACTAATAAGTGTCACTAATGAAACGCAATACTGTGGCCCAACTCCACTACTAAAATAAAATTAACCTGTAGGTTCTAAACTTCCAGGCCTAAGCTTCAACTTTCACTTCCCTAACCTAAAGGGCACCTGAGCATGCACTAGTACTTGCTTCCACTACAGTACTCAGTCAATATTGCAGTTATCATTCCAACATACAGACTCACAATCCATTCCCACCCGTTAGCACTCACACTCTTTAAATGCTTTCTGATACTATATCAAAATTTACTGTTGATTCAATATTATAAATAGTATCAGTTTGTTTTTGTTTCTATCACTATGTTTAGAATTCACAATTCCTTTTTTTTTTAATGCACTCAGCACTTTCACTAATCAGTGATACAGAACTTTACCTAGCCCTGCTCCTAGGATCTTTCATCCAATCACACTGGATACACAAACTTTTGTTCAGTACACTCAGCCTAACTTATTTCCCAAACGTTTACTGACTTCTTTGAAATTAGCTTTACTCAAGCTTCACTTTCCCAGGCAGTCATAGTGATCAAATCCACAAACATTTTTTCCCCTTTACCTGAACTCATTCATGCCACTGTTCCCACTTAAAACAATCTTGCTTCTCTAATTAGTACACAAATCCTTTTCAGGATTCTCTCAAACCTTTTTTTTTCTTTTACCACCTTCTGACCACTCTCACACTCAAAAACACATATTCTCTCTTCATCTGCTTCTGCCCAACTCTCAACTGACCAGTAAGCCATTGCCAAGGCAACCAGGTCTCAGCTTGCTCAGCTGTTGTCCCATAGTGAAGTCACAATAGAACCCTTACTTTTTTTCCCTCTCCGTTAAGATTATTTTAACCCCTTAGGATTGCACTGCGTTAAAAAGTGGCCTTAGCGCACCCTTATGCGACTTATTTCTGCATACTAAGGTCATTTGTACCACAGAGTAGAATGGCCATTTTTCTATTTTCCTCATTATTGGCCAGGTGCTGATTGTTCCATTAGTGTATGTCTCCCTAGTGCCACCCATTATGTAGATGGTAAGGGCTCATGCGTTAATCGCACACTAATCAGTTAGGGTACAGCAAAGTAGTAGCATTAATACAATCAAGGAGTAGCTTAATGTTTAGAACACTGGTCTTGCAATCCAAAGGTGGCTAGTTCAAATCCCACTGCTGTTCCTTGTGATCTTGGGCAAGTCACTTAACCCTCCATTGCCTCAGGTACAAACTTAGATTGTGAGCTCTCCTGGAACAGAGAAATATCCAGTGTACCTGAAAATAACTCACCTTGAGCTACTACTGAAAAAGGTGTGAGCAAAATCTAAATAAATAAATTAGAGCAGACCACACCACTCTGTGCCCCAGATCTTCCCCTAGCACTAAAAATAAACACTTTTAGCATATGGGTAGCATGCGCACATGTAAAAATTATCACGAAATATCTGAGTGTGCCCCACGGTAAGTCCTTTTTTGCTATGGTAAGCACGCATTAATGCTTTCCACAGCTTAGTAAAAGGACCCTAAAATAAAAATTCATATTTCCATGAATTCTTTCATCATTTAGGGATCCTTTTATGAAACTGTAGCAAAAAGGGGTGTTTTTGAAGTGCACTGAGGCCCCCTTTTACTGCAGCGGGTAAAAGGCAGGTTTCCCTTTTCTTAAAGAAATGGCCACATGGCCATTTTGAGGAGGGGAGCACTTACCTACACTCATTGAGGTGGCAGTAATGTCTCCTGCGCTAAATGGTGGTAATTAGGCATCGTGCAGCACTGCCCGATAACTGCCGTGTACACACCGGCGCTACAAAAATTGAAATAGGTTTGCTGCGCTGGAAATGGCACACGCTGGGGGAGGCAACTACCACCAGACTACTGTGGTAGCCCGTCAGTACTTCCCTTTAGTCAGCTGCAAGCCTGCATTAGGCTTACCGCCGCTTCGTAAAAGGTACCCTTATTTTGTAGCTACTCCCTGGCAGGCGATTTATGTTGAAAGATGGACGTCCTTCTCTTTCGAAAATGAGCCCATTGATAACCCAAAAGTGGTACTTGCAGCAACAGAACCACCTTACACAGATTATCCAGTGTCTGCAACATAGTATCAACAGAATCTGAGGCTTTCCCAGTGAGATCCACCTGATCACTTCCAAGTCATTTGCTGGTGTCTGATGACGCCAATGAAGCAGCATTGACCTTGGATAAAGTTGCACCTTTAAAAATGATTTCTTTTAAACATTCTCTTCATCACCTTTGGTATATCTCTCAACTTAAATTAAAAAAAAAACAGAATTGAGAAAGAAAGAAAGAAAGAAAGAAAGAAAGAAAGAAAGAAAGAAAGATAGATAGATAGATAGATAGATAGATAGATAGATAGATAGATAGATAGATAGATAGATAGAGGAGAAAATATCCTGATTCTTATTCTCAAAACCCCCAATTCTAAAAAAGTAGGTAAAAATTGAGTGTGCAAATTTGGGCACATGCCCAATTTGCATATACAAGTTAATTGAATAACAAATCTATTAATGTTGATAATTTAATGTTAACAATCAATTATCGGTGCTAATTGGCATTAATTAAACTTTACATGCATAAATTTACACTGCCAGATCGACACATAAATTTTACATGCTGATCTAAAATGGGGTTGTGGCCATGGGAGGGTCATGGGTGGATCGGGGAAATTGCCACAATTTTTGCACATTGTTATAGAATACAGGGGACCTGTGCATAATTTAGGTATGGGGATTTACACCAGGCTTTCACTGGTATAAATGATCATGCCTAAAAGTAGTCACAGTTCCCGGCACTAAGCGCTATTCTATGAACATTGCCCTTAGGAGCCGCATAGAGAATACCGCTAAATGCTATTTTGTATGGTGCCAGTTTTATAGGTGCCATTTATTGAATTTAGTCCAAAATCATTATAAAATCGCTTTACGAGATTTTCAGGATCCTGTTTACCAAGCCGCATTATAGGCATATTAACGTCTTTAACATGCGTTAACCATGTATGTGTGTTAACTGTGTATGCACCTACGATATCCCTATAAGCGCCTACACGGTAAACGTGCACGCTAATTATAGGCACGTTAAAAATGCTAACGCACCTTAGTAAACAGGGCCCTCAATCTTTAGTACAAAGTACAAAAAAGATGGCTTTTCAGGAAAAGATACAAAAAAAAAATCTCTGTTAGAATCTAAAGAGTTAATTCTCTGTTGTTAAAGCCTTGATTACCCCAAGGTCAACTGATTTATTTTTGAAATTTCTTGTGGCCAATTTGCCAACTATTTTCAAGAAAAAACCTTAAGATCATGGAGCCGATATTTAGACTGTGGGAGGCAGCCCGGTTATCTCCTGCGATCAGCGTTGAGGCTGGATATCTAATGCGAGGCTGTTTCCAGTGACCAGCATTGAATATCTGGTTTATTTTTGGCCACTATGAACTTAGCCAACTAAGAGCCTCTTTTACCAAGCTGCGGTAAAAAAAAAGTCCTGCTTTATCATCAGCATGTGGATTTGCTGCAAGCCGAGGCCCATTTTACCTCAGCGGGTGAAAGTAAAAAAAAAAAAGGAAATGGTTGTGTGTCAGTGCACACTTGCCATGTGACCATTTCAAGGGCAGCCTACCACCACCTATTTAGGAAGAGGTAAGAGCACCCATGCTAATAGGTTTAGCCTGTACAGTATTCTACTGATTATCCTTCGCAGGGATTTGGGAAGGGGGGGGGGGTAAACACCTGGTGGTAACCGGGCAGTGCACAATTACTGCTGGGTAAGCCTCTGATACAAAAAAATTAATAATTTCCATCACATTGGAAATGGCATATGGATCCCACGATGGGCTGGCGGTAGTGCCAGATTGACGTGCATCAACGCAGTGGTAGCAGTGATGTAGCCACAGGTGGGCCGGGGCCCACCCATTTAGGGCTCAGGCCCACCCAACAGTAGCACACGTTTAGCGGTAGCTGGTGGGGATTTTAAGCTCCGCCTGCTAACTTCCCCCTGATGGTAACAAAAACACTACTCTCCACGATACCAGCACCTGTGCATGCTCAGTTTTCAGTGCAAGCCTGCTGCAGACTGCCAAGGTGGAAAGAAGGATTTTCCCGCCATCTGAGATATTCTTTGGTATGGGGGGGGGGGGGGAAGAACACTTGGTGCCCACCCACTTCTCGCCCTTGCCCACCTAAAATCTGCTGTCTGGCTACGCCCCTGCTAGCTCTACTGTGACATTGTAAAAGGGCCCTTAAGTCAATATTCAGCAAGTTCATAGTGGCCAAAGATAGGTCTGCTATTTACATGGCCTGATTTGGATGCAAAACATAACTGGCCAGGAAGTGAATATTTGCAGCTAGCCAGTTAAGTCTTATGACATAGCCAGCTAGCGGCTAGCCACGAACTGTGAATATTCAATGGTGATAGCTGGCTATTTCCTGCTGAATATTAGTGGTTTGCCAGCCAAATGCTATTTCACTGGTCAGGAGCCATTCCTGGCCAGTTAAAAAGTGCTGAATATCAGGTTCATTGTCAGGGTATCCAAACGTAGAATCTAACATTAATATTGAACATGAAGAAAGGTGGACTGAATTTTCACCTGTAGCAGAAATAGATGTTGTGAAAGTAATTGATACCTTAAATCATTCTAGTAGTGCTCTTTATTCATGTTCCACATCACTTTTGAAAGCTTTGAAATGAGACATGGAGGGGCATTTTCAATATGACATCTAATTCCAATCGTGGACATTTTGCTAAAAATGTCCAAATTCAATTGGAATATAGCCATTTTCAAAACAGAAAAATGTTGATTTTTTTTTTCAAAAACAGCTATGTGCTAGATGTTTTTGTGCTCTGTGGGTTTATCTTTTAGGTCCATTTTTGAAAATGTCCACGTGAAAGCGCACAAATGAAGCCATTGGGATGTAGGAAGAGCCAGCATTCTTAGTAGACTGGCCACACAGACATCCCAGGAGATCAATGGGGCACCCTAGGGGGCACTGCAGTGGACTTCAGATAAATGCTCCTAGGTACACATTTCACCGTTGTTCCCTTATCTTGTCTGCTGAGCCCCCCAAAACCCACCCAAAACCCACTACTCCCAACTGTACACCACTACAATAACCCTTATGGGTTACAGGGGCACCTATATGTGGGTACAATGGGTTTCTGGTGAGTTTTGGAGGGTTCACAGTTTCCACCAAAAGTATAACAGGTAGGGGAAGGTATGGACCTGAGTCCACCTGTCTGCAGTGCACTGCACCCACCACTGGACTACTCCAGGGACCTGCATGCTGCTCTAATGGACCTGGCTATAACATCTGAGGCTGTAATAGAGGCAGGTAAGTAATGTATTTAATCATATTTTTGAGGTGTGGAAGGGGGTTAGTGATAACTGGAGGAGTAAGGAGGGGTCATCCCTGATTCCCTCCAGTGGCCATCTGGTCATTTAGTGCACTTTTTGTGGCTTATTCATTAATAAAGCATATCTTGACCAAAACGTCCAACTTATAGCCCTGGATTTTTTTTGTTTTGTTCCATTATGTCAGAAAAACGTCCAAGTGTTGAACATTTTTCTGACATAATGGAACAAAACAAAACAAAAAAAATGGAATGCCTAGATCTTGCCTATAATACAACCCTGACACGTTCCCTTATGATTTGAATGTACTTCATAGTAAAACATGTAAAAATTGGTTTTGAAAATACCAATGTGGATGTTTTTGTGAGAAAAACGTCCAAATGCAGATTTATGCCACTTTTTGGACATTTTTCTCTTTTGAAAATGAGCCCCATAGTTCCCTCCATTACTACTATTATAAATAAATCTTTGATAGAAGGAATACTGCCTGATCTTTTAAACAGAGCAGCTGTTAGACATCTGTTTTAAAAAAAATTGTTTGTTAGATCTGGGTAAGGTTGAAAGTTTTCATCCCATCTCTTCATTAACTTTTCTCACAAAATTATGGAAAATTAGTACTGCATCAGTTTAATTGATACTTTTAAATCTGGTCTTAGATCAAAGCATAATACGGAAATGCTGTTAATATCTATGCTTGATTAAAACCATCTAGGTTTTGGTTGAGGAGAAAAATTCCTTTTGATGTTATTGAATGTGGCTGAAGTTTTTTATACTGTGTATTATTTCATATTGATTAATTGCTTGACATCATTTGGAATATCAGGAATCATCCAACTACAGTTCAAATCTTTTCGGACAGAACAACAATTTCAGGTTATTCAGGGTACCTACCAAATTGAATGGAAGACCATGTCTTCAGGGGTCCCACAAGGGTCTGTATTATGTGCTTTACTTTTCAAATTATTTATGTTTCTGGTATGTAAACTATTGTCACAGTTAGGGAGGTCATCTATATATTAAAAGCAGAAGTTCATTTTTTTAAATACCTGAGAAAACTGAAAAGGGATTCCAATTTATGGAGTTTTATATAAAAACAATACGGGCATGGGTCTGACCTTCAATGTTTCCAAAACTCAGATTCTTTAACTTTCTCATTACGAGTCCATAATGTTACCATGAAATGTTTGCTTTGAAGGTTTAATTATCCTGATTTTGTCAACAATTAAATGCCTTGGTTGAACATAACATAAAAGAACAGAAGCATAAGAACAGAAGCGTTGCCAATCTGGGACAGACCTAAGGTCCATCAAGCCCAGTATGCTATTTCCAACAGTAGCCAATCCAAGTCACAAGTACTCAGCAACATCCCAAAAAAGTAAAACAACATTTAGCCTGCTTCTACTAGAAATAAGCAGTGGGTTCCTCAAGTCCATTGTAATAATGGCTTATGGACTTTTCATTTAGAAAGTTATTCAAACTTTTTTAAACCCTGCTAAGCTAACTGATTTTACCACATTCTCTGGTAACGAATGCCAGAGTTTAATTACATGTTGAATGAAGAAATATTTTCTCCAGTTTTTTAAAATTTACTACTTAGTAGCTTCATTACATGTCCCCTAGTCCTAGTATTTTTGAAAAAAGTAAACAAGTGATTCAGGTCTACCCATTCCACTCCACTCAGTATTTTATAGACCTCTATCATATCTCCCCTCAGCCGTCTCTTCTCCAAGCTAAAAAGCCCTAGCTGCTTTAGCCTTTACTTATAGGGAAGTCGTCCCATCCCCTTTACCATGTTTGTCGCCCTTCTCTGTACCTTTTCTATCTCTGCTATATTTGTTTTGAGATGCGGTGAACAGAATTGCATATAGTATTCGAGGTGTGATCACACCATGGAATGATACAAAGGCTTTATAACATTCTTATTTCTATTTTCCATTCCTTTCCTAATAATTCATAACACTCTATTTGCTACAGACAGCAGAGGCTGACAAGCTGGGAAACTTGATTAAAGTACAGAACATGTACCTTGATTATAGCACAGTTTGTGAAGGGTAGTGCAATTAGCTGAGAAGGGATCCAGGAGCAGGTGATACTCCCTGTGAAAATTAAAGTGGGAAGAAAGTGAAAGTAAACTGCTGCCCTTGAGCTAATAGAGCAGTTAAGAAATCCTGGAGTGGAGTAGCTGTTTATTGCCAGTGTTCCAGTATATGCTGGTGGGAGACCATTGAGTGTGCCTTGAGAAAAAAAAAAAAGATTCCAAAATGGGAATTTGGGATTAGGAATGGCAGGAAGTTTTGGAGCAGCACCCTGAGGAAAGAGAAGCAAGGCCAAGAAAAGGGCCCTGAAGTAGTCTCAAGGAGTGACTGACAAGAAACCACCTGGGTTTGCCAAGGAACCATCAGGAGGGAGCCAGCCAAGTGACCTAACCACCAGGAGGGAGCCAGCCAGCTAAGTGACCTGCCTAAGGTCAAAGGGCATCAGGTGGTACACCTTGACAAGGGCAGAAAGCCCAAAGCAAGGCAAGTGACTGTGCAGGAGGAGGAAACAGGAGTGCCCAAGGAAGGCATGACTGTGCAGAAGAGTGAGTTGCACCCCAAGCCTAGAAGTTCCAAGGAAGAAAGAGGGACTTGTCAAATGCTGCAGCCCAAGAGATTGAAGGAAGTAAACCACCATAGTCCAGAGGTGACTGAAGACCTGGACTGTTTGTCTGCCATGGTGTCTGAACTAGGGGAAGAGAAGGAACCACTTGAAGATCACCCAGGACTCATCTCAAAATCTAGCTGGTGAGTTAGAGGAAGCTGACACTGTATTAGAATGCTGGAAGATGAATTGCAGCAAGTCACTATGTATGCGGGTCGCTTAGGGGAGGAAAAGAAGTCGCTCCAAAAAGCAACTGGTAATGGTTAAAGACCAGTTGCAACATCAAGGTCAAGAAATGAGAGAATATGAGGGCATGTTGCAGCACATAGAAGTAGAGAAAACAGAGCTCAAGAGAGTTCTTGAACAGAAGACAGGTGATAAGGCAACTGAGTGCCAAGGCAGGAATACAAGGAACGGTGGAGGAGCTCCAGTCCTTGGAAATCTCTCTGTGCTACCAAGAGGAGAAGTTGGAGAAAGAGAGAGAATAGACACACAGCCAGAATGCATGGCAGAAAGCCAAACTGAAGTTGAAGACCCAAGAAGACCTGTCCTTAACTCGTGACAGAGAACATGAGATCACAGAGTTAGGAAGCTGTCTGCCTCACAAGACAGAGGAGATTACCCCTGTAATACTTATGGAATCCACCACTGAAACACTGCAGAAGCAGGCAGAAGGGCTGCTTGCTGAACTACAGGAGGCAAAAGAACTCACTTGGGTTACTCAGGAATGACAGGAGAGTGCCTTGGCTGAACTTTGCCAGTCACGTGACAAGTGCAAATGGCTGGAGGTTCAGGTGGAAAAGCTGCACTGTAAGGATGCATAGCTTAAAAAGAGTATTATTTGCAGCAGTGGCGTAGGAAGGGGGGCGGTGGGGCGGTCCGCCCCGGGTGCACGCCACTGGGGGGTGTCGGCGCCGCTGGTTACCTGCTCTCTCTGCCCTGGAACAGGTTACTTCCTGTTCCGGGCAGAGAGAGCAGAGAACCAACAGAGCTGACGCAGCTCCCAGCGATGACGTGCACTCGGCGGGGCGGAGCGCCAGTGGTAATAATGCACTCCGAGGGGGGTGCGCGCGCCAAGGGGGAGGGGGTGCGCCATGCTGCACCCGGGGGGGGGGGTGCGCAGCGGCGACCCGCCCCGGGTGTCAGCCGCCCTCGCTACGCCACTGATTTGCAGGTAGAAGAGAAAACCAGTTGTGAGAAAATGAAGGAAGAAATAAACTGCCAGTTGCAGGGACTATAAGGTCAATTGGAAAGGAGTGTCCCAGCTGACCAATTTAAGAATATGATGAGGATGCTGACTGATGAGATAGCAGAAAATGTTAAGCAGCTGGCAACCATAGCTTGATTGCTGGTGCAGCAGCAGAAGCAGGTCCAGGAGTTGAAGGACCAAATTAGCCTTTTGACAGTCCAAAACCAGGGCTATCAATTTGGAGGAGAAGCTGCAGGAGCTGAGGTGAAGCAACTGCAGCAGGAGTCAGCAGCAACAATGCCATGATGGCAGCATATTGAGCATCAGGGGCAGCTAACTGGAGCCTTACAGAGTTGTGAGGAACTGAAAGCAAGGAAACAGGTGTTGGAGGGCCTAAATGCCATGATCCAAGAGAAGTGCAAAAGTTGAGCCTCTGGGAGGAGGGAGCCTGTGTGTGTATGTGTGTGTGTGTGAGAGAGAGAGAGAGAGAGAGAGAGAGAGAGCACAGTCCAGCTAGAATGTACCAGGCTGGTACAATTTACTGGGTTGTTGACCCATCAGCTAGTAGACTTGAAAGAGAAGAAGATGTACACAGAGAAGAAATGCATTGGTTGCACTCTACTGTCCAGCTCAGCCAAGGACAGTTAGCATGGAGACAGAATCCTCTGACCCAGTTGGAGATTTCCTGGAGGGAAACTTTAAAGGAGATGGAGAGTTTGATTGCTCAGCTCAAGAAAGAGTCTAAAGCAAAGGCTATGCTGGTGCAGTGGCGTAGGAAGGGGGGGGGCGGTGGGGCGGTCCGCCCCGGGTGCACGCCGCTGGGGGGGTGTCGGCGCTGCTGGTTACCTGCTCTCTCTGCCCCAGAACAGGTTACTTCCTGTTCCAGGGCAGAGAGAGCAGGGAACCAACGGAGCCGACGCAGCTCCCAGTGACGACGTGCACTCGGCGGTGCAGAGCGCCAGTGGTAATAATGCACTCCGGGGGGGGGGGGGGCAGCGGTGACCCACCCCGGGTGTCAGCCGCCCTCGCTACGCCACTGCGCTGGTGAAATATATGCAGATACTTGAGAAATAACTGAAAGATGCTAGGAGAAAAAGGAAGGAAAAACAACTGGAAGAAGTACAGATTGCTGGCCAGGAGTTTGTGCTGCATCAAGAGCACTGTGAATTGAAACCCCGAGACCAGAAAATGATGCAGGGACCAGAATTGTCAAGCCAGGAAAAGAGCTGTCTAACCAATACTGAGAAAGATGATCTATCCAGTGCCCCAGGGTTGGGGACAAAAGTTATAAAAGCTGTTGACTTGTAGAGTGAGGTGCTTAATGAAGATGATGGCAGCACCATAAAAAGAGTGACAGGTATCACTGTAAGGAGTGAATGTCCCATGAGCCAGGTGCTAGAAAATGTACCCTAAACCAAGGGACAAGGGTACATTTACAGTGGGCACAATCAAAGATGATGAAATAATTCCCTGCAGGAGGAGCAGGAAGGCTCTTGATGGGAGTCCAGTAGCCAAAAGAGGGTGTCAATGGTGAAAAGTAGATAAAGATGATATTTGTTTATTGTTTGATTGATTGATTGATTGATTGATTGATTGATTGATTTACCGCCTTTTTGAAGGAATTCACTCACTGTGGTGTACAATAAGAATGAATCAAACATGAGCAATAGACAATCATGGCAGTAAAAATATTCAAATAACAATACAAAAGTATTGCATAGTATACTACTTACAATGTCAACACAATATATAATAGAACATTTTAATTGACAGTGTAGGATATAAGCAAAGATGGAACATATAGATAGGTAAGAGAGCAAGAGGAGTTAGAAAGTAAGGTGACTGATTTAAAGGAAGTTGCACATGAGGTCAGAGAGATGGTTAAATATTATCTCAGCTAGGGTAGGAGTGGATAAATATGTCCTGCTGCAGTATGTGCAGCCTGTGTCACTCCATGTGTGTGTGAGACTAGCAAGTTAGTTACTTCTTCCATTAAAGGCCTGGTTGAAAAGCCAGGCTTTCACCTGCTTTTTTAAGTAGAGGAGTGCATTCCAGAGTGTGGGGGCTACTCCAGAGAAGGCTCGCTTGCGGGTATCACATTGTGTAATGTCTTTTGGAGAGGGTGTGGTTAGTGATAGTCCTTGGGAGGACCTTAGTGTCCTTGGAGGTGTGTAGAATTATGGGAACGGTAACCTGAGAATGGAGAATTGGTTGACCAAACAATGACCTTCAGGTATGGAACTGGATGATGAATTGAATCAAGAAGGCTCATCACGTAGAAATAACAGAATGCAGTAGCTTTCAAGTGTGCCATTAAGAATGACACTTCTCGCCCTGTGCCTAGTCGCGGGCATCTCAGAGACACAGGACATACTAGAAACGTCTGGTTAGCTGTAGAGATCCCAGTGATACAGAAGCCAGGGGGCTTCCCAGGAATCCAAAAGTTGTGGACAACACCTGCAAATAATGAGAGGTGCTCAGGTGATGATGCAGTAAATGAAGATACATTGTGTGCGGGAAGACATTCAGGCTTATTTTCGAAAGACAAGGGCACCCATCTTCTGACACAAATCGGGAGATGGGTGTCCTTCTCTCAGGGTCACCTAAATCGGCATAATCAAAAGCCGATTTTGGCCACCCTCAACTGCAGTACGTTGCGGGGACGACCAAAGTTCATGGGGGCATGTCAGAGGCGTAGCAAAGGCGGGACTTGGGCATGCTTAAGAGATGGGTGTCCTCGGCCGATAATGGAAAAAAGAAGGGCGTCCCTGATGAGCATTTGGTCCACTTTACTTGGTCCATTTTTTTTCACGACCAAGCCTCAAAAAGGTGCCCAAACTGACCAGATGACTACCGGAGGGAATCGGGGATGACCTCCCTTTACTCCCCCAGTGGTCACCAACCCCCTCCCACCCTAAAAAACAAAATTAAAATTTTTTTTTTGCCAGCCTCAAATGTCATGCCCAGCTCCATGACAGCAGTATGCAGGTCCCTGGAGCAGTTTTAGTGGGTGCAGTGCACTTCAGGCAGGCGGACCCAGGCCTATCCCCCCCTACCTGTTACACTTGTGCTGGTAAATGTGAGCCCTTCAAAACCCATCCGAAACCCACTGTACCCACATGTACGTGCCCCCCTTCACCCCTTAGGGCTATGGTAGTGGTATACAGTTGTTTGGAGTGGGCTTGGGGGGGGGGAGGTTGGGGGGCTCAGCACCGAAGGTAAGGGAGCTATGCACCTGGGAGCAATTTGTGAAGTCCACTACAGTGCCCCCTAGGGTGCCCGGTTGGTGTCCTGGCATGTGAGGGGGACCAGTGCACTATGAATGCTGGCTCCTCCCATGACCAAATGGCTTGGATTTGGTCGTTTTTGAGGTGGGCGTCCTCAGTTTCTATTATCGCCAAAAACCGGGGACGACCATTTCTAAGGTCGACCATCTCAACTTTTAGGTTGACCATCGCTAAGATCGAACTAAATGTTGAGATTTGGGCATCCCCGACCGTATTATCGAAATAAAACATGGACGCCCATCTTGTTTCGATAATGCGGGTTTTCCCGCCTCTTCGCTGGGACATCCTTAGAAATGGGCGCCCTTAGAGATGGTCATCCCCATTCGATTATGTCCCTCATTGTGTTCCAGGATGGGCAACCGCTCTCGTGAGATGAACTACTGGCAGCTGCTGAAGAAGGAAGTTGCAAAGTGGACCATGGGAGAAGTCTGAATTTGGCTGTCCACCATTCTAACTGATGTCTGGGAGCTGGAGATTCAGATGGCTCGAGGCCCAATGGTTGCTAAGTCTACTATGTCCTGTCTCTGCAGTAGTCATGGGAGCATTCCCTGTTTGGGGTGGGTCTTTGGTATTGACCTGAGAACAGTTATGGAGCTCTGGGTGTCAGTGGGATCACTGAGTGCCCTACTGAATGGTAGCCCTCAGCCCTTAGGAGTGGTAACCATGGTAGTGGCAATTACTCAACCTATGTTGGTTGAGCTGAGGGAAAGGGTACGTAAGGGAGTGAGTGGTTGAGAGGTAGCTTTCCTTAAGAACACTCCCTCACTGGTGCTGATAGGAAGCCACCTTAGGGTAGCATATGAAGAAAAAAGGCTACAATACCTGGGGGGAAGTACCAGGGAAGCAGAGTAGCTTGAGCCTAAGTGTTTTCCTGGGATGAGAAATCATGTGTGTTCAACTCAGTCCCCAGGAGTTAGTAGAGTTGGTATATATATAAGGAAAATTGTCAAGGTAGGAGAAAACCTTGAGGCATATTCAGAGAGTACCTGAATTTGGTGTATGCCTAGATTTGACCAAGATGGTGTTAGGAGTCATTGTTTGGGGGCTTGGCTAGAAGCCAGCCCTGTTAAGAGTATTTTCTATTTTTTAATGAATAGAGAGAGAGAGAGAGAGAGAGAGAGAGAGATCTAATTAAATGGACTAAGCCTGTGAAGTAACAGAACTGATTACTGTCACTCAGCCTTTCTACTTTATATTTTATGTAAATGATTTTCCTATGATTTGTGTATTGGCACTCTTTCTAACTGGGGTATATTTTAGATGGCAAAATAACATGTTTTCATTCATTTTCTTTTTCTCCTAATATTAATTTCTTTGATTAACCTCATTTTTGCAACATGTGGTTTGCTTGTGATTATGGAGCCCTTTTATAGAACCGCCGTAAGGCTACCACAGCAATGGTGTGTGGCAAATCGGCTCTACTGCTGGGCTACCACAGGAGCCTGGCGGTAGTGCCGGTATGGACTGCACTCCATTTCCAGCCAGGGCTGCTGAGAGACTGGGCTGGGCCCGCCCTGCCGCCGCTCCCCCCGCCCCGAGGTCATCGTTGCCACCGCCCCCCTCCGTCCACCACCGGGCTGGGCCCCCTGAATTCAAATCATAGCGCCTCACCTCAACCTCACTCCATGTGAAAGCACAGCAGTCTGCAGATCGCCTCCCTTCGGGCCTTCCCTCCCTGTGTCCTGCCCTCACACAAGTTACATCAGATGAGGGCGGGACACAGGGAGGGAAGGCCTGAAGGGAGGCGATCTGCAGACTGCCGCTGCTGTGCTTTCACACGGAGTGAGGTGGTGAGGCGCTGTGATTTGAATGGAGGGGGCCCGGTGGCGGACGGTCGACGGAGCTGAGGGTGGGTGGGTGGGTGGGACTGTGGCGCTGGGCCTCCCTTGGAGGCCTGGGCCCGGAGAATTTTGTCCCCCCCTGCCCCCCTCTCAGTGACCCTGTTTCCAGCGCAGTCCATACCAGTGGTAATCGGGCAGCCCTGCACACTGCCAGGTTACTGCCGGGTTAGCACAGGAGCCCTTACCACCTCCTAAAGGGCTTCCCTGGAAAATGGCCGCATGGCAAGTGTTTAACTTACAGTACAGCCATTTCCTTTTTAAAAAAGCCTTTTACCTACTGCTATAAAAGAGGACCTCAGCACGTCTTAGCAAAGATTGGGTGGCAGCACCAGTGGTTGGGAGGCAGGGCTAGTGGTTGGGAGGCGGGTCTAGTACTGGGCAGACTTCTATGGTCTGTGCCCTGAAAATGGTAGATATAAATCAAGGTCAAGTATACATATAAAGTAGCGCATATGAGTTTATCTTGTTGGGCTGTACAGGTCTTTTTCTGCCGTCACCTACTATATTACTATCCTGCTTATTTTTGAAGGAGAAGGGCGCTCCTCGCCCAAATCGGCATAATCGAAAGCTGATTTTGGGCATCCTCGACTGCTTTCCATCGCGGGGATGATCAAAGTTCAATGGGGGCGTGTTGGCAGTGTACCGAAGGCGGGATGGGGGCGTGGTTAACAGATGGGCGTCCTCGGCCGATAATGGAAAAAAGAAGGGCGTCCCTCATGAGCATTTGAAAGACTTTACTTGGTCCATTTTTTTTCACGACCAAGCATCAAAAAGGTGCCTGAACTGACCAGATGACCACTGGAGGGAATCGGGGATGATCTCCACTGACTTCCCCAGTGGTCACTAACCACCTCCCACCCCCAAAAAAACAACTTCAAAAACTTTTGTCTTTTTTTTTTTAGAGTATGTCCTTCACTATGCCTGGCAGTTGAGGATGTCCAAAATGTGAATGTTTGTGAGAAGAATGTCCATGCCTGGATGTTTCTGTGAGAAGGACATCCATGCCTTTGCTGTGCCTCTGACACCCTCTTTATTTATTTATTTGGATTTTGGATCACAAGTAGCAGCAGTGGGATTTGAACTGGCCACCTCAGGATTGCAAGACCAGTGCTGTAACCAATAAGGCACTCCACCACTCCTCATGCCTCTCCTTTGAAATTTGGCCATCCCTGTGGGGGAGGGGGGCAGTATGCAGGTCCCTGGGGGGGAGGTATGTGTGTGTCAGTGGAGGCATAAAGAAGGCGCAGACGTCCTTCTTTCAAACCTTGTGAACGTCCTCAACTGCCCCCCACAGGGATGGCCAAATTTCAAGGGAGTGCAGTCTAGTGGCAGAGAGGCCTAGTGGTTGGCGCACTGGTCTTGCAACCTAGAGGTGGCTGGTTCAAATCCCACTACTGCTACTTGTGATTCAAAATCCAAATAAATAAATAGGGTGTCAGAGGCATAGCAAAGGCATGGATGGCCTTCTCACAGAAACATCCACATTTTGGACAACCTCAACTGCTGTTGCTTCCCCTCCTTAGGAAGGAAATCGTGTGCAAATGAGCTAACAGCAAGCAGCTCATTTGCATGCAATTTCCTTCATGTATGCCCGTTCCTTTCTGGATTGGTAAGGGAAGGGCTTTTTCCATTCAGTTAGTGGGACCAGTGCACTATGAATGCTGGTTCCTCCCACAACCAAATGGCTTGGATTTGGTCATTTCTGAGATGGGCGTCCTCGCTTTCCATTATCGCCGAAAACCGGGGACAACCATCTCTAAGGTTGACCTAAATTTCATGATTTGGGCGTCCCCGACCGTATTATCGAAACGAAAGATGGACATCCACCTTGTTTCGATAATATAGGTTGCCCCCCCGTTCGATTATCTCCCTCCACATTACTATTTTAGTAAATTGAGAATTTTAAAAAATCTCTGAAATACTTAGGAGATCATTTTATAAATAAGGCATTAAAATTTGTACACCAAATATGTGCATAAATGATTAGAATACAGCATATGCACATGTGTGTGCACTTATACGTACGTATGTGCTGAAAATCACCTTAAGCTTTATTCTGTAGATACATGTATATCTTGCATAGCCTGTATTTGACAGCTAGGTGCAAATCTATGGCATTTAGGTGCAAGCACTTACACCATCTCTATGAATGGTTTATATGCTCACACCCAAATTACATGCATGTATCTATACCGTGATACTAGTATTTTATAAGGCTGCAGGTTAATTGTGGCTAAAAATAATTAATTGCGCTGCAGCGTCTTCTGTCTCCTCCAAACATTTCTTCTGCTCTCTCCCACTCCCAACTCTTGTCCTTGGCTTATCCTGGCATCCTTCCCACCACCCGTGATTCAGCATCACCCTTCTGTCAATCCACCTTAAAGGTGGTCTTCTGGTCTCCAGCAGCAGCAGCATTGCACATATGCTGCCTGTGGCCTGGTCTGAAGTTTTCTCTCTGACCCATCGCGCCCAGAGTCACAAGGAGTTGTAGTGGAAAATAAATAAATAAAGCTCTTTAATTGTGTGATTAATCATGATTAAAATTTTAATCCAAATGCAGCCCTAATATTTTATTGAGGGAAGTAGGTGTCTATTTACCTTTATAAAATACTACATAGGCGCACTGTTAAAGAATTGCCCTCTTACTTGATTTTTTGAAGAGTTTAGCCTATAGTTTGTTATCTTTTACTCAAAGCTAATTTAGAATCACTTTACAACCAGACACCCTAAAGTCCTTCCCCGCAACAATAAGTTAATTGTAAATATCTGTGTAATCTGTTATATAATCTTTTTACTTGGGTCCAACATTTTAGTTACAACTTCATATGGGACTCTCAGTGTGCCATATTGATACCTTTCAACCTGTTCCAGTAATTACTTTTACAGTTATTAAACTGAAAGATGTAATAACTATTGCTTCTTTTTATGGAAATTGTATTTGTATAACTCTGTTAAGAGTAAAATCTATACATGCGAACCTGCTGAGAATATCTCTACTAAACTCTAAACAAACTTAAGTTTCCATTTCTGAGGCCTCTGAAGTTTGCAAGCTACCAACAAAAAAAACTTTTGGCCAGCTTTAAAAATGATTTTTTTTTAAATTTTGCTTTATCTTTATTTGAAAAGATGTATAGAAAATAAATTAAAAGCTAGATAACGTAAGGAATTATGTAGAAGGGTAGTTTTTACTTGTTTGGTTTGATTTTCTGGGTTGAGGCCTGCAAATGTATTTGACACAGCCTTTTACAAAGTAGAATGTACATAGCAAAATTGAAATACTGATAGAAATTGTCTTAAGACCTGTTATGATTGTGCACGTAGATAAGTTGTGGGTAACATGGAATGGGAATTTACTGTGGGAGTTTCGTATACTGTAATGTTATGGGCGGTTACTGTCGCATTAGTAAAATAAAAATGTTTTAAAAATCCAATATAAGCTTCAGTCTCGGAAGGCCACAAACTGGTCGGTTTCAAGGATATCCCTAATGGCTATATATGCAATGGTGTATTTGCATGTACCATATCCAGTGTATGTGAAATATGCAGATTCAATAGGGATTTTTCTAAAAGCCAACTCACACTTTGAAACACCTGTAAAAAAAAGAGTTAGGGATTTGCAGCCAGACATTTTTTCTTCATGTTTCCAGAAATGTTCATTTTGTTCACTTTTGTTTGGCCATTTTTTCGTCCCAGGAGTAAATTTGAAAGAGTGTGCACTATGGACTAAATTCTATTTATCACACCTAAAAAACTCATCGCCCAAAAAATATGCCTAGGTGTATTCTATAAACCGCGCCTAAATTGCGGTTTATAGAACATGCCTAAATTTAGGCGGTTTATAGAATACACTCAACACCTATTTTCTGTGACTATATTTAGTCACAACCGTTTATGCCAATGCAAACCTGGTGTAAATGCCAGCACCTAAATTATGTGTAGAAAAGGCATATATCAGTGCGCATAAATTCTAGGAACACCCATGATCCACCTATAGTCACGCCCCCTTTTCAGATCCATGTCTTAGAATTTACACGCATCACTTTATAGAATACGCTTAGGAGCCATTTTACTAACCCGCGTAGGTGCCTACACGTGCCCAACATGCGCCAAATTGGAGTTACCGCCCGGTTACTGCATGGCCCTTGTGGTAATTTCAATTTTGGTGTGCATCTGCTATGCGCGTCCAAAAAATATTTTTTATTTTCTGACACGTGGCAGCTACGCACGTCAAGTGGAATTTGACACGGGTAGACCATTACCGCCCACTTACTGTGTGAGACCATACTGCTAGGTCAATGGCTTGTGGTAAGGTCTCAGACCCAAAATGGACGCGTCACAATTTTCATTTTGCTGCTCATCCATTTTCGGCAAAAATTAAAAAAGGCATTTTTTGTGGGTGCGCTAAGATATAATTCTATGCGCACCCAAAACACATGTGTACACTACAGCAGGCCATTTTTCAGTTCACCTTAGTAAAAGGACCCCTTAGACATTTGTGTGTGTAAATTCTAACGCCAATTAGTGTCAATAATTGCATGTTAAGTTCAATTATTAGTGCTGATTGGCTTATTAAGCTAATTAAGTTGTACTCACAAATCTAGAATATGACCAGATTTGCATGCTCAACTCGAGTCACCATATATGTAATCCAGGGGTATGCGCTTATGCACATTGGTTTGCGCACACGCAATGGATGCCCTCTTTACAAATAGCGTGCACTCTCTCGAAAGATTGCACACTGTTATTGGCAAATGATAAAAGTACCCATTTTCTTGCTTTTCACCTCATTTTTTTTTGATAATGACATGCAACATGGATATGCCGTTGACGTTTCCCAAATCAGTGAAAACACTGACAATGGAGTTAATTTTAGAATCAAGCATGTGCATAGTTATGGCCAGCATACATGAAAAACAGTTTTAGAAAAGAAAAGTTACCATAGTATCACCAGTAGTAGCAGGCACCACTCTAACATTTTTCTTGAAAGGCAGTATATAGCAAGTATTGAATAAACATAAACATGTATATTTATAACTGCTCTAAATTAAGCATAAATAAACACATCTAAGGAGAAAGTTATCAATGTGGGCTACCATTAAGTCATGTTATATTACTGTTAACCTTAGCTATTAGTAACTAGGTCTCATTGCATAAAATGGGATGGGATTGTGATAACATAAAATGTCCTAATGGTTGCCTACATCGATAACTACATCCCTTATTCTGTCAGATTATACTTTTTATTTTATAAACTGTATGGGAAATCAAACTCTACCCAACCTCGAATTCAGAGAAAGCCTACTTTATATACTTTATAAAACTGTGTATGACATCATTTTCTGTGTATGCTTATATGTGTTTTGTGATAAAGCGATGGGACCTCAGTACTTCAGCGTAGTTTGGATCCTACCTTTCTTGTGCGCTAGTGGAAGATCAGACTGATAACTAGCCCTTCAGTACTATAGACAGGACCTAGTCTCTAAGACATAAACTCAGAGACAGTCTGGGTCATTAGTACATACCAGTATCAGTAGTCTCTCTTTCATGTACACCTTCCACTCAGGGTGAGTTTCTTTCCCCCACTACTCTGGGCTTTTCTTCCACCAGCAACTTCTGCTCCTACTTGGGGATGACCAACACACTTGCTGCTCCCAGTCTCTGTTGCTGCATCAGGCAAAGGTACATCAAATAGGCTATTCTTACGTTATTGGGCTTATTCATATTAATCAACTCAGACTCTATCCCTTAGGTAAATGGACTTTTTCCCAGAAAAGACTGACAGTTTCAAACAGGTTTCTTTAGCCAGCTTTTCACACTTTACTTTCAAAAATCTGTACTGACTTTTTTCTAAACCAACTCTTGGGAGTGCAGTCCAACAGCTACCACACCCTGGACAAGACTACCTTCAACATGACCTTACAATACTGTCCTCCACTCCGAACTGTTGGTCTATTTCAAAACAAAGTTCAAAGTCTATGACTCCCCCCCCCCTTTTACTCAGACATTCCAGGTCTTCCCTCAGCAGGCTACACATTTTTCTGCTTCTTCTCCCTTTCTTCTTGTCCTCCTCTAGTATTAGGGAGTTCTTTTAAAGGCCTCTAAACATCAAGTCTCTCCATGCTTATCAGGTTTCTAGCTCTCAGGGAACTTAGGCCTTTCTGTCTCCAATTTAGATGGCTGGCTTAGTCCTGTCTAGCCTCTCTTAATATGGACATTTCTTACTGTTGAGGTTGTAGGCCTTCCTGACCCCCAACTCTTCCAGAACATTCCTTCTATTTACTTCCAACTACGGCCAGAACTTTTCCTAGCTGGCCCTCTCCTTTCTGAGCTCTGGGATTCCTGGCTCTTGCCTAAGCTTTCTGGGAGTTGTACTTTGCCTCCCCTTTCTTTTCTTAAGAGAGAAATTACCCCTTTTCTCTCCCAGACAGGCCCCTGTACTCTGTCAAACCTTAGAGGAGCAACACTATTTCCTTTAAGTATTTAATTTTATCCTGGAAACTGGGAGACAGACCTCCCCCTTGTGGCAACTCCAAAACAGAACATTACTTGTGCCTTTCTCAGTATATAAACAGAGAAAAAAATGTAAGCAGATAAAAACCATATGGCCTATCAAGTCTGTCCATTCATGCCATCTACTCTCCCAATCACTCGCTTAGAGATTCTATGTACTTGTCCCAAGCTCTCTTGAATTCATATACTTCTTTCGTCTCCACCATGAGGCTGTTCTACAAATTCACCATCCTTTCCATGAAGAAGTATTTCCTCGGGTTATATCTGAGTCTCTTTTCACCTTCATCCTATGTCCCCTCGTTCCAGAGCTTCCTTTCAATTGAAAGAGACTCATCTCCTGTGCATTTATGCCATGTAGGTATTTAAATGTCTCTATCATATATCCCCTCTTCCGCCTTTCTTCAAAAGTATACATATCGAGGATCCAGATTTTTTGATACATATAACAAGACTCCTGAAGAAGGCACCCTGTGTGCAGAAACAGCCTGACTGTTCTCACTCCTTGTTTTTTTGTTTCATTTAAATGTCTCTGTAGCATGATATGAGTTGTTGACTTTGCTGGATCAGATACCAATATAAAAATACAGCTTTAAAAACTTATTGGGACAGAATCAGATAAACTGGTCTGGCTTTCATTTTACTTTCCCCTTCCCCCTGGAAACCTTCTGAGAACAAGAACTAGCTGAGTGGTTACCTAAGCCCATCAACACCTATCCAAAGAATCAATCACAGAGACTGCACCTAACAAAAGACTATACCTCCACCTAGTGTCAGACAAAGACTAAGCCCATCTAAGCTCAATCACTTTCAGACAATGGACCAGCAGATGTCCAGATGATGTCATTAACCAGGTGACCCATTACTAAAAATAGATTAGACCATTTTACTAGAAAAGGAGCTGGAATTGCTGCTGGCTCGCTCTCTTCCTCTGGACACTGGGCTTGTGGATTCCTGACTGGTCTCTCTCTTTTGACCTGCCTCCTGCCTCTCTGCTGGACATTACAAACACCCTGATAAGAATTCTCCAAGCAACAACTACACCTCTGCAAGAAAAGACTTCTATTTCTGCAAGGATCTCCAGCATCATTTCAACCAGCCACCTCCATCAAAGTGAATTACCATATTCAGCATAATTTATAATTCAGACTTGTTAACTTGAAAGCACATTTCCACTTGTGATAAGATTCTTAAAAACTGCTTCTCTCTTGTAACATTATTACATTACCTGTATTGTAAATAAACCTTTTTAAAGTTAAATATATGGTCTTTTATGTTCTGAGCACATGTCCTTAAACCTTACAGTGCAGGTTAATGTAATTTAACAAATATAATATTTAATTCCCCTTTCTCTTACATATCCTTATCTTATTGCCTTATAGGTAATTTGTGGAGACTAGAATAGAAATATATATTATTTCCTACATCTCTATCATATCTCTTCTCCTCCACCTTTCTTCAAAAGTATATATATTGTGATCTTTAAGTCTGTCCCCATACACATTCCTCTAGGTTCTATATATGGCACTTTGAGTTGTGTGCATAAATTTGGGTGCACACCCAATTTGTGTATGCAACAATTGAATAATAAGCCAATCAGTGCCAATAATTGGGCAATAAAAAGCAATTATTGGCACTAATTGGCAATCATTAGAATTTACATGCACATCTTTTTAGGCATATTCTATAATGAGGTGCACATAAATTCTGGTGCATAGACCCCCCCCCCCCCCAAAAAAGGGGGCGTGGCCATGGAAGGATCATGAGAGAGTTGGGGACATTCCTGTAATTTATGATATGGAATTAGGGTGATCTGCGCCTAATTTGTGTAGGGATTTACACCACTTTTTCATTGGTGTAAGTGATTGCAACTAAATGTAATCGTGGTTTCCGGTACTAAGCACTATTCTATAAGCTGCACCTAAGTTTAAGCATGGTTTATAGAATAGCGCTAAGTGCTATTTTTTTTCGATGCTGATTTTTAGGTGCCATTTATAGAATCTAGTCCATTATGTCGAAGACCACTGATCAGTTTAGTAGTGGTGGTGAAGTCTGCATAGCCCCACACTTTCTGTAAGTACAACTGGGTTTTACACAGAGGAACCCTTTCCAAAACTGCCTTCCATGGCTAGTAAGTGTGCATTGAAAAATATCTTGGCTCAATTTGTTATCATTTTTTGGTAATGCAAAACAAGTGAGTAAACACTATGAATGTGTCTAACACCACTCATGCAAACAAACCTGGGGGGAAAGACCTCATGACCTACTGTTGCAAGCCTTAAGCAGTCAGACCATCATGGTCATATACGTACACTTTATAATCATCGGTCAAAAACCCCCAACCAACTGCAAAGGTTGTGTAAAATGCTCAATACTTTTTTTGTTTTGATTTGAAAACTTTTTTTATATTAATTTTGTCATTCATCAATTTAAACAAATTTGTTTGTTTAAATTGATGAATGACAAAATTAATATAAAAAAAGTTTTCAAATCAAAACAAAAAAAGTATTGAGCATTTTACACAACCTTTGCGGTTGGTTGGGGGTTTTTTGACCGATGATTATCATTTTTTGGCCAATTTTTTAAAAATATTCTTTCCTATCCATTTCAGAAATTGAAAGCCAAAGAAAAGCAGATGTATCCACCAAACAATGGTCCACAACAAAGCAACAAAAATGAGAAAATGTATCAGAGGGGCATAAATGTGCTTACATAAGAACATGAGTAGCCATACTGAGTCAAACCAATGGTCCATCTAGCCCAGTATCCTGTTTTCCAAACAGTTGACAAGTCAGGTCACAAGTACCTGGACAAAACCCAAATTGTAGCAACACTCCATACTACAAATCCCAGGGCAAGCAGTTGCTTCCCATGTCTGTCTCAATAGAAGACTATGGACTTTTCCTTCTATGGAAGGGTGAGGGTGGTAGAATCAGCTGAGCTCAGCTAATGCAGGGCAAGAAGCAGGGAGTCTCAGCAAGGTTTAGCGCACAGCATGTTTCAAAAATGTGCAAATAGGGAGGATTATTTTAGTGAAAGACTTAATGGAACAGGGAGCCTGTCATTTGTACTCTTTCGATCCATTTCACTCTCCACAGTGTGTCATGCAGGCAGGTTTTGCATATTTGCAAGTGTGCTATTATATGGACACAAAGAGTTGGGATAAGGAGAGGATCAAGAGGAGAGAATTTTACAGCAAGAATTTCCTGCAGCATGATAGGGAGAAAAACTCCATTTCATATGGTTATCATTAATGTGGGAAGCATCAAAATAACAGTGCATGCAGCCCTAAAATGTTTGTTTTATTTAGTGTCCTTGTCATTTATAGGAATGAGATAAGTACTTATATTTTAGACTTAGATTTATTTTTTATAACCCACCCTTATCCAGGGTGAGGTACAATATATACACATAAAAAATACAAAACATAACAAAAAAACATAAAGACAAAACATACCAAGAATTAAATTCTAACAATCATCATTAATCTAAATAGACAGCCCCAAATCTTCAAAGCACAGCCTTATATTTAACCAACAGTAGCAGAGAAAGCCAAACACAGCAAGTGTGCTTTAAGTCGACACTTGAAAGTCCATAAATGAGTCTCGAGTTTTAAACCAGCAGATAAACAATTCCATTCATAAGGCCCAGCAATTGAAAAAGAGCCTTTTCTAGTCATGTCCCAATGAAATTGATTCATAGCAGGCAGAACTAAATTCCCAGCAGTCATTGACTGCAACTGTCTCTGTGGGATATAACGCTGAATAACATTCGTCAAATACATAGTAAAATCATGAAACAAACTATGATGAACTAACATCAGTAACTTGAATTTTACCCTAAATGCCACCGGCAGTCACCTCAACTGCTTCAGGTGAGCTGAAATATGTTCATATTTTAACAAACCAGATGAGGCGCATACCCGCATTCTGCACAATTTGCTTTGAGTGAACACAAGTGATAGATAGTCCCAAATATACAATGTTACAATAATCCATCGCAGACAACACCATAGCCTCCACCACCCTCACAAAATCTACTATTGGAAGCAGATGACGTAACCTACTTAAAAGATGCAATTTAAAAAATGAGGATTGAACCAGGTGCTGAATCTGCCAATGAAAAGAAAATTCTGAATCCAACAATAATCCCAGAGTCCGCACCTGAGCCGAAACCCTCAAAGAACTACCTGCTAAAGAGACAGACTCAGGAAATACAAGAGAAGCATCCAAACACACACACAAAAAAAACCCTAATTCTGTTTTATTCACATTCAACTCAGTGGCGTAGTTACGGGGGGGGGGGGGGGCATGGGAGACTTGGCCCCCCCCCCAAAAAAAAAACTGGATCTGTGCCCCTGGTTTGGCTGGTGGGGGTCTCCAACCCCCATCAACTGAAACATTTTTTACAGCATGTTGCATGTCATTATTAAACAAAAATTAGGTAAAAAGCAAGAAAATGGATACTTTTATCATTTGCAAATTATAGTGTGCACACTATTTGTAAAGAGGGCATCCATTGCGCGTGCACAAACCAATGTGCATAAGCACATGTCCTTGCTCTCTCTTCCCCGCACATCCGGCACGCGCATTTTAGTGAAACTGAGCATGTGTGCATGCTCAGTTTCATTAAAATGAGCTTGCCAGACATGACATAAAAGGAAGAAAGAGCAGAGCAGGAAATACGGTGGTGCCAGAGACCAGTGCTGGAAAACGTGCTTCAGCTGGCAGGGGTTGGGGACCCCCACCAGCCAAAGCACGTGCGGTGGCGGCCGTGGCGGTGCTTCAGCTGACGGGGGTTGGGGATTCCCACCAACCAAGTGTAGCAGTAGCGGCAGTGGGTGGGTGGAGGGCGGTGGTGGGTGGGGGGGGGGCGGCAAGGCGGTGGTGGGGAGGGGGACCAAAATGAGCCCCCTCACTTTGAGCTCTGGCTCCCTCCCACCTTAAAGTCTAGCTACGCCCCTGATTCAACTTTATTTGGTTCCACTGCAACCACTACAGGACTTCTTCAAACATACTTTGCATTCTCTGAACAGCAGCATGCACATTCAAAGTTACAGGGAAAAAACCCTGAATATCATCTGCATAAATATGGAAAGAAACTCCTAGTGTGCGTAACAAATGCCCCAACAGTCTCAAATAGATGTTAAAAAGTATTGCAGACAAAGCAGAACATTGGGGCACCCTTCGTATCCAAAGAACATAATGATGATAACTTATCACCTACACCTACCCTCTGCTTCTTATCATGCAAGTATGATTGAAACCACAACAAAATAGTTCCATGCAAACCACAAGCAACAAGGTGCCACACCGAAATTTCATGATGAATAGTATTGAATGCTGCTGATATATCCAAAAAATGCAATAAAATAAATTTCATGATCATCCAAACCTAAATGAATCTCATCTACAGTGGCAACCATTGGCTACCTGCTCTTTGAAACCCATACTGATTCTCATTCAGCAAATTATTTCTTGTCAAAAAAGCATCCATTTGCATATAAATAGACTGCACTAACAACTTGGCAAGTACTTGAAAAGAAGAAATTGGAGGATAGTTAAATCATTACAACCTACTTTATTGTCTTTCACCACAAGGTGCACAGTTGCTACCTTAAGCTCATCAGGAACTAATCAGGTAAGCAAAAAGCAATTCACAATCTGAACTAACAAGGGAACAATGACATCACCCAAACTTCTCAACAATATTGGGGAACAAACATCACCCACAGCCTCTGTAGGTCTACATTTTTTTCAAAAACTGTTTCATAGCCCTATTTTCTACAGTTGAAAACTCCCCCCATTTTTCACCAAATTGGCTCTGGGGCCCCTGGTTTGGCTGGCAACCTACGCCAGCTGAAGTGTTTGTCCCACATTGCCTACCCTGCTCTTCTCAGTCGCGCTGTGCATGATCAACTTTTTTGAAACTAAGCATGCCCAACACTTCGCTGTTTTCTCTGAAATCAGATTGAACTGGATCTACGAAAAGGAAATCATCTAAATAACATACTATGCAATCTGATCTAGCTACTTGCTTAACCACTTAGTGATAAAAGGAAGCAAATGCTTCAAACCATACATATGAGACACAGCAACCCATTGGCATGCATTTATCAAAATAATACTTTTCCTCAAATCAAAACCTAATAAATGAAAAGAATTTGGGTGGATGAGAAGCATCCTAAATGCTGATTCAAAATCATATTTCACTATATCCTGAACACTACAACTGATCTAAAGCCAAACTGCTGTACTGAACAAAGAGTTGGATTGATGAAAGAATTAACACTGTTCTCAATGAGGTAGTAGAAATTGTGAAATTAAATGATATTTACCCTACTCCTTCTGAATGATACCTAAAGGTGAAACCACCAAATTCAAGAAAAGACGAGATTAATAGGTTCTGCAATCCTACCCAATTCCAATTCTTCTAGCAACTTTTGAGTAACCATCTCCCTCAGTGACTATATAGATGGGGAGTTCTTAATCCAACTAGAACCTCTCTAAAGGAAAGATACAACTAAACAAGCATTTTGTTGATGTTTGATGTAATTTCCTGTTTCCGTGAGGGCGGGACACTGAGAGAGAAGGGAAGGCTCAAGGCGAGCCTACTTCTTTCACTGCTGCTGCCGCCACTGCTGTTTTGACTTTGAGGTAAAACAGATTTAAACACAGGGCAGAAAGAACAAAAAGGGGGCTGTCACGGGAAGGTGGGGACCAGATGCTGGGGCTGCGGCTGCAGCTGGGGCTAGAACTATGAGTTGCCTATGTGGTAAGCATGGCTTGTGGCGCCCTCCAGAGGTCAGCGCCTCCCTGCCTTGCTTACCATGCTTACCGGTTTGCGCTGGCCCTGCTGAAGAACTCTAGTCCCATCCCCTTTATCATATTTCACTATATCTGTCTCCTGAACTCTACACCATTGCACTTCTCTGTATCTTTTTTAACTCCACTATATCTTTTTGAGATGCGGTGACCAGAATTACACACATTATTCGAGGTGCAGTCGCACCATAGAGCGATACAAAGGCATTTTAACATCCTCATTTTTGTTTTCCATTCCTTTCCTAATAATATCTAACATTCTATTTGCTTTCTGCTTTCTTAGCCACTGCCGCATACTGAGCAGAGGGTTTCAACGTATCATCAATGATGACACCTAGATCCCTTTCCTGGTCGATGACTCCTAATGTGGAATCTTGCATCACATAAGTATAGCTCAGGTTCCTCTTTCCCACATGCATCACTTTGCACTTGCTCACATTAAACGTCATGCCATTTGGATGCCCAGGTCCCAGTCTCGTAAGGTCCTCTTGTAAGTTTTCACAATCCTCTTGCGATTTAACAATTTTGAAAAACTTTGTGTCGTCATCAAATTTAATCATCTCACTAGTTACACCCACCTGTAGATCATTTATAAATATGTTAAAAAGCAGTAGACCATGCACAGATCCCTGGGGAACCCCAGTAACTACCCTTCTCCACTGAAGATACTGACCATTTAACCGTAATCTCTCTTTTCTATCTTTTAACCAGTTTTAATCCACAATAGAACACTACCTCCCATCCCATGACTCTTCAATTTCCTGTGGAGTCTTTCATGGGGTATTTTGTCAAATGCCTTTTGAAAATCCAGATACACAATATCAACCGGAAATATCCTTCCACAGTCTAGCAGCCTGAACAAAGATTTTTCAAAGAGCAGTAGTCTCCTTTTTACCCTTAGCAGAAGGAAAGATTTAATAATTAGCATTATCACATCTCCTAGTTCTTAAAGGTGCTACAAAGCAAAATTGGATGAGCAACTAGCTAGGAACGGAGCCTTGTAATGTTTTAAATAGAAAACAAGGTAAAGAAAAAGAAAACATTTGTGTATAAATACCAAAAAATTTAATTACATATGATTCTGTAAATATGCACATATCTTCAATAGTACGGGCAGAGTGTAGGTGAGACTCACATTTACACATATAGGAGTAAATTGTGTATATGGCGCCAAAGAAATTGACACTGAAACCCCCCCACTCAGCGTTATTCTATAAACTGTGCTTAAAGTTAGGTGCAGCTTTTAAAAAAAGTGCTTACGCCCGGGATCCATGACTACATTTAGGTGCAGCCAATTATACCAATGGAAACGTGGTGGAAATGTTTGCACCTAAAGTAGGCACAGATCTCACCTTATCATACATTTTAATTAATTCTAATTATTGCAAATAATTACTTGTTAAAAATCCAATTCTAAGTGCTAATTAGCTCATTGGTCAATTAAATTGCACGTGCAAATTGGGCAAAGTTAAGTGCTGAACAACGGCACTTAATCACATAAGTGCTGACTTTGCTCCCAGGCTGCCCACAAATTAGCCAGTTTTGGATTAGGTGCTAACCACAGATATTCAGTAGCACTAACCAGTTAAGTGCTACTGAATATCCATGGTTAGTTCCAGACAATTTAAATAGCCAGGAACATCTACTGTCTAGTTAAATCACCTTGAATATTGACCCTTAAATATTTATGAAGCCTCTGAAGCATGATGGGCTGGTGATATATGATGGAAGTAAATAAGACAAACTGAGAGCTATGTTTACTAAGGCGTGCTAGCATTTTAAACACACCTCTAAAGTTAAGGCATGTTAAACGCTTATGCGCCAATACATTCTTATGGGCACATTAGCATTTAATGCACGTCAACCATTAATGTGCGTTAAAAATACTAACACGCCTATAGCGCGCCTTAGTAAACATACCTCTGAATGTGGACAGTTACTTCATGTGGTAAAAGCACTGCTCTTATTATCTCTATGGCAATCCACTATATCATATGGCTTGAATTTTGAATATGTATTTTTATGCATATTTATTTTCATAATAATAAAAATATCTTTGCAATGCTGGTAATAATTTGAAGCATACGATTTCCTGATTGCTTTTTGTATTTGACATTTGCAGTTGGGTTCATCTTTTTTGTTTGCTTCAGTTTTCCTAAAGTGAAGACATATTTTGGTGTCCTATCATAAACTATTAAATAGGCTTCAATCTAGGTAAGTGAATTGCAGGCTAAAATATAAGGAAATCCCAGGAGATATGGTTCTTTTGGTGCCTCACACTTTGTGCTTCTCTTCTTTTGCTACCTCCAGGATTAATTTTGGAGAGCGGAACTTGACCCCTACCACACATGCCCCCCCCCCCATGCATTACATATAAATTTATCCTGGTAGGTAAAACTGTATGATACAGTGAAATCACTCTGGCAATTTTCAGAACAGCACTATATGAATTTTGTTGAGGAATAGTTATTATTTCATGCCTCATTTTGCATTCATCAGATTATGTATTCCTTCAGAGGAAACACAAAATTTTCTTATTCTGTTATGAAAAGGCTTAACTTTTCTGAATTCAGTTATCTTGGTAAAGTGCCTGTACAATCCTGTCTCACAAACCTCTTTGTTATTCATTTCAGCTACAATGACACCTCTTAGTACAGGCACAGTTAATAAATATTTATAACTCATTTAATCTAGTAGTTGTTAGATATCAAGCTGCACTGGGAACTACAAAGAGAAGTATTGTCAATACTGAACTTTTAGAGAATTGTTCAACATACTCATAGTATGTTTCTAATGTAAGACCCCAGGGATGTATGAGACTCTCACTTCATAGTGTTACAATTCTGTATTGGGGTCAGGTGTTCCAGGGGCTGCAAGATCCCCAAAAAGTACAAAACATTTTATGTTGCTTATCCCAGAATTAAGCTGTGGATTTTCCCCAAGTTCATTTTAATAATGGCCTATGGACGTTTCCTTTAGGAAGCCGTCCAAACCTTTTTAAACCCCCCGCTAAGCTAACCACCTTTACCACATTCTCTGGCAACAAATTCCAGAGATTAATTACACGTTGAGTGAAGAAACATTTTCTCCAGTTCGTTTTAAATTTACTATTTCGTAGCTTCATTGAATGCTCCTTAGTCCTAGTATTTTTGGAAAGAATAAACAGATGCTTCACGTCTACCCTTTCCACTCCACTCAGTATTTTATAGACCTCTATCATATCTCCCCTCAGTCACCTTTTCTCCAAGCTGAAGAGCCCTAGCCACTTCAGCCTTTCCTCATCGGGAAATCTTTCCATCCCCTTTATCATTTTCGTCGCCCTTCTCTGTACCTTTTCTAATTCCACTATATCTTTTTTGAGATGCGGCAACCAGTATTAAACATAATATTTGAGGTGCGGTCACACCATGGTACAATACAAAGGCATTATAACGTCCTTTTGTTTTCCATTCCTTTCCTAATAATACCTAACATTCTATTTGCTTTCTTAGCCGTCGCAGCACACTGAGAAGAAGGTTTCAAGGTATCATCAATGACGACACCTAGATCCCTTTCTTGGTCGGTGACTCCTAATGTGGAACCTTGCATTATGAAGCTATAATTCGGGTTCCTTTTTCCCACATGCATCACTTTGCACTTGCTCACATTAAACATCATCTGCCATTTAGGTGCCCAGTCTCCCAGTCTCGTATGGTCCTCTTGTAATTTTTCACACTCCTCTTGGAATATCACTGTGATGAGGTAAAACACCCGGGAAGGGTGGTATCTCGACTTAGGGGGGCAGCATGTTAGCTCCGCCTCAGGCGACATAAGTACATAAGTAGTGCCATACTGGGAAAGACCAAAGGTCCATCTAGCCCAGCATCCTGTCACTGACAGTGGCCAATCCAGGTCAAGGGCACCTGGCACGCTCCCCAAACGTAAAACATTCCAGACAAGGTATACCTAAAAATGCGGAATTTTTCCAAGTCCATTTAATAGCGGTCTATGGACTTGTCCTTTAGGAATCTATCTAACCCCTTTTTAAACTCCGTCAAGCTAACCGCCCGTACCACGTTCTCCGGCAACGAATTCCAGAGTCTAATTACACGTTGGGTGAAGAAAAATTTTCTCTGATTCGTTTTAAATTTACCACACTGTAGCTTCAACTCATGCCCTCTAGTCCTAGTATTTTTGGATAGCGTGAACAGTCGCTTCACATCCACCCGATCCATTCCACTCATTATTTTATACACTTCTATCATATCTCCCCTCAGCCGTCTCTTCTCCAAGCTGAAAAGCCCTAGCCTTCTCAGCCTCTCTTCATAGGAAAGTCGTCCCATCCCCACTATCATTTTCGTCGCCCTTCGCTGTACCTTTTCCAATTCTACTATATCTTTTTTGAGATACGGAGACCAGTACTGAACACAATACTCCAGGTGCGGTCGCACCATGGAGCGATACAACGGCATTATAACATCCGCACACCTGGACTCCATACCCTTCCTAATAACACCCAACATTCTATTCGCTTTCCTAGCCGCAGCAGCACACTGAGCAGAAGGTTTCAGCGTATCATCGACGACGACACCCAGATCCCTTTCTTGATCCGTAACTCCTAACGTGGAACCTTGCAAGACGTAGCTATAATTCGGGTTCCTCTTACCCACATGCATCACTTTGCACTTGTCAACATTGAACTTCATCTGCCACTTGCACGCCCATTCTCCCAGTCTCGCAAGGTCCTCCTGTAATCGTTCACATTCCTCCTGCGACTTGACGACCCTGAATAATTTTGTGTCATCGGCGAATTTAATTACCTCACTAGTTATTCCCATCTCTAGGTCATTTATAAATACATTAAAAAGCAACGGACCCAGCACAGACCCCTGCGGGACCCCACTAACTACCCTCCTCCACTGAGAATACTGGCCACGCAATCCTACTCTCTGCTTCCTATCTTTCAACCAGTTCTTAATCCATAATAATACCCTAACTCCGATTCCATGACTCTGCAATTTCTTCAGGAGTCTTTCATGCGGCACTTTGTCAAACGCCTTCTGAAAATCCAGATATACAATATCAACCGGCTCCCCATTGTCCACATGTTTGCTTACCCCCTCAAAAAATGCATTAGATTGGTGAGGCAAGACTTCCCTTCACTAAATCCGTGCTGACTTTGTCTCATCAGTCCATGTTTTTGTATATGCTCTGCAATTTTATTCTTAATAATAGCCTCCACCATCTTGCCCGGCACCGACGTCAGACTCACCGGTCTATAATTTCCCGGATCTCCTCTGGAACCCTTCTTAAAAATCGGAGTAACATTGGCTACCCTCCAGTCTTCCGGTACTACACTCGATTTTAGGGACAGATTGCATATTTCTAACAGTAGCTCCGCAAGTTCATTTTTTAGTTCTATTAATACTCTGGGATGAATACCATCAGGTCCCGGTGATTTACTACTCTTCAGCTTGCTGAACTGACCCATTACATCCTCCAAGGTTACAGAGAATTTGTTTAGTTTCTCCGACTCCCCCGCTTCAAATATTCTTTCCGGCACCGGTGTCCCCCCCAAATCCTCCTCGGTGAAGACCGAAGCAAAGAATTCATTTAATTTCTCCGCTACGGCTTTGTCCTCCTTGATCGCCCCTTTAACACATTTAAGACATCTTGCCTTGAGCCGGTGAGGTGTTCTAACTATTTATGTGAGACTTTGGGTGTTACATTAGAAACATATGCAGGCCCTTGTGCTGTGTGCTCTGAATGGTAAATATTGAGGTGTTAACCACACCTCCAATGTTCACACACAGGCTATGTACTTACCGCATCTGACGTTTTGCTTCTAAGATTGTAGTAAGGGAAAACCTAACCACATTTTAATAAACACCCCCTTAAATTATTTATGGGCCCTTTTACAAAGGTGTGGTAGGCTCTATGTGTGTGCAGCGCATGCCAAAATGAGAGTACCGTCAGACTAGCACACCCCCCCTGGCGGTAATTTCAGATTTAGCATGCACACATAATTCCGGTACAAATTATTTGTTATTTCTTATCATGTTTCTGGTGTTAGTTGGCACATGCTGACCAGTCACTGCGCGTGTAGCACATGATCCCTTACCACTAGGTCAATGGGTGGCAGTAAGGTCTCAGGACAAAAATGGCTGCACGCTGGTTTCAATTTTAGTGCATGTCCATTTTCCGGCCCTTAAAAAAGGCCCTTTATCCTAGATGCGGTAAAAATGGCCCAGCGCACATCCAAAAGATGTGCTCTCACTATCACATGCCAATTTTTTTACCGTGGCTTAGTAAAAGCACCCTTTAAGGAGCAGTAATGAACCAAATGTATAATCACAAAAAGAGATGATGTTCAACAAACAAGGATATGAAGACAGTAGACAGACAAAAAATGCATACAGTAGTAATATGGCAACAGAGAGTTTATTGGAACAAGATCTGCATCAGGGACATATCCAGGATTTGTGAAGTTAGTTCAATTTTCAAGTGTCTGTTAAAAATGATTCCTAAAGCACATTTTCTTAATAACTATAAGACCAGAAGAATCAAACACATTCCAAACAGCTATAATATGGGGAATGCACATTTATTTTTAACAACGTTAGTATCAAAAATGGAGATGTAGTGTTTTGGTGTTTGGTTGGATTAGGAAGTCATAATGCAGACACATATCAAAGCTACAGTTAAAGTTTGTTTTTATAGGATATTAGTGTCCTTACATAGAATAAATTAAGTTTTGTACAGTAATGCATACAGCAGTAATTTCCAGACTAGATTATTGCATCTCATGGGACTCCCTCAATGACAGCTACAAAGATGACAATTGGCAAACTGTTTTGTTACAAGAGCAAGCCATTAACAGCACATATATCATAATCCTATGTTCTCTGCACTTGCTTCAGACTGAACAGAAATAGAATAATAAATACTCTATAGGGTACATAAAATGGTACATTGTAAGTTCTTATCATATTTAAGAAATCAAATTCAATGTTATCAGCCAGTTTAAATACTTAGATTAATGACCTTCACTATTTTTGAAGTGGAGGCAATGTTGGCAACAAGACTTCAACATCAGAGCCAGGACAAGTGCTGTATAAAGAGAATGGGATCCAGAGCCCTAGGTGATAAGGGGAAGGGGTGAGGGGGAGATCATCTACAATGATATAGCTAGTCCAGCTGCTCATGCACACTTACAGCAATGTTTGATTCTCTACTTGCTCTCACCCTTCTTGACTCCCGCAACACATTCTCTCTCAACCCTATCCCAATCCATCAACTTCCTCTAGCCTTTCCTCCCAGTCAGCCCTCATCATCCTATCCCTAGTCCTTCCTAGTCGAGTTTCTCCAGAGTCTTTCATAAGAACATAAGCATTGCCATACTGGTTCATCAAGCCCGGCATCAGGTTTCCAACAGTGGCCAATCCAGGTTACAAGTACCTGGCAAGATCCCAAAACAGTATAATACATTTTATGTTGCTTATCCTAGAAATAAGGAGTGGATTTCCCCCAAGTCCATCTTAATAATGGCTTATGGACTTTTCTTTTAGGAAGTATACAAACCTTTTTTAACCCCCACTAAGCTAACTGCTTTTTACCATATTCTCTGGCAATGAATTCAAAAGTTCAATTACGTGTCCCCTACTCCTAGTATTTTTGGAAAGAGTAAACAAGAGATTCACGTCTACCTATTCCACCCCACTCATTATTTTATAGACCTCTATCATACCTCCCCTCAGCTATCTTTTCTCCAAGATGAAGAGCCCCAGCCACTTCAGCCTTTCCTCATAGGGAAGCCATACCATCCCCTTTATCATTTTCATCGCCCTTCTCTGTACCTTTACTAAACTCCACTATATCTTTTTGGAATGCAGGTAACCAGAATTGCACACAGATACAGATAACCAGAATTGCACACAGTATTCAAGGTGCTGTTGTACCACGGAGCAATACAAAGGCATTATAACATCCTCATTGTTGTTTTCCATTCCTTTCATAATAATATCTAACAGTCTATTTGCTTTCTTAGATGCCACTGCACACTGAGCACAGGGTTTCAACGTATCATCAACAATGACACACAGATCCTTTTCCTGGTCGGTGATTCCTAATGTGGAACCTTGCATTACATAGCTATAATTCAGGTTCCTCTTTCCCACATGCATCACTTTGCACTTGCTCACATTAAAACTCATCTGCCATTTAGATGCCCAGTCTCCCAGTCTTGTAAGGTCCTCTTGTAATTTTTCGCAATCCTCTTGCAATTTAACAACTTTGAATAACTTTGCATGATCAGCAAATTTAGTTACCTCACTAGTTACCCCCATCTCTAGATTTATAAATATGTTAAAAAGCAGTGGTCCCAGCACAGACCCCTGTGGAACCCCACCATCTACCCTTCTCCATTGAGAATACTATTTAACCCTACTCTCTGTGCATTCGACGTGGTAGATTGCAACATTTTATTTACAATTGTTAATGTGATGTGCATCTGCAGAGATGTTCTTAAGTGTTTCATGGGGTTCCTCAAATCCAAAACATACAAAATCAAAATGGGAGGATCCACCTACTGCTCTGCTGGGGTGTCTGCGTGACCAGTCTACTCTGAATGATGGCCCCTAGACATCCCAATGGCTGGTTTTGGGGCATTTTTCTTTTGGACATTTTGCTTTCCAAAATGATCTCAAAAGAAAAATACACTGAGCACAAAACATATAGGAAAAGTCAATTTTTGAACCAAAAGATAGATGTTTTTCAGGTTCAGAAATGAAAATGTTTACCTCTCGATTTCTGGATGTTTTTAGCACATCTCTCTTTAGCTTGGTCTTTTAGATTGCAGAGCTCATCAACCATGTCCTGAGAGGATAGCTTCTATCACCTGCAAAGGAGAGAGAAGTTACATGAGTGCTAGTGTACCTAGTGTTATGTGAGTTGACACATCCAGCATTTATGATACTAGAAACACAGAACTGGTTGTTGCAAGTACAAGGAGTTAACTGTGGAGGAAGAAAAATCAGGTTAGTGAATGTAGGATTGTGGATGGGTATAAGATAATCTAGCAGCCATTCTCCAGTAATGTTGCCACTCTCAAAGCACTCATATACAGTATGCCATATTGTGAAAGAATGTGAGTAATGCAACAGAAGCCTGGGCAGCAGGCACACATCAGTTATTACAGTACAGGCACTGTGGATCACCTGAATATTAAAGTGATAGTTAGACTTGTAGGTCCTGTAAATTGACTCCTTACCAGTAATGTGTGTGTGTGTAGTCAATGGCCTCTAGCACGAAGGGGAAAGTGTGCCAGATCATAGACTCAAAATCCATAATATGAGCCACAACATTAGAGAAAAATACAACAAAATCAACCAACATTTCCCCCAGCCCCTACCTCACCCACCTGTAGTGAACTAGCATAATCCTAGTCACACATTCCCTCATCAAACCAGATGAACAAACTATATCCATCCTCTCCACCATCTCCACAGTGTATAGGGAGCCCATACTCAACAATGACCAAGTATGCAGTAAGTTTGGCCATCACATACACATGACTCAAACTGCTCTAAATTTGACTCCTATCTGGGGTTCCAACCTGCTTCTACATCACAGCTAAGATGATTGTTGCTACCACCAAGATACACAGATACCACACAAATATTGCCAGGGAATTTAGCCATAAGGCATATAAGAGTTAGGTAAGGCAATACCACAGTTTGGATATCATCAATTAAAGTATGTATTGAAGTACAATAATTTCTGACCTTGGGGCAGACATGAAAGAATAAAAATCTTTGAACTTGATCAGCAGCGTGCAGTCATACTGGCATCCAATGCCATCAAAAAAGCATTTTAACCCATTTTCTATAAGGTTCATAGCAAGGTTCACAGCTATAAGCCCCGTAGACAACAAATACACCATTTCACATCATTGCACTTAGTAACATAGTAACATAGTAGATGACGGCAGAAAAAGACCTGCACGGTCCATCCAGTCTGCCCAACAAGATAAACTCACATGTGCTACTTTTTGTGTATACCTTACCTTGATTTGTACCTGTCCTTTTCAGGGCACAGACCGTATAAGTCTGCCCAGCACTATCCCCACCTCCAAACCACCAATCCCGCCTCCCACCACCAGCTCTGGCATAGACCGTATAAGTCTGCCCAGCACCATCTCCGTCTCCCGCCACTGGCTTTGCCACCCAATCTCGTCTAAGCTCTTTAGGATTCATTCCTTCTGAGCAGGATTCCTTCTTCTGTTTCAAAGTCCAACTCTTTCTCCCATGCTACTTGGCATTTTAATTTTGTTGCATCATGCTGCTTAAGCAACTGATAATTTTTAGAGATCTTACCTCTTTGCATGCCTGCTCAAATACATATGTGAGTCTTTCCCGCATGCTAAAACCATATTTACTGCAGAGTAAAATGGTTTATTTTCAAATTTTTGTATTAATGACCATGCACTAATGTTCAGACTCAATGAACACTCCACAACCTTATGTGAAAATCATTTCATAACACCAAATATTGTGGGTTAGATGAACACCATATGCTACAAACATGAAAAAAATGGAGGAAAAAGGCCTCATAAATCGCCAGTGGTGCTTCAGTGCTTTCACACATAAACTTAGTCGCCATCAAGACTTGCAATCATCATAGGCCAAAAAGCCTTTTATGCACAGTCACTTTTATGCATGAGGTTACTGCCAGGTTACCATGGGAGCCCTTACCGCCACCTCAATGAGTGATGGTAAGTGCTCCCCCCACATGGCCACGCAGTAAGAATAATCTTACCTCATTACCGTGTCTTTTTTAGCGGCTTTTTACTCGCTGTGAAAACAGCCTCCATCACTATCGCAGGGCCCTTTTTACACCAGCTTGGTAAAAGGACCCCCCCCCCCCTATTTCCTACATAGACACCTTATACTAAATAGGGTGCACATCTTGTAAGTATATTTCACATATTTATTTATTTATTTGTTGCATTTACATCCCACATTTTCCCACCTTTTTGCAGGCTCAATGTGACTTACAGTATGCCGTAGTGGCAATCGCCATTTCCGGAATGAGAAATACAAGTGGTATTGCATTAAGTACATAGATGGTAGAGTAAATGATAAATTAAATTAGATAATCAGTTAATTTCAGCGTGAGAAATAAGGTGATGGTGTATTAATGTTCGTTAGTGATAGAGTTACTGAAGCAGTCAGGTATAGAGAGTTTGGTTTTGTCTAATTCTGGAAGAGTTTCCAAGTCAAGTTTGGTTAAGGGTGAGGAAATGGGCATTTTGTGGGCATTTCATGGGTGTTCTGAAATTTATATGCGTAGTAATAGAATATGGCCCAGCGCGCCTAAATATAAATGCTAGGAATTATACCATGTTTTTGTTGGTGTAAATGGATGTGTGTAGTTTTAGGCGCTAGGATGCTATATACCATGCCTAACTCTAGGATTCACTTATAGAATACGCTTACAGATTTCTGCGCTTCTTTTTTTAGGTACCATATATATAACCTCCCCCTTAGTGTGCACGAATGTAGCAGCACTGATTACCGCAGAAATGCCCGCTTTCCACCCCCATACATGCCCCCACCACTGTAAAATAAAAATCAGCGTCCGCTAACCTAGAACTTGCTGCACGATGTCTGAGTATGTTTTGTGGCAAGTCCTTTTAAGCTGCAGTAAATAGTGCTTAACACAGCTCGGTGAGAGGACTCCTAAGTGATGCTGTTCTTTAAACATGTTCCTTAGTAAAATGTCTCTTCTTGCTTTATAAGTGGCAAATTACACATGTATTTCCCCACATCCTTACATATATAGTTTACAAAAAGGATCTACATTAAATTTAAATTGTATTTATAGCCCACACCATCCACCCTTCTCAGAAATTTTTGCATGTTCAAACCAGGGCATCCTGGGGCCCTTTTACTAAAGGGTTGCCACGTGGCAACAGGCTTGCCATGCGGCAACCCGGAAACCACCAACCCAAGGCAGCCACCGGTGGTAGTTCTGTCCCCTGCATGCACCATTTACAGCACTACAGAAAATTATTCCATAATTTCTAGCATGGTGATAATCTGGTGGTAATTGGGCAGTGCCACATGCTGCCTGGTTACTGCCGGGTTACCAAATGAGCTCTTACCGCCACCTCAGTGAGTGGTAGTAAGTGCTCCCCCACATGGCCACGTGGTAAGAATAATCTTACCCCATGACCATGTCTTTTTTTAGGGGCGTTTTACTTGCTGAGGTGAAAAGGGCCCTGGCACACTGCAAAAATGCCCCCCACCGCTACCGCAGGGCCCTTTTTACCCCAGATTGGTAAAAGAACCCCCCCCCCCTATTTCCTACCTGGATACCTTATACAAAATAGGGTGCACACCTTGTAATTATATTTCACATATCCAGGTCAAGATTTACAGAAATGTGCTTCAGTTTGCTTTGAAAACTTAGGTGCTTCATTGCTTTCACAGAATTATCATCATTTGCGTATTTCTGCATAAAATACCTGTGGACCAAATGTTCATTACTTGTAGAAAAGTGATCCTCTTGAATAGAGAACGGACAACTCTCAATCAAATTCCAGCCATAAAACAATGTGGAAGTTGCAGCATGTGTCACAAGTAAATGGGAAAATAATTACTAGCATAACTCAAATACTATTAATGTGTGCAGCTCATATTACTGTGGTACTAAAACTATTACGGAGAGCTGTAAAAATGGCTGTCAATATTCCTTAAAGAAATTATGTAAATCCAGCTCTCTTGTTAATAGATTATAATTCAAGAGGACAATAAAGTCCTTAATCATGTTTTATAATTTGTCATTAATTAGTTGTTTTGTCAGTGTTCATTTGCACAGAAGGCACTTTTATATCCTCAGTTATACTGTATTTCTTAGAAAACTATATCCTTTTGAATATGCAGTAAGTAATTAAAACCACATAATTAGAGAAAAAAAAGCATTAAGAACTTTAAGATGAATTTTGAAGCACAAATGAAATAGGTTATGGTAGATACCCAAATCAATTTTATAACAGCTCACTCACAGAGCAAAAGTGTTGCATGCAATTATACTGCTTTTGGATATCATGAAAACAAGACCTGTTCTAGGAAAACATCAAAACTAGGGTAAGGAACATAGATCTAGTACTATCCCTGCAGCATCAATCATGCAATCTGGTTGACACAAAGGCAAACCAGAAACAAACAGGACAGGAGACAGTCTAGGCAGAAGTAGAAGAGACAACCAAACAGCAGCAGCGATCCAAGGAAAGACAAACACGGCAAGAGTTTATCCAAATGTCAACAGGACCCAACCTGGTTAAGTTTCAGAAAAACCTTTGTCAGGGGTCACATGGGTTTCCACAATACATTCACATATTCGAAGCGTGTACTGCAATACCTGCATTTAAAAGAAAAATGAGGTCCAAAAGTCAAAAGTAAAAGAATGCAGCCAACAGCATATACATAGAAAAAGCTCTGGTCCAGTTCCAAAAGTCAGTAAGCACCAAATCTCCAGCCCAAATTTGGTTACTGACTTTTGGACTTGGAGAGAGCTTTTTCTATGCAGATGTTGTTGGCTGCATTCTTTTGACATTGGACCTCATTTCTTTTTTAAATGCAGGCACTGCAGTGCACGCTTTGAATCTGTGAATGTATTGTGGAAACTTATATGACCCCTGCTGAAGGTTTTTCCGAAACTTGACCAGATTAAATGTAAGTGCCCTGATAACCTTGATCAGGCTTAAATGTATGTGCCCTGAGGTGTGCAAACTTTCCAGTAGGAGTACTGGAGGCACGGTCTTGATGGAGTGTGGCAGAGTTTGCAAATATGCATGTTGATTATGAAATACTTTAATCAGCGTGCATACTTACATGCAGACTTTACATCTCAGTGCCTACGCCTGCATTCATGGCGTGATTCCTGCCACATACACTAGTATGGTATACAGACACACAGGTGCTTATATGTCTTTATAAAACAGGTGATACTAATTGGCCTTTTAATCTGTTATAATCCTATATAATAATTTGTACCTCCAACGTTCCATGGCTGGCTGACTGGCTGTCTGGGTTCGTCTCCTGACGTCAGCCAGCCTCCAGCATTCCATTCCCTCTCTCTGTCCCTCCTTCACGTCAAAACGTAATGATGTCATAGGAGGGTGGAACGGTGAGAGGGAAGGGAACGCTGGAGGCGAGCTGCCTTCTCTACCATTTCACAAACAGTTCTTTCACATCCTTGCTCTCCAACCAGCAACACACTTTAAGTGGGAGAAAGCGGAAAGTAAACTTTGCAGACAATTTAACATCTCCCTCCGCCATTTTACACACCACCGCGTTCCGTTGTTATGGAAACTCTGCGGGGCGGGAGTGGGGGCAGGGGCTAAACCACAGAGTAGATCTGTGCAGGAAGGAACGAAAGTGAGACGAAAAGTCCCTAAAGCCTGTTCAAACTGTTCTGTGGGTTCAGTTCTCTTGGTTATGGTAGCTTTATTATCCCATTTGAACAGTTCAACAGGTTGAGCAAAGCAATTTATAAACACTAGTGCCTAGGAAGATATTGGACGTACATTTAAATACAAAAGGTATTTGTGCACAAGAAAACAAAAAGTTCCCAAAAGAAAGGAACCTGTGCTGGCGAACATGGGGTGAAGAGGAAAGGAAGTAGATTCAGGATGAAATAATGTCAGGAAATATTTTTTTTTCTCCAGAAGGATGGTGAATGCCTGGAATCCTCTTTCTCTCTCTCTTAACAGTAACTACCTTACTAGAAGGACAGGGCTCTATCTATTCTATCTATATATATAATTTGTACCTCCAACGTTCCATGGCTGGCTGGCTGGCTGACGCCAGCCAGCCTTCAGAGTTCCATTCCCTCTCACTGTCCCGCCCTCGCGTCAAGACGTGATGACGTCAGAGGGCGGAACAGTGAGAGGGAAGGGAACGCTGGAGGTGAGCTGACGTCAGGAGGTTACGAATGCAAGCAAGAGAAGTGAAGGCAATGGAACACTGGACATGGAGGGGAGGACAGAACTGAGGGACATCGAGGGGAGGGGAGGAGAGGAGAGCAACGCGGGACACAGATGGGAGGGCAGGGCACACGAGAATCACTGGACATGGAGGGGATGGGAGGCGAGGGGAGAATCGTGAGACACGGAAGGGAGGGCAGGGCAGAGGACAATCACTGGACATGGAGGGGAGGCCAGGGCAGAGGAGAATCGATGGACATGGATGGGATGGGAGAAGAGGAGAGAATCGTGCAACACGGATGGGAGGGCAAGGTACAGGAGAATCGCTGGACATAGAGGGGATGGGAGGAGAGGAGAGAATCATGGGACATGGAGGAGAATCGATGGACATGGATGGGATGGGAGGAGAGGAGAGAATCGCGCAACACGGATGGGAGGGCAGGCTACAGGAGGTGATGGGAGGAGAGGAGAGGAGAGAATCACGGGACATGGAGGGGATGGGAGGCGAGGGGAGAATCGTGAGACACGGAAGGGAGGGCAGGGCAGAGGACAATCACTGGACATGGAGGGGAGGCCAGGGCAGAGGAGAATCGATGGACATGGATGGGATGGGAGAAGAGGAGAGAATCGTGCAACACGGATGGGAGGGCAAGGTACAGAAGAATCGCTGGACATAGAGGGGATGGGAGGAGAGGAGAGAATCATGGGACATGAAGGAGAATCGATGGACATGGATGGGATGGGAGGAGAGGAGAGAATCGCGCAACACGGATGGGAGGGCAGGCTACAGGAGGTGATGGGAGGAGAGGAGAGGAGAGAATCACGGGACATGGAGGAGAGAGCAGGGTAGAGGACAATCGCTGGCTATGGAGGGGATAGGAGGAGAGAATCACAGGACACGGAGGGGAAAGCAGGGCAGAGGATAATCAATGGACATGGAGGGGATGCCAGAATCGCGGGACACCAAGGGCAGGGCAGTACAAAGGACAATCGCTGGACATGGAGGGGAGTCCAGAATCATGGAATACGGAGGGGAGGGCAGGGCAGAGGACAATCGCTGGACATGGAGGGGAGGCCAGGGCAGAGGAGAATCGATGGACATGGATGGGATGGGAGAAGAGGAGAGAATCGTGCAACACGGATGGGAGGGCAAGGTACAGGAGAATCGCTGGACATAGAGGGGATGGGAGGAGAGGAGAGAATCATGGGACATGGAGGAGAATCGATGGACATGGATGGGATGGGAGGAGAGGAGAGAATCGCGCAACACGGATGGGAGGGCAGGCTACAGGAGGTGATGGGAGGAGAGGAGAGGAGAGAATCACGGGACATGGAGGGGATGGGAGGCGAGGGGAGAATCGTGAGACACGGAAGGGAGGGCAGGGCAGAGGACAATCACTGGACATGGAGGGGAGGCCAGGGCAGAGGAGAATCGATGGACATGGATGGGATGGGAGAAGAGGAGAGAATCGTGCAACACGGATGGGAGGGCAAGGTACAGCAGAATCGCTGGACATAGAGGGGATGGGAGGAGAGGAGAGAATCATGGGACATGGAGGAGAATCGATGGACATGGATGGGATGGGAGGAGAGGAGAGAATCGCGCAACACGGATGGGAGGGCAGGCTACAGGAGGTGATGGGAGGAGAGGAGAGGAGAGAATCACGGGACATGGAGGGGATGGGAGGCGAGGGGAGAATCGTGAGACACGGAAGGGAGGGCAGGGCAGAGGACAATCACCGGACATGGAGGGGAGGCCAGGGCAGAGGAGAATCGATGGACATGGATGGGATGGGAGAAGAGGAGAGAATCGTGCAACACGGATGGGAGGGCAAGGTACAGGAGAATCGCTGGACATAGAGGGGATGGGAGGAGAGGAGAGAATCATGGGACATGAAGGAGAATCGATGGACATGGATGGGATGGGAGGAGAGGAGAGAATCGCGCAACACGGATGGGAGGGCAGGCTACAGGAGGTGATGGGAGGAGAGGAGAGGAGAGAATCACGGGACATGGAGGAGAGAGCAGGGTAGAGGACAATCGCTGGCTATGGAGGGGATAGGAGGAGAGAATCACAGGACACGGAGGGGAAAGCAGGGCAGAGGATAATCAATGGACATGGAGGGGATGCCAGAATCGCGGGACACCAAGGGCAGGGCAGTACAAAGGACAATCGCTGGACATGGAGGGGAGTCCAGAATCATGGAATACGGAGGGGAGGGCAGGGCAGAGGACAATCGCTGGACATGGAGGGGAGGCCAGAATCACGGGATACTGAGGGGAGGGCAGGGCAGAGGAGAATCGCTGGAAATGGAGGGGAGGCCAGAATCATAGGACACCGAAGGGAGGGCAGTGCAGAGGAGAATTGCTGGACATGGAGGGGAGGCCAGAATCGTGGGACACAGAGGGGACGGCAGGGCAGAGGAGGATCGATGGAAATGAAGGGGATGCCAGAATCGTGGGACACAGGGGACGGCAGGGCAGAGGAGAGTCGCTGCACATGGAGGGGAGGTCAGAGTCACAGGATACAGAGGGGATGGGAGGGGAGAGAAGAATCGCTGGACATAGAGGGGAGGGCTGGGGAGAAAGGAGAAATTGATTCGACGAGAGCCTTAAAAATATAATCACCATTACAAGATAGCCTTGCTAGTGCCCGTTTCATTTGTTTGAGAAACGGGCCTTTTTTTACTAGTCTGTTATAATATAGGGTTAGTAATGGAGGAGAAGAGCAGAAGGATTAGAAAGATGAGAAGACACTATGGAGTTATTATAATCACTCTGAACTATTTTTGAAAAGGTTTTTAAAAACTAATCAAAACATGCCAATAAAAAACATTAAGAGAATTTAAGGACCTTTTTACCAAGCTGTGGAAAAGGGGACCAGTGCTGGCGTCAGCGAATGTTTTACATGCGCGCCAAGGCCCCTTTTTCCACAGCTGGTAAAAGGGAAGTCTCACTTCCCTACAGAAAATAGCCAAGCGGCAAGTAAAGCACTTGCCATTTGGCCATTGAGGTGGCAGTAAGGGCTCCCGCATTAATCCAGCAATAACTGGGCAGTACACTCCAGCGCTACAAAAGTAAATACATTTTTGTAGCGCTGGAAATGACAGCATGCTAGGGGTGGGAAGTACCGCCGGGCTGCTGTGGTAGCCTGGTGGTACTTCCTGTATAGCAAGCGGTAAGCCAACGTTGGGCTTACCACTGCTTAGTAAAAAGGAGCCCTTAATGTGTTGGATAAATACATGTAAGCCCCTCCCCCCACTCCTGGGTTAAGCTGACATATCAATGTGTTCTGGTTCAGTTGATAGAAGTAGTCTGGACCGGGTACCACGAACACATTACAAAGAAGTAGAGAGAAGATACTATTTTCAAGTTTTCTTTATTTTATTTAAGACAATTAAAACAAAAACCCAACAATTTAATAGTTTATAGAAATGCACATTTAACGGTAAAACACCTTTTTCAGTTACTACTTGTTTTCTATGCCCATGACAGTAACACTTGTTCACTGACAACTTAACAGCACTTGAAAAACTATTCAGCTTATTTTCCAAAGAGAAAGCCGCCCACATTTCGACCCAAATCGGGAGATGGGCGTCCGTTTCCCGTGGGGGCCCAAATCGGTACAATCGAAACCCAATTTTTGGCGTCCTCAACTGCAGTCCGTCACGGAGACGAACAAAGATCACAGGGGCGTGTCAGAGGCATGGCGAAGGTGGGACTGGGGCGTGGTTATCGCCCGAGGAGAGATGGGCGTCTTTAGCTGATAATCGAAACAAGAAGGGGACCGGACGGGATCCACCCCAGAATACTGAGGGAGCTCAGAGAGGTTCTGGCGGGTCCTCTTAAAGATTTGTTTAATAAATCCTTGCAGACGGGAGAGGTTCCGAGGGATTGGAGAACGGCGGAGGTGGTACCTCTTCACAAAAGTGGTGATAGGGAAGAAGCTGGAAACTACAGGCCGGGCCGGTAAGCCTCACTTCGGTTATTGGAAAAGTAATGGAAACGATGCTGAAGGAAAGGATAGTGAATTTCCTGGAAGCCAATAAGTTGCAAGATCCGAGACAACATGGTTTCACCAAAGGGAAATCGTGCCAAAGGAATCTCATTGAATCCTTTGACTGGGTGACAGGAGAATTAAATCAAGAACATGGTATGGACGTAATCTACTTAGATTTCAGCAAGGCTTTTGACACGGTTCCCCACAGGAGGCTCTTGAATAAACTAGATGGGCTGAAGATAGGACCCGAAGTGGTAAACTGGATTAGGAACTGGTTGACGGGCAGACGCCAGAGGGTGGTGGTGAATGGAGTTCGCTCGGAGGAGGGAAAGGTGAGTAGTGGAGTGCCTCAGGGATCGGTGCTGGGGCCGATTCTGTTCAATATATTTGTGAGTGACATTACCGAAGGGTTACAAGGTAAAGTTTGCCTTTTTGCGGATGACACCAAGATTTGCAACAGAGTGGACACCCCGGAGGGAGTGGAAAACATGAAAAAAGATCTGAAGAAGCTGGAAGAATGGTCTAACGTTTGGCAATTAAAATTCAATGCGAAGAAATGCAAAGTGATGCACTTAGGGAGTAGAAATCCAAGGAAGACGTATGTGTTAGGCGGGGAGAGTCTGATAGGCACGGACGGAGAGAGGGATCTTGGAGTGATAGTATCTGAGGACCTGAAGGCGACGAAACAGTGCGACAAGGCGGTGGCCGTAGCTAGAAGATTGCTAGGCTGTATAGAGAGAGGTGTGACCAGCAGAAAAAAGGAGGTTTTAATGCCCCTGTATAAGACGTTGGTGGCCCCACCTGGAGTATTGTGTTCAGTTTTGGAGGCCGTACCTTGCGAAGGATGTTAAAAAAATGGAAGCGGTGCAAAGAAAAGCTACGAGAATGGTATGGGATTTGCGTTCCAAGACGTATGAAGAGAGACTTGCTGACCTGAACATGTATACCCTGGAGGAAAGGAGGAACAGGGGTGATATGATACAGACGTTCAAATATTTGAAAGGTATTAATCCGCAAACAAATCTTTTCCGGAGATGGGAAGGCGGTAAAATGAGAGGACATGAAATGAGATTGAAGGGGGGCAGACTCAGGAAAGATGTCAGGAAGTATTTTTTCACGGAGAGGGTGGTGGATGCTTGGAATGCCCTCCCGCGGGAGGTGGTGGAGATGAAAATGGTAACGGAATTCAAACATGCGTGGGATATGCATAAAGGAATCCTGTGCAGAAGGAATGGATCCTCAGAACCTTAGCTAAAATTGGGTGGCAGAGCAGGTGGGGGGAAGAGGGGTTGGTGGTTGGGAGGTGTGGATAGTGCAGGCAGACTTATACGGTCTGTGCCAGAGCCAGTGATGGGAGACGGGACTGGTGGTTGGGAGGCGGGGAATACTGCTGGGCAGACTTATACAGTCTGTGCCCTGAAAAAGACAGGTACAAATCAAGGTAAGGTATACACATATGAGTTTATCTTGGGCAGACTGGATGGACTGTGTAGGTCTTTTTCTGCCGTCATCTACTATGTTAGACGAGAATTTGGTCCGCTTTATTTGGACCCTTTTTTTTCAGGTCCAAGTCCCAAAAAAGTGCCCCAGCTGACCAGATGACCACCGGAGGGAATCGGGGATGACCTCCCCTGACTCCCCCAGTGGACACTAACCCCCTCCCACCAAAAATAAAAAACACTTTACAAACTTTTTTTCCCAGCCTGTATGCCAGCCTCAAATGCCGTACCCACCTCCATGACAGCAGAATGTGTTCTATCCTCTGACAGCCTTTCCCTGGTTCTGATGTGGGTCTCGGGTGAGTGTGACACCTTTTCTGTTAAGGGAATTGCAGAGTCACATCAGCAATGCATTGTGGTGGGTGTAGGGTATTGGGCTCCGTGATTCCACTAGCTTGTGTTAAATGCTCATGATGTTGGTAGTTGGTAGGCTCTACTCCCATGGTGTTTTTCCCCCTGCTGGGTCAGAGTGTGCCCTGTTTTGTTTCCGGTAGCCATTTTTGTAAGCCAGTTTTAGATCCTTTTCACGTGTTAGCCACGTTACAGAACTTAGTTCTTACCTTGAATGTGGCTGAAAGAGGGCATTGTACAGCATTTTGCCAGCTCTGACCTACTGCTCATCTCAGTACCAGGGAGACTCGTTGCCAGTGGGGCACAACCTCTGATCTGCTGTTAACTGTGAGTAAAGGTGCTTATTCAAATAAAGGATGTTTTCAACGAGATTAGTCTTCAGGTGTGAACTGCTGTGCCAAGGTTATACACCAGCAACAAGTCCTGTCCTCGAGCACTTTTAGTGGGTACTGCAGTGCACTTCAGGCAGGCAGACCCAGGCCCCCCCCCCCCACCCGTAACACTTGTGGTGGTAAATGGGAGGCCTCTAAAACCCACTGTACCCACATGTAGTTGCCCCCTTCACCCCTAAGAGCTATGGTAGTGTTGTACATTTGTCCCTCCCACGACCAAATGGCTTGGATTGGGACGTTTCTGAGCTGGGCGTTTTTAGTTTCCATTATCGCAAAAAAAAAAAAAAAACGCCCATCTCAGAAGGGACCAAATCCCTGGCATTTGGTCCGTCCAAACCGTATTTCGAAACGAAAGATGGACGCCCATCTTTTTCGATAATACGGTCTGTCCCGCCTCTTCACATACCCGTTTTCGGACATAGACGCCCATAGAGATGGGTGTTCGAGTTCGATTATGCCCCTCCACGTTTCCTTGCCCCCTATTCGGTTGGTTTCTATTGACAGTTTGTAAATATATGAGATTAACAAATGTGACCATTTTCATTTGTTTCTTTTTTCCACAGTGTAACTTTACCAGCTGAACTATGCACCAAACATCAGATACGTATTTTTTCCCTTTTACAGCCTTTTAAACTTGTGAACCTTTACTTTCTGTGAATTCTGTAATTGGTTTTTAATTGTAAATGCATAAAGAATTTGATTCTTTGGCAACCAATTTTGTTTTGCAGGACTCTCCTCTCCAGGCATCCGAAATGTATTTCCCAGCTAAACAACCAGGTAAGTATTTTTCTTTTTCTCTCTTTTTAATAGTAGTGCAAATGTCACTTAGCTGTGGAACACTCTTAACTCAGTCTCTTCAATGATGTAGAAGCCTTTCTTGCGTGGGGCCCAGAATTTCTCCAAACACCAGCTTTTCAGGACTCCTTTCTTCTTCCTACACCTTCCCTTAATAAAATAATCAGGAGGCAAAACCCTCTCTCCCTATTCCTTGGTGGTACTTCTCTGTGTGTGATATTAAATTTATTCTATCAAAACTGTGGCCTTTTGCTAATCAAAATGAAATTCAAATAAAAGTACCCTCTCCTGTCAATCCTAACCTCACTTAATTACCCTGGTCTAACAGGAGCCCTGAAGCGCACTCACACTATTTCTGTTGCAACACTCTTCTTCTTCACTCTTGCTCACATAACATTCTGTCCCCCAATCCTTCTCCCATACACAGACACTTTAGCTCTGGTTTGTCTTTTAATTACACCTGAATCAGGATTTTGGTCCTATACAGTTAATACCCCACCAATTCACATCCAACCCCTCCTATCCTTTATTTCTCTGCTACCCCTCAGACACACAGAACATAAAATTCCCAATTCTCAGTCCCAAGGAGGGAATAACCTCAAGCACTTGGGGTTCTGGATTCACACTCTCACCATAACACCTCTCCCTCTCTCCAAATTCTTCACACTGTCCACTAATGACCCAAACTCTACCACAGTTGCTGGACAGTCACAGACACACTGCAGCACATAGCCTCTCCCTCTTCTGCTTCAGCTCCTTCAGCCCAACTCTCAACTGACTAGCAAGCCGTTGCCAAGGCAACCAGGTCTCAGCTTGCTCAGCTGTTGTCCCATAGTGATGTCACTATAGAACCCTTATTTTTTTCTCTGGAGGAGCCCAGTTAAGATTATTGTAACCCCTTAGGGTTACATTCATACATAGGGGTAAAGATTCAGCTGGCAGTGGTGAGTGTTTTGCTGAGCACCGCCAGCGTTATTCCCAGAAATTCAATTCCAGGCCATGTTCGGGCTTTGGTACTGATTATGCAGCACCAGCTAACACATGGCTAGTTAAGTTGATATTCAGAACTTTACTGGTCATGGGTTGCCATGTAAAGATAGGACTGTGTTTTATGCCAACCCATTTATGCAGTTACCCTGGCTTCTTAAGTGCTGAATATTGGAGCTTAGCCGGCCAAGTGCCAACTCCAACCCTGGAATGCCCCCCAAAATATCTGGTTTTCACATAGGCATTAACTTTTCATTTTCAGCAGCGATAAACGGTTAAGTGCTACTGAAAATTAGCAGATAGCCCCGAACAAGTGATTTAACTGATCAGTAGCCATTTCTGGTTGGTTAAATTGCTTTGACTATCAACCAGATAGGGGTAATTTTATATCTGGGCACCTCCATTTAGGTGTCCTGAGGCCGTGTGGTAGAAGCCGATTCTATAATGAAACCCATGGCCACACAGTACACCAAGGACGTAGCCAGACTTCGGCGGGAGGGGGGTCCAGAGCCCGAGGTGAGGGGGCACATTTTAGCCCCCCCCCCGGCGCCGCTGCCCCCGCCATTGCTGCCTCCCCCGCCACCACCAACTTTGACCCCCCCCCCACCGATGACCCTCTCGACCCCTCTCCTGCCACCAACCCTCCCCCACCTTTGCCGTCACCTACTTTTGCTGGCTGGGGACCCCAACCCCCACCAGACAACGTGCAGGACATCAGACTCAGAAACAGAACGAAGGAAGAAGAGGACCTCCGCTGGCGGGGGTTGGGGGTCCTCCGCCAGCAAAGGTAGGCGACGGTAGGTTGGTGGCGGGAGGGGGGTCAAGAGGCTTGTCAGCAGGGGAGGGTCCAGGCCAAATCTACGGGGGCCCAGGCCCCCGTGGCCCCACGTAGCTATGCCCCTGCAGTACACTAACCAATTAGTGTGTGATTAGAGCTTGAGCTCTTACTGCCTACAACCCACTAAAATATTAAATTTGGGCAGTTACACTTATATCAGTCATAGGCCTAGTATAAATGCAGGTGCCTAAATGCTGCAGGGACATATGTAACTTAGAGAATCCCGTAAGTTATTTGCGTCAGTAGGTGCCCTGCCTGTGTCCTGTCCAGTGGCATATTTATACTAGCTGTGCGTGTTGAATATGCACCCCATTGTCAGACCTGGCCCCTGCCTATACCTTAAAATAATCTCTGCTGCAGTCTTCCCCCGGGTAGCAGCACTCATAGCCTTCCTGAGGCCTGCATTGGGACTTCCTCTCTGAACTGTCCCACCCCTTCTCACACAACTTCCTGTTTTGTGAAGGGCAGGATGGTTCATGGAGGAATTCCCGGTGCAGGCTGCAGGCAGCCTATGAGTGCCCCTGCCGTTGCTTGAGCAAAGACTGCAGCAGACATGATTCAGACCTGCCAAGTCTCCCACATTCAGCGGGAGACTCTCGCTTTGGCGGGCCATCTCCTGCCCTCCCGCCAAAGCGGTAAAGTCTCCCGCTGAGATTTCATCGGCGGCCGCCGCCACTGCTTCTCCCAAGGCAGCAGCGGTGAAAAAACAAAACAAAAAAAGCAAATGTGCGGAGCCGTAGCACTGCCTTCAGGCATGCGCTGTCAGTTCTGCCAGTCCTCTGCCCCCGGAACTCAAAGTTGACGTCAGCAGGGGCAGAGGACCGGCAGAGCCGACAGCACATGCCTGAAGGCTGCTGCGGCCTCGTGTTTGCTTGCTTTTTTTTTTTTTGTCGTGGATGTAGTTGCTGCACATCACAGGCTGCATCATGGTGGAGAGATCAGATGAAAAGTTGAAGCCATTCATTGGTCTCTGTAAGTAAGTAAATTGTAACCTCTGAGCTGCTGCATCCACGGTTCTCATTTTTATATTGTTGGTAGCATTTTTTGTTATTTATCTCACGTAAATTTTAAAAAATTGCTGGCTTGTGCAGTATACGGATGTACTCAGAGGAAATATAATAAGGGAATAACTTTTCATAGGTAGAGTAGTAATTTGTTAGAAAGTATAATCAGTGTATCATTTGGAGGAGCTCGTTATAGGGACATCCTAGCACTGTTATATTGGTGAAGACATTTTTTTTTCTCAAGGTAAATGGCCTCTATGAGAATCAGGTGTTCAACATTCAGAGTTTCTATTTATTTATTTACTTGATATAATTTATATCCCATAATTAAACATGAATTGGGTTGAAATCTGGGAGCACTTAAAATGTTTTTTTTTCCCTATGCCTACATCAAAAGAAATTCAAGATGACACAAGGTAGAGTGGGTGGAGCCAAGACAGAATGGGTGTGTCTGGGGCATGTACTAAAATCTCCCTCTCAAAAATCGGGACCCCTTGGAGGCTCTGCATGATTTTAAAGTATGGGGGGTGGGGGGCGGGTGGGAGAGGAACCCACTGTAAAAACAATCATGGCTACGCTACTAGTCCTGGTCCTTGGTCTGCTCCTGTGCTCACCCCCTGCTAGCACTTACAAAGGTATGTACACATTCCAAACATTTATGCATTAACACATGCATAAATGTGGATATCTAGGTTATAGAACTGCCTTTACATAGGATAGTGCTGTGAAAGAAAGCCTATTCTAAAAAGGAAAGTAGGCTTTTACTTTTCCTTAGAAAATACTAGCATAGCAGGGCAAATATGCTGCTATAATTTAGGCAAAAAATATCGATCCCAAATAAATCTCTGGTAAACATCCAAATAACCAAATGTCAAAAATCCAGAGCATTTTGACATTTGGCTATAATTTAGGCACCAGCTGGTGCCTAGATTAAAAATATCATATGTAACTTTTAGTCCACCAGATATTCAATGCAATTTAAATGGTTTGTTGAGGCCAACAGCCAATATTCAGGGGCACTTAACCGATTAGTGCTGCTGAATATTCACGGTTAGTTCCCGAGCCAAAACCAACTAACTTGTGGGCATTCCAGGGGCAGAGTTGGCACTTATGCGGGTAAGTGCCAATGTTCAGCCCTTAACCACGTAGAATAACCACTTAAATTGGGTTGCATAAACAGTGCTCCTATCTTTAAGTGGTTCAGCTTATGTGGTTAAGTGCAATTTTCAGCTCTTAACCACAGAAGTGACTCCTCAGCCCTTGATCCCCTGCCTGGTTAAACTTCTTACCCATTCCCACTTGCCCCTCCTCTCCCTCTTTCACACCAGTCTCTTCCAAGGTGCAGTTCTTTGCACCTGAAAACATGCATTGGTGACCACCCTTCTTAAAAAAGCACACCTTGGCCCCTCCAGTCCCAGCTAACTCACTTTATTTCTAACCACCCCTTCTCTAAACTCCTGGAGAATCTTGTCTTCCAGCAACTGGATACCTTTCTTGAATGTGCTCCATCCCTACCAGGCCAGCTTCCGCCAGGGTCATAAGAACATAAGTGTTGCCATACTGGGACAGAACGAAGCTCCGTCAGCTCATTATCCCATTTCCCAACCATAACCAACCCAGGTTACAAGTATTTGGCAAGATCCCAAAACAGATTCTGTGCTGTTTATCCTAGAAATAACGGCTTATGGACTTTTCTGGTAGGAAATTATTCAAACCTTTTTTTTAAACCCTGCTAAGTAACTGCTTTTACCACATTCTCTGGCAATGAATTCCAGAGTTTAATTACACATTCAGTGAAGAAATATTTTCTCCAGTTTGTTTTAAATTTACTACTTAGTAGCTTCATTGCATGCTCCCTAGTCCTACTCCACTCATTATTTTATGGACCTCTATCATATCTCCCCTCAGCCATCTCTTCTCCAATCTGAAAAGCCCTAGCCACTTTAGCCTTTCCTCATAGGGAAGTTGTCCCATCCCCTTTAGCATTCTGTCGTCCTTCTCTGCACCTTTTCTAATTCCACCATATCTTTTTTGAGATGCGGTGACCAAAATTGCACACAGTATTTGAGGTGTGCTTGCACCATGGAGCGATACAAAAGGCATTATAATGCCTTTATTTTTATTTTCCCATTCATTTCCTAATAATACCTAACATTCTATTTGCTCTCTTGGCCGCTGTGGCACACTGAGCAGAGGGTCTCAATGTATCATAACGATGACACGTAGATCTCTTTCCTAGTCAACTCCTAATGTGGAACTTTGCATCACATAGCTATAGTTCGGGTTCCTTTTTCCCACATGCTGTACACTAACCAATTAGTGTGTGATTAGCGCTTGAGCCCTTACGGCCTACAAAATAAGTGGCAGTAAGAACTCATGTGCTAATGGCCACATGCTAATGAGAAATTATCACGTGGCCATTAATTCAAATGATAGAAAAAGTGTCCATTTTGCCCAGGCAGTAAAAACAGCCTTAGTGCATGGGAATGATCCATGTAAGGATGGTCTAAGGCCATCCCTTTCCAGACCTTGATGACATACACTAAACCATGCTAGGTTAACCCAATGAAAAGTTCCCTTTTTTGTTTGCCTTTATTTCTGACAATCCCTACAGAATGGTTCAGTTATACATATGTTCCTAATTTAAAACACTGTACCCACAGAACTTAGCAAAAACATTCTTGGTATTACAGTCATGGTCTCAAGCTTGCCAGATTTGACAAGGCTCAGTGCTCACAACAAACATTTCAGATCTTTAACATGAAAATCCTCAACTACTATACTCCACCATCTCTCGCTGATGACCTCTCCCACATCCTCTGTCATTCTGCTGGAACAACTTTATTTCCACTTCATCAGCTTTAGGGATGTCCCCCCACTCCTGTGTTAATGAAGTTTTTAGATGGATAGTAATGGTAAATGTCATTAGTGAATACATTTTGTTCTGTATATGTCCTTGATAATAATAATAACTTCACAAATGCTGAAGTTCAAACATTTATTCAATGATTCTTAGTCCTGGCCTTGAAAGAGAAGAAACAGAGAAATTATGTGACAGCTTTTGTGAAGAATATGATCAAGTATTGTATGATTAATTACTATAAAGGTACTTTTGTTTACAGCTTAGACTTTTTTAAGATATAGAGGGGCATAATCGAACGGGGCACCCACGTTTTCCTGAGGGCGTCCTCGCAGGATGTCCACGCGAAGGGGTGGGGAAACCCGTATTATTGAAACAAGATGGGCGTCCATCTTTCGTTTTGATAATACGGTCAGGGACGCCCAAATCTCAACATTTAGGTCGACCTTAGAGATGGTCGACATAAATCTTGAGATGGTCAACCTTAGAGATGGTCGTCCCCGGTTTTCGGCGATAATGGAAACCGAGGACGCCCATCTCAGAAACAACCAAATGCAAGCCCTTTGGTCATGGAAGGAGCCAGCATTCGTAGTGCACTGGTCCCCCTGACATGCCAGGACACCAACCGGGCACCCTAGGGGGCACTACAGTGGACTAACTGATGCACTAACTGAATGGAATGCCAGGACACCAACCGGGCACCCTAGGGGGCACTACAGTGGACTAACTGATGCACTAACTGAATGGAAAAAGCCCTTCCCTTACCGATCCCTTAGCGATTTGGAAAGGAACAGGCATGCATGAAGGAAATCGCATGCAAATGAGCTGCTCACTGTTAGCTCATTGGCACACTATTTCCTTCCTAAGGAGGGGAAGCCAGTGCAGAGCAGCCAAGAATTATGCACGGCTGCTCTGCACATGCCAAAGACGGCTTCATACATGCAGACAAGCTGCGTGTATAATAGCTGTCTACAACCTTAAATAAATTGCCATCTACAACCTTAGAAAAATACAAGTCCAGGTGAAAATGTCCATGTGCTTGTCAGGGATGTCTTTTTTTTTTTTTTTTTTAGAGTATGGGTGACGGATGTCCTTTGCTCTGCCTCTGTCCCTGTGATGGCAGTTGAGGATGTCCTTCCATTGCTATGCCTTTCTCCATGTGATGGCAGTTAAGGATGTCCAAGGTGTGGATGTTTCTGTGAGAAGGATATCCAAGCCTGCTATGCCTCTGACGCCCCCTTTATTTATTTGGATCTTGGATCACAACTAGCAGCAGTGGGATTTGAACTGGCCACCTCTGGATTGCAAGACCAGTGCTCTATCCATGAGGCCACTCCTCCAAGTCGCTCCACTCCCTTAAAATTTGGCCATCCCTGTGGAGGGGTGCAGTTCAGGACATCCAAAATGTTTGAAAGAAGGACGTCCATGCCATCGCTATACCTCCGCTGACAAACACATACCTCCCCTCCCAGGGACCTGCATACTGCTGCGATGGACCTGAGTATGACATTTCAGGCTGGCAAAAAAAGTTTTTAAAGTTATTTTTTTAGGATGGGAGGGAGTTAGTCACCACTGGGGAAGTAAGGAGAGGTCATTCCCTCCGGTGATCATCTAGTCAGTTCGCGCACCTTTTTGAGGCTTGGTCGTAAGAAAAAATGGACCAAGTAAAGTCGCCCAAGTGTTCGTCAGGGATGCCCTTCTTTTTTCCATTATCGCTCGAAGACGTCCACCTGTTAGGCACGCCCCAGTCCCGCCTTCGCTACGCCCCCAACACGCCCCCGGGAACTTTGGTGTCCCCGCAATGGGAAGTAGTTGGGGACGCCCAAAATCAGCTTTCGATTATGCTGATTTGGGCGACCCTGAGAGAAGGACGCCCATCTCCCGATTTGTGTTGAAAGATGGGCGCCCTTCTCTTTCAAAAATAAACTTGATAGTGGTATATACATTTTGTAAATAAATAAATGGTTAGTGGAAAGTAGGGATGTGAATTCATTAGTATGCAAATGGTTTCTTAAAAAGTTTGCAATATGAAGGCAGAGACATGGTGAACGTGGAGCCAATTTGTGCAATACATGGATCTGGAACAAGGATATAGCTAGGGGTGGTACCAGGACTTACCCAGTTAGTGGTGATTTTCAGTTTGCTAACCAAGTAAGTGCCCAGATAAAGTTAGGCCAGCAAAAAGACTGTCCTCTAATTGGGCACTTAGCTGGGTACCTGGCTGAATATCAGCAGGTACTGGAAAAAGTCCTGGTGGCCGGACATACCCAAATATTCAGCTCAGGAGTCTGTGAATCTTGGTGTCACGGCCTCCACTGTGCCCTGACCCTGACCCACCTATATGCCCAGCTGTGCGGCATTTCCAACATCAACGTCTCCCACTCTGACTCCATGTGGCACTCAGAGCACCTAGTCCCCATTATTGCGGGACTGCCACAGAAGACATTGTGGTGGCCTGGACACTAGGGGCCTCTTTTACAAAGTCGTGCTACTGATTCTTGGTGCAGCAAATGAAAGGAAGCTCATTCAATTCCTAAGGGCTTCCTCTACACAGGAATCGCTAGACCAGCTTTGTAAAAGAAGCCCTAAATGCGCATGCATGCCCTATGCGTCCTTTTGCAGGAGGGGTGACTTGGAAGCATCTTAATGATGTCAGGGAGACTGACTTTATAAACCGGCCTGCCTTCACAACAATCAGCTTTCCTATGTGTTGCCTGGCCTCTGGAAGCCTAGTGTGAGCCAAGTCAGCCTTGGTTCAAGTTTCAGTTCCTGCTGTTCTTGTTCCCATTCCAGCCAAGTCCGCCATGGTTCCAGCCACAATTCTTGCTGTTCCTGTTCCAGTCCAGTTCGCCCTTTTTCCAACTCCAGTTCCTGCTGTTTCTGTTCCAATTCCAGCCAAGTTCGCCTTGGTTCCAGTCACAGTTCCTACAGTTTCTGTTCCTGTTCCAGACAAGTTTGCCTTGGACCAGTACTGTACTGGGGTCTACTGCTTCTGTCTGAGTACCGCCCATTCTCCTAGTTATCTGTGTTGATCTTCAAATCAGCTGCCTCTCCCATGATTTGCCTGCTGTCAGCCTGAGCCTCCTGGTCCTCGGGTAGGGGACCCTCTGGCATCCCAAGGGCTCACCCTCCAATCCATAACACTTGGGAAGACGTGTTATATGCCCTTAGGCATTAGAGACCACTTGAATGTTGAGGGAGTAAGAGGATTTTCTGTTGTGGTAGGTCCACTTCCTTCTTTGTGGTGAACAGATGACCAGTGTATACAATCTATGTCCCCAGCATAGATAGGACACAAGATATATCATAAAACTGCGCTGCAAAGTGTGGGGGTGGGAAAGGTTCTCAGAAAATGTATCGTTCAGAGTAAGAGTGAAGATTGGCTGAGGCACACAATGACTACCAATTGAGACTTAATGCTACCAGGTACAAGAAAAGCAAGGACTGTGATAATCATTAAGTTGATAGGTATGGTCTGTGTGGTGGAGTAGAGGAGGAAATCAAGATGCTGGTAGAGATGGTGGATGGTACCCTGTCAAAATGGACCTGCTGAAACACTACTCATCTGTTCTATTAAAAGTATCCTGTGTGGCCTTTCACCAGCACCTGAGTATGCTGTACAAAAGTAGTTCACACACATTGATACACTCAAAAACATTCACTGAGACAAATAGTCTTTGCAGAGACAGTCATAGACAGACAGATGTGCTAACTTGCATGTTACTTATTTTTTACAAATACTTTTGGGAGGGGGAATGTGTGCACGCACAGAGGAAGGTGTTCAATCCACTGGACCACCAGGGAAAATGTTTTTAAAAGGTTTGGGGGTCGTGGGGGGAAGTTTGCACTCCACTGGACGACTAGGGAAAATGTTTTTAAAAGGTTTGGGGGTTGTTGGGGGGGGGTCTCGTAGTCTACTGGACCACCAGGGAAATTAAAAAAAAAAATTCAAGGGGGGGGCACCTGGAGGTGAGAGGTAGGAAGCACAAGCAGGCAGTCTTTGCAGCTGCCTCCTTGTGCTTCTCTCCTCTGCTCTCCTACAGCCCCAGAACAGCCGTAAAATTTGCTCGTTAAATTAGGGCTGCTCTGGAGCTGTGCATCCCCTGGAATACACATTAAAATGAGCTCATTAAATACATTTGCATGGGGTTCTCGACTACTAACAGCACACATTAGAGCCATGGAAAACCCCTTTGTGCATTACAAAGTACCTAAACACTTGCTTTAGACTGGCTAGAACCAGTCTAAAGCAAATGTTAATAACACTGTAAGCTTTGTGCATCTGGCCCCCAGTGTTGCTTCACACTGGGATCCTCACTACAGTTATAATAGTCATCATCACAACTTTAGGGTAAGTACCTTCTTTGGTCTGTGTTAGCTTCTTCTTTAGGGTCCATGCCCCAGGACTCTCAGCCCACATCATCCATCTCTCCTGTCTCAGCTCACCGGCCACTTAGCATCCTTCCTTCTTCGTTTTCCTCTCTGTGGAGTGTTTTTATAGAGGGTTTGAAATACTCCCCCTTCCTTCCAGAAGGACCTAGAACCTTTTCAGCAAGGTCTGCTTCTTAAAAGGGAAATGCCCTTCTTTATTCTATCATGGGCCCTTCTCCCCTTAAGCCTAACAGGGTCAGGCCACTCCTCCTTCTAGAATTTGACTGTTATCAGTAAAGCAGGGCTCCCCCTAGTGGCCTCTACAGGATATTAGAGCACCTTCTGTCGGAAGATCGCTGGCAATCACTTTCGAAAATAAGCCTGATAGATAACTAGACCCCTTACCACCTTATAGGAGTAATTTTATAAACTAGTCACTTTCATGCTATATGACCAAATACATGTAAAAATATTAAATGTGGGCTTACCGCTCACTAAAAAGGAAGTACTAATGGCTACAGCAGCAGCCCAGCAGTAGTTCCCACCCCCAGCCACTGTCATATTTTTGTAGCACTGGTGTGTTCCTGGCGGTAATCGTGCAGTTGCCGCATTCTGCCTGGTTTCTGCCGGGTTAGCATGGGAGCCCTTACCGCTCCCCCCCCCCCCCAAAATGGCCACGTGGCAAGTGCTTCACTTGCCGCATAGCCATTACTTTAAAAAAAAAAAAAAGAAGGACCTACCGGGTATAAGGGGGCCTCGGTGCTCATCAAAAACATTTGCTGCAGCTTGGTAAAAGGAGCCCTCTGTTAGTACATGACCTCTTTTGTGTGCTAGGCCCCTTTGAATATTTAGCCTTTATATAAATTTCACCTTTGATATATTTCTGGTGGGCATTAAGATAAGCATGTTCTTAAACTGCGCAAGTACCTGAACCCAATACTAAACTATGCATACTCTGTAACCGTGTCCACACTTTTTGTAACTGGGAAAGCACATATACATTTAAAATGAATCTGATGCATGGTTCAATCCCAAAATGGGAGAAGGTTGGGCTGGCGAGTCTACTCTGCACCTGAATCTTGTCCATCATTTTTGACAGGCCTTTTACACAAGTGAGTTCTATCTTTTGTTTTGGAATAGAAGTATCTTGAGAGCAGATGGACCATAAGCACTGGCACAGAAAAGATCACCATCTCTGCTAAAGCTGGGCATAGATCAGAAAGGAAGTCAGGATGCTGGATGAAGAGAAGAGGCAGCTGCAATCAGTGTAAAATGGCTGATGACTGATTCTATTTCTTGGATAAGCAGCCTGAACATGGAGAACAATACTGCAGTCAGTGTCCAATCTGAAATGGCAATGAGGGTGAGCAAAGGCTCTAATTATGTGTTCAAACTATGGCAAATTTAGCTTAACATTTTATTCTGGGAAAAAAGATCTTTATTTGAACTTAGTTTAAGATTGCATGCACAGAAAATATTCAGAAAAGTGCATATATTTGTTTTTCAAAAACCTCCAAGATCAAACTTAAATGAGATGCCTTTTTACTACACCCATTAGAAAATATCCAAATAGGCAACAATGTTCTACTCTAACCATTAGTCTCTTCCTTTTGATTTGTTACCACATACACATGAGTGAGGTATTAAAAAAAAAAGATAGATATACAGTATATATTGCCACAGCCATTGTAAACAAGAGGAATTGTGGGTTTTTACTTACCCTGGTTCAAATTAATGGATCCTACTATGACTTGTTAGCTCTTTCCTCAGCATCTGTTTCTGCATTCCTAAAACCAGTGAAAAAGGAAGGGTACTGTATAGACTGAGGCTTCAACCATCACTTAATTGGAAGTGTTTCTTGTCACTGGGAGCTCCCTCAATCACTGCCAGAAACCTCATAGATTTTTAGTCACCAAGGAGGCAAATCTGTTATAAAACTACCCTCTATGGGGAAAATTCTATCAATGGCACTCAAAATGTGACAACAAACAAAATTGGCGCTGAACGGTATTCTATAACAGGCATTCCAGAATTGGCACACTTTATAGAAAAGTGTGTAGCGCTGGGATTTCCACTCAACTTTGTGTGTGAAGAGTTACAGCAACTGTATTCAGGTGTGCACCCCAGTGTGCAGGTTGGTCGTGGATCCCCAGAGTTCTATAACTCTGTGTGTGTGCATTTTAGAGGAACACCCCTGGCTTGTCCATGTCTCTCCCATGGCAAAATGAGGCCTTATATCTGAGTGTGTGGCAGCGCCCAGAAATCATGCCGCTAAGGCCTATAGTCAGTGCTGTACCCAGATAGCTAAACACACATAATTAGACTACATTATAAGAGGTCCAACACACCCAGTTATCTGGGCACTGGCATTGAATATATGCAGTGCTCGATAACTTCCAGATTCACCCTGACTCTGTCCCTGGACCACCCCAGCAGTAACTGGGTAGCGTCGTAGCAGTCAGTGTTAATATTCAGCGGTACTATCCGATTAAGTGCTATATTTCTTTGAAGGGTTGAATAAACGTGTGGATAAAGGTGAGCCAGTTGATGTGTGTATCTGGATTTGACAAAGTACCTCATAAATGACTCCTGAGGAAATTAGAAATCATGGGATTGGAGGTAATGTCATATTGTGGATTAAAAACTGGTTGAAAGATAGAAAGCAGAGAGTAGGGTTAAATGGTCAGTATTCTCAGTGGAGAAGGGTGGATAGTGGGGTTCACATATCACAAGAAAAATACTCTTCAAACAAACCAAATACTAGTAGTGTGAAGATCAAAACTTTTATAACACATTTACAATACTATAATAAAAATAACCCCAAAATAAATTCTAAAATGGAAGGAAAAAGCCTCAGAGCCTGTATATGGCTTTACTAGCACACATGTCACAAGACAACTGGTCTGTTACTTCATTGACATAAAAAACCTTCCAAAGGCCCTGTGGGGGGGGGGGGGGGGGGGGGGGGGGGAGGAGTCAACATGGCGCCGACACGCTGAGTGCTGTGAAGAGATCGGAGAGATTGTCCTGCTATATTGTTTTTTCCCCTGAAAGATGCCCCATACCAAGAGAAAGGGGACGGTGAGAGCCTTACCTTTCCAGGATCATACGTCCTGCCAGCCAAGTAAATAGACTGCTGCTGCTCCCCACTCCTTATTTTCAGCTCTGAGCAGCAGGCTGGGACTTCTCCAGCATGTGTGAGAAGTTTCAGCATGCTGCTCAGAGCAAGACATTGGGAGTGGTGGCAGTCCATTTATTGGCTGCCAGTAAAGGTATGCTTAGCGTGCCCGCACAAAGGGAGAGAGCAGAGAGAGGCAAATGTTGCTCCCCCACCACCATCCCCCCAGCCACCCCTGGCCCTTCCAACTGCAGAGCTGGAGAAAGAGCCTGTTGTTAAAAATTTACCAGCACACCCCTGGTTACAGGTAGGGGGGGATGGGCCTGGGTCCGCCTGCCTTAAGTGCACTGCGGTACCCACTAAAAGTGCTCCAGGGACCTGCATACACGCAGGCCTCTAGGACTTGTTGCTGCTGTATAACCTTGGCACACCAGTTGACACCTGAAGACTAATCTCTTTGAAAAAGTCCTTTATTTGAATAAGCACGTTTACTCACAGTTAACTGCAGATTAGAGGTTGTGCCCCACTGGTACTGAGATTAGCAGTAGGTCAGAGCTGGCAGAAGGTGTGCAATGCCCTCTTTCAGCCACATTCAAGGTAATAACGTTCTCTAACGTGGGTAACACATGAAAGGGATCTAAAACTGGCTTACAAAAATGGCCACTACCTCATGGACTACCGGAAACAAAACAGGGCACACTCTGACCCAGTTAGCAGGGGGGAAAAGCACCATGGGAGTAGAGCCCAGTACCCTACACCCACCACAATGCATTGCTGATGTGACTCTGCAGGGCACCTAACAGAAAAGGTGTCACACTCACCCGAGAGCCACATTACAACCAGGGAAAGGCTGTCGGAGGATACAACACATTCTGCTGTCATGGAGGTGGGTACGGCATTTGAGGCTGGCATACAGGCTGGCAAAAAAGGTTTTTAGTTTTATTTTTTTACTATGGGAGGGGGTTGGTGACCACTGGAGGAGTATGGGGAGGTCATCCCCCTTTCCCTCCAGTGGTCATCTGGTCATTTGGGGCACCTTTTTGAGGCTTGGTCGTGAAAATAAAAGGACCAAGTAAACCCGGCGATATACTGCTTATCGCCGTTTTTTTTTCCATTATCGCCGAAAGCCGGCCATCTGGTAGCCACGCCCATGCCCGCCCATGTCCTGCCTTCACTTCGCCACCGACACGCGACGGGAAAGCGGCGATGTTGCAAAAAAAGCGGCTTTCGATTATACCAATTTGGCCGCTTTTCTGAGATCGCCGGCCATCTCTCGATTTATGTCGGAAAACGGCCGGCAATCGCTTTCGAAAATGAGCTGGATGGTGAATTAATAATGTTTTTGCTTCATTTATGATTTACACTTGAATTATGTGTTTCACTCATGCCTGTATTTCTTGTAACAAGTTTAATAATTGTAAAAATTTAAAATTCTCATAAATTAAAAAAAAAAAACCTTCCAAAGGATTTACTATGGTTCTTTTCTTATACTTCTTTAATTTTCAAAATTATTAGACAATTATATATATTATATATATAATTGCAATACTTATCTTAACTTCAAAATAAACATGGTCCCACAACAGTGGCCAACATTTCACTCCGTGCTGTATCAGGGTGCGGTGGACCAAGTTAGAATGTAAAAAAATATTAAGTCAGACTATTGTAATGCATAAGAAAACCCATGCCTCACACAACCAGATTACTCACTGTTTCAATGGCACACATAAACTTTGTGCTCCTGCAAACTCAAATATGGTCGCGAGACACCTACAAGATTTATAAAGCATGACATGATGTCACTTTCTTACTAGAAGATAAGCAGTTCATAGGGCAAAAAGTAGATCTTACAAAACATACAACACGGACATTCGGCATTCACTCAGTCACCCCCTTCTATCCAAACACCACACCAGAAGCCAATTTCTTTAACAAATGTGGATTTATTTAGGCCGCAGCCAGGTCCCAAAATTTTATTTACCGTAAACCTTCACATAAACCATCATTGGTAAACATCATTGATAAACATCATTGATAAACATCTCCCTCCGAGTACACAGCCCTTCTTGCTTATATTACTACAGGCTGTGCCGTCCAAGCACCCTGTTATATTACTACAGGCTGTGCCGTCCAAGCACCCTGTTCCTCTTCAGTGCTGTCTGCTATAGCACGCTGTGCAATCAAATGCATCCCGTACAAGGATGCATTTACCACTTTCACCAAAGCTATTGGCCCCCTGGCCGTCCAAGCCAGGAGACTAGCCGTGTCCATCTTGTTCTGTAATCCTGCCCGCATGCAGGCATAACATTTCGCTCAGTATTGTAACTTTCAACAGGTCATTAACATATACATAGTAACTCACTTTGGCATATTATCCGCTGAGGTGCTGTGTACTCGTCGCTAATGTTACCTAAGTTCCATAGCTTATGCCACAGCCCACGGCAACGACTCCTCGTTCGCCGCGGGCTCCCCCCAAACCCTGGCTGCGACCTACCACCAGCGTAATGGCTTCAATAAAATTATGTAAATCAAAGTTGAATATATCCAGGCCCACATCAGACAGGTGGACCCCATCCGATCTATATAAACCCGCACAAGATTCTTTAAGGAACTCATGCACAATCACTTGCCCTTTAACTGACCCCATAAATTTACCCATCCACCTATTAATTTTTTTGCGTGTGCCATCGATCGCTGTATGCGACCTCTCGCCCCTCCAAACTTGTCGTGGAATAATATCCGACCAGACGAGTCTGGTCCGGGGCAGCAAACATGCCAGTTTTAATAAATCATTCTGTATTGTTTTCACTAATAGCACACTGTTCATCCCCGCTAAATCATTGCCCCCTAAATGCAGGATGAGAAACTGTGGCGCACTGGAAGTCATCAACTCCCACTCTATGGTTGGCAACAATTGAGCCCACAGCATCCCTCTCTTACCCAACCATCGTACAGCCACCTTCCCCCTCGGAAAGCCCAAATTCACCCCATCAGGCCGTACAGCTGCCCTCTTATGTGCCCAATGCACATAAGAGTGACCACAGATCCATATCTGGTACTGTTCCACCACGTCACCTGCAAAGTCACATGCAATTAACATATTATCAAATATAGCAAGTCACATGCAATTAACATATCATCAGCCATGGCAACAACAGGAAAGCCAACCTCAGTAAAGAACCACCCACCCTAACAGGGCTAACCTTAACAGGGGTACTAACGTGGAGGCCGAATGTATCTTTTGTACGCATTCGACCCCCACCGGCCTAACCGTTTAATTTGTTCACCTGGAACCCCATGCAGAGCAGCCGAAGTCGCCGCCCCAATCCTGAATGAGTGCGAACTAAATGTCGCAGATTCCAAGCCCGCCCGAGTAACACACAACTGCAATACTTTGATGAATTGAAATCGAGTCAATGGGGACGTATTAGCATGAAGCAGCAGCCAGACACCCCCCATTGGTCTAATCTGCAGGTACTGCTGCAGATTATATAAAGGACATGTAGTTTCCGGTGAGTGTGGTCTAATCCACATGTGTGTACCTCTAGCCAACTGGTCAGTTTTTGAGCTCCGTATGAGTAAATCAATCCCCGTCTGTGTAATAGTCACATCCCGCATTAACAAACCCCTGTCAGGCCCCGCAGACTTAGACTGGGCCACCAACTCACTCACCCTAAGGGCCCCATGAAAAGCCAATGCGAAGGCACAGCGGAATAGCCGTACCTCAAATGGCGAATCACACACCTCATCCATAACTGCAAACAAGGCACCCAGATCACCATGTAAAATAGGCTGACGCTTATCCACTGAAGAACCCACTACCCTGTGCCACCCTTTCATCATCCTTGACACTATAAAAGCCTTGGTGGGATTTTCCCAGCCAAACAATTTGGAGAAAAAATTAATACTAGCAATTGTAATGGCCACCTGTGCCCTACTGCGACCCTCCCTTCGAGCCGCTGATATAAAGCCCACTAATGCATCCGTGGTGAACAACCCTCCATTACCAGACTCCATCATGTGCTGCATATAAAACAGAAAAGCTGAGATATACTTCTTCCTTGTTGCCGGCGACAATGCCTGAAGAGCTAACTCCCACACTTCACGGGGCCATAAGTCCAAACGATGTCTGGCACTGTTGTCGGCCTGTTGTCTGCCATGGGAGCCTTGGATCTGAAATCTGCAAACTTAAAACGAGAAAGAGCATCCGCTATAATATTCTGCTTCCCAGGAATATGCTTCGCCTTTAAGGATATATTCCAACGCAGACACTGCAACACTATCGCTCTTATCAAATTAATAACTGGCACTGTATTGGCAGATAATCTGTTCAAACTCTCTACTACTGCCATATTATCTGAATTAAAGACAATAGCTTTATTTGCCAAACCCGACCCCCAAATATGTAAAGCCACCAATATGGGGAATAACTCCAAAAAGGTTATATCCCGTACAATCCCTGCCTGAATCCATGCCTCCGGCCACTTTTCAGCACACCACGCTCCTTGAAAATATATACCAAAACCTTCACCCCCTGCCGCATCTGTAAACAGTTCCAATGCATCTGCGGGCTGTGGAAGGTCGTGCCAAAAAGTTCTACCATTAAACTGCTCTAAGAATACACCCCAGACCTCTAGATCCTGCCTAATACTTTGTGTCACTCGAATATGATAGTGAGCTTTCAGTACCCCCCTTGTCGCTAAAGCCAGCTTTCTGGCGAAAATGCGACCCATTGGCATTACCCTGGTAGCAAAACATAACAAACCTAAAAGCTCCTGAAATTGTTTAAGAGTAGCTTTTTTAACTTGTTGCATCGCCCGCACTGCCTCCAGCAAGCGTCTAATTTTTTCCGCTGGTAAACGAGAACACTGGGCCGGCACATCCAACTCTATACCTAAGAACGTTATCACATTCACAGGCCCAACGGTCTTATCCTCAGCCAACGGTATCCCAAAATGAGCCGCCACTCGCTTGAAAGTGCTCAACAAAACCGCGCAGTCCCCCGCATCCTTACCCACTAACAAGAAATCATCCAAATAATGGACTACCGCCCCTACTGAAGTGACCTGCTCAACCACCCAATGTACAAAGGAACTAAATTGCTCAAAAAAGGCACAGGAAATAGAGCAGCCCATCGGGACACATTTATCAAAGTAAAAGTGCTCATTGAAACGGAACCCCAGCAGAGGAAAAGAATCTGGATGTACCGGTAACAAGCGAAAAGCCGACTCCACGTCAGCCTTAGCTAAAGAAGCCTGACTCCCATGACCCCTGATTACTTCTATCGCCTTATCCACAGAAGCATAGTGCACCGAACAAGTTATAGGATCGATAAAATCATTAACCGACTGCCCCACGGGATAAGAAAGATTATGTATTAATCGAAACTTACCGGGCTCCTTTTTTGGAACAATCCCAATTGGCGAAACTATCATGGCTTCAAAAGGTAGCTCACGAAACGGCCCTGCTATTCTACCCTTAAGCAACTCCTTCTGAATTTTCTCTGCTGCAATCTGATGATGAGCATGTAATGAGACAGCATTTTTGGGGTAATGTGTAGAATGCAATAAAGGGCCCTGATAAGGAATAACATAACCCAAAGTAAAACCGGCTGTGATGGCCTCCGCACTTACCCTATCATAGTAACGTGCCAGCCATACCTGCATACGCTCTAACTTAATTGGCGAAGGCGCCAGCTGACCCCAACTACTGACCAGTGTATCCCGACGGCATAGTCGAGTACCCTGGCTGCTGCTTCCTGTCCCTTTGCTGCCGACATTGCCCTGCTGAATGTCCCCCCCCCACACACTGCACAGACATGCCTGAATTTACAGGGGTGCCATGCGCAATGTCCATTGTTGAATTGTCTACAAATTCGCTTTCCTGCCGGCGCCCCAAATTGCCTTTGAGATGCCGGCCCAGACTGAAAGGGCTGGCTGCCCCGCCACCCCGTACCTTCCATGTAATTAAACCCCCTATCCTGTGTGAAAGGTCTCTGTACGGACATCTCATCCAGCCATAGATCCACCACTCGATGCTTCCAAGAGATATCAGGATTATCGGCCATGCTTTTCCGAAACTTAATATCATAGTTTAGCCAAGCCCATCCCCCATATCTCTTGTGTGCCCGAATGATGGAATCCATGTACCTTATTAAATAAGGACTCATGTCCGGCTCCTTTTCAATAACCACTGTCATAAATATATGAAATGCCGATGTCCAGTTGGCAATAGACCGGAATATCTTGGGTTTCTTTTCCCTTTCCAAGAAGAGAGTCATCTTATCCTTCAAAGAAGCAGTCTCATCCTCCTCCTCTCGTAACAAAAGGGAAAAGATATCTATGAATTCTCGTTTCCAAATCCTTTCTTTCAGATTCTTGGAAACACAAGAAGACAAAGTATACACCCCACATAGCCTCCCTACCTGCAAAAAAAAGCGGCTTTCGATTATACCAATTTGGCCGCTTTTCTGAGATCGCCGGCCATCTCTCGATTTATGTCGGAAAACGGCCGGCAATCGCTTTCGAAAATGAGCTGGATGGTGAATTAATAATGTTTTTGCTTCATTTATGATTTACACTTGAATTATGTGTTTCACTCATGCCTGTATTTCTTGTAACAAGTTTAATAATTGTAAAAATTTAAAATTCTCATAAATTAAAAAAAAAAACCTTCCAAAGGATTTACTATGGTTCTTTTCTTATACTTCTTTAATTTTCAAAATTATTAGACAATTATATATATTATATATATAATTGCAATACTTATCTTAACTTCAAAATAAACATGGTCCCACAACAGTGGCCAACATTTCACTCCGTGCTGTATCAGGGTGCGGTGGACCAAGTTAGAATGTAAAAAATATTAAGTCAGACTATTGTAATGCATAAGAAAACCCATGCCTCACACAACCAGATTACTCACTGTTTCAATGGCACACATAAACTTTGTGCTCCTGCAAACTCAAATATGGTCGCGAGACACCTACAAGATTTATAAAGCATGACATGATGTCACTTTCTTACTAGAAGATAAGCAGTTCATAGGGCAAAAAGTAGATCTTACAAAACATATTACTTCAGTGCAGGCCATTTCGCCCTAACATTGTTTGCAGTAGATGCAGTGACAAACGGATTATTCAACAAACGATCTTTTTTAAGACCATTTTAATATCCTGATCTGCACATTTCTTATCTGTGATTTGAAAATCCTTTATTACGTCACCTGATGATTATATTCTTACTGCTGTCATCAGCATCAAGACTCCTGATGTAGGCTATCTGGCCGAAACACAATGTTGTGTCGAGTCATTTTTAATGTGGAAATTGTTTCATTATCATTTGCTTGAAAATTAATAAATACTGTTTATTTTAAACTTCATTTTGGGTCCAGTTATTGGACTGCCTGGCTCATATTCTCACCTTTTTGTTTACACTTGATGCTTCATGGGATCTATTGAGTTCTCCACGCTCGTGGATTCTCCTTAGACAAAAAATATTAAAACAAATTATGCTTCTTTTAGATGTATGTAGTGTTGAACACATTATATGCAGGTACGTTTTCTGTCCCTAGATGGCTCACAAACGTTTTTGTACCTGAGGCAATGGAGGGTTAAGTGACTTGTCCAAGGATTCCTAAAGCTCCTTGACACAAAGCTGTAGTGGGAACTGAACCCAGATTGCCAGGATCAAAGCCTGCTACACTAACCAGTATTCTACTCCTCCACTCCTCCTTTAATAATATATATACTATAGACTAAATTCAATGGGGAAAAAGTTTTCAATAGAAAAAATGCCAATCAGTCTTCATGTTCAAACCCTTCGGAGCCTCATTAACAAAAGTATATATCCAGAACTGTTCCTATTTTAAAAGGGCTGATCACCCTCAATATCGATCACATGATCCAGTATGAAAAAATGCAAGGAAGAGAAATCATGATTGTAATACATACAGTGCTGGACAATAGGCTCCTCAGTTCTCTTCAATTTTAAACAACTTTTATGTTCCCTCATATGATGCTTGAATGGACGGGAAGTCTGACCTATATATATAATTTAGAAGAAGTGTACAAAATACTGTACACAACAAAGTCTATAATGCATGTTAATTGATACTTCAACCTGTGCCATCTTCCATCACAGGGTTCCACAAACCAAATGTCAAGTTCCATAGTTACATCACATATAGAACACCTCCCGCACTTCAGATGACTTCCAGGTCTGTAAGAGGGTTGAACAGTGTGATGAAGATCATAAGGGCTTAATAGCTCTTTTAAATCTTTATCCCTACTATAGGCAACATGAAGGTGTTTTTCAAAAAACACAGGTTGGAACCCTAAAACATGCCAATGTCTACATTGGATCTTGACAAGTTTCTAATCTAATCTAATCTGGTTCTTACATACTGACCGTAGTTCCGTTAGGATTCACAGCAGTTTACAAAGTTAGGGTTCACAGGGAGAATGTGGGAGGGGACATAGGGAGGTTATCAGGTGGGGGGAGTGGCAGGATGTGATAGACATAGACATTGGTCTAGTGTGGATTAGCCTTCAAATAAGTAGGTCTTGAGCAATTTCCTGAATTGTGTGTAGGAAGATTGTGATTTCACAGCGAGTAGGAGCACATTCCATTGGTGAGCTCCTTGGAAAGGGAATGACTTACATAAATACATAAGTAATGCCACACTGGGAAAAGACCAAGGGTCCATCGAGCCCAGCATCCTGTCCACGACAGCGGCCAATCCAGGCCAAGGGCACCTGGCAAGCTTCCCAAACGTACAAACATTCTATACATGTTATTCCCGGAATTGTGGATTTTTCCCAAGTCCATTTAGTAGCGGTTTATGGACTTGTCCTTTAGGAAACCGTCTAACCCCCTTTTAAACTCCGACGAGCTAACTGCCTTCACCACGTTCTCTGGCAATGAATTCCAGAGTTTAATTTCGCGTTGGGTGAAGAAACATTTTCTCTGATTTGTTTTAAATTTACTACACTGTAGTTTCATCGCATGCCCCCTAGTCCTAGTATTTTTCGAAAGCGTGAACAGACGCTTCACATCCACCTGTTCCACTTCACTCATTATTTTATATACCTCTATCATGTCTCCCCTCAGCCGTCTCTTCTCCAAGCTGAAAAGCCCTAGCCTCCTTAGTCTTTCTTCATAGGGAAGTCATCCCATCCCCGCTATCATTTTAGTCGCCCTTCACTGTACCTTTTCCAATTCCACTATATCTTTCTTGAGATGCGGCGACCAGAATTGAACACAATACTCAAGGTGCGGTTGCACCATGGAGCGATATAACGGCATTATAACATCCTCACACCTGTTTTCCATACCTTTCCTAATAATACCCAACATTCTATTCGCTTTCCGAGCCGCAGCAGCGCACTGAGCAGAAGGTTTCAGTGTATTATCGACGATGACACCCAGATCTCTTTCTTGGTCCGTAACTCCTAACGTGGAACCTTGCATGACGTAGCTATAATTCGGGTTCTTTTTTCCCACATGCATCACCTTGCACTTGCTCACATTAAAAGTCATCTGCCATACTTTTCAAGTATGGACTTTAGGTTTGCTTTTCTGGAGGAAGTGTAGACAAGTGACAGTGTCTAGCAGTAACAGACGTTTCTTGAGGAGGAAGGGATTTCTAGAAATTCTGTCAAACCTTTGGCGTTTGTTCCAAAGAGTGCCTTGTAGATCAAACATAGCATTTGATTGGTAGCCAGCGTATTTCCTTCAGTGTAGGTGAAATTCTGTCATAAAGACCCAGTCCAGAAATAAGTCTGGAGGAGTTGAATGCGTGTTTTCAGTTTGTGTTAATTTTGGTATATAGGGAGTTGCAATAGTCTAGTTGAGGGAAGAGTGTCACTTACACCAGGATTCTGAAGTCTTCTTTCAGAAGGGAGGATCTGATTGCTCGTAGTTGTCTGAATCTTAAGAAGAACTTATTGCTCAGGGTCGCTATCTGTTTTTTGAAGGAGAGGGCCGAGTCGAGGATGACCCCTAGGGCTTTAGTAGCACCGTCAATTTTTATGGTTTCGCCAGTGGTTAGTACAATGGGGAAGTTCGGCATAGTGTCCCCGAACCAGATTATATTTGTTTTTTGCTTATTCAAGCTGAAGAAGTGGCTGCAAGCCCATTTGTCGATGTATGTGACATAGTACTTGATTTTCTATTGGAGGGTGGCATTCAAATGATAACCATCTTGCTGCTGGCATGTTGCCAGATGTGTCAGTTAAGTGCTCAATTTCTTCTGATTCTTACAAATAATTAATATAATCTCAAGGAACAAGAATATAGCTGAATTATTGTTGCTTTGTGAATTGAGTGCTATCTCTGAACAGAAATTTAAAACTTGTAAAAAAAGAGATAGAAAAGGAATAAAGGTATAAATAAAATTAAAATATCACGAGTTATTTTAGACCCCAGTGAAAGACGCCAAAAGTTTAGCAAATGTTTGGGTGTTTTGAGGTCTATTTCCTCGTGTTTTATTTCACAATTGTGACCATATATTTTTGTATTATTTGCTGGGTTCTTCATTATTTCAGCTTGTTTTTCCCTCAATTATTTTTCACTGTGTTCTCATTAGCACATCAGAATAACATCTTGGATGTTATTCTGATCAGTCAATCGTTGCATAAAATGGGTTGAATCCCGTAAATAGAAAAAAACTGAAGAAACTAAAGGAAGCAAAAATTTGTCAGTATACATAGACAGAGGTTCCAGAAGAGAATTGTTGCTAGAAACAATTGGTCATCCAGGAGAATTGACATGGGCTTTATTTATTTTGGGCAGCAGATAGAACACTGGTATCTGAGGATGTTTAATACCTAACAAATCAGCCTTATGCTTAGTTAGAATCCCCTTGTCGAGACCTTGTTGAATTAACTCACTAATAAGTAGCTGTAATTGGGGTGTAGGGTCATTGGAAATTTCCTTGTAATCTGTATCAATCAATAATTGTCTCAAAGCTTCAGCTTCATAGTCTGCATGGTTCAAAATCACAACGATCCCTCCCTTACCCACACGGCAGATGACTATATCACTATTATTCTTCAGGGAGGAAATAGATTGTGTCCTATCATTGCACAGTTGCAGAATTTCAATCAATTTCTTCTGAAATTTTTTAACATCAATTAAAAACAAATCTTTATACATACTAACAGTGGGACTATGGGGTGTTAGAGCAACTCAGGTTGAATGATTTTGTACCACTGAAGGGTCTACCATAGATAAGGAATGGTATTCAAAAAAAGTCTTTTAAATGAATACAAAAGAATCTCTCAAGAATGGTGCGGACCTGAAATTAGTTTAAACGAGATTGTATTGCCTTCCTTTGGACCTGCCTGTCCCTCGCTGATATCTCTTTTTGCCTCACTTGTCTAAAAAAACATCATCTGATCTTGAACTGTTGCAGACTACTTCTGAATTGACCTATTTTAGATTGTGTTTCTTTCAACTGCTTATCAAGCTCCTCCGTTGTGACACCTACATTTAACTCATTCAATTGAACATCCAATTCAGCTTGTATAGATTCCATGACTGAATGTGTTTTCTCTATTATAAGCACCATTAAATCCAATTAGCACTTGTTCAAGATATATGACACTTGGACAAAACTTCTTTATCATCCAAAAATACCTTTGGAGCTATAGGAATCCAGAGTCCACAAGGGGCAAACACCTTTTTACAGCATTCTAATAAAGTTCCACCATGTAATTATGCCCTTACTTGTCATTTAGAAATATTCAAAAATTCATATATGAGGGAAGCCACTGCTTGCCCCAGGATTGGTAGCATAGAATGTTTCTACTAATTGGGTTTCTGCCAGGTACTGTGACCTGGATTGGCCAATGTTGGAAACAGGATACTGGGCTAGATGGACCATTGGTCTGACCCACTATGGCTATTCATATGTTCTTATTGAAAATGTCAGCCAGCAGAGCCGTTATAACTTCACTAAGTTTTTTTAGTACACTCAGATGTATGCCAACTGGACTCATTGCTTTGCCTACCTTTAGTTTAGCCAGCTCCTCACGAACACAGTCCTCTGAAAATTGTTCAGAGACTACCATCTCTCCATTCCTATTTTTGTTTGTCTTCTGTGGCCATACTCCCAGCTCTTCAGCTGTGTACACAAAACAGAAATGTCCCTAGTGGGCTCACTATCTAAGTGTTGTACCTGGGGCAATGGAGGGTTAATTGACTTTCCCAGGGTCACAAGGAGCTGCTGTGGGAAATGAACCCAGTTCCTCAGGATCTCAGTTTGCTGTATTAACTGTTAGGCTACTCCTCCCTTTTACATAGCCTACATATTTGTACTCTGTACTCTGTCTACTATTAGTATAGGCATTTGCTTCTTTGCTCTCTCCTTAGTATTGTCTATTCATGCTCTCTGGGGGATATATATATATAGTAGCATCTATCCCCCTAATAACCAAACTAACGGAAGGAATGGTAACTAAACAACTAACTGATTACTTAAATAAGTTCTCAATACTCCATGACTCCCAATCAGGTTTTCGTGCTAACCACAGTACTGAAACAGTACTAGTCACTCTCATGTTCAAATTTAGACAACTAATCGCTACTGGCAATAACATACTACTTCTACAATTCGACATGTCCAGCGCTTTCGATATGGTCGACCACAGTATTCTACTACATCTCCTCGAATATTTCGGAATCGGAGGCAATGTTCTTAACTGTTTTAAAGGATTCCTAACCACAAGATCGTACCAAGTGACATCCAACTCAACTACATCTGCCACATGGACACCTGAATGTGGAGTTCCACAGGGATCCCCCCTCTCGCCGACTTTATTCAATCTAATGATGATACCTCTGGCTAAACTACTATCCAACCAACACCTCAACCCATATATATACGCAGACAACGTAACGATTTACATCCCATTCAAACAGGAGCTACAAGAAATTTCCAACGATATCAACAAAAGTCTACACATCATGCACTCATGGGCGGACGCATTCAAGCTCAAACTCAATGCAGAAAAAACCCAATGCTTAATACTCACTTCTCAACACAATATGAACAAATTCACCATCATAAACACACCAAATCTGACACTCCCTATATCGGACACCCTAAAAATCCTAGGAGTGACCATCGACCGTCATCTAACACTTGAGAGTCATACGAACAACACAACCAAGAAGATGTTCCACTCAATGTGGAAATTAAAAAGAGTAAAACAGTACTTCCCAATGACAGTCTTCTGTAAGTTGGTACAATCAATGGTGCTCAGCCACCTGGACTACTGTAATGCACTATACACTGGCTGTAAAGAACAAACAATCAAGAAACTCCAAACAGCCCAGAACACAGCAGCCAGACTTATATTCGGAAAAAGCAAAATATGAAAGTGCTAAACCATTGCGAGCAAGGCTACACTGGCTCCCACTCAAAGAACGCATTACGTTTAAGATTTGTACACTAGTTCACAAAATCATCCATGGAGACGCCCCAGCGTATATGTCAGACCTGATAGACTTACCGACAAGGAACGCCAAAAGATCAGCCCGCACATTCCTTAATCTTCATCTCCCAAGCTGCAAAGGTTTAAAATACAAACTTACACATGCAGCAAACTTCACCTACTTGAGTGCCAAGCTATGGAACGCACTGCCGCAAAACCTAAGAGGGATCTACGAATTAACAAACTTTTGAACATCACTGAAGACCCATCTTTTTAAAAAGGCATACCATACAGAATAACAATTACAAATGTATACATCTCCCACATCTTTACTCAGATCTATTCTTATAATATTTGCTTGCTTTAAACTCTAATACGTTATTCAACATCTTTATATAACAATAAGTGATTACGTTCTAATCTATCACCACCAAGATTGATTATTGTAAGCCACATTGAGCCTGCAAAGAGGTGGGATAATGTGGGATACAAATGCAATATATATATATATATATATATATATATATATATATATATATATATATATATATATATATATATATATATATATATATATGACTACATACCAATTTGCAGCTGGGAAAGAGGTTTTCACTGTTATATAATTGACTACACATTCTCCTTTCCCTTGATCACTATATGGAAAAAGCCATTGGTCAATCAGAGGAAGCTTAAGACCCCTTTTACTAAGCCGTGTAAGCATCTATGCACGCCCAACGTGCACCAATTTGGAGTTACCGCCCAGCTACCATGTGGCTCTTCCAGTAATTTCATTTTTGGTGCGCGTCCGATACGCACGTCTGAAAAATCATTTTTATTTTCCAGCGCACGTCTGCTATGCATGCCAAGTGGCATTTGGCGCGGGTGTAGGTCATTATCGCCCAGTTAACGCATGAGACCTTATCGCTAGGTCAATGGCTGATGGTAGGGTCTCAGACCCAAAATGGACGTGTGACAATTTTTATTTTGCCACACATCCATTTTCGGCAAAAAGTTTAAAAAGGCATTTTTTGCAGGCACGCTGGAAAATGGATCTGTATGTGGCCAAAACACATGCCTACACTACCGCAGGCCATTTTTCAGCACACCTTAATAAAAGGACCTCTTAAGTTCAATCAAAGTTCTCTCTAAATTGTGCGGGAGTCCTCAAACCAAATGACTGCCAGTGGGACATGATGTTTCACTACTGAGCTTTTAATTGCTAGGGACAGGCAGGTCCTCTGGAGTCCTGCAGAACTTGTCTGTCCCTTGCTATTGAAAATGTGATCTTGAAACAGCATTCCCACTGGCAGGAATGCTGGCAGAGGACTCCCACACAGCTTAAAGGGAGTGTTGGGTTTGATGCATACTTAGTCTTTATGCAGCCTAACCAACTATGAAACAGCCACACCAAGAAAACTTACAGGAGGAAACTGCAAGAGTTTTCTTATGGTTTAACCTCCCCCTTCCCCTATATTAAATATGAAATGAAACCTTAAAAAGGTTATAGAATTAAATAGGTTCTCTTTGAGGAGTGTCAAGTTGTCACATTAGTTTAAATTGTTCTAATTATATCTGCAGGGAGTTGTCAATGTCTTGGTAATTTATTCAATAACTTGGAACATTTTCTTTGTTTATTCTTAGTATAACCTGGAGGAGAGATTATTTCTGAGTATATGAAATATAGAATTTACACAGTGGCATATTTGGTAGCTAAGCATTTTGAAAGTACAATAGATCAGTAGACTAAAAGTGATTGACAGTTATATAATTATGCAGTCTTTCTAATAGAAGCATTGCAAAGCAATAACACATTGCATACGTAAAGTGATATTGAATTTGATTTCAAGTCTCAAATGCTATATAAATAGAAATACTTAATGCTAATATACAGTGGTTAGTTCGGGGATATAATGGTAGAAATATTTTATATTATAAAATATATTAAAATCAATGTATTATGTATTTTTCATTTTAAACTGTAGCTGGATATGAACTGATTTATTGTATTCTACCTCCAGAGTATATGATTCAAACTAAGCAGCTGAAAAGTGCAGCCTTACAATCCTTCTGTATAGCTGTCTGTTAATATTACACTTGTTGGTTAGCAAGATCAACTGTGTCTGTGCTTTCCGAGTGATCTTGCGGATTTGAATACTCTTCCTAAATATTAAATGCAAGAATGAAGATGCTTGGTTACCTATCCTCTTAAGGTTATGGTCATTTGAGCAGTATGGATTTCTATGAGTAAGAGGCTGGGTCATGGTCTGGTATATGACCAAGGCTCCAGAAGTGGGAAATGAAGGACAGCCAATCCAAGTTTATACTTTGAAACGTATGTGAGACTTGACACGGCAAACGTGTTTCAGCATACGTGATGTCTGTTTTAGGAGTCTGCTGATTTCAAAATAAAAAAAAAAGGATGATGCTGGTAGAGGACTGGGAGCAATGTATAGCTCTTTAAAAAGACCATTTATATATAAATAATGTGCAGTCACAGTGCTGAAACAACTTTGCACTACAGCTAGTGGTGTCGCCGGGCAATCGTGAGTGACCTGAGGTAGCACTGCCCGGTGACACCAATAGCTCTAGTGCAAAATCATTTCAGCACTGTGACAGCACATTATTTATATATAAATGGTCTTTTTATAGACCTATACATTGCTCCCAGTCCTCTACCAGCATCATCCTTTTTTTGATTTCCAAATCATCAGGCTCCTAAAGCAGACATTGTGTATGCCGAAGCACAGTTGCCGTGACGAGTCTCATCTATGTTTCAAAGAATAAACTTGGATTGGTTGAACCAGAGGTCGGTCTAGCTGTCCTCCATTTCCCACTTCTGGATCTCTTGTTGGCTTTTCCGTGGGATTTTTTTCTGTGTTCAGTTACCGCCTGGTTCCTGGTATATGACCAAACAGGAAGAACAGCTATAATCACCTACAGTCTGGAAGCAAGTAATAAGAGATATTGAAAAGCACAAGATTCTTTAGATACAAACTGGATCAGGAAGAGCTGCCAAAGGTTGTATCAAGAGACTTTTATTCCCAGGGCTCCAGACCTTGACTTTGAGCCCCTTTTCTGGTCCTTCATTCTACTGCTTTGAGGTCCCATGTTAACTGTGAAATAACCAGTTAGTACACAGTAAGACTAGCTGGCTAATTCTTCCACACCCACTGTCCACCCATGCCACTCTCCCTGGAAGAAAAACAGCTAAAATAAATTCAGCAATGTGCAGTTTAACATGCAAAAACAGGGAAACTACTACAAAATGCCTTAATGTAGGCATACGGAAGCCTATTTCTCACATTAACTGCACGCTAATGAAAGGTCTCCCTAGTTCTTAATAGTTGGGGTCAACAATAACACATCTTAATGATAGTCCACATTGATAACTTCCCCTAACCCCCTAATCTTGTAAAAGTTGTGAAAAATTGTGTGTGCATGTTTGGGCATGTACCCAATTTGTACATTAGTTTAATTAAATAACAAGTTAATTAGCACCAATAATTGGCTTTTTAACAAGCAGTTATTGGCACTAACTAAATTTAATTGCACTTTACATGTGTAAATTTAGGTGCAGGATCCACACTTCAATTTTACATGTGATTTGAAAATGAGAGGGTAATTTATTTATACCCCACATTTTCTGACTAGTGTAGGTTCAATGTAGCTTACAGTTAACTCAATGTGTCTTACAGTCATGGGCAGAATGGGGATATTTTTCATTAACACATGCTATTAATATTAATTTGGATTTTGTTCACACATTTTAGTAGCTGAAGGTGAGTTATATTCAGGTACACTGGATATTTTTCTGTTTGAGAAAGGCTCACAATCTAAGTTTGTACCTGAGGCAACAGAGGGTTAAGTGATTTGCCCAAGATCACAAGGAGCAGCAGTGGGATTTGAACTGGCCACCTCTGGATTGCAAGACCAGTGTTCTAACCACTAGGCCACTCCTGTTGTTATAGAATAATGGGAATAAGTACCTACTATAGGCACATACATTTATACTACATTTCAGTCGCTGCAAATGGCCGCACCTAAAGTTAAGCATGATTCCCCGGTGTAAGCGCTATTCTATAAACCATGCCTAAATTTACATGCAGCTTATAGAATACCAGTTTTCCTAGCACACATATATAGAATCTATCTTAAGTCTTTGATTATTTATTTTACTGCATTTGTATCCCACATTTTCCCATCTCTTTGCAGGCTCAATGTGGCTTACATTATGCCATAATGGCGATCGCCATTTCCAGAAGAAGAAATACAGAATATTATTGCATTTAGAGTATAGACAATATAAAAGAAATTAGAAGTAAATAAATATACAAATCGTTTTAGGTATACGAGAGCAAGGGAATATGTAACATTCAATAATGACTAAGCTTTATAATGTTAGATACATTTTTTTATCTTCAATACCTGCATCAGTTTCTAGCTTAGAGATCTTGGGTGTCTCCGAATCTTTTTCCGTAAAGCTGTAGGCTATACTTTTTTGCATTCTACCATTAGTATGTAATGTGACTGTATGTTGTCCTGATTTCTTTGGTTCTTTCGTATCTTTGAAGAGTATCCTCTGTGAGTGGGTTTCATCCCACAATTTAGTGGGCTTGGAAGAAGGTGTCAGCTTTTATTTTAGTTTCTAAAACTAGGAAATGGTCAATACTCAGATCCTTAACCGCATGATCCTACCCATACAACCTGCATAGGGTGAACCACACCAGATCCATTCAATTATACTCCCCCAGTACCTCTGTTACTGATGATAATACACTTCAGGAAATTATGTACCAAAAAAATCAAAATAATGCAGTGTATTAAACAGACAAGTATTTGCAGTAGTTTAGAAAAATATGCAGGTACTTGGCTTTCTGTCAGCTCTAGCTCACCAATCCAGCATCTTCCCGTTAGCCACGTGAACAATGATGTTCAGCAGCACTATAACAGAAATCCTGAGGTTACTGGCAATCATAAAATAGTTTACCTATCAATGTTTTTGGAAGGTTGACAAATGGCTACCAGGCTTCAGCTCAGCTAGACTTTAGTAAAGAGTTGTGTTACCAAAGATTAGGTACAGCTAATATAGATTACTACTACTTATCATTTCTATAGCGCTACTAGACGTACGCAGCACTGTAAACTTGAACATGAAGAGACAGTCCCTGCTCGACAGAGCTTACAATCTAATCAGGACAGACAAACAGGACAAATAAGGGATAAGGGAATTACTAAGGTGGGGATGATAAAAACAGACATGGGTACTATACAAGTGAAGAGGGGTTAGGATTTAAAAGCAACACATAATATATGCTATCTGTATTAGCTGTACCTAATAGAGCTGCAAGCTGAGAAATGGGGATGCCACTGCTTCTCCTTCAAATCTTAGCCAAGTCACTTAACCCTCCATTAAGTCAGGTACAAAACTTAAATTGTAAGCCCTTCAGGGACAGGAAAATACCTACTGTTCCTGAATATAACTTGCCTTGAGCTATTACTGAGAAAACTGTGATCTAGATTCAAATCAAATAGCCAATACCAGGCATACTGAAGTAAGGAGCCTCTGCATTTTTCTCATCCTCCCACACCTCACAAACAAGAGAGAGGGCCCCCACCCTGTGTGGTTTTATGTCATGCCCTTCATCAGGAGAACATTGTTGTGATATTTCAGTGTATGTATCGTTTATGTATATATGTGTGTATGTATGTATTTATACATACATACATATATTTATGTATACATGCATACAATATTGCCGGAGAACGTGGTGAAGGCGGTTAGCTTAGCAGAGTTTAAAAAGGGGTTAGACGGTTTCCTAAAGAACAAGTCCATAAACCACTACTAAATGGACTTGGGAAAAATCCACAATTCCAGGAATAACATGTATAGAATGTTTGTACGTTTGGGAAGCTCGCCAGGTGCCCTTGGCCTGGATTGGCCGCTGTCGTGGACAGAATGCTGAGCTCGATGGACCCTTGGTCTTTTCCCAGTGTGGCATTACTTATGTACTTATAATACAAAAGCATTACAAATGTCACTCAGGACCTAAAGAGAAAGTCTACATACTATAATAGCAGCATAATTTCCACAAGTCATATAACAAGCACCTACTTAGGAAAACACAGCACCACAAACATTGCAATGTGTCCAGATTTAATTGTTTCCTAGTATACAGTATTCAATTTCCATTTTTTTTTTACTATGTCTATCTACAGCTTGCCAGTTCTTTTCCTCACTCTGGTTCTCCTATTTCACTTCATATCTCCTGTTTCACTTTGTCTTATTTCCCAGTCTCTCACTAATTCTATCCTCTTTCTTCCTCCCCCATCCAACATCTGCCCTTTTTCTCTTCTCCCCTCTTCATTCAGCATATGAACTCTTTCTTTGCACCTTTTCTTTCCATATTTCCATCCAACATCTGTCCCCTCTTTCTCTATCCCATTTTCTATTCAGCATCTGTCCTCTCTCTCTCCCCTTCCACACAGTCTGACCTCTTTCACTCCTTCCTCCATTCATCATCTGATCCTTCTCTCTCACCACTTCCATTCAAAGTGTGGCCGCTCTCTCTACCTAGTTCCACACGGAGTCTGTCCTCTTTTACTCCCCAGTTACATGCAGAGTCTGGCCTCTCTCTCTATATATTTCTATTCAGCATCTGCCCTCTTTCTCTGGTCCCTTTCATCCAGCATCTGGCCCCTCTCTATCCCCTCTTCCATCCAAAGCCTAGTGCCTCTCTTTCCCCATTTCTACCCAGAGTCTGTCCTCTTTTTATCCCCCTTCCGTCCAGCATCTGGCCCCTCTCTCCCCCCTCAATTCCATCCATTTGGACCCCCATAGAACTTTAGATCCGGCCATTCAATTGTATCATGATTTATTGTCGAAAGATCTGAAGCAGCTGGAGTTTGAATTAAGTACAACTTACAAGAATAATTTATCTTTGGAGCAAAAACAAGCCCTGATTACACTGAGAGATGATCAAACTCTGGTTGTATTAAAAGCTGATAAGGGCAGTGCAATGACAGTTCAAAGTGTAAAACAATATAGACAAGAATCTGCAAGACATCTAGCTAATCACATTGCATATTCTATACTTCCATCTGATTCCCTTATTGAGATTCAGGATAATATTTATAGTTTGGTTACACGAGCATTTTTGCAAAATATGATCACACAGAAGGAGATGGCCTAGAGAGTGCCCCATCCTGAGGAAAGAATATACTCATTTTCAGGGTGCACAACACTCAGAGCAGGCTTGATTATACTTTTGGGTCAGAAAGTCTTTTTGGTAAAGCACATACTGTGGACATAAAGCATTGTTGGATCTCAGATCATGCAATGGTTGTCTAGTTGCTAGGGTATAAGGAGTGCACACCTTTGTGGTACATGACTAGAGGTTTGATAGGTGATAGTCTCTTTCAACAATTTCTTCTGGCGAAATGGCAACAGTTAGTTTGTTAATATAAACTAGCAACATGTGGACAAGCCTGGGCTGACCTGGGAACTGCAAGAGCGGCCCAAAGAGGAGAAATAACATCTTATACTGTTCAAAAAAGCAAGAAGATTAATAATCTGACAGCACTGAGTTGTTACATGGGCAGTACATCCAAACCCTTGAGGAAGCTGTGGCATCATATGAAATCCCCTGAGGAAGCCGAATGGTGAAACGGGTCCCCATTGGGATTATTGGGGACCATCCAACTGCCCCAGATCACCCTAAAACTAAGTCAATCTCTTCAGCGACATATATATATGCTTTATACAGAAGCAGAAATTGAATACATTATAATGTTACTTAATGACAAGATTATTTTTTACAAAAAAACTTTTTTTCATAAAACTAATCAACGGTTTTGGTTGGGGGTTTTTCTGACCGATGATAGAAGCTGTGAACTGTGGTTTGAATGTCGTGATATCTTACTAAGGAGACATTCTATTGATACCAGTCATCTGAGGTCTTTTCCTCACCATTCTGTTGTGGTGTTGAATTGTAGTGATTTGGCTTTTCACTCTGTGTTTTTGATTGAGTTAATATGGACATAAAAATGTATGCTAAAATATTGCCCACTCGATTGGTGGCCATAGTTTCTAGGCTGGTGAGAGATTATTATTATTATTATTATTATTATTTGTTACATTTGTACCCCACATTTTCCCAGCTTTTGCAGGCTCATTGTGGCTTACATACAACCGTTAACGGTGTTTGCATTCATACATAGTATAAATGAATGCAAACTGATATTGTGGTATAATGAGGTATATGTATGGTAGGAAACAGTTAAACATAACAGCTATTGCACAGGAATGCTGGCAGCTATGGAAGCAATACATTCAGAAGAACTGGAGACAATGGCAGTGAGCTTTGTTCTTGAGAAGGTATTTCACATGATGCCATTGGACTACATGAGGATAGCCTTAAAGCATTTTGGTTTTTCAGGGTCTATACTGGATCAGATATAAGTACTCTACAAAAATCTCAGAGTTTGAGTTTTGGTGAATGTGGAGTTGTCTAATACCTCAAATTCTATAGAATAAGCCACAAGTTAGGTGCCAATTTGGTGTGCAACTTTTTGGCACTAAAATGGAAGGTAAACACCAGTACAGGGGTAAATGGCAGTTATTTGTGTAACTGCAGTTAGGTGCTATTCAATAAGTTCATGCCTAAGTGCTTTAGAGACCCTTTTTTACTAAGCTGTGGTAAAAGGAGCCCCGCTCTAGTGGTGGTAGCCGTTTTTGCCGCGCACTCAGTCCCGTTTTACTGCAGTGGGTAAAAGGCTGAAAAAGAAATGGTCATGCAGTAAGATTGCACTTACCATGTGGCCATGGGGGGGGGGGGGGGGGGAAGCACTTACCGCCATCCATTGAGATGGCAATAATGGCTCCTGCGCTAATCCAACTGTAACCTCTGCAGTAAAAAATAGGGATCTATTTTCTCTAGCGCTGGAAATGGCATGCTGGGGGGTGGAACTACCATTGGTGCCTGCATTGGGCTGGCAGTAGTTCTGGATTGCAGAAGCAAGAAGTAGGAAAGGTAGGCTCTTCTAAAAGCCGGAGGAGACATCTATAAAGAAACAATTCTTTATTACAAATGAAGTGACGACTCAACACAGCTGTGTTTCGGCGCTAGCTCGCGCCTTCTTCAGGAGTCTGTTCTGACAGTGGAAGTTTATACGTTATGTGAAAGTTTTTTTGTAACAAACTATCGACTTTACACAATCAGCTATACATCATAAGCAGGGGCGTATCTGGAATCCGGCGGTAGGGGGGGCCAGAGCCAGAGAGAGGGTGCACATTTTGCCTCCCTCCCTCCCCCGCTGCTTACTTTTGCTGGCGGGGGGCCCCAACCCCCGCCAGCCAAGGTCCGACCCGCAGTCTTCATATTTCGTCTTCCTCCGACTCCTCCGTAGCCATGCTGTAAGTAACGCTGCTGATTCGTTGAATCCAGTTCGGAGTCTGATGTCGCAGCACGTTGTATGCGCGTACAACGTGCTGCGACGTCAGACTCCGAACTGGATTCAACGAATCAGCAGCATTACTTACTGCATGGCCACGGAGGAGTCGGAGGAAGACGAAGTATGAAGACTGTGGGTTGGACCTCGGCTGGCGGGGGGTAGGGCCCCCGCCAGCAAAAGTAAGCAGCGGGGGAGGGTTGACGGTGGGGAGGGGGGCCAGGGCGAAATCTGCGGGGGCCCAGGCCCCTGTGGCCCCACGCAGATACGCCCCTGATCATAAGACTCCTGAAGAAGGCGCCGAAACACAGCTGTGTTGAGTCGTTGTCACTTCGCTTGTAATAAAGAACTGTTTCTTTATAGACGTCTCCTCCGGTTTTTAGAAGAGCCTACCTTTCCTACTTCTTTCTTCTGCAACCTTTTACATAGGAACCAGTGTATCTCCACCCCTTTGGGGTGGTTTTCTTTGCTCAGTAGTTCTGGATTGCCATATGGTAAGTCTGCAGTGAGCTTACCGCTGCTTGGTGAAAGGGCCCCTAAACGCTTAACTGTTAGGAAGGAGTGCACAATTGTGCTCTAACAATTATACCTGCCTTTAACAAGGCATAAGTGATAGCACCTAAATGTTGGCACGCAAATGCAGACTTATGCTCTATTATTTAATGGAATCTGGGTGCCCAGTTGCTGTTTAGTTAGTTATCATATTTATTAAAAAAGATTTATATCCCCCATCATCTCCAACAATGATACATATACAACAAAATAAAACAACAAACACATAATTTTAAAATAGTAATCTAAATTAAAAAAAACAAATCTAATCATGTATTACATCTCAATGTACTGTCAGACTTCTCACTTGGGAAAAATTTGTGCAAAATAATGTGCTGTAAGTCATTTTCTGAAAGCTCAATAGGATGATGCATTGCAGACTGAGTCAAGTTAAAACTTTCCATAAGGTTGGCCCTGAAATTGTATAAAGATACTCTCGATAAATATTACACTTATTCGGGGCCGATATTCAGCTTGTGGGAGGCAGCTCGCATAAGTGCTGAGGTCAGCGCAGACCCTGGATATTCAATGCCAAGCCATTTCCAGTGACTGGTCTGGCGCTAGCTTAACTGATTAATGCATATTCAGTGCTGGCTGGTTAAGTTAATAGTGGGTAAAGATAGGACTGCTATATATGCAGTCCGATTTGTCCGCTAAACTTAGCTGGTCAGCACTGAATATTGCTAGTTATTGTGCAATATAGAGGAGTATAATTGAACGTCGCCGGCAAAATAGATTGCCGGCAATCTAATTTGGCGGTGGCGCAACAGCTGGCCGGAACAGTATTTTCGAAAAAAGATGGCCGGCCATCTTTTTTTTCGATAATACGGTTTAGCCCAGCCAAATGGCAGAGTTCGCCGGGTTTGAGATGGCTGGTTTTGTTTTTCAGCGATAATGGAAACAAATGCTGGCGATCTCAAACCCGGCCAAATCCAAGGCATTTGGTCGTGGGAGGAGCCAGCATTTGTAGTGCACTGGTCCCCCTGACATGCCAGGACACCAACCGGGCACCCTAGGGGGCACTTCTAAAAATGTTTAAAAAATATACAAATACCTCCCAGGTGAATAGTTCCCTTACCTTGGTTTTCTGAGCCCCCCAAATCCCCCCCCCCAAAACCCACTCTCCACAACTCTACACCACTATCATAGCCCTTATGGGTGAAGGGGGGGCACCTACATGTGGGTACAGTGGGTTTGGGGGGGGTGGAGGGCTCAACACTTAGCACCACAAGTGTAACAGGTAGGGGGGGCATAGACCTGGGTCTACCTGCCTGAAGTGCACTGCACCCATTAAAAACTGCTCCAGGGACTTGCATACTGTTGTCAGTGAGCTGGGTATGACATTTGAGGCTGGCATACAGGCTGGCAAAAAAGGTTTTTATTTTTATTTTTTTAGTGTGGGAGGGGGTTGGTGACCACTGGGGGAGTACGGGGAGGTCATCCCCCATTCCCTCCGGTGGTCATCTTGTGAGTTGGGGCACCATTTTGAGGCTTGGTCGTGAAAATAAAAGGACCAAGTAAACCTGGCAAAATACTGCTTAATGCCGCTTTTTTTTTCCATTATCTGCGAAAGCCAGCCATCTGGTAGCCACGCTCATGCCCGCCAATGTCCCACCTTTGCTATGCCGCCGACACGCCCCCTTGAACTTTCGCTGGCTCGGCGATGCTGTCAAAAAAGCAGTTTTCGATTATACGGATTTCGCTGCTTTTGAGAGATCGCCGGCCATCTCCCGATTTATGTTGGAAGATGCCCGGCGATCACTTTTAAAAATAAGCCTGATAGCCAGTTAACTTCTTGGTGCTGACCACGAATATTCAGCAGAGATAATTGGTTATTGGTTATCTCATGCTGAGTATTCATGGTTAGGCACAGAAATGCTATTTATCCAGTCAGCGGCCATTTCTGGCTGGTTAAATAGCTTTGAACTGGGGGGCGGGGGGGGGGGGGGGGGGGGGAGTAAGTCTAAATGAAGGTGCCTCCAGCAGTCCATTATTAGCAGATCGTAATGGACATGGATTATAGATTTTCAAAAGGGAAGGAATGCAAAATGGAACATCGTCATGCAGAGCTTTAATTATCAATGTAAGAATTTTAAAAATAAATCTTGAACTGAATAGGTAATCAAGGACATTTAAACTTACCAATCAAGCATACAGCAGTATTACCTGGAGAGCATGCAAAGATTTCTGAGTCAAACCAAGAAAAAGTCTATTACAGTAATTAAATAATGGGGGGAGGGGAAATGCTTGGACAACAGTTCTAAAATTATTAGAACTCAAGAATTCATATAAATGATGTGAAATCTTAAGTGTAGAAAACACTTTTTGAACAACAGCTTTTATATGTGACTTCATCAATAAAGTTGAGTCTAATATTACACCCAAACAGTGTAACTCCTTCATAGTGGGAATATTAGTCCCATCAAATGAGAAAGAAATTGGGGCATCATCATCAAAAGAACTAGAAAGAAACAAAATGTGAGCCTTGGTAAGGACTGAACAAACCTTGTTTACTGACAACCAGTTAAGGTTCTCAGATAAAAAAAAAGCAAGAGAGTCAGAAAGTGATTTTTTAATGGGGAAAAAAGCCATGCCATCAGCATAAAAATTATAATTTACTCCCAGACAACCTAAGACACCACAAATAGGTGACATGTAAATGTTGAAAAGTAGAGCAGATAATGACCAACCTGAGGAACACCTGAATGAATATTTTCTAAAATACTATCTTAGTGCACAGATTTTTGGCACCTAACTTTTAGCACCCCTCATAAAATTATTCCCATAATGTAGAGATACACTGTGGTACCCAGAAAGCCTGTCCCTAGTTCCCAACTTTACTTATGTGTGCACGAAACTATGAGGGAGTCTATAAGACACTGCCACTTCTCATTAGGAACACTCCCTCACAGTGCCAGACCCACCCAAGGGGGGAGTGATCCAGGAGGGATGGAGCCAGGAAGGCATGACCCAGGAAGTATAAAAGACTGGGCCAGAGCTAGGTTAAGGAAGCCCAGAGGGAAGCATCAAAGCAGATGCCTCCACCCTGAAGCTGAGAAACTGCAACCACTATGTTCAGGCAGGCCCAGTTCAGCTTGGAACTTGGAATAATTTGTGTTTTCAGCTTCAGGCCAGCCTTGTGTGCCTGCTAGAGACTATGCTGATAACTTTGAATCCAAGGACCAGGCCAGAGACCAGTAAGAACTACTGCTGAGAGAAAGACATTCATGTATGCTGGGGCACTGCAGAAGCAGGCCACCCATGGCCATTGTTGTATTGCAGAACTAGTTGGTTTTTTTTCCTTTCCTTTCTTGTGAAGTGAACAGATCTTTGGGATCTTGCCAGGTATTTGTGACCTGGATTGACCACTGTTGGAAACAGGATGCTGGGCTTGATGGACCTTTGGTCTGTCCCAGTGTGGCAATACTTATGTACTTATGTAGCTCTTACCTGATACCTTTAATAAATATTATTTGTTTCACCAGAAGTTGCTGAATGTGTGTGGCTTTATGGCCCACTCTTGCTCACGTTACTACAGAAACCTTTGGCAAGATCAGCAGATTCATGGGCTAGAGGTAGGAATGAGCAAAATAAGGAAATCCTTTGAAAACAACTTATTAGTGATGCTTTGAAATCCTCTAACACCATTTCAGTGAATTTGCTGTAATTTCTGTTCTTAATGTGAATTATGGGAAATCATCTGCTATGAGCAGAGTAAGGGGGCAGAAGCTCTTTGGCTCCTTCAGCCATACACATCTTGCTGCTATGCCTCCCCCACTCCACCTTCTCCTTTCTCATTTCAACGCTTGCAAGCTATACTTGTAGAAAATTGCTTATATTCCTCTAACCCCGTCATTCTAGGTGATTTTGATATGCATTTTTACGAACCTGCTTCACCTTTTAGTAAAGCTCTCTTTGATCTGGTTAATGATCTACATTTAACTTTATCCACCATAGGCCTGCATACATACCGCAGACCATACTCTGCATACTGTTTTAACCTCACCATAGTCCACACATCATCTACTCTTTCTCTTCATTCATAATTCCTTGGTCAGACCACCAACTAATTACTTTCACCTGTGTAAATCATAGTATTCATAGAAAACTCCAGAAAAAAACATCAACATATACCCCCTAATTCTGTAAAAGTCGTCAAAAATGGCACATACAAATTTGGGCATGCCCAATTTAATTAAATAAGTTAATTAGCATCAATAATTGGCTTTTTAACAAGCAGTTATTAGCACTAATTAAATTTAAATGACTTTTACTTAGGTAAATTTAGGCATGAGATCCACACCTAAAATTTAAGTGTTATTTTAAAAAGGGGGCGTGGAAATGGAAGGGTCATGGGTGGAACGGGGAAGTTCCTAATATTAACACACGTTGTGAATAACGGGGATGAGGTGCGTGCATTTGCACCATGTTTTAGTTGATACAAATGGCCACGCGTTCAGTTAGGTGTGATTCCTGGGCATAAGCGCTATTCTATAAACTGTGCCTAACTTTAATCATGGCTAACAGAATAACACTTTTTTGGCACCATGTATAGAATCTAGTCCTTTGGTACCTTAGTAGGCTGACTCCTGAACCTTTGGACCTACATTTACAACTCAACACAGAGGCTGGTGTATGGGCATTTCATCACCGAGCCAGTTCATCACATGAAACTTCATTACCATGGACATTTCATCACATGACACTTCATCATATATTCAAGCTAAATGTATTCAAATTATATGTATTGAAAAATTACAGCAAATAGGGAGGGGAGAGAGCATGCTAGCACACATCTGTGCCTATTGTTTTGCACCTAGATGAGTTTTGCTAAAACTTCTTACATACAAAATGCACAATTTATATAGAAATATACTTCTACATATTTAAAAGCTCTTTTACTATCTCTTTTTCTCTTTTACTTATCGCACATTTAAAGCAACAATTAATGTGTGGTACATGCAAAGCTTGTGCAGTAAATGCAGGTGATGTGAATCTGTCCTGCATTAACTGCACAGGACACACAGTTAACACACAGCTTCCGGATTACATGCCTAGGCCGGTAACGCAGTGGCCGAATGTTAACATTCAATAGTCTAGTTACCCGTGGCAGCACCAGCTGTTCTTGGCATCTCCCCAGAGTGTTCCAAATCAGCATTTGCTCTCAATCCCTCCCCCATCCAACCCCTCTGCAGGTGTGATCCACCTCCTGATCCCCCCATGTTGAATCCCCCAGATGTATCCCCTCCCTCATATAAGACCCTGACACCAAACCTCATTCTGTGGCACAGAATCCCCAACCCCCAATACATAAGATCTGCACCAACACATAAGCTCCACCTAACGCAGAAGCTCTGCCCTCCCAAGTCCTCCCCTTCTACTCCCCAACATCTCATGGGACCTACCCAGGGTTCAGCATCATGTTACAGTCAGTGGCGTAGCCAGGGGGGGTGCCAGCAAATGGAGTTCTGCCAGCTCCAGTGCCTATGTTTTTCTCAATGTGTTGCATTGAAAATGTGCGCCAGCGCCGGCAGAATCTGCTCTCGCTCCCCCCGCGCCGTCAACCTGGCTCTGCTTCTGGTTACAGTGGTCCCCAGTGAAGTGATACTACTCTGCTGCTGCCCAAGTCTGCACTGGAATCTAAACTGGTTTCAATGACCCCTAGTGGTAGTAACCTGAGACTTTGGCTATGGGTCACTGGCACCTTTTGGATTCTGATGCAAACCTGTGTGGCAGCAGAGATGGATTGCTTCCACTGGGAACCACTGCACTACTGATGCTGAACTCCAGGAAGGTGTTAGGGAGGTTGGGTGATGGGGGAAGGTAGGGTTTGGGGAGGGACTTTTGTGTCAGGGCAGGGCTCATATGTTGGGAATAGGGTGTTCTGTGTCATGGAGCAGGGTTTTTGGTTGGGGCCAGGGTTTGTGCATAGAAGGTTTGGACTAGAGACTTGCACGGGAATGGAGTTCGCAGGAATCCCATGGAACCCATAGGGTTCCCACAGGGTTCCCACAGGGTTCCCGCAGGGACGGAAGCAGTTCTGCAGGGTTCCCATGGGGTTGGAAGCCTTTCTTGCAGGGTTCCCGTGGGGACAGAAACAACTCCTGCGGGGTTCCTGTGGAAGTGTACATTGCACTTGCACCAGCCTCTCACTTATCAAGTACCAAGTTCTTTGAATGTTGTCTCCTCCTCCTCCTTGCTTTTACAGCACAGATGCAGATAGTATCCATTAAGGAGGTGGTAGAGACACAAATGGTAATGTAATTCAAAAAGGCATGTGATGAACACAGACAATCTCTAATTAGAAAATTGAAGTTATAAAAAACCTAAACTTAAATGGCTGCATGTGTGTGGATGTGTCGAGTGACACTTAGATGGTGACTGGCTGTGCTGAACTAGGGCTGATACAAGGCAGACTTCTATGGTCTGTGTCTCATATATGGCAATCTGGTATAGGATGGGCTGGAAAGGGCTTAGACAGCAACTTTAGTGGCTGGAACATGAGGACAGTGCTGGACAGATTTTTACGGTCTGTTTCCCACAAGTGAGAAGACAAGTAGGCTGGGCTTCGACGACAACTCCAGCAATTTGAACATAAGGATAAGGCTGGGTGGACTTCTATGGTCTATGTCCCAGAAACGCCAAAGAAAGACCATAATCAAGTATATAATATCACAGTTATTGTTGATTAAATTATGAATTGATAATGAGCATGATTATTGGGCAGGCTGGACCGTTCAAGTTTTTATCTGCTGTCACTTACTATGTTACTATTAATCCTCTCTGCTCCCAGGCTGATGCGCAGACCTCAGCTCTGACAGAGGCACAAGCATCAGATGTCACCTGACCTGCTGGCGTGTGCATGTGATGACCTCTCAGCGCACAGTGCCAGTTAATGAGAGACAAGTCTTACATGTGTGCTCCAGAGTGTTCCAAGTTCCAACTTCTGTTCCTTCCTTGCCTGCAGTGCTGCGGCTCAAACCAGAGAGAGACTGAGAAAGCCAACTGGAATTTTTTATTTACCATTAAATTCTTGCGGGGACAGATGGAGACGGATAAAATTCTTGTGGGGATGGGTAAGATTCCAGAGGGGACGGATGAGGATGGGCAAGATTCCAGTAGGGACAGGTGGGGACCTGTAAGATTTCTGTTCTCATGCAACTCTCTAGTTTGGACCCTCAAGAAGGGGAGACTTCAGAGGGTCATAGGATGTTTGGGGGAGATTGGGGACTATAGGATGTGCATGGAAGAAACCAGATGTGTGGGAAGTAGGCTATAACAGGGGAGAGTGCTAAGATTGAGGGTTTTGGGGAATGATGTCTACAACTCCATTGACAGCATGCTGCACTACAGGACTGCCTGTAGCACAACTGCATTTCTTGCCTCCTCTTGAGGTGGTGGTAAGTTCAGCTGCACTATTGGAAATCGTGACAGCTAGTGTGTCGTTCTGACCAGTGTGCTAGCTGTCACAAATGGCCATTCCTCTATCTGCTCATGTCATGCAAATGTCCTGCCCAATCTGGCATTAACCTATGTCAAACCTTAAACTCTCAGGGAATTTTTACTGAACATATCAGTTCTAAATACAAATATAACAAAATTGATAGCTCACAAGCAAGATATGATCTTTTTTAAGCAAAGTGGGTCACTCATGCTGGTTGTAACAAAGTGGGTAGACTGCTTGCTAGATTTCTAAATGACAAAAATAAGAAATATCAGATTACCTCCATACATGACTCTAATGCTACTGTCTTTCATAGACAAAAAGATATTGAACAACAATTTGTGAATTTTTATCAAAAGCTTTTTGAATCAGAATGTTCTGATATGAAATCTGCTGCAAAACAAATTCTTTCACACTTAGCACATCCTGCTTTATCTCCAGCTCAACTAAAAATGTAAGAGGAACCCATAAGATTCAAGGAGATATTGAAGTGTATTTCAAAGCACTTAGACTTACAAAGTTACATAGTTCAATTCAATTCAATTTAGGTCTTATATACCGCTAATATCCCCTGTTTAGAGTTCAGTGCAGTTTACAACATTAGCGGAACAACAGTTAGCTTATAAGTAGGCTACTGGGTGAATACGTTCTTATTGGATAGTTATGATGTTAAAGAGCGTTACGCGGTGTGATTATAGTCTGTGTTAAATTTGATATTTCTAAAGGTCATTTGGGGATCAGTGCTCAATAAGTATTATATAGCAATCTTTGGGAAGAAGAAGGTTTTTAGCTTCTTTCAGAAGCTGAGGTACTTATTCTCTGTTTTGATAGACAGAGGGAGTGAGTTCCATAATGCGATCCCTGCCGTTGAGAAGAGCAAATTAAAGATCTTCTGTGATCGGATTCCCTTGTGAAATGGTGGGGCTAGAATCAGTTGTTCTTTTAGTCTGTTGAAGTGAGCAATGCGAATAGATGAGATGTTGATCGGGAGTGTAGAGGTAGCACCTTGAAGAATGTGAAAGACTAGGCAGGCAATCTTATACTTAGTTCTTTCAGCTACAGGTAGCCAGTGTAGATTTGTCAGGTAAGGTGAGACACCGGTGTACCTGTTCAGTTTGAAGATTAGTCTTGCTGCTGTGTTCTGTTTGATCTGTAGGGTTTTTTTTAAATATTTGCTTCTAATGCCAAGAAATAGGGCATTGCAGTAGTCCATGTGTGGTAGGATAAGCATTTGTACTAGTATCGCAAAGGCTTTATGATCAAAGAATGACCTGATTAAACTAAGTTATCTCATTTTAAACATTGTTTTCTTCCACAGTTGGTTGATATGGGATGTGAATGATGGGGATGAATCAAGGTTGACTCCAAGAACTCTTGCTTCTGATTCAACTGGGAAGGTGAAGTTGTTGGGTAGTACTATTGAAGATGGGACCTCAGTTCCTTGATTCTGAAACCAGAGAATCTTAGTTTTTTGGATATTCAATTTCAGTTTGCTTGCCAGGGCACAGGTCTGGATAGAGTTCAACCCGATTGTTGCTGATCGAGTAGGATCTTGGTGTGAGGATGTCAGAGGTAGAAGGAACATGATGTCATGCACATATGATAGTAGTAGTTCTCCTGATCCCAGGTGAATAGAGCTAAGGGAAGACATGAAGAAGCTGAACAGGATGGGAGAGACTGGGGACCCTAGGGAAACCCTGCATTTTGGTATCTGGTAATTGGAAAGATTTTTGTTTTGTGTTACTGAGTAGCTACAGTTTGAGAGGAATTCATTAAACCATTTGAGGATTTGGCCGGTAATTCCAATCTGATTCAAACGGTCTAGTAGCATTATGCGATCCACTGTGCTGAATGCTTCTGAGATGTCGAACTGAAGTAGAAACACCTGATCCCCCTTGCATATGTGTTGTTTGACATACATTGTTAGCACTACGAGCAGGGTTTCAGTGCTGTGTATGGATCTGAATCCAAATTGGAACTGCTGTAGTGTGGAGAATGTTCCAGATATCTGGAGAATTGTTTACTTACATATGATCCAAGTATTTTTGTAGAGTGGTATACTTGCCACTGGGCAATAATTTGCTGCAGAGGCTGAGTCTAACCCTGATGCCTTTAATAGTGGTGTGAGGATAATTTTGTCCATGTCTGAAGGAAGAGAGTCAGAATCTAGTAACCCATTCAAGCAGTCTGTTAGCTAATGAACTGTTTCTGTTGGGGTAGTTTGGAACAAGAATTCTTGACAGTGGTCTAGGAAGCAATGCGAATGTGGACATTTTAGTAGTAGTGATTTTACATCTTCAGTTGATAGTGGTTGGAATGATTCCCATAGTTGGTTTGCTTTGATCCCCTGACTTGAATCTACAGTGGAGTTAACTCCTGAGTCATAGGCTTTTAAGTTTTTTCGTTTTGATTCTGCTTGGCTAGGTCGGCTATAATTTGATTGACCTTGCTTTCAAAGTGGTCAGCTAGATTTTGAGTGGAGGGGCATATTAGTTGCTCTTTATCAGAAGAGTGAAGGGAGGTTAGGCTCTTAACTAGGGTGAATAGTTTTTTATTGTCATGGGTGTCCTGGCCCACTAGGCTACTATAGTATTTTCTCTTGGAACTGGTTACTTTTAGTTTGTACTAACAAAAGGAGATTTTCCATTTGGATCAATCATCCATAGCTTTGCTTTTTCTCCAATTCTTTTCGAGGTTTCTGCATTTTTGTTTTAATTGTGACAGTTCTTCTGAGAGCCATGGTTATTTTCGAGTTGCTTTAACCTTTTTGGTATTTATTGGTGCTATTCTGTCCAGCACTGTTTTGACCTTGATGTTCCAGATCGATTTTACAGATTCTTGCATGGGGCTTTCAAGGGTAAGGGAGATTTTTAGTTCATTCCAGAAGCTGGATTCGTTGATTTTCCCTCTGGTGGTTATGAGCTTAACAAGGTGATGATTGTGGTCGTTCAAAAGGCAGATATTAATGGTAAAGTCCAATTGGAAATGATCAAACCATGGTATAGGCTTCCACATGGGAGATCCAATTAGGTTGGTGGGATATGACATAAGGAAATCTAAGGTATGGACTAGCTCATGGGTTGGACCTCCCCCATGTATAGAAAGTTCAGTTGTTGTCAAGAATGATTTAAAGTCATGTACATTGGTATCCCCATCATTCTCTAGGTGTAAGTTTAGATCTCCCAGGACAACTACTCTGGGAAATTGGGACATAGCGGACGAGATGACCTCCATTATAGTAGGTTCGGCCTTAGTCCAGGTGAACCTACTATAGATAAGGAGGTCTAAGGATGGTAGATAAGGAGTAGGGCAATCTGACTGGTTCCTTTGGTGTTGTCATGGAGATTACATAGAATGTATTCCAGTTCTGGGAGCACTCCTGTACTAAGGATATGTGTAGAAAGCTCTAATAAATGAGTGCTAGACCTCCTCCTATAGAACTTTATAAGTCTTTTGAAAATAAGCCCCGTTGGCTACTATTGAAACTCTACCAAAAATAAAAGCTCTGGAACCTAATGGTTATACCACAAAGTTTTATAGATTCTTTCAAGGATTCCTGGCCCCTCTTCTAGTTCCACTGTTTATAAAATCACATTCAAAATCTCATTTTGTGTCTCTCTGAAACTTTTCTTTTTCAATCGGCATTTAATATATGACAGCAATTTGTTCCTGTGATAGGGGAATAGGCCTTTAGGTTTGATAGATGTGAATTTGCTGTATGTTTTCTCTCCTCTTGGGTGTCTATCAGGCTTATTTTCAAAAGAGAAGGGCGCCCATCTTTCGACACAAATCGCAAGATGGGCATCCTTGTCATAGGGTCACCCAAATCAGCATAATCGAAAGCGGGGACGACCAAAGTTCACTGGGGCGTGTCGGAGGCATAGCAAAGGCGGGACTGTGGCATGCTTAACACATGGACGTCCTCGGCTGATAATGGAAAAAAGAAGGGCATCCCTGTTGAACACTTGGACGACTTTACCTGGTCCTTTTTTTCTTACGACCAAGCCACAAAAATGTGCCCTAAATGACCAGATGACCACCAGAGGGAATCGGGGATGACCTCCCTTACTCCCCCAGTGGTCACTAACTTTTCCAGCCTCTATGCCAGCCTCAAATGTCATACCCAGCTCCATGACAGCAGTATGCAAGTCCCTGGAGCAGTTTTAGTTCTGGACAGATTTCTATAGTCTGTGCCTTGATTATGACTAGACAGATCCAGTTGGGCTGTAGTGGACCACTGATGGCAACTCCAGTAGTTTGTGAATAAAGCCAGTACTGTGCAGACTTCTACAGTTTGCTCCAATTATAGCTAGGCAGATCTAGTTGGGGTTGGATTTGGCTTTGTTGATAACTACAGTAGTTGGGGAATAAGACCAGCGCTGGGCAGACTTTTACAATTTGTGGCTAGAAAATGGCAAGGGCAGATCAAGATCAACTATGCATGTATTATATTGCATCATACTATATGCTATGAGTTTTAATTTATTGGGCAGACTGGATGGACCATGCAGGTCCTTCATCTGCCATCGTCTACTAGAAATGTTACTATGTAGCATCACCCAAGCTGCCTGGGTCACCTTCTCTGCTGCTTGACCCTGAAGCTCTACCTATGCTGCCTAGGGTGATCTGCCTCCCTTGCCTTTGGACCCTGCAGTTCCACCTGAACTGCCAGGAGCCTCCATTCACCTCATCTGCTGCCAGACCCCACAGCTCCACCAGAGCAGTCTATGCTGCCCCCTGCTAGATCTAGCAGCTCTACCTGAGTTAACCACAGGCTACCTTCTCTGTGCTGGAACCAGCAGCTCTGACCGGGCCATCTCCCTGCCAGATCCACAGCTCTTTTGTGAGTCTAACTTTTTATGATTCCAGTCCTCTGGAGTCTATGGCCTCCAGTCAGGCTAAAGATCAAACAACAGACAGAAATCCTGTTTATCTCAGGATCTTAATTCACAACCTGCCAGAAGTTTTGGGTCCCCTAAAAACCCTCCTTGATTTGCTGTGGTGAGGAGTTTGCCTTGACAGCTGAATACATCTATATTCCTATCTTATCCTTCACCTTTGTCAGCTAATTATCATTAAAGTGTGCAGAAATAGCAGCTAGTGATCCTTCTTTCACACTGTAACCAGTAATTTTCCTTTTCTGCCCCTTGCTGTCACCTCTGCCCTAGATCCTCACTGAGGTATCAATTTGCAGATTATTACTTTACAGTGCTGCTGCTAGCAGAGTAGATTATGTTTGTGACAATGTTCCCTTTCCTTCCCAAACAATTTACATTAGTCAGAGAATTCTTCTGTTTCCCTAAATCTCTCCTTTAGGGGGGTTTCACACAGACCCCATTTTATACAATGAAACATAACCCCCCCCCCCGATATTCAGTGCTATTTAACTGGCAAGGAACAGCTCCTGGCCGCTTAAATAGCGCTTGCTATCTGCTAATATCCAGCGCATCGCTAGCTAAGTTTTGCAGCCAATCAGGCTGTTGAAACAGTAGGCCTATCTTTGGCAAGTTTAAACTTGACCGGCCAGCACTGAATAATAGCTTGGCTGGTTAAGTTTAAACAGGCCAAAAATAAACCGGATATTCAATGCCGGTCACTGGAAATGGCCTGGAGGAGTAGCCTAGTGGTTAGTGTAGCGGACTTTGATCCTGGGGAACTGGGTTCGATTCCCACTGAAGCTCCTTGTCACTTAACCCTCCATTGCCCCAGGTACAAAATTAAGTACTTGTATATATTGAATGTAGTTGCAAAATACCACAGAAAGGCGGTATATAAAGTCCCATTTCCCTTCCCTTCCCCTTTCCCATCTGGTTTCACCGCCAACCAGGGGAGTTAGCTGGGCTGCCTCTTGCGGTCTGAATATCAGCCCCCTAGTTACTAATAAATGGGATTAACAGTAAGAAAAACAAAAATGATGTCATAATGGTAGCCCACATTGATAACTTATGCCCCCAAGTATTTCGCTACCTTCGGAGGGCTTAAAATCTAACCCCCCCTGTTTACTACGCCACACTAGCGGCTGCCGTGTGCTGATGCCGACACAGACCATTCACTTTGAATGGACTGTCGGCATTGCCATGCAGTAGCCACTAGTGCTGCTTAATAAATGGGGAATAATTTGGTATGTGAGGTGTTGTTACCCCGTTCCTCAAGAGCACAGCCCTCCTGTACCTGATGTTTGTAGTCGTGGCGGATACCTCAGACTGTGATTCAAGGAAGTGCAACACAATATAAACTAACCTTGTTCCTATAGCTCAAAGCTATAGGAAGGAAAGAAACTAAGAATAAAATATTCCTTTAGATAAAATTAATACCCAAGGTAAGATGTTAAAACAATGAAGTTTTTATTGTGAACCAAATTTTGAATGCAAAGTTTTTCTCAGAACATATACCACTTTTTCTGTTATATTTGTGAAGTAGTTTGTATGAATTAAATATAGCAACCTTTTAACAAAACTGTATTCTAAAATTCTGCTTAACTTATTTTTCTTTCTGTTTCTCTCTTTCAACTTTACAGAACAACAAATAATCTTTCCATTTTAAGACCCCTCATCATGTATCAGATAAGTATAATCCTTTAAGACCCAAAACTCTTTACAATTTAACTCTATTCTTTAATTTTCAACCCACTTTTAACATAAGAATTGATTCTTTGTGTGTGTTTTGTTTTAGTTACATTTGTACCCTGTGCTTTCCCACTCATGGCAGGCTCAATGTGGCTTACATATACAGGTACTTATTTGTACTGTAATATATGGTAACATATATTAAATGTTTTTTTCCTGGGGTTCTGGGGGGGGGGGGGGGGGGGGCTGTTCCAGGGTTTTGATGGATGCTGCTGGCTGGAAAAGGTTTAAAGTTTAGTTTGGGAATTGTTAATGGAGTTAGCTGAAGAAAGTGTGAGATGTTTCTTAAATGTGGTTTTATTTTTCAAGAAATAAACCATGATTAAGTGGGGATTGTACTATAAAAGTTTTCTTGCTGTTTTGGGTACACGTCAGGTTAAAATTAACTTTAAAATTCTCTGTGTAGTAAGTTTTGCAGTCACTTCTATGGGGGAGGGAGATTTTAAACAGATCAGAGAAAAGAAACTGTCTTTCTCTGACAAGTTGATTGGTTGAGTGATGTCAGATCCTCAAGGGGGGGGGGGGGGGTGAGTTGCCAGGGAGACTGGGTGAGCTAAAAAAAAAGGCTGGCTGAACATAGAGAGTGAGACAGAGAAAGATATGCTGAGTGTGTGAAAAGTAAGAATTAAGGCATGGATTTTATGAGTTTAAAGTGAAATGTGATATTGAAAAAGGGTACTTTAATATTGAAAGTGAGTGAAGGTGAGCTTTGGTGCTGAGAATGAGATGATTTGAGCTGAGAAGTGAGTACTTAAATGAACCAGACTGCCTTTTCCATGGTTGTGTTTCTGAATACATGTGAGGTAAACTGATGTTCTGGGTGAGAAAGCAGTACTAATAGAAAGCTGTGAGAAAGTTTAAACCATATTTAATTTGGTTTTGAGTGGAGGAAAGGTATGTTTCTGCATGCAGTGAATGGAATGGTTAAGTTCTAAGGGAATTTAAGGTCAAGGAAGGTGGAATGAGAGTCTGTAGGCTCAGGTATTAAGTGGACACATGGCTGCCTACTCTTTTTAGAATAGGGGAAAACAGTTGAGACTCAGGTTCTGAGAGATTGTGATTTCTGCTGGTAGTTATACTAAGAGAAAGAAACTATAAGGGCGTCAGGAAAAAGTGTGTAAGGATTTTAACTCTGACACAGGGGAAGGACTGAGAGGTGAATCTGTTATTTGGAGAAAGTTGCTAGTGGGAAATGTCTGGGTGGAAGGTGTGTTTTGTGCACATGTTCTGATTGCAGAACATGGATTGTCAGGTGACAGATTAAGCCCTGCTTTTGGATGAGAGTGCTGCATTTTCCAGATTGATCTGATAGCTGTGCAGGGAAATTTTATGTTTTTATGTGAAGTCTGTGAGATGGAATGTTGTATCACCATTTGAATATGGAATGGGTCACTGTGTGAGATCTGAAGGCACTGCAAAAGTCTTCTTCTGCAACAGTTTATAATAGGGAATTAACAGTGAGAAATAGGTTTTGTAGTGAGAAAACCTTTAACTTATTTTATTTCAATTAGAAAGTTTGGCCACAGTATTGAGAACTGATTATTTGTCACCAGAGAGGAGTCAGCGCCTGAAAAAGCCAGGGAGTTGTAAGGTTTTTCTTCCCTGATTATTTTCTTTATAAGTGAGGTTTAGGAAGAAGAAATCTGGAGAAATTATCCTCTGAAGGGTTCCGGTTGAGCTCCAACTCAAGAAAGACCTCACCTAAATAAATTCAACCACAGCTAAGTGACATTGGCAAAGGGTGTTGAAGGACATATAAGTTTTTTTTTGGTTTACAACATTTTAAGAGAAAACTAAAGAACAGAACAACATCAAATATTAAAAAATCCATGTTTTTCTGACATGTTTAAGTGTTCTGGGTTCAAGTGAGATCCTTGCACAAACATCTATAATACCCATAAAGACTCAAATTCTGACATCAATAGCAAGGAAAGAGTATTAAAACAAATACATAGTAACATAGTAGATGACGGCAGAAAAAGACCTGCACGGTCCATCCAGTCTGCCCAACAAGACAACTCATGTGTGCTACTTTTGTGTATACCCTACTTTGATTTGTACCTGTGCTCTTCAGGGCACAGACCGTATAAGTCTGCCCAGCACTAGCCCCGCCTCCCAACCTCCAGTCCCGCCTCCCACCATTGGCTCTGGCACAGACCGTATAAGTCTGCCCCGCACTATCCCCGCCTCCCAACCTCCAGCCCCGCCTCCCACTACCGGCTCTGCTATCCAATCTCGGTTAAGCTCCTGAGGATCCTTTCCTTCTGAACAGGATTCCTTTATGTTTATCCCACGCATGTTTGAATTCCGTTACCGTTTTCCTCTCCACCACCTCCCGCGGGAGGGCATTCCAAGCATCCACCACTCTCTCCGTGAAGAAATACTTCCTGACATTTTTCTTGAGTCTGCCCCCCTTCAATCTCATTTCATGTCCTCTCGTTCTACCGCCTTCGTATCTCCGGAAAAGGTTCGTTTGCGGATTAATACCTTTCAAATATTTGAACGTCTATATCATATCACCCCTGTTTCTCCTTTCCTCCAGGGTATACATGTTCAGGTCAGCAAGTCTCTCCTCATACGTCTTGTTATGCAAATCCCATACCATTCTTGTAGCTTTTCTTTGCACCACTTCGATTCTTTTTACATCCTTAGCAAGATACGGCCTCCAAAACTGAACACAATACTCTAGATGGGGCCTCACCAACGACTTATACAGAGGCATCAACACCCCCGTTTCTTCTGCTGGTCACACCTCTCTCTATACAGCCCAACAACCTTCTAGATACAGCCACCGCCTTGTCACACTGTTTCGTCACCTTCAAATCCTCAGATACTATCACCCCAAGGTCTCTCTCCCCGTCTGAACCTATCAGACTCTCGCCACCTAAAACATACGTCTCCCGTGGATTTCTATTCCCTAAGTGCATCACTTTGCATTTCTTCGCATTGAATTTTAATTGCCAGACCTTAGACCATTGTTCTAGATTCTTCAAATCCTTTTTCATGTTTTCCACTCCCTCCGGGGTGTCCACTCTGTTACAGATCTTAGTATCATCCGCAAATAGGTAAAGTTTACCTTCTAACCCTTCGGCAAGGTCACTCACAAATATATTGAACAGAATCGGCCCCAGCACCGATCCTTGAGGCACTCCACTACTCACCTTTCCCTCCTCCGAGCTAACTCCATTCACCACCACCCTCTGGCGTCTGTCCGTCAACCAGTTCCTAATCCAGTTCACCACTTTAGGTCCTATCTTCAGCCCATCCAGTTTATTTAAAAGCCTCCTGTGGGGAACCGTGTCAAAAGCTTTGCTGAAATCTAAGTAGATTACATCCATAGCTCGTCCCTGATTCAATTCTCCTGTCACCCAATCAAAAAACTCAATGAGATTCGTTTGGCACGATTTCCCTTTGGTAAAACCATGTTGTCTCGGATCTTGCAACTTATTGGCTTCCAGGAAATTCACTATCCTTTCCTTCAGCATCGCTTCCATTACTTTTCCAATAACCGAAGTGAGGCTTACCGGCCTGTAGTTTCCAGCTACTTCCCTATCACCACTTTTGTGAAGAGGGACCACCTCCGCCGTTCTCCAATCCCTCGGAACATCTCCTGTCTCCAAGGATTTATTAAACAAATCTTTAAGAGGACCCGCCAGGACCTCTCTGAGCTCCCTTAATATCCTGGGGTGGATCCCGTCCGGTCCCATGGCTTTGTCCACCTTTAGCTTTACAAATATCTGATTTTGACAAAAAGACAATTTAAATACTTATCTGAAAAGGTTCTTTTCTGCCTTTTTAGGTGAAACAAACAGAGTTAAGGGTATACATGTAGTTCTACATTTGAATGTTGAATATGTTATTGCAATTCTATTAAGCCTCACACTAATTCTGAATTTGAGTTTATTTGAATGAAAATTTGCTTGCATTTGTATTCAATAAAGAAAAAGATAATTTGTAAATCTGAAGGTGCGGTTCTTCCAGTTCAGGAACAAATCCTAAATTTAGCTTCTTTTCCTCCTTTATTCTTTGAGAGTAAACGACGAGGTTAGTTTATTTGTTCCACTCCCTCGGCTGTGAGTGAGTGTTCCCTGGATATTCACCACGACTACAACCATCAGGTATCTGGGAGCACATCACTACAGTCCAGCCGAGAGGGGCAGGGCTGATCTTAAGGCGAGGCGGCCGCATAGGGCCCGGTGCTCAGGGGGGCCCCGCGCGGCGCGCCTAAGGTCGCCCCGCCCTGAATGCCCGAGTTCCAGTCCTCCCTCCCTCCCTCGGATGGCGCGCGACGGCGGAGTGGTGGGGGCGGTCCGCCCCGGATGTCAGCGGGTGGGGGGTGCCCTGCACCCGCTGCTCCCACCCTGTCTTACCTTTAAAAAAAGAATTTGGTAGCGCCAGAGTGACAGGCAGCGCCTCCCGTCTGCCCTGCTACTAAAAATGTCTTCGACGTCGTCGTTGGGCCTTCTCACATTGAGTCCCGCCCTTCTCTGAGGTAACTTCCAATTACCGCGAGGGTGGGCGGGACTCAATGTGAGAAGGCCCAATGACGACGTCAAAGACATTTTTAGTAGCAGGGAGGGCAGACACAAGGCGCTGCCTGTCCCTCTGGCGCTTCCAAATTCTTTTTTTAAAGCCAGTGAGGGTGGTGGGCGGCAGGAGAACAAAGCTAGTAGGTAGGTTGGGGGGGGGGGACTCAGATGGGAGAAGGGTGTGTGGGGTGGGGGTTCTCAGGTGGGGGAAGGGTGGGGAGGGGGTTCTCAAATGGGAAGGAGACTACTACTTAACATTTCTAAAGCTGAGGTGGGGAGGGGGTTCACGGATGGGAGAAGGGGGTGGGGAGGGGGTTCTTGGATAGTTGAAGGGGACGGGTGGGGAGGGGACTGGGGTTCTTGGATGGGAGAAGGGGACTGAGGAGGGAGTTCTCGGATATGAGAAGGGGACGGTTGGGGAGGGGACTGGGGTTCTTGGATGGGAGAAGGGGACCTAGGTGGGAAGAGGGTTCACCGATGGGAGAAGGGGGTGGGGAGGGGGTTCTTGGATGGTTAAAGGGGACGGGTGGGGAGGGGACTGGGGTTCTTGGATGGGAGAAGGGGACTGAGGAGGGAGTTCTCGGATGTGAGAAGGGGATGGGTGGGGAGGGGACTGGGGTTCTTGGATGGGAGAAGGGGACCGAGGTGGGGATGGGGTTCACGGATGGGAGAAGGGGGTGGGGTGGGGGTTCTTGGATGGTTAAGGGGACGGGTGGGGAGGGGACTGGTGTTCTTGGATGGGAGAAGGGGACTGGGGAGGGGGTTATTGGATGGTTGAAGGGGACGGGTGGGGAGGGGACTGAGGAGGGAGTTCTCTGATGTGAGAAGGGGACGGGTGGGGAGGGGACTGGGGTTCTTGGATGGGAGAAGGGGACCAAGGTGGGGAGGGGGTTCACTGATGGGAGAAGGGGTGGGGAGGGGGTTCTTGGATGGTTAAAGGGGACGGGTGGGGAGGGGACTGGTGTTCTTGGATGGTTAAAGGGGACGGGTGGGGAGGGGACTGGTGTTCTTGGATGGGAGAAGGGGACTGGGGAGGGGGTTCTTGGATGGTTGAAGGGGACGGGGTGGGGAGGGGACTGGGGTTCTTGGATGGGAGAAGGGGACTGAGGAGGGAGTTCTCTGATGTGAGAAGGGGACGGGTGGGGAGGGGACTGGGGTTCTTGGATGGGAGAAGGGGACCAAGGTGGGGAGGGGGTTCACTGATGGGAGAAGGGGGTGGGGAGGGGACTGGGGTTCTTGAATGGGAGAAGGGGACCGAGGTGGGGATGGGGTTCACGGATGGGAGAAGGGGGTGGGGAGGGGGTTCTTGGATGGTTAAAGGGGACGGGTGGGGAGGGGACTGGTGTTCTTGGATGGGAGAAGGGGACTGGGGAGGGGGTTCTCGGATGGGAGAAGGGGCAGGCACTGGGGTCTGAGAAGGGGCCATATGAGAAAATGGGGGCCATGCCTGGGGCTGGTGGGAAAATGGGGCATGCGTGGGTCAGGTGGGAGAATGGTTCTGAAAAGGGGGCCCTAATACAAGGCATGTTGTATCATATCTTATATTCCACCCAAATAGTTCAGGGCAGATCACAGCTAAGAAAAAGCCAGACCAAAATGTCTGGGAATTAGAATACAGGCAAATAATTTAAACCACTACACACAATTCACTCAATACAAAAGTAACATGCAATTTAATTAGTCAATTCTCAGGACTCAAGACCGATTCTATGAAAAAGTAGAGTCTTCAGATCTTTTTTAAAAGTTAAATAAGGTTGGCAAGATCTCAAAAATTGAGGTAAAGAATTTCAAATTGTAGTCATTTGATAATGTAGTGATAGAGAAAAATGTTTAACTGATTTTAACTTGGTTGTGTCTGGAAACCGTAAGAGAAACTGATTCCGGGAATTATATTTAGAAGAAATTCCTTGTAGCAACTAGGAGGAACAAAGGAGAGCATCACCAGATACAATTTTGAATACCATTTTACTCAACTTGAAATGAATGTGGGCCAGAATTAACTTTAAAAATTGGCCCATCAAACAAGGGAAAGCAATTGTCTAAAGCACTAAAACCATGGGAAATATAGAGTTACTTCAGAATGGTTTATGGTTACGGTTATGGTTTATTTAAACTTTCTAGACCGCTCAAACTGCCACAGCAGAGCAAAGCAGTGTACAGGCTAATAAACTGAAAACAGGAAAAGAATGCCAATTAATGATAGGAATGGTAAACATTCACACAAATGTAAAAAAAATAAAAAAATAAAAGGAAGCTGAGGAGAGCTAGGTTAAAGGAAAGTAGAGAACCTACAGCTGGTGAGTTTCACTTAATCAGACACTTCAAATGCCTGCCTAAACATCCAAGCTTTTAGATTGGCTTTGAAAATCTTGAGGGAAGATTCTGTGTGGAGGGGGCGGGGAAGATTGTTCCAGATGTGGGGAGATAGAAAGAAAAAGGTGCAATGCCTAGTTGATTCATAATGGGCGAACTTAGGGCCAGGAATAATAAGCTAATGATCATGGAAAGAGTAGAACACCCATGCAGGAGAATAAGGAATAATGAAACGTAAGTTAAGAGGCCTACTTTGTAATTTATTCAATATTCCATAGGTAGCCTGTGGTGATGTTTAAGTAATGGGGTGAAGTGATTAAAATGATGGCCCTGACAAAGAAGGTGAATCCAGAAAGAGTGAAACCTGACACGGGAATGCTTAAAAAGAGCTGAACTAAAATCTAAGGATGAGAGATTGAAAATTGCAGTAAAGGATAGTGGACTGTGGACAATGCAGCTGTTGAAGCAAGCACTAGCAGTAAATCTGAGAGTTTGAAATTATCTTCATAATGCTCTAGCAAAGGAGTGGGCTTCATTCCTGACATGGGATGCTAGCCGTCTCTCTGACCTTATGTGCAACTTTCTTTAAATTAGTCACCTTACTTTCTAACTCTTCTTACTCTCTTACCTTTCTATATGTTCCATCTTTGCTTTAACCTTCACTATCAATTAAAATGTTATATTACGTATTGTGTTGGCATTATAAGTAGTATGCTATGCCATACTTTGTATTGTTATTTGAACAATTTTACTGCTGTAATTGCCTATTGCTCATGTTTGATCTATTCTTACTGTACACCACCTTTAGTGAATTCCTTCAAAAAGGCGGTAAATAAATCCTAATAAATAAAATAAATAAAACACACCCATTAGGAGACTTTATCCTGACAAAATCCCTTCTCCAAAAGAACTTTGTAGAGGAAAAATAATTATCCTTTTCAACCCTTTTCCAAACTCTAGAAAACATTGGGGTCTTTGTATTAAACTGCTGGAATGATTCATTGAGGCATCTTTTGTGAGAGTGTGCCCTACACAATAATTCAGTCCATCTATCGGCACTGCACTTCATTGGCAAGGATCCTTGTAAACTGTATAGTAAAAATAAAAATGTTGAAAATGGATTAATTATTGACAACTATTGAAAAAGGAACCAACATAATGAATGATATTTTTCATATGTGAAATTGTGATTGACACTATTCATCCTATATAAAATAAAATGTGCTTGAAGCTATATTTTTAGTGTTTCATATCAAATTTTTATGTAAATACAGAAACCCTCATAGTTGCAAAGACATACCAAAACACAGCAAAGGTGACTCAAAAAGTGATGTGATGATGTTCCAAAAGTCTTTTGATATCACACACTTAGCAAGCGAGAGTTGTACCCAAGGTTTTTTAAATGCTTTTTTGGAAAAGTCTGTTCTTTACTTGCTCCTCTATGAGATACGGCTCCGGCCAAGAGCAGTTGAGGAAATTAGTATGATCTTCTACTTGTTTCAAAAGCTGAGAGTTTCTTTAGTGTACAAACATCCTTTTGAAGACTCCTGATGCAGGTCCGATTGGCTGAAACATGACTCATGTCAAGTCTTGGATGTTGATTAATAAACTTTTAGTCTTTTGGAACATTGTCTTATCACTTTTTGAGTCACCTTTCTGTGTTTGGTGTGTCATATCAAATTTTACCATACCATTTCCATATGTTTGGGTGATCTGACTTATTCCTCATTAATACTATTTAACTGTAAATCCATTGGGTCTTTTATCGTGGCGATAATAATCTGGGGTATATATATAGGATGAGTAGAACCTCAGTTTAAACCTGTACATTCAGGTCTTTAAACAGGAACACACTCAAAAGTGTTCAGATGTGTCTTCTTATATAACTCATTTTACAAAAATAAATTGAAGTAAAATTTTTATATCACATCAGTAACAGCAGCACAAACAATCATTGACTGTAACTATTTTTCACAAGTACAAAAGAAGAAATATGTCACAATTCATTTGTTTTAAGACAGTTTTTCATTATCACTTTTCTGCAAGCCCTTCATGATTCTGCATCATGGGGATGGTAGTTTAATAATTTATCTTATTGTTCAATCTTCTTTCTTCTCTTTCCATTGCTATTTCTGCATATTACAAATTGCTAGTTAATTTCCAGACTGGTAGAAATCATTAAAGAGCTCCTAGTTATCTGACACTAATGTGTGGCTAATCAATGGTCTCTTCATCACTATCATGGTACTTTATTGTACTAGAGGAACATAAAGATTACCGATAAGGTTTAGAATTCATAATTCATTGCCTGTTGATTCCCATATACCTTTTATACTGAGGTAAAGCATTAGTGCATCATGACTTAATGACCTCTTCATCACCTCTTTCGTCAATGATTTTTCCATTTAGAAATTTTGGATTATGGATTATAGAAGATTGCAATATATAGTGCACATGTTATGGTCTCTAGAAAACCTGCACTTGTAGATTACTTCAATGACACTTAAGGAGTGGGCAAATCAAATCAAATAGGAGCTTCAGCTGCAACTCCTTTCACACAGGACCATACCCTGTGACTTGCCTGCTTTGTCATCAGTTTCTATATGTTATGGCTCTTAATCTCACGATATTTCACTTATAGAATATATTACATATATACTTTAAAACGTATCTTTTTAAACTTAAGCAACTGCAATTGGACCCCCGCAGGTCATAACATATGGAAGCTGATGTCAATGCAAGCAAGTCACAGGATATGGTCCTGTGTGAAACGAGTTGCTGCTGAGGCTCCATTTGATTTGATTTGAAGTAATCTACAAACACGGGGTTGCTATTTAATGATTTGAATTACCACCACTGTGCATATATCATTGTTGGACTATTTAATATTGATGGTCTCTAGAAAATGCATACCACAATGGTGAAAATATATGTGTTATTTTTTAGCTGAGAGGCCATGGGTAAGGTTGATATTCACTGAGAATGTTATCTGTTATAATTGTGACAGATTCTGAGGAGGAGCGATAGCATTAAAATCGTCCTCAGTTACTTATTGTTGTATACAGTGTATGGCTTGGTACATATGGAAGAATTGGGAGCAAACGGGTGCTCATATTCATAATACAGAAGAAATATTCTCATAATAAGGAGATTTTCAATGATTGAGAAACTTATCCACCCTCTAGGAAGAGCCTTTGACCTTAGGGTGGCATTCCGCTTGGGTGAGTTATTACTCTGAGAATTTTTCCTTTATATTCTTCTTGATATACTTGCAACATAGCCATACACCGCTTTTAGTGAATTAGATAACATATATTGATACAGAGATATTTTCTCATGTCCTTCCTGATTTTTGATACTGCACACCCTGGTTTGTTGTTATTGATTGTCAGTATACCAGTGGTATTATTGGGAATTATATTTTTTATTGTTTGGTTTGCCACAGAGAGAGAAAGGCATTGCTGATCTCCTCTCAGTTTTCCTGCTGGTTGAATTTGTCAAAGGAATTTTGTTGGTGCAACGCAACTTTAAGCATATGTCATGTAAGGACTTTCACACATATCTCAGAAGGCAGGCAAAGTTGTTAAGGGATATCCGCTCTTCTCATAAGTATGCTTGGGTTCAAGCTCAATCAAACTCAGATCTGAAGTTTTTGAAATGCAGATTATTGTCTACGGCTGTACTATAAGTCAGTCACTGTTTGATGTAAGTTCATTAATTAAAAGCCATTCACACATTTGCTATAATTATTTCTTTAGCAAAGGTAGCAACCATTTTTATTTTTTGTGTCCTCTTTTTTTGTCTCCGCAAATATTGTAACCTTACTCTCACATTAACTGTAGTAAGGTGCTGCATGCTGACTACATTAGTACACATCCTTCTTACATTTTGCTGATGCCTTCGGATTTTGCTGGATGTCTTTAAGTCATTCCAAACGGCACTTTTTCGACAGCTTCATTGTTTATCCGTTCAAATATATTGTGACCTTTTGATTTCTGCACCCCTAGTGCATCATTCTGCACTTCTTGGCATTAATTTTTAACATCTTCAAAAATATTTTAAAAACATACAAAAAAATCTACGTATTATTTAACTCTTTATTGAAAACTTTTTATCAAATTGTTGCTTATTTAACATTGTGACATACTAATACTGGAAATACCTTGGACACATTTCCATATCAACATCTCATAAGTACATAAGTATTGCCACACTGGGACAGACCAAAGGTCCATCAAGCCCAGCATCCTGTTTCCAACAGTGGCCAATCCAGGTCACAATTACTTGGCAAGATCCTGAAAACGTTGAATACATTTTATGTTGCTTATCCAAGAAATAAGCAGTGAATTTTCCCCCAAGTCAGTTTAATAATGGTCTATGGACTTTTCCTTTAGGAAGTCATCCAGACCTTTTTTTAAACCCTGCTAAGATAACTGCCTTTACCACATTCTCTGGCAACGAATTTCAGAGTTTAATTGCACATCGAGTGAAGAAAAAGTTTCTCTGATTTGTATTAAATGTACTACTTTGTAGCTTAATTGAATGCCCCCTAGTCCTAGTATTTTTGGGAAGAGTAAACAAATGATTCACATCTACTAGTTCCACTCCACTCATTATCTGAACAGTCTCTATCAACCACATTGGGGCCCTTTTACTAAAGTGAACTGAAAAATGGCCTGCGGTAGTGTAGACGTGTGTTTTGGGCGTGCACAGAATTATTTTCAGCGCACCTGTAAAAATGCCTTTTTAAAAAAATTTTGCCGAAAATGGACGTGTGGCAAAATGAAAATTGCCGCGCATCCATTTTCTGTCTGAGACCATACTATCAGCCATTGACCTAGTGGTAAAGTCTCTTGTGGTAACCGGGCAGTAATGTTCTACGTGAGTCAAATGCCACTTGACATGCGTCCAGTACGCACGCCCAAAAATAAAAATTATTTTTTGGATGCACATATCGGACACATGCCAAAAATGAAATTACTGCAAGAGCCGGGCGGTAACTCCATTTTGGTGCACATTGAGCACGCATAGATGCTTACGCAGCTTAGTAAAAGGGCCCCATTATTTGTTCAATTATACTTATGTAGAAGAGTCCCGCTGCAATATTGTCCCAACTGGTGCTCCTATATCAGCTGCCATATTATAATTTTCACAGACTTATCTGTAGCAGTTTTTCTTAAAGCTGTATAGTACTTCCAGTCCGGCCTGTTATCCAGAACAATGAGTTCTCTGATATCCCTTCAATTGCAATGCTGATACTGTGTCCAATGGTAACCAGATCAACCATAATAAAGCATCATTCAACTGCCCTTGTCCTACTCACTGATTCTGTTCTCAACATGGCCATGTTTTGCTAGCAAAATGTGTCATCAGGAGAACAGAGCTAAACATCGAAACAGAAATCATTGCCTATCCTCCAATCTAAAACACTTCATCTACTATCGTACTGACTTAACAAATATCTCCATATCATAATCTTCAAAATGACATTCAGCCATCCTGGGCGAGAAGCCCTCGCTCTAACATTTCAAACCACCATAAAACGTCCACACATGAACACTTATAGTCTATATCAAACTCCTCATCCACCAACTTGATAAATTACCTCACACAGTACATCCTGACTCATCCTACTTAATTTTATCAAATCTAGTTGTTACTACAGAATTGCCCACTCTGTTTCTCTGTTTAACCTGTTAGGGCTAATAGTATTCCAAAAGAAAATGAATTTCTGTTTCTTTCTAATTAAAGATGCTGAGATATTCTCTCTATGTAAAAATATCTGCATAGGCACCATATAACGTAAATCTTGCTCTAAATGATAATTGTCTTGCCAGTGTGCAACTAATGGTGTGTCATGTTTCCATATGTGTAAATTACCAAGATGTTCTGTTATCCTCTGTTTTACTTTTCTATCCAGCTTATAATCGAAAGACAAAAACGCCTATATTGCGACCTAAATCGGGAGATAGGCGTTTATCTCCCAAAAACGAATAACATGGTATAATTGAAAGCCGAACTTGGACGTTTTCAACTGCACTCCATCGTGGAAGCGTACAAAGTTGACGGGGCGTGTCGAAGGTGTGGTGAAGGCGGAACTGGGGTGTGGTTATCGGCCGATCAGAGATAGGCGCCTTTCGCCGATAATGGAAAAAAATATGCGTTTTTAGCGAGAATTTAGGGCACTTTTCCTGGACCCTGTTTTTCCATGAATAAGGCACCAAAAAGTGCCCTAAATGACCAGATAACCACTGGAGGGAATCGGGGATGACCTCCCCTGACTCCCCCAGTGGTCACAATCCCCCTCCCACCACAAAATATGCCGTTTCACAACTGTTTATTTTCACCCTCAAATGTCATACCCACCTCCCTGGCAGCAGTATGCAGGTCACTGGAGCAGTTATTAGGGGGTGCAGTGGACTTCAGGCAGGTGGACCCAGGCCCATCCCTCCCCTACCTGTTACAATTGTGCTGCTTAATGCTTATTAGTCGTCCAACCCCCCAAACCCACTGTACCCACATGTAGGTGCCCCCCTTCACCCCTTAGGGCTATAGTAATGTTGTAGACTTGTGGGCAGTGGGTTTTGAGGGGGATTTGGGGGGCTCAATACACAAGGAAAGGGTGCTATGCACCTGGGAGCTGTTTTACCTTTTTTTTTGTTTTTGTAAAAGTGCTTCCTAGGGTGCCCGGTTGATGTCCTGGCATGTGAGGGGGGACAGTGCACTACGAATCCTGGCCCCTCCCACGAACAAATGCCTTGGATTTATTCATTTTTGAGCTGGGCGCTTTCATTTTCCATTATCGCTGAAAAACAAAAACGCCCAGCTCACAAATTGCCGAATAAAACATGGACGTCTATTTTTTTCGATAATACGGTTCGGTCCGCCCCTTCACGGACCCGTTCTTGGAGATAAATGCCCATGGAGATAGACGTTTTCGTTCAATTATGCCCCTCTATGTGTCTGACCTATATACCATTTGGAACAGGGGCAGCAAACAGCATATACTACTACTACTTAACATTTCTAAAGCGCTACCAGGGTTACGCAGCGCTGTACAGTTTAAACATAGAAGGACAGTCCCTGCTCAAGGAGCTTACAATCTAAAAGACAGGTGTACAGTCTAGTGACAAATTGCAATCTGTACTGTTTCTGAGTTGAAATTATTTACATGTTGAATGTCCCGTTCTAATTTCTAATTCACTACTTCTATTGTACTACTTACCTCAATGGGTGTCGGTAAGTGCTTCCCTGTGAAATGGCCACACGGCAAGTGCTTCACTTGCCGCATGGCCATTTCCTGAAAAAAGAAAGACCTGCCTTTTACCCACTGCGGTAAAAGGGGGCCTCAGCGCACATCAAAAACACATGCTGATGCCAGTATGGGCCCTCTTTTGCTGCAGCTTCGTAAATGGGGCCCTAAGTACATCCAGTAAAAAATAGAATATATGATGAAATTAAAACTGAAAAATAAATATAAGACCATTGTCATTTACAAGACAAATAAAATAATAGGCAGGCATAAAATATTAAAATTTTCCTAAAACATATTTCCTAAATAAATGATTCTTCGAGGATTTATGAAAGTTCCTTAAAACATGGTATAGATCTTATATAAATTGGTAAATCATTCCACCATTTTGCTGATAGGTATAAGAAAGTCATTGTAGTCTAGTAGCACTATAGAAATGATAAGTAGTAGTAGTAGTAATGTCCTAAATCTGATACCTTTAGGTAAGGAGAATACTAAGTCCAAATGATTACTCACTAATCGACCATTCCTAATTTGAGGTAATAAAATGCATCAGTTTAAATATCCTGGTATATTTTCATACAAAAACAAATAGAAAATTGTGCAAAGTTTAAAAATCCCTCTTGTCTCTACTGGAAGCCAATGTAATGTAAAATGCAAAGGGGTTACTCTTTCATACTGGCTGCTACATTTTGCAGCATCTGTAAATCTCTTCCCTAATGACACTGTGCAACCTACATATAACACATTCCAATAATCAATTTGTGATAAAATGAGGGATTGTACCAACTAACTACAATTATCATTACTGAAACAATGATGTATTTGCTTTAACTTTTTAAGTACACTAAAAGCCTTTTTAATTACTAACTGGCAATGCATTACTAATAAGACCAATAATAATTCTGGGTTTAAGAGGTTGTTCGGTTCCCAATTAGTGTACTACAAATTCTCACAGAAACCAAATAAGTTGATGCAGGCTTTAACTCAGATAGGAGAGGTTCCTCCCTACGGTTGCTAATCCATTAAGGAACCATGAATAGTGAACAATGGACATCTATTTTCATGATTATGAAGTAAAAAAGGTTTCACTCCGGCTGGAGGCTCGCACAGTTCCAGCATAGCAACATCCCATTGACTAATGAACAACAACACACCAGCTATAATCAACACAAGCTAAGTTGATACCCATTTATTGTATTTATCATTTTTGAAAAACTGTAAGCACAGATTATTTAAGATGGTTTCTACTATATAGCGGTGTGGAGGCAGGGAGTGCTATGATGGTGGCATAGGTGGTTTTACAATATCTCGAGCCTTCAAGTCGCAGTAAAACACCAAAAAAACTGAGCACAATTTGAAATTTTTTTTTATTTTTTATTTTTCATTTTTATGACACATTTTTTGCACATATAGTTTGTTTTTTATTTCAACTTATTTGGTTTCTGTGAGAATTTGTAATGCATTACTAATGACAGATGCTTATCAGTCATGACCCCTAATACTTTCAATTCTGTTTTAACCTTCAAATAGACACCATTAGAGCACAGCCGTATGTTTGATACATCAGTGTTAGGTGCCATGACAAAAACTTGGTTTTTGTCATGATTTATTTTAAGGTGTAAACAAGTCGCCCATCTTTCAACCAAAGTGAGGCCACGAGTGATCAGCATATTTCCTTATCCAAGTAAGGACTCACTATTGGCTTGTAGAGGGCATTTCCACCTCCTCATTTCTGTTGATTATGCCTCTCTATATGCAGTCTATCATTCATCTCATTTTAGCCACCACCTTGTCACTTTGTTTTACCACCTTGAGATTCTCAGACACTGTAATCCACTGATCTTTGTCCTTCTCAATGCATATGAGTCTCTTTCCTCCAATCAAGTACAGCAATTTGGATTTCTGTGCCCACAATCTATCACTTTTCACTTCTTCACCTGTTGACCAAATTTGTACAAATGGCTTTTTTAGGTAACTTCCAAAATTATTCAGATAAACACTTTTCATTGTCTTCAAAGACTGCCTTTAGTATTTTTGTTTTACTCATTTATTAAATTAATAATTAAGTGGGCCTTTTACAAAGGCAAGCTAGCGTTTTTAGTGCACGCTAAAAATAAGTGTGAGCTAAATGCTAGAGATGCCCATATATTCCTATGGGCGTCTCTAATGTTCCGCACATGCTAATGAGCAGCGCACACTAAAAACTTTACCACGCCTTTGTAAAAGACCCCCTATATCAGTAAATGCCCAAATCTGTCGCTCATTGATCAATGAATCTGGAATGGTCATACCTCCTTTTGGGGTCCTCTTAGTAAGCTGCGGTAAGCTCTAACTTGTGCTTACCTCAGTTTAAAATCCACTAACACTCAGGCGTCCTACGGTAGTTTTCAGATTGGCACACGCTTCCCATGCGCTAAGAAACAGAAAATATTTTTAGTGGTGGGGGTGTGTTTGGGGGTGGAAATTAGGTCTGCCCAGCACTAATCAGTTAGAATAGCTGCATCCCCACACACTAACCGATTAGCATGTGAGCCCTTACCGCCTATTAAAAAGGTGGAGGTAAGGTCTCACGTGCTAATGGCTACACCCCAATTGGTAAATTAGCACATGGCCATCAATGGGGGAAATAGAAAATGTGGCCATTTTACTGCCATGGTAAAAGTAGCCTCAGCATGTGGGAAACTCAGACGCTAGTCATACTGGAGGCCACTTTATAGCACACCTTACTAAAGGAAGCCTTATTATTTTTATTTTATTTTATATTACAAAAATAGTTTCTGTTTATTACACTTGCATACTCATTATTTTCATTTTGTCCAAATGTTCTCTGTAATTATATTCTGCCACTTTTGAAAAGTCATGTACTGCACATAGTAAGTATCTCGAAGGAATTTAAAAAAGAAAAAGATTGCATTCCATTTACTGGCGAAATATCCTAGGTTGAGCTGGATATTCTCAGTGCTGAAATGGATGAGATCACTTCTCAAATTAATGAACTGAGAAAGAAAATCAAAAGACTTAAAATGAAATGCTCACATGGAGTTCTTAAGATAAAAATTGAACTATCAATAACTAATGAGTAGGTTACTTGAAGCTATGATACTGCTGCTAAGTGCCATTTCCTTAGCAACCATCATGACAATCAAAGCTGAACATGCAGAACACCCTGGAAAGCATAAGAACATAAGCATTGCCATATTGGGTCAGACCGAAGGCCCATCAAACCCATCCTGTTTCCAACAGTGATCAATCCAGGTCACAAGTACCTGGCAAAATCCCAGAACAGTAACACAGATCTTATGCTGCTTATCCTAGAAATAAACAGTGGATTTTCCAAGTTGATCTTAATAATGGCTTATGGACTTTTAGGAAATTATCTAAACTTTTTTTAAACGGTGCTAAGCTAACTGCATTTACCACATTCTTTGGCAAAGAATTCCAGAGTTTAAGTACACATTAAATGAATAAATATTTTCTTTGGTTTGTTTTAAATTTACTACTTAGTAGCTTCATTGCGTACCCCAATATACCTTGTATTTTAAGAAAGAGGAAACAAGCTATTCATGTCTATCCATTCCACTCCATTCACTTTTTTATAGACCTCAGTCATATCTCCCCCTCAGCCATCTCTTCTCCAATCTGAAAAGCCCTAGACTTTTTAGTCTTTCTTCATAGAGAAGTCATCCCTCCTGTTTATCATTTTTGTTGCCCTTTTCTGTACCTTTTCTAATTCTGCCATATTGTTTCCACTATGCGGTGACTCCTGGCTTTCTTTCACCATTATTGAAACCTCTGTATTGAGATTCCCTAAAGATCCAGTTTCAACATGGGAGCCAACTTTTCAAAATGATTAGGGGTGCTAAACCCAACTGAAATTATCTCTCCCTGTACACAGTCAAGGAATTTGTTCAATATTGGGGGTGCTCAAGCACCCACAACACCCACAGAGCTGGCTCCTATGAGTTTCAATAGTATTTTTCAAGGATACTCCACACCGAACCATGTGCTCCTGGCCTACTGTCAGCTTCCCCCCTTCCCTCCCCCCCCCCCCCCCCCCCCATTTTAGTTTAAAAGCTGCTCTTTCTCCTTTTTAAATGTTAGTGCTAGCAGCCTGGTTTGAGCCTGGTTCCATCCAGTTAAGGTGGATTCCATCCTTTTGTAACAGGCCAGGTTGAGGGTGCAAGGGAGCAGAGCGCGGACTGCTGACGGAGCCAGTGCATATTTTAAATGCAACTGATCGTGTGAAAAATAGGTGCCAGCGCCATCGGAAGTCCGTTTGGGGAAGCAGACCCACCTATCTACACCTCTGATGAGGTTTGCCACCATTGCACCAGGGAGGCAAGTGACCAGGCGATCCTAACCTCCACCAGCCACCCAGCTATCTATATGTCTAATGATCGAATCACCAACTACAATAGCTGTCCTAACCCTTCCCTCCTGGGTAGAAGGTAAGAAGGTATCTCCCCTAAATCTTCTTCGGTGAAGACTGAAGCAAAGAATTCATTTAATCTCTCCACTATGGCTGTGTCTTTTCTGAGTGTGTTTTTACCCCTTGGTCATCTAGCAGTCCAACTGATTCTTTTACTAGCTTCTTGATTCTAATATTCTTTTTGGAAGTCAAGGTCTTCATATGGGTTTGTTTTATATATACTGTGACAGTAATGAACCTCATTCCTAAGCCTGGGTATGTGGAGTATGATCTCAGTCTCTCATATTTACTGCCAGTGCTTGCTAAAGTACTTGCATCATGCCAATACAAGTTTCCTTCTATAGAGTCTTCCATATTTTGTGGGCTTTCTTTATATACCTTCTGTAATCAAATACAGAATTTGTGGCAAAAGAGTAGTAGTATATATTTCTTTTTGTCTTCAGGAAACCACCTAATACTTTTTAGTCTTCTTAGCCTTTTTGTTTTATCTCCTGCTGTGATAGCTCTATGAACACCTTTACCATGGCCTATTACTGGGATAGAATCTCTCTGAGGTTTTGCACTATCTCTATCATCATCTTTAGCCAAGTGTTTAAGCTAAGGATGGACACCTTTTTATCTTGAGTGATGTGTGGCCAGTATGTACCTTTTAGTTTTTAACGTCCTACCATACTTCCACTGTAGTATCGCTTTGCTGAGGTTTGTTATTGATTTCATACAACAGGGTTACCACAAGAAGGTGCTCAGCAAAACTTGGGGAAAAAAAGCTTATTCTTTCCAGAAATACCAGCAATTCACTAGCTTTCTCATGAATTCTATGTTGCACTTTCGTTGACTCCTCTTTGAGTTTATCTATGTTTATTCACAGTTCACTTCTATGCTTTTGTCCCCTAACTACAATTTCCACCTTTCTCTTATTTCTGCCCAGTCTCATTCAATACATTTCCTTATACTTTCATGAGTCTCTGTTTCATGATCCTTTTACTTTATTATATTTAATAATCACTTTTCTGACTTGCTCAAAGTGATGTACATTAATAGTTTTAGTCAATTAACTTTTTCTATCACCCTGCTCTCCTCTCCTTTCTTTCCAATATGTCTTCCCCTCAGTTCATTCTCCCTCTCCCAACCCTCTTCTCCTTTTCAGCTCCTTTCTTCTCCTCCAGTTCTAGTCTACTTTTTCTCTTCTATACTCCCTTTCCCAATGTTCTCCACTCATAGCCTCTGACTCCATGCTTAAGTCCTCTTTCCTTATTTCAGATCATGTTACCCTCCCCTAGCCACAGGTCTTTCCCTCTCAATCTCTTTCCTCCTCTCCCAGTCTATGCCTGCCTTTTGGAGCTTCTATCCTACTCACTGGTGGAAAGCAGTTCTATAAAGGGTGAACTAATACTTGGGCATGACCAAATATGGCCTTTACCAGATGAATGCCTGTATTTTATAAAGTGCACTTAGGTGAGCAAAAGTATGCACCCATCTGTGGTAGAGCATGTGGCTATACAAGTGCATCTCTTTATATAGCTGTATGTGGCATTCATGCTGAAGTGGCAGGTGCAGGGATATTCAATGTTGGTACTGCAGATACTCTCCTTCTGGCCAGACTCATGCTGATATGGGACCACCAGCTGTTCTCAATGCCTGGGCAAAGGAGGGGCAGCGAGAGAATAAGCAAGGCCTGCAAAAGGCTGGCCAGTCCAATATAACAAAAGGGCCACCTAGACCAGAAAGTAAGTGCCAATGGAGGTAGATGTGGGAAGGGTGTACTATGTAAAAAAAGCACGGTAAACAATGAGATGTATCTGACAATGTCTCCATGCTATCAAAAAGTACACATGCAAATGTACTGCCCCTTGACTGAGTGCTCCTGGATTCAGGGCCTGACCTAAATGGAATCTCGCGAGGGCTGTCTCCGTTGGTCCCTTACTTACTTGGCGCTCAGTGCCTCTACCCAGGGAAAAAAAATGTGTTAGTGGGTGGAATTACCATCTTCTTCCCCCAGGACCCCCCACCCCCCCAAAAAAAAGAGCCGCTGTGAACAGGGCTGGCTAACAATTTATCTCTCTCTCTCTATATATATATATATATCTATATCTATATCTATATCTATATCTATATCTATATATATATATAGATATATAGATATATATATATAGATATAGATATAGATAGATAGATAGATATAGATAGATATAGATATATATATATCTATATATCTATATATATATATATATCTATATATATCTATATATATCTATATATATATATATATATATATATATATATATATATATATATATATATATAGATATATAGATATAGATATAGATATAGATATAGATATAGATATAGATATAGATATAGATATAAACAAACCAATAGTATTGGCAATTAACCTCTTAAACTAAATACTACTTAATTTATGCACTCTGGCATTGACAGTTAGTATTGGACACTCAGGTATTCAGAACCAATAACTTAGTCCTTTACACCCTGTCCTTCTTATCCTGTCAGTCTTGCTTGCCAAGGTAGTAGCTGTAAACTCTTCCCTGCTGCATAGTTAAATCAGTGTGTGGGTATGGCTATGTGGCCTAGGTACCTCCTCTCCTTCCCTTGTAAGTCTACCCTCTTCCTGTCCCCTCAGATCTCACCCCTCTACAGAAGACTTCTTGGGCTTGTGGCTGCTCAGCTGGATCCCAGGCAGGCGAAGCCTGTTCCTGCTGCGGCTTCCTGGAAACTCTCACTGGGCTCTGGGGACCAGCTGTTCTCCCAAGAGCTGTCCTCCATTGGGCTCCTAGGACTGGCCACACCTAGTAAGCCTTCTCTCTTGCCAGGCCCCTAGTGCTGATCACACCCTGGATGCCTTCACCTTAATTGTCCTCTCTTCAAGAGGAGTCTCTGGAGTTTCTCTCTGCTGGAGTTCAGAGTTAACAGCCTTTAGTAGGGTTCTGCAACTGCCAGTTCCATGGTTCCCTGCTAGAAGTCTACCTTTGTTCTTCTCAGCCCAAGACTCTGATAGTATCCCTGCAGACTATTTTCCTTCTGGCCTGAGCTGCTCCCAAAGGCTTCTTCAACTTGAGCCTACTCCCAAGAGCTGCTGTTCCTTCTTTTGCTTTGAGTTTCTCCAAAAGGCTTCCGCTGTTCATGTCTTCAAGGGAACCTCTAAGGATACTCTCCTTGCTTGGGTTCAGAGTTTCCAGCTCTTAATAAGACTCTGTAACCACCAGTAGCAGGATTTCCACCATAGAGAGCTATCTCCTATTGGACCAGGATGTGAAAGGTGTTTCTAGTCTTTAGCATTCATAATCTATAACCTGTAACTGCAAGGGGACGTGCATGTGGAAGGGGTGTGAGTATATCAGGGGCTTAGATTGCCTCACCCAGAAGGGATGGGTATGGAGAGGAAAAACTAAAACTATGTAAATACTGTCAGAGTTTAAATTACATTTAAAAAGATACACTATATCCCTACATTGCTTTGGATTATAATTCGTATCTGATATTAAACCCCCATATACTAAGCTGCACTAGCGGCTGCTATGCTTCAGTGCCTATACAGCCCATTCAAAGTGAATGGGCTGTGTTGGCATTAGTGCATGGCAGCGCTAGCACATCTTAGTAAACAGTGGGGTAAGTGGATTATAAATTGACTTTTGCTTCACAGATGAATTTGATTGCCTGTTGCAGAAGTTCAATAAGGTTTGGTTGTTTTACATAACTGTCTGGAGTAGAGCCTTTTCTTTGATTAAGAGTGACATTTAATTACTCCCAGACTGGCAAAGAAAGACAAATCAGAGAGTAAAAGAGAAATAAAGCTCTAGCTCATAACCCTTCTTCCTTCCAGATCCTTATCTGGCTCTGGTCTGTGCCCAGCTCAGTGAAACCAGAAGGACTAAGACCTTGATAAAGTGTGAAGAAAAAGGAGTTTTAGTTCCCCTTTTCTTTGTGGCTCTGGTCTTGGAGTACCCATGACCCATGATGCAGCTAGCTGGTGCCCAGAACTCTGTGTGTGTGGTGATTTATTTCTTAGTGCTTTATACTTAGGTTATAGCAGGTGATCCTGTCCTAACTGCAAAGTATCTATTACCGTGAGTTATTTGTGGCACACCAGTTGTTCTGTCCTCTGACAGCCTTGCACTAGTTTATAATGTGACCCTAAAATGTGTTTAATGACTTTACTGTCATTCTCACTTCTAAGGATCTTCATTGCTGCAGTTCCCACTGCAAAGATATGTGAGCAATGCATTATGTGTAATGCAGTTCACAGGCAATGCAGCCACACTTGCCTGTCTGTATAAGAACTGTTATTGGTTTGTGCTGCTGCCCAGACCTCCTCTCTTTCTCAGCCAAGCTTGGCTCCTTTGTCTACCTGCTATCATTTCCTGGTCATTCTTACTATCTCTGTCCTGAGAGGTCAGCCAGGTACGACCTTTCCCTCCAATCGAGGGCTGTCCTCTGGGACCACCCTTGCCACCTGGTGGCAGGCTCTGTCCCCATTGATCTTTACCTCCTCCTTCCTGGGCCTATGTGATCCCTTCTTGGCCCCTCTCTTTCTCTCTCCATGAGGCATTCTCCATCTTGCGTCAGACAGCACTTGTCCTGCTAAAACTCCCTGGAACGAACTTGGTTTTTTACCTTGAATATATCTTCCTAATGAGATATTGCACTCTCCAGTCACCCAGCTCTGAGCTACTTCTACCTGTTCGACTATTTTCTCACCTCTGCAATAAAGCTACCTCTCCTCAGATTTCTACCTCCAACCACTGCTACAGATCTCAGAATTACGGAGTCTCTGTGCCCTGGGGCAACACTTCTGAACATCTGACTGTGGGTAAATTATCTGTATTTATTCAATAAAAGAAACTTCAGAAAAGAAAGAGACTTCAGGTGTGTTCTGGTGTACCAAGGTTATACTTCAAGATATTGAGACTTTACAGTTAACAAGACTTAAGAGGCTTGACACCAGTCACAAAACACCTTCCATGTACATTCTCCATCCATAATCAAAAGCACAACAGGAATGTAACCTCAACGTGAATCCAAAGAAAGCAGAGGAGTAGAGGATAACACACTGACTTCCACATGGGAAGCGTCGATACAGATATACTTTATTAAGGCACCAGATAAAGATCCAGCACGGTGCCGTGTTTCAGCAGGTATGCCCACCTGTTTCATAATTAAACAGTGGCGATTTTGGTGCCAAGGCATCTTTGAAGACAACTGAGATTTGCTTATCTATTACTCTGACTTATTAAAGAACTGCTTTTAGCCCCTTCTGGCTTTAAGTATTTTCTATATTGGACCCTTGAGGCATACCTGTCGAAACACAGCACCGTGTTGGTTCTTTATCTGGTGCCTTAATAAAGTATATCTGTATTGACGCTCCCCATGAGGAAGTCAGTGTGTATTCTCTAATCCTCTGCTTTCATTTTCCATCCATGACATGCCCTCAAACACAGGAAGCACTTAGAGCTGGATTGTACATATGGCACTCAAAAATGGGCAAAAGTGGAGGCTGACCAAAGACGAATCACCACTGGAGATATGAATCCAACAGTCTTTATTAATATGTGTAAAGAAAGGACCCGACATGAGCCGTGTTTTGACGCATACAAGCGCCTACAACAGGGGTCAAATAGAGGAGCATAATCGAACGCGAACACCCATCTCCATGGGCGTCTATCTCCGAGAACGGGTACGTGAATGGGCGGGGCAGAGCGCATATTCGAAAAAAATGGGCGTCCATCTTTTTTTTGATAATATGGTTTGTGCCGGGCAAATGCATTGGATTTATGCGGATTTGAGCTGGGCGGTTTCGTTTTTCAGCAATATGGAAATCGAAGGCACCCAGCTTAAAAACGAGCAAATCCAAGCTGTAGACCTTCTAAAATACTTGAGCACTAAAAACTATAAAGATACAAGATATTTAAACAGCAAACTTTTAAAACCATTGCTGTATTGTTTTTTTAAAAAAAGAAGAATTATCTCAATGAGTAAAAAACTAATGGTGAGACCGTATACAAATGTTGAAATTCATTATGCAGAAAAAGCACGCTAAAAGCACTTGTAAGGAAAACGCACCCATTGAAGTGGTGGTAAAGGTGCATTAACAAGCTGAATGCATGCTGACAAATGTGTTTCCCTACAAAATGACTACAGTATACCTTAAGAAGTACATCCTCGGTTGTCCACATTAATATTCTAATTTATGCCATTAGCTGCCCTATTTTGTCTGGGCTTCAGTTCCATCTGCTATAGCTAATTCAAGCCCTACACAAAAATTTCCTTGTTGTACCCTCAGGGAAATATTGATGAGAGTTAAATGACTAACCCTGCAAAACATGCTTGTAAGGATCAGAAGATTAAGAACAATAAAACTCAGTCAGAATTTTAGTTCACCTAATTTAAGTATCTCATTCAACAGCATGCCTATTCCATCTTAATGGAAAGATATATTGCTTTGCTATAGTTTCTCTGCCAGAAGCTGATTAGACGGCTCTTTGTAAAAATTATGATGACTAAAGAAATATGGAAGAGTTTAATTTCATCAGCTGAAAAATATGATCTTCATTTCTAATGAAGTGTAACATAAAAGAGGAAATGGAGGGTTTAGCTAGTTGCAGCAATTAGAGTTTAGGCCAAAACTCTCCAAGTTATAGTTAGGCCACAGAAATCTGATAGAATGAAAAAGAGACAGCACTTGATGAAGGTGGTGGTGGCTTATTATTAAAGAATAAGGCATACAGGGTCCCTTTTACAAAGTGGCGGTATCTGTACTATCACTTTACTACGCCCCAGTCTGGCACTACCACCAGGCTTCTGCTGGAGCCTGGCGGTAGTGCCTGCCCCCAATGCATGCCATTTCTGGCACATCGGAGTATTAAAAACATTTTTGTACTACTGGGGGCTTACCCGGCAGTAATTAGGCAGTGTCACATGATGCCTGCTTACCGCCGGGGTAGTGCAGGAACCTTTACCACCTCCTAAATAGGTGGCGGTAAGGGCTCACCCAGGAAATGGCCGAGCGGCAAATATTTCACTTACCTCATGACATTAAACACAACAATTAACTGCAAATGATCGTACCACTTATCTTGAAAGACCTAAATTCTTTGTATCTGTTACTATTAATTAATTTTAATCATACTTTCTTTTGAAACAATTTTCTGGAAATAATTTTTTCTTAGGAAGAAAAGGTCTCAAAATGCCCAGGTGCCAGGACAAACATCAATCAGCAATAAGTCTCAAGGCATATTGTAAGCTAGGCTCATCACCGACCTAAAAACCTCCTGTTTTAAATATTTTTATGCAAATTGGGTTTTTTTTAATTTACACCGAACCTTTCCATGTGAATCAAAAAAACAAAAAATCCTATCAAAATGACATGACTTAGCTTTTTGCTTAAGATGCAGGTCTGGCTGTCAAACGTCCATTCATATGACTCCCAACGGGGACCCGTTTCACCCACCGGCTTTATCAAGGGAGGAATCCAGACGATTTGACAGCCTACAGTGTGCCTTGAGACTTATTGATGATTGATGTTTGTCCTGGCACCTGGCATTTTGAGACCTTTTCCTCGTAAGGAAAAAAATTCTTTCCAGAAAATAATTTTTCAAAAGGAAAGCATGATTAAAATAAATTAAAAGTAACAGATACAAAGAATTTGGGTCTTTCAACATGTTAATTGCAGTTAATTGTTGTGTTTAATGTCAAGGGTTCTGCAAAGGAGTTTGACATTGCTAGAAGTGATCTTTGGTTCTCACTTACCTCATGGCCATTTCTGTCCCCCGCCTAGAACTTTCTTTTTCTAGCTCACAGTAAAAGGGGGGGCCTCAATGCACTGTAAACCCAATGCATCGGCACCACCTCAGGTAAAGACTTATTGTGGCCCTGGCTTATCATTTATTCAGACGGCAACTGAAAGTTGCAAGAAAATCCATTTGCTCATAACATTTTACAAATGAGAGCTTGCTATCAGCATGTTCCCTGAGAAAATGTCCAACAGAGAACGCCAGAAAGTCTGATGAGAGACACCTCGGTCTTTAGCACAGGAGTGACTTTTCTCAGGATTCAGTTTGACAGCCTGGGATATAAGCGTAAGCAATTTTTATGCAGGGGAACTTTATGCAGTTTGGTAATTGTGATTTATATCTGTTTATTTGAAATTTTTCTAACTCACTTTCCCAAATAGACCAATGTGGTGTAGAAAAGGTTGAATAAGTAGTACTTACAACAGCTGCAGGAAAACAATAAATATACAGTATCCTCTAGATTCAATACATGGCATTCAAATTTGGGTGCCCAAAACTGGGCATGATCCTGAGATCCACATGCAAATAAATTAGTTCATGCCTATGAACAATCAATTATTGATGTTAATTGGCTCTAATTTGAATTTGCACAATTCTATAAAGATCAGTGCCCAAGCCCTTCCGCATACAACCCAAAAGTGAGCTTGGCTATCAGAGGGGTATGAGTGGGTCTGGGGCATTCCAAAGAATTACGCACAGTGTCATACAATTTGGGGGCTGCACATCCAAGTTGCACACCAGGATTTACACCAGGTTTCAGTTTATGCAAGTCCTCATGCCGAATGTTAGTTGCCAGAATACACGCTAACTCCTGGATTCTATATAGTGCATCTAGTGTTCCGTGCCAAAATCCAAGCATATTCTAAAACAATGCACGTAATCCAATTGGATTAATAAACTAATGAACGTTGTTAACAGCACTTAAGCAATAATGAGCACTAATTGGCAATAATTAGAATTTACATGCACAACTTGCTAAGAGTATTCTACAATGCACTGTGCCTAAATTCTAATGTATGCAGCCAAAAAGGGGCATGGTAATGGGTGGGGAAATTTCATAGGTGTTCAAAAATTTACATGCACTGTTATAGAATGTGGCTTTCTGTGCCTAAATCTACAGGCCGGAATTTACGCCACATTTTCATTGGTGTATATGGAGGAACATAGATTTAGGCGCTAGGGTATCAACTAAGCGTGTTCTATATGCTGCATCTAAATCTAGGTGCAGCTTATAGGTAGGTGGAAATGTTTTCTGTGCATTTGTTTTAGGCGCCATATATAGAATCTGGCCCTAAGTGCTGTTCTACAAAGAGTGCTCAGCTGAAGCGCCCTTTATAGAATAGCGCCAACAGCAAATTTTTACCAGCTCCTACTTTTTGTCACCATTTACTGAATCCAGCCCTAAACATCTAAACTTGACTTACAATAAGCCTATAAAAAACCACAACAGAGTACAGATTACCTCACACGCACCCAATAAAATCACACCCCAAATCTATACCACAGTATAATTCTACTACACAGATAATCTATGGTCTAATGAAGAAACCATTCCTTTCTTCTCCCCCAAACACATGCAACCATCATCTAAGAAGTCAACAAATTCAGATGAAGGTAGACAAGTTTTTAACAGAATCAGAAATTAGGACCAATAGAAAAGTCAACATTTCATTTTTTAACAGAAAGGAAAGAAAATATTGTTCCATTCTAATCTGTAAAGTATCTTGTTCCACAAGAAAGGTGTCACCACTGAAAAGGCATTTGTTCTTATTCACTGTAATCACTTTTTAAAGAAGGGGATAAAGCATAAAACCCTTTGGCTAGACTATAACCGGAGATTGGGAGTATGCCTTTCCAATTTAATTGAGAGCAAAAATAAATAGTTCTGTCTTGGCCAGATGAAAGTTTAAGGTAGCTTAAGGCATTAAAGCACTGAGGTCAGACATGCGACATGAGAGTTGGACTGAATTCTTGATGAAATTTCTGGAGCAGAAAAGTAGATTTGGGACTTATTAGCATAAAGATTTCTACTGAAAGTTGTGAGGAAGATCAGAGTACTGAGGCATAGGTGTAGAAAAGAAAGAAAGAAAGAAAGAAAGAAAGAAAGAAAGAAAGAAAGAAAGAAAGAAAGAAAGAAAGAAAGAAAGAAAGAAAGAAAGAAAGAAAGAAAGAAAGAAGGGAGACAGGAGAGATCCCTGAAGATTAACTACTAGTGGCATAGCAAAGAAGGTGGACCCATCAGAGGATACACTAAGAGTAGAAAGACTAAGGTAAGAGGATACCCATGACAGAACAAAACACAAGTGAGGGTAGAGTCCAATTATGATCCATGGTGCCAAAATTAGGGAAGAGGTAGGATGAAATAGCATCATACCTTTACAAGTAGTCCACAGAGACAACGCAGTTGATCTGCATCAAAGGAAGTAGTGTGAAAGATCCTTCCCTCCGCACGAGGGTCTACGGGATCTTGCCTCCACCCTGGCCACTCAGCCTCCCGGCCCACTGCAGTCCACAGGGCAGGGCTCAAAGAAAATAAACTCCAAAAAGGTAAAAGTCACCAAGCTCCTTTATTGTCAGGGCTTCACAGTTCAGTAACTTTCAAAAGGAATCCTGCAGCCCTTCAAAACAGTTGCTCCTGTTTTCCTCTCAGGGCCCAGGTATAGCAAAAACACAAACACGTCCCCTTCCAGCTGCTGCACAAATCAGTTGGAGCCAAATTAACAGTCCCCACAGATAGGTTCCTCTGTAGTCCAACTTCACCCCCAAAAAGAATCCCTGTATCTTGTCCACCCCCACGGGGTTTCTGCAAACAGTTCAAAACACACAGTTCTGTGGGCCTCAGCCCACAAAAAGGAAAAAAAAAAACCACTGTAGCTTACTTTCCCCTCCCCCACACAAAAGGTTTGTTTTCCCAACAGTTCAAAATCCACAGTGCTTAATGCCTTAGCACTCAGTTCAGACACCTAGAGGCATATTTTCAAAGCACTTTGGGAGGCTAAGTTCCATAGGTTTCTATGGAACTTTGGGAGGCTAAGTGCTTTGAAAATATGCCTCACAGTCTCTTCAAAGAACACAGCCTGAACTCTTTTGGGAAAGAGGAAAAGATCCCACCCTTTCTGGGTCACTCTATTACTTCACTGACCCTTCTCTCGCATGACCTTTCCCCTTTCCACTTTCAGCCCAGCTGTGACACCAAGAGTTCACCTGGTTTTTCAGTTTAGCTTTCAAGGCATGAGCCCAGGCAGAAAGGTCCATGGGTTCCTCAGAGCCTGCCTCCTGCTCCTTCTCTCCAGCAGCTTGCCTGTCCATGGGCTCATTCTCCTCCAGTCTGGGCGGCTGTTCTGTTGCAGGAATTACCACTATTGTTAGCAGAATCTGTGGTACTTCAGGAGTCAAACACCACACACCAGAATGAGAGAGAAATCTTCTTTATTTGCCAGCAAACAAAGTAGGACATCAGCTCTAGCTTTCTCTGTGTCCTGTCCTTCTGTGTCTCTTCTTCTGAGCTCTCTCTCCGTCTCCTGTCTTCTCCTGTCTGTGTCTCTCTCGTCTCAGCTCCTTCTCTTCTTCTAACGTAAGCTGCTTCTGCTCCCAGTTATATAGGGTCCTACACCTCTCTAGCCCCCCTTTCTCACCAGATGGTAAAGAATAGATTGATTACCCTGTCTTGAACTAATTACTACTTACACATTACTTAAAAATATCAGTTACATAGGTTTGAGATATTTCCTAAACTGACCTATGACCTGGGGCCTCTCAAACTAGACAATGTGGCACCTATCTTCTGTATTTTATTATTATTCACATAATCAGCTAACTTCATAACTTAGGTTCATTGAGGGGCCAATCTTGCTTAATGGCATACAGACATGGTTTGTTATTACTTTCAGAAGACCAGTCCTACATTTAGTTAATCAATCAAGGAGATGACTTGACTTTTCCTGACCTCTTTTACCTATTAGTTTCATACACAAAACTAGCTAGGACTGTGGATAATTCAAACCAGATGATGACCTCTTAAACTGCAGACAAAGCTCACTTGAAAAGTCAGTCAAAGATGTAACACTGAATTGAAAAGATATTCTACATAGAAATAGAACTTATTAATTAAACAGAATAAAACATATTTTAAAATAAGCAGAAATCAGAATTCCTTATAAGACAAAATCTAAATTATCTAGAATTATCTATATCTAAACTATCTTCTTCTAACCAGCATTAGCCTAATCCTTTAAACTGCCTGCAAAACTGTCCAGTATGCCTTGCTTGCTGATCCCCTCGAGATTGAATGGCATCCAGAGGTGGTAAATAATACCTAGCCTTAACAATCCATCACTCAAAAAGGGACAAAGAAAGTTTCATTTCTCACTGACCTTTCTAACCTCTAGTCTAGCAAAAGCTAGACTTCTGAGCAATTAAAACCAGATGGCATTCCATCACTTGCAGGACTGAAAAGTTAAACACCAAATTAATATGATTTCTTTGCCCAGGCTGCCTCAGTTCCTCTCTTACTTGATTATGTTCCAGGTGCCCCTCCCTTGCCTTGTCAGAGCCTTCTCCCGGGGAATGCTGGGGCCAATAATCCCTATGCCAGGGTTTTCCCCGGAGATGCTGGGAAATGTAGTCCTTCTCCCACCTCCATTTTCTAGGGGGCACTACCTTTTCCCTTCTCTCTCTCTCTCTCTCGGAGGAATGATAAAAGGTAAGGCTCTGCTCTGTCTCCCTCGGCTCTTGAGCCTCCTTCCTTCTCCCCCCTCCATTTCCATCTGTTCAAAACCCTTATCCTCCCCTTCACAGTAGGTACAGTGGAAAAGACCCTAGATGTAGTACAGCCATAAGGAAATGAAAGAGAATGGGAAATATTTGTGGGAAAAAAATAGTATACTTGGAAGTAGTTTCAAGGAGATCTAACCTAGAACCCAATAGAAGGATGATAGTGACCATAGAAGAATATGATGTTCATTATGGGATGAAATTAGGACTAGAGACTTGCACGGGAATGGGGTTTGCGGGAATCCTGCGGAACCCATGGGCTTCCTGTGGGGACGAAAGCAGTTCTGCGGGGTTCCTGTGGAGATGGAAGCACTTCCTGCGGGGTTCCCATCTTTACGTTGATGACTCCCAGATCTACCTCTCCACACCAGAAATCTCAGCAGGAATTCAGGCCAAAGTATCAGCCTGCCTGTCTGACCGCCATCTGAAGCTAAACATGACTAAGACTGAGCTTCTTATCTTTCCCCCTAAACGAACCTCTCTTCTTTCCCCATTCTCTATTTCTGTGGCTAACACTCTCATCCTCCCTGTCTCATCAGCTCATAACCTTGGGGTCATCTTCGACTCCTCTCTCTCTCTCTCTCTCCTTCTCTGCACATATTCAGCATCTATAATATCACCAAAATTCACCCTTTCCTTTCTGAGCACACTACCAGAACCCTTATCCACACTCTTATCACCTCTCGCTTAGTCTGTTGCAACTTGCTTCTCACAGGTCTCCCACTTAGCCATCTCTCTCCTCTTCAATCTGTTCAAAATTCTGCCACACGACTTATATTCCACCAGTGTCGCTATGCTCATATTAGCCCTCTCCTCAAGTCACTTCACTGGCTCCCTATCGGTTTCCGCATACAGTTCAAACTCCTCTTATTGACCTATAAGTGCATTCACTCTGCAGCTCCTCAGTACCTCTCCACTCTCATCTCTCCCTATACTCCTTCCTGGGAACCCGTTCACTGGATAAATCTCTCTTATCTGCACCCTTCTCCTCCACCGCTAACTCCAGACTCCGTTCCTTTTATCTTGTTGCACCAAATGCCTGGAATAAACTTCCTGAGCTGGTCCGTCAAGCTCCATCTCTGGCCGTCTTCAAATCTAGGCTAAAAGCCCACCTTTTTGATGCTGCTTTTAACTTCTAACCCTTACTCACTTGTTCAGTACAGCACAGCACAGATGCGGATGAACACAAAGGATGTCTAATTAGAAAATGGAAGTTATAAAAAACCTTGCATTTCCATTTCTGTTTCTCTAGTACTGCTGTTTATGCAGATTCTGACTCCTTGATGTTTCCAGTTCAATTTTTGCCTTTGTACCTCCATATCTGTTGAGGGATTGTCTGTGTTTTGCATGTGTGTGCAAGGTGTGTTTTTCTGTTAGCTAGCATTCAGTTTCTGTGTAGAGATTTGAAGGAATCCTGTTCTGTTTTCCTGATTAGATGGTGTTATTGGTGTTCAAATCATGGTGTAATATTTACAGTGTGCCTTTTCACAGGTAAAGTTGTTGCTCTTTGAATCTTGGGAGTTAGTGCTGTTATGGTACGGTAAGGTTCTGAATGTGTTTTTACATGAGTGTTTTGCAGTATAGGGACTGTGTGTTGGCCTTACTGAGGTGACTTCAAAACTTTAATCTTAGTTTGTCATTATATTAGATAGCATTTGTGAAATAATCATAGGATGTACATACATGTGTCATTTTCTTCTGAGATGGCAACCCTAGTGTGGATGGTTAGTGGTAAAGGGGCAGGGTGATGGAAGGGTTCAACAGTAGGTGTGAGAAGAGTCTTGGAGTGGGACAGGAAGGGAATGAATAAAGGCAGGTGTCAAGCTATAAAATAGTTGGCAATCCCTGCTTACCGCAAGTCCCTGGTGAGCATTGAATAGAACCAGAAGGAAGAAAGAGCGGTTGCATGTCAGGTCACAGCTCCTCTTCTGCTACTCTATATGGATCAAGAGAATGAGATCAGTGTGCCGCATTGGTGGTGGTGGTGAGGGGAAGCTAGGTGACTGTCCAGCTTATTTTCAAAAGAGATCGCTGGCCATCTTCCGACACAAATTGGGAGATGGCCGGCCATCTCCTGAAGTCGGCCAAATCGGTATAATGGAAAGCCGATTTTGGCCGGCTCCAACTGCTTTCCGTCGCAGAGCCAGCCAAACTTCTAGGGGGTGTTTCGGCAGGGTAGCAAAGGCGGGACGGGGGCGGGATGGGGTGTGGTTATGAGATGGCCGGCTTCAGATGATAATGGAAAAAAGATGGCCGGCTCTGACAAGCATTTCGCCGGCTTCACTTGGTCCATTTATTTTCAGGACCAAGTCTCAAAAGATAATGGAAAGTAAGCAATGTTTTATTTTTTGCCTGTGCACCCCTCTTTGTCTTCTATGTGTATCACAAACTGCCTTTTATATGTCTTTATACCTCTCTCTATATATCTATGTGAGACCCCGAGCAAGGGTGGGGAGTGGGCCAGTGAAATAACGCAGACGGACAACAGAAGTGCACACAAAAATAAGTATTTATTGGTGTGACACTGAGTCCCCCTCCGATGGCAACGCCTTCAAGACCCGGAGGAGATCTGATGGCTACGGGGATACAGCCGACGGTGAGTCCTGGAAGTGGAACCCCTGCAGCTGCTAGTGGAGACCCCATAGCTACCTTGTCGCCGGTGGAAACAACTCTTCAAGCAGGCTTGATGCTACCAGCTCCCTTGCCTGTGCAAAGTCTGGGCGAACCCTCCGTAAGTCTTGGAGAGATTGTGAGACCAACAGTTGTCACAATGGATTCGATTTGGGAAGTGATCCAAGGCCTAAACACGACGTTGCTACAAATTGCTGGTTCCCTGCGAGGAGAGGTGGGGGAACTATCTCAAGCTCAAAGTGTTTTGTCTGATAAGGTGACAGAGCATACAGCCAGGATGGACTCCTTAGAAAACGAGGTAAAATCCACTAAAACTTCTTTGTTAGCTGTTATTAAGGACAATAACTTCCACAGGAAAAAAATTGATTACTTAGAGAATCAATTGAGAAGGAACAACTTACGGTTTTTGAATTTTCCCAAATCCCCACTTATTCCTGCCAAAGAAATGTTAAAAAAAATATTTTCTTGAAATTCTGGGTCTTCCTCCAGAAGCTTTTCCTTCATTAACAAAAGTGCTTTACATTTCTGGAGCCGGAATTGGGAGTTCTCAAATCCCTCAACCTGATTTAAATTTAACACAATTTCTTGAAAGTTTATTGGAAGTTATTACGGAAAGGACAACATTGCTGGTATCATTTGCTCTAGAACCAGACCGTAATAATATATTTAGACTTTTTTTCCGTCACATTAACACTCCTTTCCTTGGATCAAAAATTCAAGTTTTTCAGGATCTCTCGAGAGAAACACAGAAAAGAAGAAAAGACTTTTTATCATTGAAAACAAGAGTCCTTCAGTTAGGAGGGACTTTTATATTAAAATTTCCTTGTAAATGTCATATTTCTTTAGAATCTATTAATTACATTTTCTTTGACCCAGGAAAACTTACTGAATTTATTGTTAGTAAAGAGTAACGTTCTGTTAACTTTGGTAATAGCGCTAAATCGGCTGCACTGACCCAAACTCCTTCCATTCCCTACTTTTATTTAATTTGGTTATATATACATTTAATTTCCTTGGATGGATTAATGTGGACTAACTTATAATTATATTGTACCTGAATATGATCTATTCCTATATTCTTTGTTTTCTGTAATTCAAGATTTATGTACTTTGCATAAATGTAAAGATGGAAATTTATAAATAAATAATAATAATAAAAAAAAAATAAGTATTTATTTACAGGAATCCCTGGGCCTGTTACTTCACAGGCCTCTAGAGGCAGGCCTACCATAGTTTGTGACTGCCGGAGTCGCCACACCCAAAACACAGCCATGGATCCTCAGGTCTCTGTCAAAGTTCAGGTCTGGCTCCCACCAGACCTCAGCAAAGCTTGCAAGTCTTTAACAAAACAGATGTATTCAGTCAGGGCATAGACTGGGGTTTCCTTTCTTCTTTCCTTGGGCCTCCTGAACTTCTGCCTGGCTCTGTCTTTTGAACTTTTGACTCTGCCCCTCCAGGCTTACTTCCTCCCAGGATAGGACTGCACTCAAGGTAGCCCAGGCTAATTAAAGAGGGACTTTTCTTAAGGGTGAGGGTCATATCCTATAAACCCCGTCACAACCTAGTAGTGCTATAGAATGTTACGTTGTAGTGGTGATAGCAATAGTGTATTAGTTTGCAATGTTTTCCATAATTAACTTCATACACATTTAGGTCAATGGAAATGGACTGAAATGGGCAGCATTTTATACAAACGTGGGAAAGGTAGTGAAGGCTTCTCTATATATTCTTTAAAAAAAAACCCTGTGATTAGGAAAGGACATGCCAATTTGCTTTGGATGTGAACCTTCTTTGAACTGGATGTTTAATTCAACGCAAATCGGTCAAACTGCAGAAAGTTCTGACAGTGTACTTTGAATTAAATATGACCCCATATAACTTCTATTTGTCAAAATTTAAATCAAATGTGACCCGGTGCGTAATTTTTAGGTTTGGCATATAGGGAAAAAGTGGTAATAATTGGACATTCATTAAAATTTTACTACTAAAAGATTGCTTCTAAAAACTCTTACTGCCATTCAATCACTATTCTTGATCTCATCAGTTAATTTTCAGTGCATTCAATTTTAGAGAACATTGGAACTAATTCAGACTCCAGTGGAATTCATCTCTCTTATTCAGGGTCTGATTTACTAAGGTCTATGGGGGGAAATCTTTATTAAATCAAGCTCTTCATATATTCTTTTTGTTGTAGCTAAAACTGTGCCAGCTGGTGGTTATGATAATGTTGTATATTATTACGTAGAAGATCTGGTTTGTTTCTTGGAGAAGGTCTCTTTCTCTCTCCAAGTTTATAATAATGCTGAGAAAGTATTTGCAGCTTAAATGCACATGCCATGACAAACCTCCATGCAATTTAAACAACTCAGCTTGATCCATCCCAAGACTGTGGCTGTAGGCTGTGGATGCCTCTCCTCCCCCAGGCTTCTCTTTTTCTCTGCCTTTTGGGAGCTTTTTTTAAAGGGACCCCAGGATATCACCCCTTCCTTCTTCTCAGCACCCAACTGATCAGTTGGGTTGACCCATTATTATTCCAATTAGGATTCTTGCTGGGCTCCACCCCAAGCTTTCTTATTACGGGCAATATTTCCTGTCTGGGCCAATTGGGATAATAGGTTTTCCTTTTAGGCTTTCCAAATATGGACAGTTTGCTGTTAGGCTTCCGTGTCTTCTAGCCTTCTAAGTCACACCTCTCACTTATCTTCCAGTTGAGCTAGCATATCCCCTCCTCCCCTTCCTGTGTTCTTGGAATTGCCAACTGTAGCCTCCAAGACTTATGGGAGTTGTAGTTTTCTTCCTTTTCAAGGGCAACTACTATTTCCTTTGTCACTTTTAACATTAACAAGTGCTCCCCCCAACTCCCCCCCCCCCCGTGGCATCTTAATGACAGGGCACAAGCTGTACATGTCACACAGTGCAGCACCCCCCTTTTCCCCTTCCCCCACTAACACTGCAGCATCTTCCCTCTCCTTTTACCCCCTATAGTGCTGCATCTCTCTCTTTCCTTTGCTAAGAATACAGCATCTCCTCATTCTAATGTGGCAAGAGATGTGGACACAGAAGCCTCAACATTCTCGCTTAATAAACTGTGAGCTGCACTCCTTCGTCAAGTCCTAGCAGGATGCGTCACTTATGGTATTTTGATTTCAGTTGCAGTGCATGGAGCATACAGAAAGTGAAAGCATATTTAGCACCTCTTGTTGCGGTTACTCGGAGAAGGAGCACAGCTCATAACAAATTAAGGGACAATATAAGTTCTTGTGTGGCTGTTTCTTCTGCCACTATGCTTCATGCTACCACCGGCCCCTCAGAGCGGTTGCCTTGCTTGCACCAGGTCCTAACTTCCTTGGTCCTCATGACACACTCGTGAGTTAAAACCCCCTGCTCTAGTGCATTCCTAAGAAATGATTATGTCTCTATTTAGATTCTCTAGATATATCAGGAAATGCTGCACTTTGCTGGCCTCAAAAACCTCACATTTTTATATCTAATATAAAGTTGTAATATCCAGATCGTGTCTGGCTCCGAGGCAAAGAAGAACAAACAACTACTTCTGGTAAGAAACTTCTCCTGGGAGTTCTCCAAGAGTTCAGCCAGATCCAAGCTTTTTATAGACCTTACAACTCAATTCATCTCACTTTTGTCCTCTTTTTTAATAGACATATAGAGAACCTTAGTCATAGGAGAAATTTGTAAAATGAGATTTAGTCATGTGAAGAGCAATTCTATAAATACAAGCCTGCACTTGCAGGCCACTTGAACATGTAAATGTTGGGAAAAAATGCCATTGACCTGGCATAAATAGGTGTGCCTACATTTAGGCAAGCCAATGCAGATTTACTTGACTATTCTCTAATGCAGTGTTTCCCAAGTTGGTTTTTTGAGTACCCCCTTGCCAGTCAGGTTTTCTGGATATCCGCAATGAATTTGCATGAAAGAGAGTTGCATACAATGGAAGCAGATTATGCAAATCAATCTCATGTATATTCATGATAGCCTGAAAACCTGGCTGACAAAGGGGGTACCGCAGGATCGACTTGGGAAACACTGATATAATGGAATATGGATGCCTGCATCATACCGCCTACATCTGGGCACCCCTTTATAGAATTGCTACCTTCACAGATTTTATAAAACAAGGTCATTTGGAAGGGTTTACAAAATAAAAAATACAGAAACAAGGGGAAACAGAAACTTAGAACCCAATAAGCTTGAAAATCCCTCCACCCCCAAATACCCCATACAAAACAAACAAATATGATGATACAATCAAATAAAATAATGGAAACAAAATTAAAACATAGTAAATCAGAATAAGACAGCAGCCATTAGCTGGGAAAAGCAATGTTTTATAAATTTCTGTAGAAAGCTATTCTCACTTCTCATTGCCGAAAGACAGTTTGTTCCACTTCACAGGGCCCATAAGCTTTTGATCACTAAGACTCCCCCCTAAATCTATCAGGGCCAGGAACCACAAGCACGTTCTCCAGCTGCAATCTCAAATCACCTAGGGATATAAGGCAACACTGTATCCCTCAAATAAATAGTGTTGTAGTCTAGGTCTTTCCTTTTGGAATAATTTACCATGTTCATTGTGAATGGAACCCTTCTGTCAGGTTTTTGAGAAGGGCCTTAAGGCATTTCTTTAAATGAGATGCTTTATAATTTTACTGTGACATAATGGCAGCTGTGGGGGTTGATCAAATCCAAGTGGACATGGAATGTGTGATTGCAGTCTTTGCTCTTTTCTATACAATACAAATTTCTTTTTATAGATTTTAGATTTTAGTTATTATAATATTGTAAACTGCCATACTGGTGTTTCCTAATGGAAGTACTGTATTTTCACATATATAACCCACATACTAATATAACCCACACCCAAGTATAATCTGCAGAAAAGAAGCATTATGGTTTGCATTACCCACACCTCTATATTCATTGATGGTACTGGAACGACAGGAGGGTGATACATAAGTCCCATCATTTAGAGGGATATTGAGTTGCTGGTGACATTGAGTCACTATCCACAAAGACATCTCTCTCATCAAGATGAGCCAAGCAGCATAAGAATGTGCTGTGGGGGCAATCCACGATTGTAAGATTTATTTTTTATCAAGTAAAATAGCTAACTACACAAATTTACATTGAGTTTCAGACAAACCGTGTCCCCTTCCCATGCTGCCTGAGCAGTGAAGATGTTGGCGGCATGCTTTAGCCTCTGACACCAGCCTTCCCACACATGCTCAGTTCATGTTGATAAACTGAACATGCATGGGAGTGCCAGTGTTGGTGGCTGAAATATGCCACCAACTTCTTCACTGCTCGGGCTGCACAGGAGGGGACTCGGGCAGTGGACCTCTTCTGTTTTCCTTGCCAGCCACTACAGTACCATCAATGATTTTCATGTGACACATCCTGAGCGGCATAATCGAACGGGGCTGACCATCTCTAAGGGCGCCCATCTCTAAGGACGTCCCGGTGAAGGGACGGGGAAACCCATATTATCGAAACAAGATGGGCGTCCATCTTTCGTTTCGATAATACGGTCGGGGATATCCAAACCTCAACATTTAGGTCGACCTTAGAGATAGTCATCCACGTTTTCTGCAATAATGGAAACCGAGCACGCCCATCTCAAAAATGACCAAATCCAAGTCATTTGGTCATGGGAGGAGCCAGCATTCGTGGTGCACTGGTCCCCCTCACATGCCAGGACAGCAACTGGGCACCCTAGGGGGCACTGCAGTGGACTAACTGATGCACTAACTGAATGGAAAAAGGCATGCAGTGGTCACTAACCACCTCCTACTCCGAAAAAAAAACAGCTTTAAAAACTTTTATCTTTTTTTTTTAGAGTACGGGTGAAGGATGTCCTTCGCTATGCCTCCATCACGACATTTGAGACAACCTTAGCTATTTATTTAGATTTTGCTCACACCTTTTTCAGTAGTAGCTCAAGGTGAGTTACATTCAGGTACACTGGATATTTCTATGCCTCTGTCCCTGCAACAGCAGTTGAGGATATCCTTTGATATGCCTCTTTCCCTGTGAGGACGTCCAAAATGTGGATGTTTGTGAGAAGGACATCCATGCCTCAATGTTTCTGTGAGAAGGACATCCATGCCTGCTATGCCTCTGACACCCCCTTTGTTTATTTAGATTTTGGATCACAAGTAGCAACAGTGGGATTTGAACTGACGACCTCTGGACTGTAAGGCCAGTTCTCTAACCACAAGGCCACTCCTCTAAGCCACTCCATTCCTTTAAACTTTGGCTGTCCCTGTGGTGGGGTGCAGTTCAGGATGTCCACGCCTTTGCTATGCCTCCGCTGACACACACATACCTCCCCTCCAGGGACCCCCCCCCCCCCCCCCCACAGGAATGGCCAAATTTCAAGGCAGTGGAGCAGCATGGAGGAGTGAAGGAGTGGCCTAGTGGTTAGAGCACCAAAATCCAAATAAATAAAGGGGGTGTCAGAGGCATAACAGGCATGGATATCCTTCTCACAGAAACATCCAGGCATGGACATCCTTCTCACAGAAACATCCACATCTTGGACATCCTCAACTGTCGTTGCACGGATGGAGGCATAGAAATATCCAGTGTACTTGAATGTAACTCACCTTGAGCTACTACTGAAAAAGGTGTGAGCAAAATCTAAATAAATAAATAGCAAAGGACATCCTCAACTGCCATCACAGGGACAGAGGCATAGCAAAGGAGGTCCTTCACACATACTCTAAAAGACAAAAGATTTTAAACTTATTTTTTTCAGGGTGGTAGGTGGTTAGTGACCATTGGGGGAGTCAGGGGAGGTCATCTCCGATTCCCTCCGGTGGTCATCTGGTCATTTAGGGTACATTTTTGTGGCTTGGTCACTAAAAAAAAGGACAAATTAAAGTCGGCAAAGTGTTCATCAGGGACGCCCTTCTTTTTTCCATTATCGCTTGAGGATGCCCCTCTGTTAGGCACGCCCCAGTCCCACCTTCGCTACACCTCTGACATGCCCCCAGGAACTTTGGTCGTCCCCACAACAGGAAGCAGTTGTGGACGTCCAAAATCGGATTTCGATTATGCCGATTTGGGTGACCCTGAGAGAAGGACAGCCATCTCCCGATTTGTGTCGGAAGATGGGCGTCCTTCCCTTTCGAAAATAAGCTAGCATGAGATTAATAAAGAACTTTGGAATGTGAAGATGAGAATAATCTGCACCCTTGTTTACTCCACACAGCCATCACCTGAGTATAAAAATGCATATATCTGGGGGGTTATATAGGCAAAAATATGGTATATCAAATTTGGAATAAACTGTAAACTATTTTTAAACACAGATCCCTTTAAAAGTCAAAAACTGCAGCTTAAATAAATATATTTCCTGAACTGGGAGCCAACGCAAGTGCTGCAGTACAGGACAAACATTCTCCCTTCTAATCCCACCCAGTAGCAGCTGAGCTGTGTTAATCTGAGAAATATGGAGTTTTTTGTAGAATTTGAACGTAACACAATAATTACATTACAATAATCCAAGGTACTTAAAACTAATGATTGAACCACATATATAAAGCATTATCTTCCAAATATTGCTTCAGTTGATGAATGGACTTATGAAAACTCCTCTAGTTACAGCCATCATATGTTCATGGTCTAAACCTTCAGGCCCCAAAATCACTTAAAATGTTTTTACCAACTTAACCAAAGGTATTAGCTGGTCTGCTTAAGGAAAAATCCTCAAATCCCCCTGTCCAGTGGCTCCCATTCCATAGTAAGTTGATTTGGCCACAATTACAAGCAAACAACCAGAAACACTCTTTCACCTCTTCCCAAAATTAAGTTCAACTTTCAACTGCCAAATCTTTATAACCTTCCAGAGGAAGAAAAAAAATCAACATGCTCTCTGAAGATGGGAGCTTTTGACTCGTAACCACTCGCCTCCACCTACCCTCCTCTCTTCCTTCCCGTTCACATTAATTGATTTGATTTGCTTACTTTATTTATTTTTTGTCTATTAGATTGTAAGCTCTTTGAGCAGGGACTGTCTTTCTTCTATGTTTGTGCAGTGCTGCCTACGCCTTGTAGCGCTATAGAAATGCTAAATAGTAGTAGTACTACTACTACTACTACTACTTAACATTTCTAGAGCGCTACTAGGGTTACGCAGCGCTGTACAATTTAACAAAGAGAGACAGTCCCTGCTCAAAGAGCTTACAATCTAATAGACAAGTGAACGGTCGGTCCGATAGGGGCAGTCAAATTGGGGCAGTTTGGATTCACTGAACGGTAAGGGTTAGGTGCCGAACGCAGCATTGAAGAGGTGGGCTTTAAGCAAAGACTTGAAGACGGGCAGGGAGGGGGCTTGGCGTAAGGGTTCAGGAAGGTTGTTCCAAGCACAGGGTGAGGCGAGGCAGAATGAGCGGAGCCTGGAGTTGGCGGTGGTGGAGAAGGGTACTGAGAGGAGGGATTTATCCTGTGAACGGAGGTTACGGGCGGGAACGTAAGGGGAGATGAGGGTAGAGAGGTAGTGAGGGGCAGCAGACTGAGTGCATTTGTAGGTAAGAAGGAGAAGCTTGAATTGAATGCGGTATCTGATCGGAAGCCAGTGAAGTGACCTGAGGAGAGGGGTGATATGAGTATATCGGTTCTGGCGGAATATGAGACGTGCAGCAGAGTTCTGAACAGACTGAAGGGGGGATAGATGGCTAAGTGGGAGGCCGGTGAGGAGTAAGTTGCAGTAGTCCAGGCGAGAGGTAATGAGAGCGTGGACGAGAGTTCGGGTGGTGTGTTCAGAGAGGAAAGGGCGAATTTTGCTGATGTTAAAGAGGAAGAAGCGACAGGTCTTGGCTATCTGCTGGATATGCGCAGAGAAGGAGAGAGAGGAGTCAAAGATGACTCAGAGGTTGCGGGCAGATGAGACGGGGAGGATGAGGGTGTTATCAACTGAGATAGAAAGTGGAGGAAGAGGAGAAGTGGGTTTTGGTGGAAAGATGATAAGCTCGGTCTTGGACATGTTCAGTTTCAGGTGGCGGTTAGACATCCAGGCAGCAATGTCGGATAAGCAGGCCGATACCTTTGCCTGGGTCTCCGCGGTGATGTCTGGTGTGGAGAGATACAGTTGGGTGTCATCAGCATAGAGATGATACTGGAAACCATGAGATGAGATCATGGAGCCCAGGGAAGAGGTGTAGATTGAGAAGAGAAGGGGTCCAAGGACCGATCCCTGGGGAACTTTGAAGGTGCGGTGGGAGAGATAGGAGGAGAACCAGGAGAGGACAGAGCTCTGGAACCCAAATGAGGACAGTGTGGCAAGAAGTAAGTCATGATTGACAGTGTCAAAGCGGCGGATAGATCCAGGAGGATGAGGATGGAGTAGTGGCCTCTGGATTTGGCAAGGAACAGGTCATTACAGACTTTAGAAAGTGCTGTTTTCTGTCGAGTGAAGAGGGCGAAAACCGGATTGAAGCGGATCAAGGATGGCATGAGAGGAGAGAAAATCAAGGCAGCGGCTGTGGACTGCGCGCTCAAGTGTCTTGGAGAGGAAGGGTAGGAGGGAGATGGGGCGGTAGTTGGAGGGACAGGTAGGGTCTAGTGATGGTTTTTTGAGGAGTGGCGTGACTACAGCATGCTTGAAGGTGTCGGGGACAGTTGCAGTGGAGAGAGAGAGGTTGAGGATATGACAGATGGAGGGGGTGATAGTAGGAGAGATGGTGTTAAGTAAGTTGGTGGGGATGGGATCAGAGGAACAAGTGGTGCATTTTGAGGAGGAAAGAAGGCGGGGCGGTTTCCTCCTCGGAGATATCAGGAAAGGAGGAGAAGGAGGTCTGGGTTGGTTGGTTGAGGGAGAGGGTTGAAGGGTGAAGAGGAGGAGGTGGCTTGGTAGTGAACTCAAGGTTGATCTTTTGCACCTTGTCGCGGAAGTAGTCAGCCAGTGATTGAGGAGAGAGTGACGGGGGGGTGGGAGCGGAGGGCACTTTGAGGAGGGAGTTAAGGGTGGCGAAGAGACGACGAGGGTTAGAGCTGAGAGAATTAGTCAATTGGGTGTAATAGTCCTGTTTGGCAAGGAATAGTGAGGACTGGAAGGAGGATAGCATGAATTTGTAGTGAAGGAAATCTGAATGGGTGCGAGATTTCCTCCAGAGGCGTTCAGCAGATCGGGCGCAGGAGCGAAGGTAACGGATGCAAGGGGTCAGCCAGGGCTGGGGATTAGTACGCCTTGTGGGACGGGAGGTGGATGGTGCAAGGGTGTCCAGAGCAGAGGAGAGAGTGGCATTGTAAGCGGAGACAGCCTCGTCAACAGACTCGGAGGACATGATGGAGGGGAGGAGATTAGAAATACTAGATGATAAGGTGGGAGGGTCAATAATCTGGAGATTCCTGGAAGTAGTGGTTAATGTTGGGCGGAGCTGAGGGGGAGGGTGAAGAAGTGTGAAGGTGATCAGGTGATGATCAGAGACAGGAAGAGCTGAGGTGTGGAAATTGGAGGGTGAGCCGGAAGAGGAGAGGACGAGGTCAAGGCAATGGCCATCACGGTGAGTAGGGGTGGTGGAACATAGCTGGAGGTTGAAGGAGGATGTTAGAGTGAGGAACTGAGAAGCGTGAGAGTTGGACAGGTCATCAACGTGTATGTTGAAGTCTCCGAGAATGAGGGATGGAGATGAGGGTTCAAGAAAAACAGAAAGCCAGGCATCGAAGTCGGTGAGGAAGGAAGGGAGGGATTTATCAGGGGGGCGGTAAATGACTGCCACTCTGAGTGGCAACGGGTAGAATAGACGGATGGAGTGGACTTCAAAGGATGAGAAGCAGTGAGACTGTGGTAGGAGGAGGGGTTGGAAGCTACAGGAGGGCAAGAGTAGTAACCCGACGCCTCCTCCACGGCCAACTAGGCGGGGAGTATGGGAGAAGAGATAGCCTCCATGGCATAGAGCCGCAACTGAGGCAGAGTCGTCAGGGGAGAGCCAGGTTTCAGTTAGGGCAAGCAGGTGAAGGGAATGAGAGATGAAGAGATCGTGGGTGAAGGGAAGTTTGTTGCAGACCGAGTGGGCATTCCACAGTGCACATGAGAAGGGGAGGGAAGAGGGGGGGAGGAGGGGAATAGATATGAGATTGGAGACATCCCGGAAACGTTTGCATGGATAGGACGAGGACAGGTGTGGGGGACCTGGATTGGGATTGATATCTCCTGCGGATAGCAGGAGGAGGAGCAAGAGAGTGCGGAGGAGGGTGGGGGAGGTAGGGCGACGAAGGCGACGAAGACGGGATGCGCTTAGGAGGAATGGGGATGGGTTAATGGCAGGAAGGAAGTGTTGAAGGTTGAGAGCTAGGAAGGAGGAGGGGGACAGGAGAGATGGTGAGGTGGTGAGGGACGGGGGTGAGTAGGGTATTGCAGTAGTGAGCAAGATGGGAGAGGACATGGGTGGGCAGTGAGTTCCAGTGGTAGACAGCGGTAGGGGGAGGGGAAAAAGATTAGGAAGGGACAGGGCAAGGAAGAGAATGTGTAAAGGTGCCATAAGTAGTAACTGAGGTGTTACGGGTATATATGTAGTGACTGAGGTGTTAAGCGATAGATAGAACGGCAGAGCTGGATTAGAGGCTTAAAACTGGAATGGTAGGCAGCAGGCAGGTAGGCACTGCCCAGTAAGAACAAGTCACACCCACTATGTTTGAAAAATGTGGGAGGAAAGGAGGTGAAGAGCCTGAACACAGAGACAGAGCAGTTATCTGCAGGCAGATTAGGTTGCTTGGGAGGGTATATAAGAACTATCACCCTAGGGGTGGGTGCGTAGAGGGGTGGGTGGGAGGGATCTAAGTCTAAAATGTACAGACAGAGCTGCAGCACAGCCAGTTAATCTGTAAAAAAGGTGGATTTCTCAAGAAAAACTGGTATAGAAGGCTGCCCCTCTAACAGAGAATCAGGTCACACCCACTAAGTTTGAATTTGTGGGGGAGATTCAGAGACAGAGCTGCTAAGTCTAAAATGTACAGACAGAGCTGCAGCACAGCCAGTTAATCTGTAAAAAAGGTGGATTTCTCAAGAAAAACTGGTATAGAAGGCTGCCCCTCTAACAGAGAATCAGGTCACACCCACTAAGTTTGAATTTGTGGGGGAGATTCAGAGACAGAGCTGCTAAGTCTAAAATGTACAGACAGAGCTGCAGCACAGCCAGTTAATCTGTAAAAAAGGTGGATTTCTCAAGAAAAACTGGTATAGAAGGCTGCCCCTCTAACAGAGAATCAGGTCACACCCACTAAGTTTGAATTTGTGGGGGAGATTCAGAGACAGAGCTGCTAAGTCTAAAATGTACAGACAGAGCTGCAGCACAGCCAGTTAATCTGTAAAAGTAGTAGTAAGGGGAAGATATGTGCACGAGAGAGAGGCAGACTGACTGAGGGAAAGCGGGATGTGAAAGAGAGAAAGAGGAGGCAGATGGACTGTAAGCCTCTATAGAGATGTAGGTATCAGCTACTGACACTTAAAAAAAATCTAGATTAATTCAGTTCCCTAAGAGACCTATATATCTACTGAAGCTTGCACTGTTTAATTTTCTTTGCCATTTTATTCTCTGTCATTTGAAATGTATCTTAATATCTAAATTTAACAAAAGGTATTATTTGTCACTATTTTGCTGACCTTTCTGTATGCTTTCAGGCAATTAAGGACTCAGGCCTGGCGCTGCTCACTTTAGCTGCCCCTAACGGCTGAGCCACTGACTGCCTATGTATCTGCCAGTCATGCTAGTATATTGTGATCTATAATATCCTAGTATCCTGCCTTTCTTCCAAAGTATACATAGTGAGATCTGTAAATCTGTCCCCATACATTTTATGATAAAGAGCAGTGGCCATATTAGTAACCATCCCCTGGACCCACTCCATCCTGTTTATATCTTTTTGAAGGTGCAGTTTCCAGGATTGTACACAGCACTGTAAATTAGGTCACCCCAAAGACTTGTGCAGAAGCATTATCACCTCCTTTTTCCTGCTGGTCATTTCTCTCCATATGCACCCAAACATTCTTCTAGCTTTTGCCATTGCCTTTTGTACCTGTTTGGCCATCTTAAGATCATCATACGTATATGATCACACCCAAATCTTGTTCCTCTTTCATGGTCAAAATACTTCACCTCCTTAAATTGTACCACTCCATCGGGTTTTTGCAGCACAAATGCATGATCCTGCATCTTTCAACATTAAATCTTAGCTGCCAAATTCTGGACCATTCTTCAAGCTTTGCTAGACTCCTCCTCATGTTATTCATACTGTCAGTGGTATTTACCGTATTGAAGATTTTGGTATCATCTGATAATAAGCACACTTTACCAGGCAGTGCTTTGGCAATAACACTTACAAAAATGTTAAAAAGAACCAGGCCATTCCGATCATCTGGAAAGAGATTTGGCCCACAATAAAATCAATTACTCAATGTTAATCTGACATATCATATGATATTATTCTCCTAAGATCTCTTCTTCCTTGCTTTGCATCTACTACATGCAACCCTAAGCTGATTAACATCCGTTTAGCAACTGGTATTCAACACATCTTTAAAAACTGGAAAAATGCCGTTTTTCTAAATTACATTTTTTGGTGGAATACAATTTGCCTTTATAAACAATTTGAACTCCGAGTATCTGAAAAATCCTCCTCACTATTCCCCCTGTTTGCTAACTCCGCGCTTAGACTACTACTACTGTTGGAATGTAATTGTATTTTACATGCATTGCCTGTCACCTATTATTTCTCTGTGATTACTCTGTGACCTCTGATGTGAATTACTTAGAGAGGTCACACAGCTATGCAACTTCCTGTGGGGGTTAGATGCAGCACATGCAGCAGATGCAGCACATGCAGCACATGGAGCACATGGAGCTCATGATCTCTCCTAACCTGAGAGGATCTATGGTGGTGTGAGCATCCATTACCATCTAAGCACATGGAAGGAGCTGATAAGACAAATGTATAGTAATATGTATATATAAGCCTGTCTGATTATAATCTAACTACAAACTGTGAGTAAACAGATGTTTTGTTACTTCAACTTTAAAGAGACTCAGCAGTGAATTATTCAGGGGTGAATGAGAGAGAGATGAAGAAAGAAATTAACATTTCTAAAGCTGAAGCTGTGTGTACTAAATCTGATAATTATTTACTACAAATAATCCAACAAAAGGGTTATGGGCCCAGGGCCAGGAATTGAAAAAGAAGAGAAATATTACCAGGCAGAAAAAAAGGCCACATTTTTCTCTTAAGTTTTAAAGGAAAGATTCAGTCTGTCTCTCTCTCCCCCCACACAGCAGACAGAAGGCTAAGAAAATGGCTGAGGGAGGAAATTCACCATTTTTCTATTCTCTCAAGGTGCCTAGATTAACTGAGTTTAATTATCGGCAGTGGGAATTAAGATTCATATGTTTCCTTCGAGCAAAAAGATTAGATATATGCTTAGACCAAGACAGAACAGCTGAAAATATGGCTGAATGGGACAATGCAAACTATTATGTGAAGTGCATGCTTTTGGAAGCTCTCTCAGAGAAACAAGCCATATTAGTGGAGGGAAAAGATACACCAAAGGACATTTTATATAAACTGAGAACTATGTATGCAACTACATATGCAAAGCAGCAACCAATTTGGTTGGCAGAGTTGAATGAAACCAAATTAAGGGATAAAAGTAAATGTAATGATCACATTATGTATCTTATGTCTTCATTTCAAAGCTAGAACTTTCTGGAATTCCCATGTGTGATGCATTGAAAAGAGCATTTCTTTTTACCTCACTATCAAAGAAGTTTGATGTTTTTAGGTCTGTAAATGAGGCCATTGAAGGGCAATCTTTTGAACAGACAACATCAAAACTAAGGCAGGAATGCATAATAAATGATTCTGAGGAGATGTGTTCTCAAAGTCAGTCAGAGAGAAATGAAACAAATTTCTTGGCAAAGAACAGAGGAAGGCGGAGCTATGGGAAAACTCCACCCAAGGGCAAGCTGATTTGCTACTCATGTGGAAAGGAGGGACATGTATCTAAATGGTGTAAGGAAACACAAAACACTCCCTCTAGCTCACCTAAGCCAATGGAACTAAAGAATTTTCAAACCAGGAAATGTATGAAGGACAAAGATAAACACAAGGGCTTTCTAATGGCAGAAAAATCTTTGACTATGGTAAATAATAATTCAAATGAAAGTACTTGGATTTTGGATTCAGGGAGCACATGCCATTTAACCAATTGTAAGAATTTCTTTCAGGAAATGTGTCCAGAGGAAGGTATTCTTAAAACTGCAAACGCAGGGACTGCTAAGATCCAAGCAAAAGGTATTGGATTCTTAAAATGCAAAGTGTCTAATGAAGTTAAAGAAATTCCTGTAAGTGATGTCTTGTATATTCCCCAAGCAGTTTGCAATATGCTTAGTGTATCTACATTAGATAAGAAGGGATTTGTGATTCATTTTGAAAACAGTAAGTGCACAATCTCTAAAAATGATGAAGTGTATGCTGAAGCTTTTATGCATAATGATGTTTATAAACTGAGCATTTCAGGTGAAGCCTCACATCTGGCGCAAGTGGGGAAGAATGATGGTAAATGTAGTCTGGAAATCTGGCACCGCCGCCTGGGACATCGTGATTCTAAGGTGATCCAGGATCTTTACAGTAAGCAACTGGCCACCGGCATTCAGATAAGTGCAGATGCTGGTAAAATGGAGAAATGCATAGACTGTGTTACTCAAAAAGGTGTAAGACCCTCATTTCCTGCATACACAGGAAATAGGAGTAATAAAGTGCTGGACTTAATACACAGTGACTTATGTGGACCGTTTAATATCCCATCATTGGGAAATAACAGATTTGTGCTAATATTCTTGGATGATTTCTCTAGATATTGTGTGGCCTATTTGCTGAAAGAAAAAAGTCAAGTCACAGACATGCTGAAGAAATACGTAGCCATGGTGAGCAATAAATTTGAAAGAAAACCAAAGGTTCTTCAGACCGACAATGGTGGTGAGTTCACTTCACAAAGCATGCGCACATTTCTAGAACAAGAAGGCATTCAGCATATCACAACAGTAGCTTACACACCAGAGCAAAATTCTGTTGCAGAGAGAAAATTTAGGTCACTTGTGGAAATGACCAGATGTATGCTGTCAGATAGCAATCTCCCTAAAAGACTATGGGGGGAAGCCATTCTCACAGCAGTGTACCTACAAAACAGAATGCCAACTAAAGGCGCTGAGCGCACACCACATGAGACATGGCATGGTAGGAAGCCAAACCTGTCACACATAAGAACATTTGGAAGTACAGCATATGCTCATGTACCAAAGCAAAGAAGGCATAAGCTGGATTCCACAACAGAAAGGGGCATTTTAGTTGGCTATGCTCCAGGACACAAAGGATATAGAATTTTGAATCTGAAAACTGGCATTGTTGGCATAAGACATGTTACATATTTTGATGAAAACAAAAGGGTTGATAAAGGCTGGATTATCCCAGATGAGCCTTATCATCCAGAATATGAAACTAGAACCATAATAGACATGCCAGTGTATATAAATGCCATACCAAGGCAGATGTCTGAAAGCAACTCACCTGTATCTAACGAGGAACAGGCAGAGGAAGCAGACACAGAAAGGATCATTGAAGAAGACAGTACAGTTGGAGAAGGGGAATCAATTGGAGAAGGACTCTCAGATTTAGAGGATGCGGAAAGGTCAGACCAACCTGTTGTCAGACGCTCATCCAGGGAAAACAAAGGTGTTCCACCCCCAAGACTGTCTTACTTAACAAAGTCAGCAGAAGCTCAAGAGCCCTTAACATGGGATGAGATTGAGAAAATGCCAGCAGAAGAAGCTGCTGAATGGCATAAAGCTGCACAAGAAGAAATTGATGCATTGGATAAAAATAATACTTGGATTCTTACAAAATTACCTCCTGGCAAGAAAGCTATAGGATGCAAATGGGTATTCAAGTTAAAAAGGAATGCACAAGGAAAAGTGGAAAGGTATAAAGCCAGACTAGTGGCAAAGGGATATCTTCAAAAATATGGAGAAGATTTTGATGAAGTGTTTGCACCTGTAGTGAAACACACGACAATCAGAACACTTCTGAGCATTGCAGTCTCAAAAGGCATGCAAGTCAACCACATTGATGTGAAAACAGCGTTTCTTCACGGAGATATAACTGAAGACTTGTACATGGAACAACCAACAGGTTTCATAAATACAAAACAAAGACAGCTAGTGTGTAAATTAAACAAAGGTCTTTATGGATTAAAGCAAAGTGCAAAATGTTGGAATGATAAATTGCATGAAATATTAACAAATTTAGGATTTAAGCAAGGTGAAGCAGATAAATGTTTGTACACTAGGTGCACAAATGGACAATATGCATACATTTTAGCTTTTGTTGATGATCTGCTCATTGCAAGCAAAAGTGAGCAAGAGTACAAGGACATTGTAAAGTGTTTAAACCACAATGTTGAGATAAAAGAACTTGGAAATGTGTCATACTATCTTGGTATAGAAATTGAGAAACAAAATGATGGTTCTTATCTTCTAAGCCAGAAGCAGAAAATAAATGAGCTTATTGAAAGTTTAGGTATGCAAGATGCCCAAGTTGTAAGCACTCCCATGATCACTGATTTTTTGATGGATGAAACAGTAAGAGAACCTTTACCAGATAACATCCAATATAGATCAGCCATAGGTAAGCTTTTATATCTAGCTACCACATACAGGGCTGATATAGCAAATGCAGTAGGAATTTTGAGCAGAAGGGTCAGCTCACCTACCAAATCAGATTGGACTGCAGTTAAAAGGATGGTAAGGTATTTAAAGGGTACCATTGATTGTAAATTAAAGATTTCAGCCAATAGTAATCCAAAACTAATATGTTACTGTGATTCAGATTGGGCAGGGGATCATTCTGATTATAAATCCACAAGTGGATATGTGTTTATGTATGGAAATGTACAAATTTCATGGGCCAGTCATAAACAAAGTATTGTGAGTTTGTCTTCTACAGAAGCCGAATACGTGGCCGTATCGGAAGCGTGCAGAGAACTGATGTGGATTGAAAAACTTTTGCTGGATTTTGGTATAGCTGAAAAGAGACCAATCCAGTTAATGGAAGATAATCAGAGCTGCATCCGACTGTCACAGAATGACAAGGTTCAGTCACGCACCAAGCACATCGCAACGAAATACCACAACGTGCGAGAGTTGGTGAAAGAAGGGGTCATCAGTCTACACTATTGTCACACCAGTGAGATGACAGCTGACATCATGACCAAACCGTTACCCAGAGAACATTTTGTGAATCTGCGTATAAAGCTTGGACTTTGTATGAATAAATAATTGCATGACAGTTATGCATGAGAAGGGGTTTGTTGGAATGTAATTGTATTTTACATGCATTGCCTGTCACCTATTATTTCTCTGTGATTACTCTGTGACCTCTGATGTGAATTACTTAGAGAGGTCACACAGCTATGCAACTTCCTGTGGGGGTTAGATGCAGCACATGCAGCAGATGCAGCACATGCAGCACATGGAGCACATGGAGCTCATGATCTCTCCTAACCTGAGAGGATCTATGGTGGTGTGAGCATCCATTACCATCTAAGCACATGGAAGGAGCTGATAAGACAAATGTATAGTAATATGTATATATAAGCCTGTCTGATTATAATCTAACTACAAACTGTGAGTAAACAGATGTTTTGTTACTTCAACTTTAAAGAGACTCAGCAGTGAATTATTCAGGGGTGAATGAGAGAGAGATGAAGAAAGAAATTAACATTTCTAAAGCTGAAGCTGTGTGTACTAAAATCTGATAATTATTTACTACAAATAATCCAACAACTACTACTACTATTTAGCATTTCTATAGCGCTACAAGGCATACGCAGCGCTGCACAAACATAGAAGAAAGACAGTCCCTGCTCAAAGAGCTTACAATCTAATAAGTGGGCTGTGTCAGCATTAATGCACCGCCCGCAGCTAGAGCGGCTTAGTAAACAGGGGAGTATATGTTGTACTCCAAATGTGGTCACCTATTGACTCGCTTCCTATCAAAACCTGATTATTAACCATGTCATGTACATATGTATAATGCCCATACTTTCTGTTTCCCCCATAATAACTTCAGTTCCTATTTCTTCCTCTTTCTTTTTCTTTCTACTTTCCTCTGTAACATCCCTTTAGATTAATCTTCAAGAGTGTTTTTACTACATATGTTGAAATATGGTATACCAATTTATTGTTCCCTCATTCATTTGTAATTTCCCCTCCCCTATTTTCCTTGTATCCCCTTCTATGTTATATTACTTTTGAAATCTTCAATGAAGATATTGAACTACAAAAAATGCCGTAGATACAAAGAACAATTATTTTCATGTTCCATTGGGTGCTTTTCTCTCAGTTGTTTTGGTGGAGCATGTATGATCTATTTTTGAAAATTATTCTGCGTGTTAAATTATTCATTAGTTTCTAAGACCCATAAATCTAGTTTTGGGAGCGCAAATAAATAGAAAACTTTTGAAATGAATGTGATCAAATTCTTAGAAACAAACAAAAAGTAGATTTCATAGGAACGTTAACTTTCTCATCCACTATCAGATACAGGTCCTTAAAACTGTGAGTTCTTTCATCACAATCACTTCTGTCATCATACCCCTCCTCCTGCAATTTCCTTTACTAAACTCAGAAAGCCTACGATAGGGGTTTCAACACTTGTCCTGGGAATCTCATAGCCAGTTCAGTTTATAAGATACCCACAATGAATATGCATTGAGCTACAGAACTCACAGCAACAAGTTTATACAGTGTGGTGAATTTATTAGCTGTGGACAAATGGGTCCTGATACAGATGCTGAACATAAAATTCATGTGTCACAAGAGCTTTCTTTCTCTCTGTTGGCCTTCATCATCTTTTCTGTTCAGAACAGGTTGTAGGTTACAGTCTACAAATAACCAAAGTAATAACAAGTACAAAATAGGAGTCCCATGGCGATTGTCATAGAAGGATCATGCTTACAATATATAAGTGTAGAAAAATCCTAGGTACACAATATCTGAAAGTACTAACATTGTTGTGTAGCCTTTACAAAAAAAGAAATTCTGACATAGAAACAAGGGCAAAGTGGAATGTGGAAACAGTGTACAGATGAAATATGCCTTTTTGTAATACATTTACTTTTATGTACAGTAAACATTACCCCCCCCCCCCCCGGGATTCTATATAGTGTGACTTAAGTTGCGTGCACAAATCCAGGCGTATTCTGTATTTGCATGCACAACTTAATTAGTTAACAAGCCAATCAGTGCTGATAATTGCCACTTAACAAGCAATTACTGATACTAATTGGCATTAATTAGAATTTACGCGCACAACTAAGTGTATTCTATAACGTGATGCGTGTAAATTCTAAGTCATATAGTTGAAAAGGGGGCATGGGTGTGGAATGAGTGGGTTGTGGGCATTTCTAAAATCTATGTGCATTGTTATGCATTACATCTGGTCTGCACCTAATTCAGTCATTGACATTTACACCAAGTTTAACTTGGCGTAACTGCCCGCGACTACATTTAGTAGTATATATTTTTTATAACTTATAGACCACTAAATAGGTGGTATATACATTTTTAAAATAAATAGTCGCTCACTCAGCTTTTTCAATGAACTATGTGGAACTTTAGGCTCATTCTATAAAGTACGCCTAAATTTAGATGTACTTTATAAAATACGTCTAGGTGTATTTCATTTCGGCACTGATTTTTTGGGCATGATATATAGAATCTAGTTTTACATATGTAGTTTACCACCATTTTAAAAAGTGTGACACTCACTTTTCTACTCATCAAAGTAAAATTTAACTAAGACATGACCTTCCAGTCTCCACTGAGTCCTCTTCCATTCAGCCTGTCACAGGAGATACAAAACTCACACAACAGTTGTCTTCTTTTTTTGCCACAGTAGTGGGCTTGTCACTCCTGGGCTGTACCCCCCCCCCCCCCCCCCCAAGCTAGTGCCATTCTTCGTCCAGTTTCTGACAAGCTGGAGAGCCAGCGATCCGGAATAAGACATCTGTGTTTCCTAGTAATTTCTCAGCCCTATGTTCCACTTGGCAATTATACCCTTGTAGTGCTAAATACCATCTGGTAAGTTGGGCATTATTGTTATTCATTTGTTGCAGCCACCTAAGGGGAAGTAACCTGTTCTGGGGCAGAGGGAGCTGCAGCGAAGTTAGCGAACTCAGCTGACAGGCGCGCGCGGCGGCACCCCCCCCCCAGCCTCGTGCACCCGGGGCGGACCGCCCCCACCGCCCCCCCCCCTTGGTACGCCACTGCTTGAAGGCAGTCCTGACTCTCAGTTACTGCTGCTGTGATGCACCTGTTAGCAGCTGCTTTGGGTTTGTTTAATCCTTTGATATGTGCCAGTGTAAAAATTACAGGAGGGAGGCATGCACCGATGCTATGAAGTTTTGAGGGGTCCTTTCACTAAGCTGCAGCAAAAGGGGGCCTGTGCTGGCATTGGTGTGTGTTTTTGACACGTGCTGAATCCCCCTTTTACTTCACCGGGTAGTGCCGTGCCAAGGGTCTCTGGCATGGGTAAAAGACAGGATTTATTTTAAAGAAATGGACGTGCAACAAGTAAAGCACTTGCCATGCACCCATTTTGGGTGGGAGCTCTTACCACGTGATGGGGGTAGGAAGTACCACCGGGCTGCTGCAAGAGCCCAGCAGTATTTCCCTTTTAGTGAGTTTGTAAAAGGGTCCCTCAGTGAGATATGGGTAGAAGAAGAGAGAATTTGCAATTCATCCTGCTGCCATCATCACTCACAGCAAACTTGTTCAAAATGCATGAATGGCATTTCCTGTTTGCTAATTTCATGATCTGTAAGATCAGCAAGAGGAATTGGCAACCAGTGGCATAGCTACGGATGGGCCTGGGTGGGCACATGCCCACCCAATCTTGGCTCAGGCCCACGCAGCTTCAGAACCACACTGCTCTCTTCCCCCCTCTCTTCTGCGGCGTCCCAGCATCTGCACTCTTGTCTCTGAACCCCTTCCCTCCTCGGTGTCAGTACAGGTGTCCCCGGTGCATGCAGTGATTCATTCTTGCTGCTTGCACCAGCCCCATAGGCTTCCATCTGCAATGTTCTGCCAGACAGGAAACAGGCAATGATGTCAGTGAGGGCGGGACATGGCAGATGGAAGCCGGCGGGGCCGGCATAAGCAAGGTGAATGAATCGCTGCAGGCGCCAAGGACACCTGTACCGACAAAGGAGAGGGACAGAGTTCAGAGACAGGAGCGCAGATGCCGGGATTCTGCAGAGGAGAGGGAGAAGATGTGGGGTAAGTGAAAAAAAACCTCTTTCATGTTCTTTAAAAAATATCTCCAGGAAGATATTTGTAGTGTGTGGTTGGGGGGGGGGGGGGGGGGGGGGCACGTGTGTGTAGAAGGGCCCATCCAATTTATCTCTGGACCCATCCAAAATACTGAGTCTGGCTACGCCTCTGGTGACAACTACACATTTTCAGTAAGGTCCCTATGCTGACAGAGAGCCGTCCTATTCAGAAGGGATGCCATTTATTCTGGGAAAGTGAAAGAAAGATCCATGGGCTCTGCTAGCCATAGACTCAGCAGGCATTACTCTGAAGTCTCTCTTCTAACTGCACTGTCTGTTTTAATGGTCTGGGAGGAACAGAGAGAGAGAGCATGGGAATGAAATGAGGGATAAGAAGGGTCCAGGCAGAGCATGGTGATGAGTGGAGCACAAAGGCTGAGTGATAGGAAGAGTAAGTAGATGGAGTTTGTTTATGTTTGTTTTTTATTTACCACTGTTCTGTGATAGAACGAACACAGTTTACATATTACATACAGCACTGTTCCCTCTAAACTGAGGGGGAGTCCTCCACCTACAGTCCTGCCAGTAGAGGGTGCTGTTTTACTATCACATTTTAAGTAGCTTATCATTTATTAGTTTAACTAGTATAAAAGGCCTGTTTCGGTAGGCAATGAAACGGGCACTAGCAAGGTAATCCCCCCCTGCAGCATCCTTCCTGTCTCCCCTGCCCCCCCTGCAGCCACCCATCTGGTATCAGGACCCCCTCCCCACCAACCCTCCTCTGCCCCTGCAGCCACCCATGTCCAGTGACCCTCCTCTCCCCCTGCCCCCCCTGCAGCGTCTCTTCTGTCTCCCCTGCCCTCGCCTGCAGCCACCCATCTGGTCTCAGGACCCCCTCCCCACCTCCCTCTTCCCTGCCCCCCCTGCAGCCATCCATGTCCAGCGACCCTCCCCTCCCCCCTCGGCGTATCACCCAAACCCCTACCACCCCCAGCGCATCACCCAAGCCCCTACCCCTCCCTCGGGCACATCAACCCCCTTGCCACCAGCAGCCGCCAATACTAACACTGTCTGGCCGCTGCTGCGTCTCCTGTTGAGCAGCAGTGGCCGGTACAAAAAGAAAAAAGCCAAAAAAGGATTTTAAACCTGAAACACGGCTCCATAGACAGCCATCTGGCATTGGCTGTCATCTCTGCAGCCGCTCCTCCTCTCCCCTCTGACGTCGCTGCGCTCTTCCGGAGTCTTCCTGCAGGGGCTCCGCGTGTTTCCCTACTCCTCCCCTTGCCTTGGAATCAGCTGTCAGTAACATTACTGACGTCAGTGCATTCTAAACTGCCTAGCAGACCACCTCCGAGGGAGCCACAGTACCAGGCACATTAGAATGTTGGAGGTGAGAATTATTATATAGGATATATTGCCTGTATTGCAAGCAAATTGAAGCGGTTTACAAATACAATAAAATTTATAAAAACAGAAAGGAACAACATTTGTAACTAGGAAAGAGCAAACACACAGAACATGCATCCCTTTACTACAGTGTCTTAATCAGTCATCATTCAAATAGAGCATAAAGTCACATCAGGCAATTCAGAGATAAAATTAAAAAAAAACATATTTCAATGCAGGAGCAGACCATCTTCAGCCCCCGAAGATGGCAATTTAAAAAAAAATAAGTTTTTAGAGCTTTACGGAAAGAAAAATAAGAGGTATCTAACCAAAGATACTCTGGAAGAGAATTCCATAATGCAGGTGCCAGGAAGGAAAAAGCTCATGTCCTTGTGAGTGAAGGGAAGGCAAGCTCTGCAGAACTCCAACACACATCGCAGTATCTGGCAAAATAATTACCATAATGGCATACTGTATATCCTTCAACTTGGCTTTATAATAAATATAAATTTCTTATTAAGCTGAATTAATAAAACAGGTAAAATACATTTGAAGAAGCAGTTTAATTATGTAGCTTGAAAAATATACAAAAAATATCAACCCCTGACACTGGACCATCATGCTGTTAATTAAAACATATAGTATGCATCCACATAAAGCTCCATAATCCCTCCTCTAAGAATGAAATTACAAAACTTTTTAAAAATATAGCAGCATTAGGAAAGGTTCAAAGAAGGGCAACCAAAATGATTAAAGGAGTGATCATCTCATATGAAGAAAGGCTTAAGAGGTTAGGACTCTTCAGCTTAGAGAAGAGATGGCTGGGGGAGGGGGGGGGGGGATGTGATAGAGTTCTACGAAATCCTGAGTGGAGTAGAACAGGTAATCATGAATGGATTGTTTATTCTTTCAAAAAGTACAAAGACGAGGGGACACTCAATGAAGTTACACGGTAATACTTTTAAAATGAATAGAAGGACATTTTTTTCACTCAACAAATAGTTAAGCTCTGGAACTTGCTGCTGGAAAATGTAGTAGCAGCAGTTAACATATCTGGGTTTAAAAAGGTATGGACAAGTTCCTGGAGGAAAAGTCTATAAACTGCTATTAAGGTAGAAAGGCACTACTTATCCCTGGGGTTGGCAGCATGGAATCTTGTTACTCAGGATTCTTCCACGTACTTGTAACCTGTTTTGACCACTGCTGGAAGCAGGATATTGGATTAGGCGGTCCATCAGTCTGCCCCAGTATTTTGTTTCTTATGTTCTTATGTAAAGCAGAAAAGGGGCCATTTCCTCAGGAATTCAGCATACAAAATAAATAAATAAATGCATTCTGATTTTGGTGTCATCTCAGTAAAACAAACACTCTAAAGTTCCAAGATTATTGTGAAGTACCTGTAATGCCAAACCTAGAAAAAATATCCTGGACCTATAGAGCTAATCTACTTTATCATAACACCACTAACTTACAGAAGTAACACAACAAGGACTCTGCCTAGGAACACTCAACACAGTAAATATTGCAGTGGGCAGTAGAACATCAATACGCCTATTGTAAATCAACCAGAAGGATTAGTACAGATCAATCCTACACAGACATTGAATGCTAACAGAATGCATGGCCTTTTTTCACACACGAATGCAAGTAGACCCTCAAGTATAGAATAAGTTAACCACAAACTAAAAGTAGAAATATGTAGACAAAAATTACGCTGGTCATATATAGTGTGTTGAAATTGACGATGATTGTGAAAACAGTTTCTAGCAGAGGCAGACTGCCCGAGGGCTCAGAGGCTCTGCCCGGATGCCTGCCATTTTTTCTGCCTTTCTTCCACTGTTCTCCCCATTCCCACACACTACCTTCCAGCTGCAGCCACCACTGCTCCTGCTGCTGCTTTTACAGCAGTGGCAGCAAAAACAGAAATAAAGATCGTGGAGCCGCACTGTTCCTCCTGTTCGCAGCTGCCGATCCTGCCTTCCTCTAACAATTTCCTGTTCCGGGGCAGAGCCAGTCACCTGCGAGCAGGAAGGGAACAGTGCAACCCTGAAATCTTTTTTTCTATTTTTGCCACCACTGCTGAAACAGCAGCAGTGGTGGCCGTGGCAGGGGGTATTGGGTGAGAGTGGGGATAGCCTGGTTCTGGTGTGCCAGTGGTAGTGGGGGTGACCGGTGGGGTGGGGGGAGAGAGAGTTTGGGTGTTGGGTGGGGTTGAAAAAAAGACTGTAACACTGGAAGGAAGGGGGAGGGTGTGATTGTAAGTGAGGGTAGGGTGGAAGAGTGGGGATATGGGGATTAGGTGGGGTGATAGTGGGGACATATAAATTGAGCAGGAATAATGAGGACCCCAGGTACAGGGTGACTGGGTGATGGGGAAGGACAGACGATGGGTGATGGGGAAGGACAAATTATGAATGGAGAATGGAGTGGAGAGGGGGAACAGATGCCAGATGGAAGGGAGAAGAGATGGGACAGATGCTGGATGGAGGAGGGTGGGAGGCAGATGCTGGATGAGAAGGAGAGAGGGGACAGATGTCAGTTGGAAAGAAAGAGGAGGAGGGACAGACACTGGATGAGGAAGAGAGAAGGGACATATGCCAGATGGAAATGGGAAGAGGAGGGACAGACACTGGATGAAGGAGAGAGAGGGGATAGAAGCTGGATGGAAGTGAGAGAGAGGATGCAGATGTTGGATAGAACTGGGGAGAGAGAGGGGCCTGAGTGGATAGAAGTGAAGAGAGAGAGAGAGGGGGGCCAGATGCTGGATGGAGGAGGGAGAAAAAGAGGAGAGACTCTGGATGGAAGTGAGGAGAGAGAAGGGTCAGATGCTGGATGGAAAGGGGGTGAGAGGGGGCAGACGCTGGATGGAAAGGGGGAAGAGAGGAGGTAGATGCTGGATGGAAAGGGAGGGGAGAGAGAGGGATAGACGCTGGCGAGAGTTAAGAAGAGATTGAAGAAAGAAGAAACAAGAGACCAGGACCAACACAATTAGAAAAAAGTAAACGGCGAGAAAACAAAGGTAGGAAAATGAATTTTATTTTTAGTTTAGTATAAAGTAGTGTGGTAGCTATGTTAATAAACAAAATGGAAATAAGATGATATCTCTATTGGATTAATTGTATTACATTTTTGCTAATGTTTGGAGACCCAACCCTCCTTTCTCATGCCAGAACAGAATACCTTAATAGCAGTATAACGTCCTGACCTGAAGAAAGTGGTTTTAGCCTCTGAAAGCTAACTAGAAAATATATTTGATCCAATAAATTGGTATCATCATATTTTCCTTTTTTTTTTGTTTTATGTGTATTTGTTAACCTATAGTATAGTGATTGAAATATGTCAGTTTTTGAAATTTGCATCTGCGGGTGGCAGCGCAGCAGGTAGGAAAGAACTGGGATGGTGGGAGCGCCGGCTACGGCGGTAGGGGGCGTCAGCTGCAGCAGTAGGGGGGCATTGGACAGTGGCCAGGTGGGGGGCGCAGACCAATCTCAGTGCCTGGGGGCCCAGACCACTCTCAGTCCGCTCCTGGTTTCTAGAGAAATACTATGGCAAACAGCGGTAAGTCGATTTCACATTTCGATGTGTATCATCTTCAATGGTTTCTAAGGTGATACAATCCTCCTTGATTCCTTCTATGAGTTCTTTTACTTTTTCTCCAAATAGAGTGTTCCCTGTACAGGGAAAGTCTGCAACTTTGTCATATACATCTTCCTTTGATGCAGATGATCGCAGCCAAGCCAGTCTTCTAGTACTTATCACTGTTGCCGCTGCCCGAAGGGCAGTATCATACCATCGCTAGTAGCCCGAAGCATATGTTTAGAGCATTCCTCTAAGTTACCTATGATCTTACATACTGTATTAGATACATTACTTTTATATTTTATACTCTTATATTTTATATGATTTTACATGTTTGTACATTACACAGTTCATATTGGTTCCTATATAATACCATTACTTTACTTGATTGTATATTATGTTTTGCGTTTTAGACTCCTGAGGCAGGCCTGTGGCTGAAACACAGATCTGTGTTGAGTCCTTTATAATAAAATCATTTTAAACACAAAACTGTTGTCCTGGTCTCTTGAGCCATTGATCTACTTCCCATGGGATTTGGATGTGCAGCTGTATATAATGATACGTGTGCAAATCCATATTGGTGCTAATGATCAATAATTGATTGTTAGTACCCAATTATTGACATTAATTGGTTTGTTACAGAAATTAGTTGTGCATGCGTCTCAGGATTGTGCTCAAATTTGGGCATGAAAATTTGAGCATCCTTTATAGAATCTAGGGGTATGTCTGTATCTCCAGCATTTAGGCATGAGCTTTCGGCCGATGTAAGTGCTCACACTTAAAGTTTATGTGCATATCTTTGCCATTATATAACATCAGCATTCATATCACACCATGTTCCAAATAGCAGTCACACAAATAAATTAATAAAACATCTGTTTGGCATAAAATGGACTGCAGATTTATTAAGAACTTTGCATAATTAAAAAATATATATTAATTTAAACTCCATAAGTTACCAGAATACCCAAATCCTACAAAGGCCTTTCTATTATTTTCAAAAATGAAGCCAGTCGGTGTTGAATTGGCCTTAGCAAGCACTTAGCCTTACTCCCAGTGCTTTTTTTGTGCCGGATAAACTAAAGATTTCAAGGCAGGGTGCACAGGTGCACAAACGGAAAGTCGGGGAGCTGAGGGAGGGTGGGGGTGGCTGGGGTTTGAACGAATCGCTGGACATGGAGGGGACAGGAATTCGTTTCCAGAGAACGTGGTGAAGGCGGTTAGCTTAGCAGTGTTTAAAAAGGGGTTAGACAGTTTCCTAAATGACAAGTCTATAAACCACTACTAAATGGACTTGGGAAAATCCACAATTCCAGGAATAACATGTATAGAATGTTTGTACGTTTGGGAAACTTGCCAGGTGCCCTTGGCCTGGATTGGCCGCTGTCGTTGGCAGGATGCTAGGCTCAATGGACCCTTGGTCTTTTCCCAGTGTGGCATTACTTATGTACTTATGAGAACTACTGCACATGGAGGGGAGGGCAGGGGAGAGAGGAGAATCGCTGGACATGGATTTGAGGGGAAGGCAGGGAAGAGAGAATCACTAGGCATGGATGGGAGGGGAGGGCAGAGGAGAGAGAGGAGACATTCTGGACATGGATGGGAGGGGAGGGCAGGGGAGAGAGGAGAATAGCTGGACATGGATGGGAGGAGAGGGCAGAGGAGACATGCTAGACATGGATGGGAGGGGAGGGCAGGGAAGAGAGAATTGCTGGACATGGATGGGAGGAGAGGGCAGGGGAGAGGAGAATCACTGGACATGGATGGCAGGGAATGACAAGGGGCAGAGGAGAATTGCTGGACATGGATGAGAAAAGAGGGCAGGGGAGAGAGGAGACATACTGCACATGGATGGGAGGGGAGGTCAGCGAAGAGAGATTTGCTGGACATAGATGGAAGGGGAGGGGAGGGCAGGGGAGAGAGGAGACATGCTGGACATGGATGGAAGGGAAGGGCAGGGGAGAGAGATTCGCTGGACATAGATGACAGGGGAGGACAGAGGGAAGAGGAAAATTGCTGGACATGGATGGGAGGGGAGGGCAGAGGAGAGAGGAGACATGCTGAACATGGACAAGAGGGGAGGGCAGGGGAGAGAGGAGACATGCTGAACATGGATGGGAGGGGAGGGCAGGGGAGAGAGGAGACATGCTGAACATGGATGGGAGGGGAGGGCAGGGGAGAGGAGAATCACTGGACATGGATGGCAGGGAACGACAAGGGGCAGAGGAGAATCGCTGGACATGGATGAGAAGAGAGGGCAGGGGAGAGAGGAGACATACTGGACATGGATGGGAGGGGAGGTCAGCGAAGAGAGATTCGCTGGACATAGATGGAAGGGGAGGGGAGGGCAGGGGAGAGAGGAGAATCGTTGGACATGGATGAGAGGGGAGGGAAGGGGAGAGAAGAGACATTCTGGACATGGATGGAGGGGAGAGAAGACAGGAAGGAGATGCACCTGGATGGGAGGGGAGGGCAGAGGAGAGAGGAGAGATGCTGTAAATGAATGGAGAGAGCAGGAGATAGAGGAGAATTGCTGGACATGGATTGGTGGAGGAGTTGGTGGGGAGGGAGAGAGGAGAAATGCTGGACTTGGATGGAGAAGAGGGGAGAGAGAATTATTGCTTTATATGGATACAGGGGAGGAAGAGAGAGGAGAAATGCTGGACATGGATGGAGGGAAGGAAAGAAAAAAGAAGAAGATGCACATGGATGGAGATGAGGGAAATGGAGGAGAGGAGAAAAACTGCACATGGATGGAGAAAATAGGCAAAAGCTGGATCCACGTTATACCTCCTCCAATCAATTTGCATGGAGGAGGACCCAGCTTTTACTTATCAAGAAATGAAGAAGAAAGGAGGAAAGTAAAGAAATAAATGGACAGGAAGCCCTGGAAACAGAGTTAAGAGAACAGATAGAGAGCAGCAGAATCAGAGACTGGGACCAATATGGATAGAAAAACAAAGTCACCAGACAGCAAAGGTAGAAAAAAATCATTTTATTTTCATTTTAGTGTTTGGAATATGTCCAATTTGAGAATTTATATTTACTGTCTTATTTTGCACTGGGTATGCTGGAGCTGTAACAGCTTACAGAAATTATTTATAATGAAAAAAATCACGTTATTTTTTCTCCTATACTAGTGTAATATTTTCAATTATGTCTGTTTATATGTGCCATGGCTGGTATAAGGGGTGTGGCTAATGTGGGTATGGCTATAATAGGGGTGGAGCCATATGTGGTGACCACGCCCATAATGAGTACTGGCACCTTTTTTTCTACAAAAAAAGCACTGCTTACTCCCATCCATTCCCAAAAGTCCATGATAACACAGGACTTGGCAAAATAATCATTACGGTGATACTCATGATGTAGCAAATCCATTATTTTTGTTCATTGCCCCACTTTACAAAAGGCCTCCCCAACAGTTTCACCAACCCCCCAAATTTTGTCCTACCAAGCTATGACTGACCAACCACCCAAAAAGTCCTGCCCACAACCCACCAAGAAAAACCTCACTAAACAACCAACAACCCCAACAAACTAGGGAGGGAAGGGCAGGTGACTACCTCAAATCCCTAAACCCACTCACTTCCTTTACCTACCACCCAAAACAACTTTTGCCCACTGAAAATCCCGATGACAAACCCACCAACCCCCCTGCCCCTAGCAACCTATCAAACCAATCAGAAACCTTCTAATATACCATAACTTACCTAATCCTTACCGCTCACCCTATCTTCTTTGTCCTTCCTTTCTTTTCTACCTCAAACCCCTCACCGCTCCCCCTGAAATAACCTCAGCATGGCATAGGCTCAGCTGAGCCTCTTAAATAATCTATAAAGGAAAGTAGGCACCTAAGTTCCTTTATAGAATAGGCTCCTACCAGATTCCCTCTGGGCACCTGTTTGTAGGCACACAATTATAGAATTGCCTCCTTTGTGACCTTGAGCATGTCATTTTAGCTCTTATTGCCTCTTAAAGCATATGTTGTTGTTGACTTTGCCCTGATGGTCTTCAGTTAGGAGCATTATTTTTTCTTAAGATGTTCTAGTAAATGTATAGTGAAATAGAAGTCTGTAAAATATATATCCTATGAGCCATCACAAATATCTGCCTTTATCAGTGGCAAGAGTCCGGTCTCGAGTTCCCTGGGCAGGGCTGAGACTTGAGTTATGCAATATTATGGCTTGAAGGCACTTATGCTGCTTCTTTGCCTTAGTGATATGGTATTGGTAATTTTTGTTTACCTTGTTTCCTTTCATTTTCTACTTGTCTTTCTCCCCACGTTGTCGTGAACTATGGATTAAGTTTGATTTCCTATTTTGAAATGATGTTCTATATTTCATTAAGAGCAATATTGTTTACTTTTATGTTTTCTGTATTTTTATACAAGTGATATTCCTTGTATGATAATTGAATAATGCAATAAAAAAAAAAATAAAGTGTATGTTGTTTAGAGAGGAAGCATAGGGCACCTGAATATTTATTACCACTGTGCAGTGCTACATATATCTAGTAATGATATACAAATGATAACTATTATTATTATTATTATTCATCTTCATCAGCTGCCGATTCATCGTTAAGTAACATTCTTGACTTTTTTTTCAGGTATTACACAAATTAGCATCAGCACATTATTCACTGAATGCAATTCAGGAGGATAGGTTCATGAAACCTGCTCTAACTTGTAAGAAATTCTTGTCAGTTGCAAGTCCACATTTACAGAATATATTGCCAATTGCACTGAGCTTGGAGGTTGACTTTCAGGCTCATTTTCAAAAGAGAAGGACGCCCATCTTTCAACACAAATCGGAAGATGGGTGTCTTTCTCACAGGGTCGCCCAAATTGGTATAATTGAAAGCCGATTTTGGGAGTCTCCAACTGCTTTCCATCGCGGGGATGACCAAAGTTTCATGGGGGCGTGTCGGAGGCGTAGCAAAGGCAGGACTTGGGCATGCCTAACCCATGGGTGTCCTTGACCCATAATGGAAAAAAGGGCGTCCCTGACAAGCAGTTGGATGACTTTACTTGGACCTTTTTTTTTACAACCAAGCCACAAAAATGTGCCCTAAATGACCAGATGACCACCGGAGAGAATCGGGGATCACCTCGCCATACTCCCCCAGTGGTCACTAACCCCCTCCCACCCTCAAAAAACATCTTTCAAAATATTTTGTGCCAGCCTCTATGCCAGCCTCAAATGTCATACTCAGGTCCATCACAGCAGTACACAGGTCCCTTGAGCAGTTTTAGTGGGTGCAGTGCACTTCAGGCAGGCGGACCCAGGCCCATCCCCCCTACCTGTTACACTTGTGGTGGTAAATGTGAGCCCTCCAAAACCCACCAGAAACCCACTGCACCCACATCTAGGTGCCCCCTTCACCCCTAAGGGCTATGGTAATGGTGTACAGTTTTGGGAAGTGGGTTTTGGGGGGGCTTGGGGGGCTCAGCACACAAGGTAAGGGAGCTATGTACCTGGGAGCAATTTGTGAAGTCCACTGCAGTGCCCCTTATGGTGCCCAGTTGGTGTCCTGGCATGTCAGGGGGACCAGTGCACTACAAATGCTGGCTCCTCCCATGACCAAAGAGCTTGCATTTGGTTGTTTCTGAGATGGGCATCCTTGGTTTCCATTATCGCCGAAAATCAGAAACTACTAAGTCTAGGGACGACCATCTCTAAGGATGACCTAAATGTCAAGATTTGGGTGTCCCCGGCTGTATTATTGAAACGAAAGATGGACGTCCATCTTGTTTGGATAATATGGGTTTCCCCCCCCCCCCACCACCACCACCACCACCACCACATTTTGCGAGGACGTCTTCAGCAAAACTTGGGCGTCCCTTTCAATTATGCCCCTCCACATGATGGCTGCCTGTAGATTTGTGTTTATTTCTGCTTTATCAGTAGGTAGTTCTAATATATTTTGCATTTTTTATGTTTATTACCATATATGATTTTATAATTTTCTTATATAGTTGTATCTTGTTTTATATTTAGTTGATTGTAAGCCTCTGAGATTTTTAGACAGCAATGCATTATGCAATTTTAAATAAATAATAACATTAGTGTGTATGTAAGTGCCAATCCTATTCCCCTATACACCTGTTTTCCTCCCCGTGGTAGCATCTCTGTCCAGATAAGTGCCACTGGCTGGGGCTGTCTAGTGCTGCTAAAATGATTCCTGACTGCCTTGGCACTATCCTGATAGTGATCATTTTGACACCACTATATTTAGGGAAAGTACAAATAGAAACACATTTTTCGAGTAATCATCCTCCTGCTTTACAGCAAAGTTTACCTTTTTCCCAGTTTGCCCAGTACCACATTATTTGTAATAACCTGGAGGATTTTAAGACTAAGACTTGGGATTTACAACATTGTTTAAGTATGAGGGGTTATCCTCATCACATCTTATGGCTTTCTTACAAGTGGGCCAGGTTTTTGAATAGAGATCCATTGTTTTTTCCTAAGGAGACTACTGATGAAGATCAAGCTTTGACCTGTGTATTACAACACACACGAACAGTGGAGAAGTTTGTTCAAATTCTTTGAAGACACTGGTATATTCTTGAATGTATGCATGCATTTCAGGGTTTTTTTTCTCAGTGACATAAAAAGGGGCACCCAAGTTTTCCTGAGGACGTCCTCGCAGGACGATCTCGCAAAGTGGCGGGGACACCCATATTATCGAAACAAGATGGGCGGCCATCTTTCGTTTCAATAATACGTCGGGGACGCCCTTATCTCAACATTTAAGTCAAACTTAGAGATGGTCGTCCCCGGTTTTCAGCGTTAATGGAAACCGAGGACGCCCATCTCAGAAACGACCAAATCCAAGCCATTTGGTTGTGGGAGGAGCCAGCATTCATAGTGCACTGGTCCCCCTGACATGCCAGGACACCACCTGGACACCCTAGGGGGCACTTCAGAAAAAGCTCCCAGGTGCATAGCTCCCTTAACTTGTGTGCTGAGCCCCCAAACCCCACTCCCCACAACTATACACCACTACCATAGCCCTTAGGGATGAAGGGGGGCACCTAGATGTGGGTACAGTGGGTTTCTGGTAGGTTTTGGAGGGCTCGCTGTTTCCTCCACAAGTGTAACAGGTGGGGGGGGGGCCTGGGTCCTCCTGCCTGAAGTGCACTGCAGTACCCACTAAAACTGCTCCAGGGACCTGCATACTGCTGTCAGGGAGCTGGCTATAATATTTGAGGCTGGCATAGAGGCTAGGAAAAAATATTTAAAATTTTTTTTAGGGTGGGAGGGGGTTAGTGACCACTGGGGAAGTAAGGGGAGGTCATCCCCGATTCCCTCCGGTGGTCATCTGGTCATTTAGGGCACATTTTTGTGGCTTGGTTGTAAAAAAAAAGGTCCAAGTAAAGTCGGCCAAGTGTTTGTCAGGGACACCCTTCATTTTTCCATTATCGGCCGAGGACACCCATATGTTAAGCACGCCCCAGCCCCGCCTTTGCTATGCTTCCGACATGCCCCCGTGTACTTTGCTCATCCCCGCGATGGAAAGCAGTTGAGGGCGCCCAAAATCAGTTTTTGATTATGCCAATTTGGGCGACCCTGTGAGAAGGACGCCCATCTTGCGATTTCTATTGAAAGATGGGTACCCTTCTCTTTCGAAAATAAGCCTGTACATGTCGCAGCAACTATGCTATACTGTTGAATTTGTGCTGCAGCTTCCACTTCTTTATTGCTAGTCTAAAATCCAAACCTTTGGACTAGCAGTAAAGAAATGGAAGCTGCAGCACAAATTCAACAGTATAGCATAGTTGCTATGACATATAGACTTCCTTGATAAAGCCCGACAAAAGGGATGGGCGAAACGGGACCCCGTCTTATATTGTGACCACAATATTGGAACAACCACATATAGGTTTTGACATGTCTTTGTAGTAAGTGGTCGAGTTCTCATATACATTTTTTGAAAACTAACTTTATCCAGCCCATTGTTGTATTTTAAACTCATATAAGTCTATAACCATTTCCCAAAAAGCTGTGTCATGCAGCCCTGGGACCCAATGAAGGTTCCTGTCATTTCCAAGTATTTTCTCCGAATCAAACTCCTTCCATAAATCCAGAATGCATTGTTATTAACTGTAATCAAATCTACATTCAACCTTCACTTCTTCCATTTAGTCTTTCCTTAATATTTTACCTTCTTCTGAATTGTCTCTGTGTCACTGCCTATGGCTATATGTAAGGCCACTGCTTATATGGTATCCTCAATAAAGGCATGACATAGATAAGCACAACTTTGTCAGGCTTTTCCCACCAAATGCCATTTCAGGATTAGGCTAGAAATACTCCTAAGTCATGGTCTTACTTGTAAAATCTTATTTCAATTAGTTGAATACCATTCTTTACAGGATTCAGGTCAAACAAGGGGCAGCGTTAAATCCAAGCCAAACAATATGTGCCTGCAATAAATTTCTGTTCCTGAATTATTCATACACAATGGCATAGGTGACTCTTCAGGCATTTTGAATTAAACAGAATTGATTTCTTACTTTTTTATTCTCCCTCTCCCAAGCGTTTGGTACTTTTACTTCTCCTTAACAAATAAAGTATTGATTCAGCTCCTCTGAACATATGTTTTATTTAAACTTTGGCCTTTGTCAGCAACTTATGTCTGATCCCCAGAACTCTCTTCTCTGACTTTCTATTGTTGCTTCTCCTTGAAGGTGAATTGTAATGTAGAGCGTAAGAGAGACACCTGAAAAATACTGGTTTTCAAACTTGAGGACAGACATGACATTTGGCTTACATTTTATAAACTCTCTGCTACCTGTTTGAAATGCGGCTCATAATAAATATTCACTTGGAAATGACACACAATTCATTAAGCATATATCAAAAGTCACAGTTATTACATCATGGTAACATATTCATTAACACATTGTAATTGTTACATTATCTTATGGAAATTAGTTATTCATATCGTCCTTCTATCCATCTGTAAATCACTAACAACTTTCTAGATAATACATATAAGGGCTCATTTTTGAAACAGAAAAAAATCCAAAAATGTCACAAAGCAGCACATAGATGGTTTTTTTTTTTTTTTAAATGTCCAAATTACTATTTTTGAAACTAATTTTTAAGATGTTTTTCTATATAGTTTGTCTAAATCTCAAGGGGGTGTATTGGAGGTGTGTTTTGGGCAGGACTACGGTAGGCTTATGATTTGGATGTTTTTCTGCGACAATGGAACATTGGGGTCGTTTTACAAAGGCGTAGTAAAAAATGGTCTGTGGTAGTGTAGGCATTTGTTTTGGATGCCAACTAGGCCATTTCTTTACCGCATCTGGAAAAAGGGTTTTTTTAATGGGCCGGGAAATAGAGTGCGACAAAATTAAGACCAACTCATGCATATTTATGGCCTGAGTCTTTACCATCATCCACGGAGTTATTGGAAAGGGCTCACATGCTACCCATGCGATAACCGTGCAGTGCACGCCAACTGCCGGTTACTGCTGAGAACACCCCCCACGGTAGCAAATAAAAAATTATTTTCTACCACGGGATTTGGTGCATGCCAAATTTGGAATTACTACCAGGAGCATGTGCTAGCCCAGTGGTAGTTCCAATTTGGCGCACACAACCCACGCCTTAGCCCACCCGTGCCTTTGTAAAAGGACCCCATAGTAAAAATATCCATGGCGAAAAATAGGACATTTTTGGCTGGACCTGTTTCAATAACGACTATGTGCAAAAAAGCTGCCCAAACTGATCAGATGACCACTGGAGGAATAAAGATATGAACCCTCCTTAATCTCCCAGTGGTCACTGACCTCCTCCAAACACCTAAGAAGGTGAAAATGACAGTACATGCCAGGCTCTATGACAGCAGCAGATATATGGGCCATTCTTCTTAGAGCAGCAAGCTGGTCCCTAGAGTAGCCTAGTAGTCAGTGCAGTGGAATGTAGAGAAGGAGACCCAGGCCCATATCCCACTCTAACTAGTACATTTGTGGTGGAAAGTGTGACCCAAAAACTACAAAATACCTATTGAACCCACAGGTAGGTGACACTTGCAGGCATAAGGACTATTGTAGTGGTATACAGTTGGGTACATACATTTTTTTGCTAATCCTGGAGAGCTCACCATACAATATATAGCGGTTATGATGTTATGTGTACCTGGGACCTTTTATGCAAAGTTCACTGCAGTGCTCCCTAGGATGCCTCACTGCTCTGCTGGGATGTTTGTGTGGCCAGTTTAGTGCATCCCAATGGCTTGTTTTTTGTGCATTTTTCCCTTGGACCTTTTTTGTTTGAAAATGGCCCTAAAAGATGCATTGAGTACAAAGATGTCTACAATACAGTGATTTTCATACAAATACCCAGTGTACCTGAATGTAACTCACCTTGAGCTACTACATAAAAGGTGTGAGCAAAATCCAAATAAATAAAATACCAAAAAGGTAGATGTTTTCTGGTTCAAAAATGACCACGTTTGTCAGCGGAGTTTTGGACATTTTTACAAACATTCAAAATCGAATTTGAACTTCATATCGAAAATGACACTCCACTTGTTGCAGCAACCATGATTCTTGTATTTTGCTGGAAACCAATGCTTCTATGAGCATCTTAATTTTCATACCATCAGTGAAGCAAATGCAATTGCAGAGCAGTCATTCTACTCATAATTTTCATAAATGAAATGGTTGTATAATGGCCACTAGAATAATTAAAAATTTGTACAGCACAAAAAGTCACCAGCAATTTAGAACAATAAGCTTCAGTGAGCATGAGTTAAGTGGCCTGTAAATAAAATTGTAATTATACCAAATGTTTTTTTATTGAGGCATACATCATTATTCTGCTGTTAAATTATTCATTGATTCATAGGCCATGGCATTGTGTATAATTTATTACTTATGCACAAATTCTTCAAAACTGTTATCTTTCTTTTGTAATCCACATAAGGACTCTGAAACAACAGGTGGAATTTGTACCAAATTTAGCATTTAAAACAAATTTATTTAGTGAAAAGCATGAACATCTGGGAGCTTTCTATATTAATTTGCTTCTGAAAAGTAATGAGAAAAGTTCATGAGTTTTGTAATACTTAATTATATATACATTTTGAAACTCAACCAGTAGGTAGTTTTACAAAGACAAAGTAAGAAATATCATGTTACTAGTTTTTATACAATTTTGATTTATTTTTTTTTATTTAAACCCATGAATTGTTTATGAGAAATGTACGGTTTTATGATAGCAAGTTTATTATGGAGGGAAACAAAAGCAGTGAGCATTAGGAGGAGTACACCCTAGAGATGAAAACTAAAGTATGTAAACATTAGTTATAATCCTTGTACTTTAATCTTGAGCAGAGAGAGCCTCTACAGGAGTGAGATGCTGAGAACTGGACTATTGAGGTAGTATATGGTGGGAGAAGATATGAACAGTTAACAGAAGAGAGAGTCAAAAGTATCAAACAGAAGCAGCAAAAGAAAAGCACAAAAGAGCCTCCAAGACTAGAACAAACACGAGTCTTTTATTAATAGACCTGATACGAGCCGTATTTTGGCGTATCTACGTCTGCATCAGGGGTCAATTTAGATGAGAGCTCTTGATGGACATGCACAAATATTGAACAATTTGCTCCCCCCCAAAAAATCTAACAAAAGTAGTCACAGTCCAGATTACTAAAAGCACCTCAGCCAGTAGGTGATGATTAACTCAAATGGGAGAAATCAACCCAACGACATTGTTTCACCGCGCATGTAATCGAATCACCACAAGTGGTTGGTGGTGGGCTATACTATGACTAGTGCATGGGTTTCCCCACGTGCTGAGGCCACTTTTAGCATGGCTGTGAAATGGCTGATTTTTTCATTTCTTCAATTAATGGCTATGCGCTAATTTCTCAAATAGCGCATGGCCATTAGTGTGGGGGCCCTTACTGCCACCTATTTACTAGATGGTAAGGGCTCCTGCACTAACCATGTGCTATGGTGGGTGACAATGTAGCTAATGTAGCATGTGGAAAGCATGTACACATGCTAAAATTACTACAGGATGCCAGAGCATGTTAGTGCTTACTGCCACTTAGTAACATATAGCAACATATAGTAACATAGTAAATGATGGCAGATAAAGACCTGAACGGTCCATCCAATCTGCCCAACAAGATAAACTCATTTTACATGGTATGTGATACTTTATATGTATACCCGACTTTGATTTGTCCTCGGGTAAACATATAAAGTATCACATAGAAAAAAAGACTCCTAAGAATATAGGGCTGGACTCAGTGAATTCCGAAAATTTCCGAAAATTACTGAAAACGAACCCAAACGCTTTAAAACACCTCTAACACGACCTTACCTAATACCTTCTAACTAATTCCTCTTCTACCTCCAGTTTATTACCGACTGTATCTAATATTATGTAATGACTATACCATATTAACACCCTGTAAGCCACATTGAGCCTGCAAAAAGGTGGGATAATGTGGGGTACAAATGCAATAAATAAATAAATAAGGCACACCACAAGGATCCATTCTAAATACCAATAACAAAATTTACACCAGAACTACACAAAACGTAACTCTTTATTCCTGATTGTTCAAGTCTAATCTATTATGATTGAAGTTTTATCCAATTATCTTTTATTTTTATTATGATATTGAACTTTATTATCACCAAACAACCCCATCCGCTCTTGTCTTTCATCATGTAGTTCCACCACATGAACCTTTTCCTACCACAACTTAACCTTGTATCTGTAACTGTTTACTCCGGAGCATACCAACACCTCTCCGGCACCATGTAAGCCACATTGAGCCTGCAAATAGGTGGGAAAATGTGGGGTACAAATGTAACAAATAAATAAATAAATTTAACTACCTAATTCCAGTCTGTCACCTCCATATTTTAAGTATGTATTTCTCTCCTTCCGGAATTTGGTGATCACCATTACGGAACAATTGTAAGCCACATTGAGCCTGCAAATAGGTGGGAAATGTGGGATACAAATGCTACAAATAATAATAATAATAATAAATGGCACTCAAAATTTGGCATCTGAAAAAATAGGCGGTAAGCACAATTCTATAAAGGGTATGCTTATTTTATAGACTTGCACTTAGCGCCAATTTCTGCTCCTAACTTGAGGCACCAGACTTATGCCTGCTGAAACCTGGTGTAAATGCTGGCACTCAAGTTAGGTGCCCTGAGGCCATATTCTATAATTTTAGGCGCAACTTTTCAGAACGTCCTTGACAAGCCCATGGTCACACTCCCTTTTGAGTTACACACTAGTAAAGTTAGGTATCATGCATTATAGAATAGCACACAGCCAGATGTTCCCGCATCTGGTTGTTATGGGTTGTTGGGGCTGGGTGAGCAAAGCCCCCAGGTAAATATAAGCCCAAAGGTAAGTGAAGCATTAAATACCTCTACATAAACGCAAAAAAGGGGCAACATCTGGAAAGCAGAATATACTAATGCCCAAAGTAGTGGGGGACCCTGAAACTGGTGGTTACAGAGACCTGTTAAGGGCTGGTAATCCTGAACCCCAACAGGGAGAAACCCCAAAGATTCATATTGAAGAGAGGACCATAAAAGGACGAGGTCTCTGGGGTGCGATTGACACTAGAGGCACTGCAAGGGTGAAGGCTGCCTAGGTGTGGCTAGCACTAGAAGCTCAGCAAGGAAGGACAGCCAGTCCTCAGAAGCCATGGAAAGTTTCCAGTAAGCCACAGCAGAGATAGGCATAGCTAGCCTGGAAGGCCAGCAGCCTAGACAGTATTCTGCAGAGGGTGAGATCTGAGGGGACTGGGAGAGGGAGAGTTTGCAAGGAAAGGAGAGGAGAGACCTAGCCCACACAGTCATGCCCACACACTGACTTAACTTAGTAGCAGGGAACAGCATACAGCTACTACCTTGGCAAGCAAGACTGAAAGGGTCTAAAAAGTGTAAAGAGCTGCGTTACTGATTCTAAATATTTGTTATTGATAGAGTGCATAAATTAGAAAGTATTTGGTTTAAGAGGTTAAGTGCCAATACTATGTGTTGGTATTTGCTTTTAATAAAACCTGTTTAATTTATTAGCCAGCTCTGTTCACAGCTGTTCTTTTTTCTTAGATTTTTTTGGTGGGAGGGGGGGAGAAGAGAGTTAAACCACCTGCTAATGCTTTTCTTCTCCAAGGTGGAAGCACCGAGTGCCAAGTGACTAAGGGATCGACGGAGGCTGTCCTAGGGAGGTTCCAGTTAGGTCAGGCCCCAAATCCAGGAGCACCCTGTAAGGGGGTGTTACATTAAGATAGATGTGGAGAGGGTTCATTCAAAAGTGAAGGTTCTAGACTTCATAAAAGCTAACTTTGTACAGATAGGAGATTACCTCAAGGAATTGTTGTCAGGATGGGAGCATATGAAGGAAGATAGAAAGCGGTGTGCAAAACTGAAAGGAGCTATTATAAGGGCAACAAACCTTTTTTGTAAGAAAAGTAAATAAAAGTAAGAGGAAAAGAAGACCACTTTGGTTCTCAAAAGTAGTAGCTGAAAAGTTAAAGAAAAATATATTAGCCTTTATAAACTACATGAGATTGCAGAAAGAGGAAGACAGCAACAATATCTGGGAAAGCTAATAGAAGCTGGTAGAATAGTCAGGAAAACAAAGATGGAAATGCAAGAAAAATTAGCTAATACAGGGTGGGGGACAAGACAATTTTTAGATTGTTAGTGATAGGAGAAAGTGCAAAAGTGGCATTATGAAATGATATACTGCCTTTCTGAGGTTTTTGCAGCTGTATCCAAAGCAGTTTACATATATTCAGGTACTTATTTTTGTACCAGGAACAATGGCTGGTTAAGTGATTTGCCCAAAATCACAAAGAGCTGCAGTGGGAATTGAACTCAGTTTCCCCAGGATCAACATCCACTGCACTAACCACTAGGCTACTCCTCCACTCGCAAAAGGTGAAGGGAATGAATATGTAGAAGCTGATACAGAACTGCTTAATAATTATTTCTGTTCTATGTTCACAGCTGAAGGGTCAGGAGCAGGATTGCAGAAGACAAACACAAATAAGAATGGAGGGGTGGTAGTTCATAAATGATTTTCAGAGGACTGTGTTCATGAGGAACTAGTTAAATTAACAGTGGACAAAGTTATTGGGCCAGATGGCATACATCCAAGGGTACTGAAGGAACTTAGGGAAGTTCTGGTCACTACACTGGCTGACCTTTTCAATGTTTCTCTAGAGTCAGGAGTGGTCCTAGAGGACTGGAGAGAGCAAATGTGGTCCCGCTCCACAAAAGCAGAAGTAAGGAAGAAGTTGGGAACTACAGGACAGTAAGTCTGACTTCTGTGGTAAGTAAATTAATGGAAACACTTTTTTAAAAAGTGACTAGTATTTTGGGAATCCAATGGCTTACAGAGCACAAGGCAACATGGTTTCACTAGAGGAAAGTCTTCTCTGACAAATCTGATTAATTTTGTTGACTGGATGACCAAATAGTTGGATTGAGGGAGAGCACTAAATGTTGTGTAGATTTTAGCAAAGTATTTGACATGGTTGTGCATAGAAAACAAATAAATAAAATGAGTGCCCTTGATTTGGGCCCTAAAGTGACTGACTGGGTTAGGAACTGGTTGAGTGGAAGGTGACAGAGGGTAGCGGTAAACGGAGCTCCCTCTGAGGAAAAGGATGTTACCGGTAGTGTGCCACAAGGTTCAGTTTTTCTGCCAGTTCTTTTTAACATTTTTATAAGTGATATTGCTGAAGGGTTATCTGGTAAGGTTTGCTTCTTTGCGGATGATACCAAAATATGCAACAGGGTAGACACCACTGGTGGTGTGGATAACATGAGGAAGGACTTAGCAAATCTTGAAGATTGGTCTGTAATTTGGTAGCTAAGATTTAATGCTAAAAAAGGCAGGGTTACACATTTGGGCTGCAGAAACCCGGGGGAAGGGTACAGTTTAAGGGATGAAGAATTTTTGTTGATGCAAGAGGAGCAAGACTTGGGTATGATCATATGTGATCATCTTAAGGTGGTCAAACAGGTAGAAAAGGTGACGGTGAAAGCTAGAAAGATGCCCTGGGTGCATAGGGAGAGGAATGGGCCGAAGGAAAAAGATGTGATGTTGCCCCAGTATAAGACTCTGCTGAGATTTCATTAGAACATTCTGTACAATTCTGGAGACCGTACCTTCAAAAAGATATAAACAGGATAAAGTCAGTCCAGACGGCAGCCACTAAGATGGTGAGTGCTCTTTGTCATAAAGTGTATGGGGTCATCCCTAAAGATCTTAATACATATAATTTAGAATAAAGGCGGCATAATGGAGATATGATAGTGTCATTTAAATCCATATCAGGCTTATTTTTGACACAAATTGCAAGATGGGCATCCTTCTCACAGGATCGCCCAAATCGGCATAATTGAAAGCCAATTTTGGGTGTCCTCAACTGCTTTCCGTCGCGGGGACGACCAAAGTTCACGGGGGCGTGTCAGAGGTGTAGCGAAGGCGGGACTGGGGCGTGTCTAACACATGGGCGTCCTCAACCGATAATGGAAAAGAGAAGGGCGTCCCTGACTAACACTTGGACGACTTTACCTGGTCCTTTTTTTCTTTTGACCAAGCCACAAAAATGTGACCTAAATGACCAGATGACCACCAGAGGTAATCGGAGATGACCTCCCCTTACTCCCCCAGTGGTCACTAACCCCCTCTCATCCTCAAAAAAAATTTTAAAAATATTTTTTCCAGCCTCTATGCCAGCCTCAAATATTATACCCAGCTCCATGACAGGAGTATGCAGGTCCCTGGAGCAGTTTTAGTGGGTGCAGTGCACTTCAGGCAGGCGGATCCAGGCCCATTCCCCCCCACCTGTTACACTTGTGGTGGTAAATGTGAGCCCTTCAAAACCCACCACAAACCCACTGTACCCACATGTAGGTGTCCCCCTTTACCCATAAGGGCTATGATAGTGGTGTACAGTTGTGGGGAGTGAGTTGGGGGGGGGGGTTAGGGGCTCAGCACACAAGGTAAGGGAGCCATGCACCTGGGAGCAATTTCTGAAGTCCACTGCAGTGCCCCCTAGGGTGCCCATCTGGTGTTTTGGCATGTCAGGGGGACCAGTGCACTATGAATGCTGGCTCTTCCCAGGACCAAAGGGCTTGGATTTGGTCGTTTCTGAGATGGGCATCCTCGGTTTCCATTATCGCCAAAAATTGGCGACGACTATCTTTAAGGTCGACCTAAATTTCGCGATTTGGGCATCCCCGACCATATTATCAAAATGAAAGATGGACACCCATCTTGTTTCGATAGTACGGGTTTCCACACTCCTTCGCCAAGACGTCCTGCGACGACGTCCTTAGGAAAACTTGGGCACCCCTTTCGATTATGCACCTCCACATGGCATAAATGCACAGGAGACAATTCTCTTTCAATTGAAAGGAAGTTCTGGAATGAGGGGACATAGGATGAAGGTGAAAGGGGATAGACTCAGAAGTAACCTGAGGAAATACTTTTTCAATGAAAGGGTGGTGAATTTGTGGAATTGCCTCCTGGAGGAAGTGGTGGAGAGGAAAACAGTATGTGAATTCAAGATAACTTGGGACAAGTACACAGGATCTCTAAGGGAGAGATAGGGAGATTAGATGGCATGGATACAAATCACAAACAGGAAAAAAAGCCTCTACATCAGGGAAACCAACAGGAGAAAGTAGAGGCTGATCCAAGGATGGATCCAACTCAGGAGATGTAATCAAAGAATACTTTATTGATGCACATATGCAGGGACCTGACACGGTCCATGTTTATGATGCCTGCATCAGGGGTCAAATCAACAATTCATACAAGAGAAACTGCCAATATCAAACCAGAGGACTGCAATCCTTTCGGGCTGATTGAGATTTGCGCACAACTGAACCCGCACTGGTAAGTGCTGTGGGGTCCGCTCGTGTAGTGTCTCTTGCTGTGGAATTACTGTATATAATGAGGTGATATGTAGTGCTACTAATGACATATCTTCAATACCTCCTTCCACTTCTGCTAATTTCACCTTAAAATCAATAGAGTATCTAATTTAGGAAGCAGAATTCTTCTCTAAAAGGCAAAGAAAACAATCCACAAGACCTGAAAGATGTTCTAATAATGACCCCCCCGCTTTGAAACTATAGGTCTTCCTGAGGGTTTATTCGATGTCTTGAGAATTTTTGGTTCAGTGAATTATACTGGAACTACTGGATATACCACATTCAAAAAATCAAATTCATGCTTTTGTCAGATACCTGCATTCCAAACCTTTCTGTATAACTTATTGAGTGATACCTTTTAACTGTACTGTTGGGTCAGAATCCAATTTTGGATAATCCCTTTCTTTAATAATTAACTTAAAATCTCTTGATCATAATCTCTATGATTGTGAGCACTATTACCCCTCCTTTGTCAACTTTTCATACTACCACATTCTTATTTTATTGAAGACCTCTCAATGCACAATTTTGCAGCTTTGATAAATTAAACCTAAATCCTAAATCCCCTACGCTCCAAGGCCCAAACCTCTTTCAGAACCAGATCCTCAAAAGTAGAAATAACTGGGTCTTGAGGACCAAGTGGTTACCAATGTAATTTGCTTTTAACACAGATATTGCATCCCCTGCTGTCTCTTGTCGGCAAAAAATAGCTTGGTTTGCAGCGAACTAAAAAGGATCGTGAAATTGTGTAGGAAGAAAGGTCAGACCTTCAGATAGCAAACCCTTTTCCACTGTAGCATTTCTGAGTCCTTTGAAACTGGGTAACGGGTTGATTTATTATTTATTATTTATTGCATTTGTACCCCACATTATCCCACCTTTTTGCAGGCTCAATGTGGCTTACAGGGTGTTAATTTGGTATGATCATTACATAGTATTAGATACAGTCGGTAATAAATTGGAAGTAAAAGAGGAATTAATTAGAAGGTAATGTGTAAGGTCGTGTCGAAGTGTTTTAGAGCGTTTGGGTGATGTATGGAGTAGTATGATTCATCAAGGATTGTTTTTGTAGGCTATGTTGAAGAAAAATGTCTTCAAAGATTTGTAGTTTGAGTCATCAAGGATTATTTTTGTAGGCTTTGTTGAAGAGAAATGTCTTCAAAGATTTGCGAAAGTTGGTTAAGTTGTCCGTGGTTTTCAGGGTCTTGGGTAGTGCGTTCCATAGCTGTGTGCTTTTGTACGCAAAGGTAGTAGCGTATGCCTGTTTGTATTTGGTTCCTTTGCAGCTGGGGAAGTTCAAGTTGAGGAACTTACGGGCTGATTTTCTGGCATTTCTGGGTGGTAAGTCTATTAGGTTCAGCATGTAGATTGGGGCCTCTGCGTGAATGATTTTGTATACGGTCGTGCAGATCTTGAACTCAATTGGTTCCTTGAGCGGGAGCCAGTGTAGTTTCTCTCTTAGGTGTTTTGCGCTTTCGTATTTGGGTTTTCCAAAAATGAGATGGGCTGCGGTGTTCTGGGCTGTTTGGAGTATTTTAATGGTCTGTTCTTTACATCCTACATACAGAGCATTGCAATAGTCCAGGTGACTTATCACTAGTGATTGTACCAGGGTGCGGAAGACGTATCTAGGGAAAAAAGGTTTTATTCTTTTGAGTTTCCACATTGAGTAGAACATTTTTTTCGTTGTGTTCTTCACATGGGTATCGAGTGTGAGGTTTCGATCAATAGTGACTCCCAGAATTTTCAGATTTTCTGAGATGGGAAGTGTGCAGTAAGGTGTGGTTATGGTAGGATAGTTGCTTGTGTTGTATTGGGATGTGAGAACCAGACATTGAGTTTTTTCTGCGTTCAGTTTTAACTTGAATGAGTCCGCCCAAGAGTACATGATGTGGAGGCTCTGATTGATCTCGTTGGTTATTTCGTTTAGGTTGCTTTTGAACGGGATATAGATCATCACGTCGTCCGCATATATATAGGGGTTAAGGTTCTGATTTGCTAGTAATTTGGCCAGTGGTGTCATCATCAGGTTGAAAATAGTTGGCGAGAGGGGGGATCCCTGAGGAACTCCACACTCCGGTGTCCAGGGCGGTGATCTGTCATTGTTCGTTGCTACTTGGTAGGACCTGGTTGTGAGGAAGCCTTTGCTCCAGTTGAGAACTGGGCCTCCGATTCCAAAATATTCTAATAAGTGTAGTAATATTTCATGGTCTACCATGTTGAAAGCACTAGATATGTCGAATTGTAGTACGAGTATATTTTTGCCGGTTGCAATTGTTTTTTTGAATGAATTCATTGCAGACACAAGTACAGTTTCAGTGCTGTGGTTTGATCTGAATCCTGATTGAGACTCATGTAGAATTGAGTGTTTGGTTAGGTATTCCATGAGTTGTTTCGTCACTATGCAAAATTCCCCCTATCAAGGTGGTTTCTTCACCCTACATGGTCTCCTAAACAAGGTACATGAGATCCTGACTCGTTGCTGCTTGATGAAGCTGAAGAAGAGCCAAATGTCACCTTCTTATCTTTCTCTGTGGTTTGAGTATTTAACCAAAGGTATACTTCTTGTCTTATATGATCATCTTCATCCCTGCAGAAATTCCAGATCTTTATCTTTTATAAGTCCAATATAAATCAGTCTGTCTTCTTACGCACATCAGCATGTAGTTTGTTAAATTCTTCTAGCAAAGTCTGTGACTTTTAATATTATCCAGTTTCAAGTATAATCCTATATAATAATTCTCACCTCCAATGTTCTGACTTGCTGCTTGGGACCGTGGCTCATTCCGAGTTGGTATCTATAGATCAGGCTGACATCACCGTAGCCATTATGCTGTCAACTTCAGAACCCGGGGGAAAAATAACATGCCTTACAGCTGATCCATGTCCAGAGGAGGGTCGCTGGATATGGGTGGCTGGAGGGGGGCAGGGGAGAGAGGAGGGTCGCTGGACATGGGTGGCTGGAGGGGGGGGCAGGGGAGAGAGGAGGGTCGCTGGACATGGGTGGCAGGATGGGGGGGCAGGGGAGAGAGGAGGGTCGCTGGACATGGGTGGCTGCAGTGGGTGCAGGGGGAGAGGAGGGTCACTGGACATGGGTGGCTGCAGGGGGAGAGGAGGGTTGCTGGACATGGGTGGCTGCAGGGGAGCTGAGGAAAACCTTGCTAGTGCCCGTTTTATTTGTGTCAGAAACGGGCCTTTTTTACTAGTTGTTCCTATAATCAAAACCATTAAGTCCAGTAAACAGTTGTTTAAAATAAAGGTCCACTTTTTCTTAAATCCCTCAACCTCAGTGTATAACTTTCTTTTATTTTCTGTATTTATTAGGATTTATTTACCGCCTGTTTGAAAGAGTTCACTCAAGGTGGTGTACAGTAAGAATAAATCAAACATAAGCAACAGACAATTATAGCAGTAAAAATATTCAAATAACAATATTAGTATAGCATAGTACACTACTTACAATGTCAACACAGTATGTATTAGAAGAACATTTTAATAGCGTAGGGTATAAGCAAATAAGAAGCATATAGATAGGTAAGAGAGTAAGAGGAGTTAGAAAATAAGGTGACTGATTTAAAGAAAGTTGCCGATGAGGTCAGAGATGATAAAATGTTATCTGAGCTAGGGTAGAAGTGGATAATTAATTAATTGCATCCCTATTCGTTTTTACAGTATTTAACTAGTGCAGCTCCATGAAGTTCACAAACTCACAAGCCTTAGAAATGTTAAAAAAAATACTTGGGGGGGGGGGGGGGGGAGTACTGGGAATACCAGCAGAGGGCTTTCCGCCTTTTGCTAGAGCCCAGTACATAACATTTGGCAAGGGATACACAGAAGAGAAGAAGAGAATTCTTGGTATATAAAACAAGAGCTCTCAACTTAGGAGCATTGTTTAAGTTGAAATGTCCCTGTAGATGCCTTGTGTCCCTACACACAAATAATTATGTTTTCTTTGAGCCCTCAAAATTGCTGCAATTTATTAATTCTAAAGAAAGTGTTGATGTGCTTTTGGCTGCACCCCAATGTTAATATGCTAGTAAGTCGATTAGCGGGATTAGTAGTGCTCTTCATGTTCCAATGATGTAACATATTTTCTTTTCTTTTAGTTATTCTTTTTGCTTAGTATCTGGATCGGTGAATTGTGGACAAAGTTAAAGAGGAATGGATTACCTTGGTTATAATTTCCAATTATTATGTTGTCTTTTTTCAAATATTACCCTTACATTTATGTTGGGAATGTAAATGTAAAAAAATATATAAATAAAAAAGTTTTTTAAAAAGTACAAACTCTCAAGTCTTTTAGGCAAATTTAAGCAACCTGTCCAAGAGGTCTTTGTGTGGCCGGTAGGGTTCAACTGAAGTAAAGAGGGTCTATTCAACAAGTCATTCAGGATTTGTCCATGAATGTACTGCCATTCAACCTCAAATGTTCTGTGTATTCTACAGCACCAATAGGAGGCTAGTGAAATTCTCACTCTACACACTACTTAAAGAGAAGGAAAATGCCTCAGAGATTTGCACAATACTTTTTACATGCTTGATTTAGTACAGTCACAGGCAACCTTCCCAGTGCTATCAAGCAAGTCCTTTGCAAGCTCAAAATGATCTAATTCAAACAAACTGTGCTTTGAAAAAGAAATCTTTTCTTAATGTCTTCTGTGTAATGATGGTCAAAACAAAAACTGTAGCTCTTCTTATGCTAGTCCCAGTCTAAATGCTTAGCTTGTAAGTATCCATAAATAAAATTGTTCAGCAAGTAAACAATAAGAACCCTAGTCTAAGGCTGGTGCCCCCCTCCACCACCCCCCACCCCCCACACATACAGCATTAAATCAACATCACATAAATAATAATTCAAATGCCTACAGAGAAATGAGGAGGGAAACAGTAACAAGATCAAGCCAGAAAAAAAAACCCAAGAAGGCACTAGAGGAAATTTCCAGGACAAACAACTAGACAGAGAACCCCAGAAGCAGTGTGCACATTTGGGAGTTTGTACCTGAAAAATTCAAGGATCCTGCTATGTAACAGAGTCTTGCAAGAGCAACTCTCCTTTGGAGGATGGGTCCAGTGAGAGTAAATCTGTAAAGAACTTTAATGAAGAACCTCTACCAAGAAAATGTACTAAACTACTCTGTTATACTACTGAATGTACAATATCCCCCCCCCCCCCCCCCCAATATAACAGCTCCTGGCCAGTTAAATAGCACTTAAGCACCTAACCACGGATATTCAGTGGAAGATAACTGGTTATCTTCCACTGAATATCCCAGTTTGTTACTAGCCACTAACTGGCTGTATCACACAACTTAGTCGGTTAGATACAGATATTTAGCGCTGAACCGACTTAGTGCTGAATATTGGCATAGCCGGTTAACTTTTTAGCAGCCAAAATAAACCTGAATATTCAATGCTGGTCGCCAGAAACAGCCTGGCATTGAATATCTGGGTTTAATGCCGGTGGTGGACAAAAAACGCACTGCCCGCCACCGGCTAAATATCGGGCCCTATATATTTAATGCTGAGAAGTTGTTCCATGTTTTCTATATCATCCAAGTTTAAGTAAACCCTTTTGGTTCAGAACTGCACCTTCTGACATGGCCTGACTTTTTTCATGAAAGAAGAGTGCTGAGTGTGTGGATTGCTGTGTTAACCCCGCCCCTCCCCCCCCCACACACACACACACCACCACCACCACCACCACCACCCCACACACACACACACACACCCTGTCCCACAAAAGCAATTTTTTCTAGGTCCTGACCCTGACCGTCCTACAAACCTTTAAATTTATGAAAAATAAACCACCTTGATGCTCACCAGATAATAAAGGGCTACACCATCTTCTGTTATCCGTATATTTTATAGTTGAAGATGGTCCTTAATTGCTTAGTAAAAAGCAGAGTTCTTGTTTTACTTCCACTGTCATTGTTAATGTGTAGTACAGATTCAGCTATTTTCCCATATTCAGAAAATGTAGGGCCTGATATTCACATAATTTGTGCTGAACTTTGAGTTTTATTTATTTATTTATGCGCCTAAATTGGCCTCTTTGAAATTTTCTAGGGCTGAGTACCTAAATTTATATTCAAAATAAAAAGTGGATGGCAACAGGGACATATTTAGGGTGGTGAAAAATCTTAGGAGCTTATCACTGATTTTCAGCATTAGGCTCATAAATCTAGGCAAATGAAAGGGAGATCTAAATTTATAAGCATTATTGTTACGCCCCTAAATTAAGATGAAGGCAAAGAAGCCCTTATAAGGAAACATAACCCTTAGCAGTAGTACCACAAGACTACTACTAGGAGTCACCAGTGCCATTTTGAAATCTAGCACTGGCAAGGGCTTGAGCACCTGAGGATAATTCCTGCTTAACCCCACTAGACATTTAGGGAACTGGAGGTTAGGGGGCTGGTCAAGTGGGAAAGGACGTCCAGCTGGGGAAGGGATTATTTTATGGGGGCCTCATTTGGCAGGGCATCAGGAGAAGAGCTTGGTTTGGGGGGGGGGGTTAATTGGGGGATGGGGGTCTCAGAAGGCTCAATGTGGCCCCTTAAGAGGGGATATTCAGAAGCCCTGTCCTGTTCAGTGCCACTGAATAGCCCTGTACAGTGATTTGATGGCCAGGAGCCTCTTGCTTTGTAAGCTGTATATACCCCAGGGTCTTTAGTTACTTTTAGCACAGTGCCAACATTTTGTTTGAAAATATGTGCAAAGGATCAAATTCTATAAATGGCGTCTTAAAAAAATCAGTGCCGAAAAACCACACGGTTAGCATGATTCTATAAACTACACCTAAAATTAGGCGCAGATTGAACATATTCCATAACAGTGCACATATATTTTTGAAATGCCCACAACCCGCCCATTCCACATCCTTGGCATTCCCCCGTTTCAACTGTGCGTATTATAATTTATGGGCACCACATGTACAATACACCTAGAACGTTATGTGTGTACATTCTAAACAAAGCCAATTAGTGCCACTAATTGGTTAAGTACCAATTATTGGCACTAATTAGCTTGTTAATCAAATAGGTTGTGTGTGTAATTTGGCCATGCAGCCAAATTAATGCGCACAAGTGAAAGTACCGTTTATAGAATTTGGGGGAAAGTCCATTAGTTAAAAGCATCTGTGGACTTTATCCCAAGGAAAAAAATGTGAGAATTTTCCCTTTTTTAATTCAGTTAATGCAAAGCTATATCTGTTGATTTATAATCCCTTTAAAATATTTTTTACTTGATGCCTTACAACATGAATATGTCCATCCATCATCATGCACTGCCTTTACAATTGGTTTGAAACTAGTTCAAAGCATATTCTAGTGAAATAAGGATGGTACGGTATACACTTCTCTCATTATTTTTTAAAACCTTGTCAAACTAATGAGATACACTGGGTTGCACAATAGTTTGGATATTGTGTTATTTCACGCTCTGCCATTATGCAGCCATACAGGAGTGAAGTAGTGTGACAGTTCTTTTGTTCAGAGAGATAAAAGTGATTTGGCCATGACTGTGCTTGACTGAGATGACTACGAACATACCCAACCTGCCCATATGCTGTTAAGCAGCCATGGAAGAGAGAAATTAATTTGTTTATACACATTGACTGCAGCTGGAAAAAAAGAAACCCACAGAATGAGGGAGGAAGATAAAAGGATTGGCAGCGAAATGAATAACACTGTTGTTTCCCAGTTGTGTTTATTGTTCTCCTGTGGATTCACCCTTCCACCTCGGCTCAAGTACACAAACAGGCGCATGAGGTCCTTTGCAGATGGACGTGCTCTGCAGAGGTAAACAAAGCCGGCACGCAGGTGTTTAATTTGTACTTCAGGCCAGCCAGCAGCAGGCTGGGTTCTTTTTCAGTCCCTATCTTTAAGGAATAATTTAACAGGGCAGATGCAGCAATCAGGAGGCTGATTCAATTTCATTTTTATGAAAAGGAGAGTCGCCAATCACAGGCTATACCAGGAAGATTTAGGGGCTCTTTACTAAACTGCATTAAACAGTTGGTTGGGGTTTTACCATGCAGTAGACATTAGCACAGACCCATACTAATGTCTATCATGTGAATAACAGCAGTACAGTACAAAAACCTAAGCTAGCTGTCTAACAAGGGTAGGAGCAGAAGCTGGGTGTGACATGGATGAGTAGGAGAAGTGGCCATCTGTGACAGCTAGAGTGTGGGTCAGTACCACATGCTAGCTGCCATGACTGTAGTCGTACCACCAGCAGCCTGGTAGCACAGCCACAGACCCAATGTCACAGGTCCACACCTCCCTATATCCCAACACCACCCAATCTGTTCCTTCAGCACCCCCAATTTGATCCCTCACACCCCAATCTATTCCTCCAACCTCCTAAATCCATCATACAAATTCAAGCCCTGCTCACACCTGATCTCCCCAACACCTGAATCCTCTCATACCCACAATCACCCTTACCTGGAGAAGATCCCTGGTAGTCTAATGGGCAGGGGTGCAAGCAGTTCCTCTCTATGCTGCTATGTAGGAGAAAAGTCACCTGAATGGAGAGCATCACCTTGGTGTGGCCGGAAGAATCCTGTAGCCAGCAGAACATGGAAATTTTCTACTGAGGCAGCAGTAAATGAAACAGGAATTCTCTGTCAGGATGTACATAACATAAGAACAAAAGCATTGCCATACTGGGACAGACCAAAGGTCCATCAAACCCAGTATCCTGTTTCCAACAGTGGCCAATCCAGGTCACAAGTACCTGGTAAAATCCCAGAACAGTAAAACAGATTTTATGCTGCTTATCCTAGAAATAAGCAGTGGATTTTCCCAAGTCCATCTTTATAATGGCTTATGGCCTTTTCTTTATGAAATTATCCAAACCTCTTTTAAACCTTGCTAACCTAACTGCTTTTACCACATTCTTTGGCAGTGCATTCCAGAGTGTAATTACATGTTGAGTGAAGAAATATTTTCTCCAGTTTGTTTTAAAATTGCTACTTAGTAACTTCATTGCATGCCCCCTAGTCCTAGTATTTTTTGAAGGAATAAACAAATGATTTACCTCTACCTTTCCACTCCACTCCACTCAGTATTTTATAGACCTCTATTATATCTCTCCTCAGCTGTCTCTTCTCCAATCTGAACAACTATCTGTTGTTGCTGAGTGCTAGAGACTGTTGTTACCATCTATTTTCCTGTATTTGAACTTTGCAACTCAGTTTGAGAAGCTCCGTAGTGTGGTGTTCTAGCCCCACCCCATTTGTGACATCATCAGGACCAGCTAGAGAGAGGGCTGAAAAGTGCGCAATTTTTTTGAGATGTGCCATCTTAATGTGCCCTTTGTGGATAATTTTAAGGGCAGCCAATTAGGGATTGTCAATTTTATTTGTTTTAAGATTGTTATTTTTTAAATTCAGTATGCAGAGTGTACAAGTTATCCTTTTATGGCTTCTTGCCATGAGGTGTGCTAGGTATATGTTTGGGAACTGAGGAGAAAATTCTAATTTTATATTATTTTAGAAGAAATAGATATAATTCTGTAGGTCTTCAAAGGGATAGATACTTGATAGATTGTTCAGATAAAATGCAGCATCCTATTGCATTGGTTGTTATTAGAAATAGATTTACTTATTATTTAGATCAAAAGTTGATCGCTCTTGTTAGAAGCAAGTTACTGTGCATGTATCTTATGTAGAACAAACTGTAGCTCCTATTCCATGTTGTTATATGAATGCTAGATCAATTTGTAACAGCACACCTCTCTATATAAAATGCATCGCCAACGTTCTATGAGGCAAACTTACCCAGCATTCCAAGTTAAGTTGTCATGGTCCAGATCAGTTTTATACCATGAGTGCTTGCCCCGCCCTCACGTCACAATGTGATGACGTTCGGGGCGGGGCTATGACACTCAACGAATCCCCAGTTCCACCGCCCTCTTACGCTCCACCCCCCCCCGACGCACACAGAAAAACAGCAACCTATGCCGATCCTCCCCCCCCCCCACGGAGTGCCATCCGAACACCTGATCCGCCGTGATCAAAACGGAGGGTAAGTCCAGCAACAAGGGGAGGGGGATGGTAAGGAAAGCGCCTTGCTAGCACCCGTTTCATTGGCCTCAGAAACGGGCCTTTCTTACTAGTTGTTTATAAGAGATGTGATTAGTGAGTCTGATTTGGGAATTAACTTTATTGTGGAGACATGGTTAAAGGATAATTCAGATACTATGGTGTTGGAACTATGTTAGTACATAAGTACATAAGTATTGCCATACCGGGAAAGACCAAAGGCCCATCAAGCCCAGCATCCTGTTTCCAACAGTGGCCAATCCAGGTCGCAAATTCCTGGCAAGATCCCAAAAAAGTACAAAACATTATATACTACCTATCCCAGAAATAGTGGATTTTCCCCAAGACCATTTAATAATGGTCTATGGACTTTTTCCTTAAGGAAGCCATCCAAACCTTTTATAACTCTGCTAAGCTAACCGCCTTTACCACATTCTCTGGCAACAAATTCCAGAGTATAATTACATATTGAGTGAAGAAAATTTTTCTCAGATTCATTTTAAATTTACTACATTGTAGCTTCATCACATGCACCCTAGTCCTAGTATTTTTGGAAAGCCTAAACAGACGCTTCACATCTACCTGTTCAACTCCACTCATTATTTTATAGACCTCTATCATATCTCCTCTCAGCCGCCTTTTCTCCAAGCTGAAGAGCCCTAGCCGCTTTAGCCTTTTCTTATAGGGAAGTTGGCCCATCCCCTTTATCATTTTTGTCGCCCTTCTCTGTACCTTTTCTATGTCCACTATATCTTTCTTGAGATGCTGCAACCAGAATTTAACACAATATTCTAGGTGCGGTCGCACCATGGAGCGATGCAAAGGCATTATAGCATCCTCATTTTTGTTTTCCATTCCTTTCCTAATAATCCCTAATGTTCTATTTGCTTTCTTAGCTGCAGCAGCACACTGAGCAGAAGGTTTCAACGTATCATCAACGACTCCACCTAGATCCCTTTCTTGGTCTGTGACTCCTAACGTGGAACCTTCCATTGTCAATTTCACTTTTAGGTGGTCAATATGAAAGTCATAGTTCTAAACATTTTATTTTATGTTTTCCATCTGCTGTGAATATTAATCACAAAAGGTTATATCATGGATCCTATTGCTATTCTATAGTGAAGGTTTGGAATTTTTTAGCCCTTCAAATTTGAGGGTATTTTTGGGAATAAGAGGGGTGTAATGTGGATAATTAATTATATGTGAATTATGGGACAATGTGTACTGCATTAATTTACTGTATGTAAATTTTGTTGTTGTTGTTGTTGTTGTTGTTGTAAATCTACTCTGAACCTGTAGTAAGGGATTTAGTGGAATAGAAAACCCTTGGTAGTATAGTATAGTATAGTATAGCATAGTATAGTATAGAGCCTTAGTCACTTTAGCCTTTCCTCATAGGGAAGTCATCCCATCCGCTTTATCATTGTCGTCGCCCTTCTCTGTACCTTTTCTAATTCCGCCATATCTTTTTGGAGATGCAGTGACCAGAATTGCATAAAGTACTTGAGGTGCAGTCACACCATGGAGCGATACAAAGGCATTATAACATCCTCAGTTTTGTTTTCCATTCCTTTCCTAATAATTCCTAACATTCTATTTGCTTTCTTAGCCTTTGCTGCACACTGAGCAGAGGGTTTCATGTATCATCAATGATGAAACCTAGCTATAGCTTGGGTTCCTTTTTGCCACATGCATCACTTTGCATTTGGTCACATTAAATGTCATCTGCCGTTTGGATGCCCAGTCTCCCAGTCTCGTAAGGTTCTCTTCTAATTTTTCACAATCCTCTTGTTATTTAACAGCTTTGAATAACTTTGTGTCATCAACAAATTTAAGTTAATAAAGTTGCAGGCAAAATTTAATTCCAATAATGACTTGTGGTATTATTATTTATAAATTAATAGATTGTAAGATGAGGACTGGATGATGTGAGAATGTCAATGTTGTGTCCTATTGTGGATTAAAAACTGATTTAAAAATAGATAACAGAGAGTAGGGTTATAAGTGATCTAGAGATGGGAATAACTAATGAGGTAATGAATGGTGTCTTTTACTAAAGCGCGCTCATGTTTTTAGCATGTGCAAAAAATGTCTGCGCGCTAAATTTTAGAGACGCCAATGCATTCCTATGGGTGTCTCTAATGTTTAGTGCACTCACAATTAAGAAGCAGCAGTCCCAGCACAGACCCCTGAGAAATCCCACTATCAACTCTTCTTCATTGAGAACACTGACCATTTAACCCTACTCTCTGTTATCTATTTTTAAATCAGTTTTTAATCCACAATAGGACATAACATTGACATTCGCACATCATCCAGTCTTCATCTTACAATCTATTAATTTATAAATAATAATACCACAACTCATCATTGGAATTAAATTTTGGCTGCAGCTTTATTAACCATATATAAATATATAACTCAATTCTATAACTTCACTGGCTCCCACTTAAAAAACGCATCACGATCAAGATATGCACGATTGTACACAAAATCATCCATGCAGATGCCCCAACCTACATGCTAAACCTCGTGAACCTGCCTCCCAGAAACGCCAAGAGATCAGCCTGCAAATTCCTCGATCCGCACTTCCCCAGCTGTAAAGGACTAAAATACAAACTGTTACATGCCACTACCTTCTCCTACATGAGCACACAACTGTGGAATGCATTACCTAAAGATTTGAAAACTATTGACGAAATAACCAACTTTTGTAAATCTCTGAAGGTAAACCTCTTCAACAAGGCCTACAAAGAAAACCCATAACCCACTGAAATACTTTGCCAACACAACCAGTTAAGACAATCTACCTGCTATACTTACCCAACTAACTCTTGTCTATTCCCCCACCTAATCTTGATACATCACTAATTGTATCTGATATCCTGTAATGTCAATGCCATAACAAGACAATGAGGCATATTTTCAAAGCACTTTGGGAGGCTAAGTTCCATAGGTTTCTATGGAACTTTGGGAGGCTAAGTGCTTTGAAAATATGCCTCTATGTAAGCCAAATTGAGCCTACAAAAAGGTGGGAAAATGTGGGATACAAATGCAATAAATAAATAATAATAAATAACTTAACCTTTACCCAATGCATTAAATTCTTCCATACCAATGTTAGCATTCCCAGAGCGGTTTAACAGTTCAGAGCCATTCGGTAACAAAACTGGCTCTCTGACTTGTCCAAAATTACCCCATTTATTCTATGTGACTCACGGTGCTGTCAAGCCACATCTCACTCGTGGCTGTTCCGCCCACAAGTTACTTTTTCCATCAAAATATCTTTTAACCAATATCCACTTAACCGCATCTGGTGCCTCTTTATCCCCACATATCTGGCTGACTCAAAAGCTGCTACCGACCTCCCATTCCCCACCCAAATTCACATACCCACCATAACCATCCCACCAAAATCATTATATAAGAAACCCACAACATGTCACCAACTATCCATTGCAATTAAAAACAAACCACACAACACAGGGCGGGTTGGGAAGGGTAAAATTCCTAACCCCTCATCCACCCTCACCCACCCAAATAATGATTTTAAACTGCCAAAAACTCTTCTGTTTCCCCATAACCGTTCCTATCACAACCACCAATCCTCACCTTCCCTTATCATCCAATCACCCTTCCTCTCCTGTTACTACCCAACCCACACTTCAAAATTAACCTTCTCAACTCCTTCTTTCATACCATTCTATCTTTTCCCTACCCTCACCTCTATTAACTATTTATCTCCCTTCCTTCTGGCTCAATGTTATTGCCCCAACAGTCTAAACTGTAGGGTCTCCCTATCTCCTATCCCATGACTTTCTAATTTCCTCAGGAGTCTTTCATGAGGTAATTTGGCATACTTACAATGTCATCATAATACATACTAAAGCATTTTAATAGAGAGCATAGGGTATAAGAGGAGGTTGAACATATCTAGAGATAAGATAAAAACAAAAGGAGTTAGAAAATAAGGGTGATTCACTTAAAGAAAAATTACAAATGAAAGGACATTTTTGAAAGAACGTACAAGTCTGGATTGAGACATCGTGCTCATAACATCCCAAAAAATTCATCTGAAAGCAATTTTTGAACTGGAAAAACATCCAAATTTCCTGTTCGAAAATACACGAGAAAGATGTCCTTATGATGGAGATGTCCATCCTGAACAACCATTTTACAAACTGAAATGGTTAAATTATGAACGGGGGGGGGGGGGGGGGGGGGGACAAGGCACAGGAACATCTGTCTGGCAGCATTCTATGAAAGTGACGACACAGACATTTTTGCAGAACAGAGGAGTAGCCTAGTGGTTAAAGCAGTGGACTATAAACCAAGGGACACAGGTTCAAGTTCCAGTCTTACTCTCCCACTTCTCCTCTTTTTTTTTTTTTGTAAATGTGATCCCTACAGGAATAGAAAAGTACCTATTGTACTTGAATATACACCACTTCAATAGCCTTCAGCCTTACAGGTGTCTTATATCTTTAGGTACAGTAATTATTTTCCTGTTCCTAAAGGAAGCCCAGGAAAAAAAATTACTAGAGCTACTGTGGGATTTGAACCTGTCTCACAGTTTATAGTCCACTGCATTAACCACTAGGTAACTCCTCTGACATGCTTGGTGTTCTGCTCAGACATAGAGCCATGCTTTCCTTTATGGTATTCCTTTCAGGGAAGAGGGAGGGGGCAGCAATCACAGGGAGATTAAGAAGGGATCATGCCTTAATCCCTCCAGTGGTCAGATGCTCAATAAGAGCACCTTTTTGTAACTTGAACGTGACTGAAATAGGTCTAGATAAAAATGTCCTTCTTTTTAGACATGGACATTTCTTCCTGTTTGAAAATCGCTCTTGGACATCCTAGTTTTGGAACCTTCCTAGACCCACCCAAAACACATCCACTACATGCTCCCTTGCTGTTTGGACAAACTGCCCTGTGAAATGTCCAAATTCTGACGTTCCAAAATTGGAATCTGGACATTTTCTGCAGGTGGTCTTTTTTTTTTTTAAGGCATTTGAGACATCCATCTGCTTTGAAAGCACCATGGAGTCGGAAAAGGTGCAGGAAAACGATCTCAACTAGAGTAAGAATTGATAAGCAAGTCCTGCTGCACTATGTGCAGCTGGTGTTAGTCTATGTGTGTGTGTTGCTAGTTAGTTGCTTCTTCCATTAAAAGGTTGAGAGAAGAGCCAAGCTTTCACCTGCTTCCTGAAGTAAGGATAGTATTGCATTAAGTGAAGTCCGTTCTGGGAGTGTGTTCCAGAGTGTGTGTGGGGTGGGGGGTGGCTGCTACAAATAAGACTCTGTGGCATTGTGTAATTTTCTTTGAATAGATGTGGTTAGCGATAATTTTTGGGAGGATCCTCTTCTTCAAGTACTCTGAACCATTACTTTTATAGGCCTTGAAGATTACTACTACTATTTATCATTTCTATAGCGCTACAAGGCATACGCAGCGCTGTACACCATACACAAAAGACTGTCCCTGCTCAAAGAGCTTACAATCTAGATAAGACAGGTAAACAGACAGAACAATTAAGGGTAAGGGAATAAGGAGGTGAGGATAAGGACAGGGCAAGTGAGTAGCGGTTATGAGTCAAAAGCAGTGGTAAAGAGGTGGGCTTTAAGTTTGGACTTTTATAGGCCTTAAAGATCAGACTATAATATGCATTATGGTTCAAGGGTGCACCCTGTTGAGCCATAATGTATACTGTTGAGCTGGAGTGGAGTGGAGGAGTAGCAGTCTAATAGTTAGTGCAGTGGGCTTTGATCCTGACACCCTGGGTTCAGTTCCCACTGCAGCTCCTTGTGACCTAGGGCAAGTCACTTAACCCTCCATTGCTCCAGGTGCAAACAACTTAGATTGCAAGCCCCCTACGGACAGAGAAAGTACCTGTATATAATGCGTTCAGCACTGTGTATGTCTTGTATGTTAGAAATGATTATCACTAGTAGTGTAGTGAACACAATACTCCAAGTGCACTATTCATGACTATTGTCCCTAACCAAACAAACAAATGTTTAAAAACTTAAATGAAATTAAAAATTAAAACAGATTCTTCAAGGATAATCTTCATCTTCATGCTGACCAACATGTGTTGTTCAACTAGTAGAAACCTTCACCTCCCCCCCCCCCCCCCCCATCCACCAAGCCGAGGCAGGTATCAAATCCCTGACAGCTGAGTTGGACAGGAGTTTGTTAATCACAGGATTCAGCTCTGCAGCCTGAGGTTTGAAGCTGCTTACAATTGCTTAGGGCCCTTTTACAAAGGCACAGGAGGGCCTACATACATACAGTGCGTGCCAACTCGGCACTACCGCCTGGCTAGCATGTGAGCAAGGTGGTAATTCTGAATTAGACATGTGCCAAATCCCACAGTAGAAAATAATTATCTATTTTCTACCACAGGTGGTAAACAGCGATTGGTGCACACTGCATGATTACCGCATGGGTAGCACGTGAGGCCTTACCGCTAGGCCAATGGGTGGTGGTAAGGTCTCAGGCTGAAAATGAATATGCTTGGTTCAATTTTAACGCACTTTCATTTTCCGGCACCTTAAAAAAGGCCCTTTTTCCTAAACATGGTAAAAATTAGTCCAGTGTATTCCCAAAAGATGAGCTCGAACTCCTGCAGTACACATTTTACTGCGGCTTAGTAAAAGGACCCCTTAATGACATCTCTAAAGTACAATTTCTTAAAACTAGAAGGGGGGGAGGGACTTTTTGTGTGATTGCAAGGAGTCAGTTTGACTTGAGGGCTTATATGGACCCGGATCTACAGTAATATATGTTAGTAAACTCACTTTGTCTGAAATAATACATGTTGGTTCACCTTCATGAAATACTGCTTGCACAGCAAGGGCCCAATGACAACAAAAAATACAAGCTTCTAAAGCATTCATTATTCCTTATTTAATCTGATATATTTGTAAACATCTGTGTCTGTTGTTAGATGTATTAAAGCAACGTGAAATAAAACTCTGAACTTCTCTGCATGAGGCAACCACCATTCACATAACAAGTCAATATTAATTAAACGTTTACTTATTCACTTTTATTCTCCTTCTGACTGGGAGACAGAAGCTGTGCTTCTAGTCGGAAACAAATGTGTGGTTGTGTTTGCCTGGAAATCAAAGCAAATTGAAACTCTTGCAAGGTCTCTATGAATGAGAGGCTGCCTGGGTCTATGCCTACTTCTGCAATCACACTTTACCACTAAATAATAGAGGGAATCAATGGGCCCAATATTCAAAGGATTTATGCTCCTAACTTTGGGAGTTATGCGCCTAAATTGGCTTCCTTGAAAATTTGCTAAGGCTCATGCCTTGAATTTATAATCAAAATTGCACTAAATTCCTAAATTTAGGAGTATAAAAAGTGAGTGTCGGAGGTGGATGAAGGGTGGGGGGGGGGGGGGGGGGGAAAGTTAGGAGCTTAACACTAATTTTCAACACTAGAGGGGTAATTCTCAAAAGGTGGCCTAAAGTTAGGCACCCAAAGTGTGTGCTAACCCCCTAATTCTATAAACGTCATCACAAAATGTGTGTGTAATTTAACTGAACAAGCTAATTAGCACCAATAATTGGATTTTTAAGAAGCAATTATTGCCATTAATTAGATCTAATAGGCATTTATACACATGAATTTAAGCAAGTTATAAGTACATAAGTACTTCCATACTGAGACAGACTGAAGGTCAATCAAGCCCAGCATCCTGTTTCCAACAGTGGCCAATCCATGTCACAAATACCTGGCAAGATCCCGAAAAGTTCAATACACCTTCTGCACCTAAAATTTACATGAAATCTGAAAAAGGGGGTGTGGAAATGGGATGATCATGGGCAAAACAGGGACATTTCTAAAACTGATGTGTATTGTTATAGAATAACAGAGATATGTACTTAATGTAAGTGTGTACATTTGTACCACATTTCAGTTGGTGGAAATAGCCACTCCTAAAGTTTTTTGTTGTTGTTACATTTGTACCCCGTACTTTCCCACTCATGGCAGGCTCAATGTGGCTTACATGGGGCAATGGAGGGTTAAGTGACTTGCCTAGAGTCACAAGGAACTGCCTGTGCCTGAAGTGGGAATTGAATGCAGTTCCTCAGGACCAAAGTCCACCACCTTAACCACTAGGCCACTCCTCCACTCCAAAGTTAGGCATAATTCCCGGGCATAAGTGCTATTGTATAAACCGTGCCTAACTTTAAGCATAGCTTATAGAATAGTGCTTTTCTAATGCTGATATTTTTGGTGTCATATATAGAATCTAGCCCTAAGTGTGAATTCTAGTACTCTTCTAATTGCCATTATATTGGGTGCCTAACTTTAAGCACAAGAGCTTACCCTAGCTCAATGGCTGGTTTAATCAAATCAAATCAAATCAATTCTTGTATACCACAATATCCCTTTCCAGGGTTCAGTGCGGTTTACATTCTAGGGCCCTCATGATCCAAAGCCCCGCGCTGTTCCAAACAGCGCTCTAAAAATAGTGCTGGAACAGCGCAGGGTTTTTCTGCATAGATGATCAAAGATAATGCATGCAAATCTAAGCAGCGCTATTATCTTTGATTACCATGTAGAAGTGCGGGAGAATTGTGTCTGAGCATGCGCTCAGCACAATCCTCCCGCACTTGTTTGACAGGTCTGGGCTGTCAAAAGCCCAAACCTGTCAAACAGCCTGCCCCGAGGCCCAAACAACGGGGGCTGGAGGTTCGGTGGGTCTCCAGCCCCCCCCCCCCCAAACCCCAGAAAACGTCATGGCCACCGCCGGCCAAACCCTCTCCCACCCTCCCACCCAGTGACAGGGGGGGGGGGCCGGAGGTCCGGAGGACCTCCGGTCCCCCTGATGATCCCACACCCCTCCATGTTCAGGGAGGGCTGGAGATCCACCGGCGTAGCCAGATCTGAATTTTTGGGTGGGCCCAGAGCTAATATGGGTGGGCACTATATATATAGATGAGAGTACCAGGCATACTGTGAACAAAAGCGGAGCCAGGATGAGGCAGGTTGATGGCGCGGGGGGAGCGAGAGCGGACTTCCACCGGTGCCGGCGCACATTTTCAGTGCAACAGGATGAAATAAAATAGGTGCCGGTGCTGGCAGAACTCCGTTTGTGGGCGCAGCTGCTCCCCTGGCGCCCCACCTAGCTATGCCACTGACTGTGAAGTAATACAAAACCCAACAAAAATCACTTAGGACCTATAAAGCAATTCTACCATAACACAAACCTTCAGGAGTCACTGTAAATTGCAGTGGGCAGAACATCATCAATATACCTATTGGAAAGCTAAACAAGCTGGATTAGTACAGATCAGTCCTACACAGACACTCAGTGCTAACAGAATACCCAGCCTTTTTCATACATGATCACAAGTAGACCCTCATCAAGTATAGAATAAGTAACCACAAACTAAAAATAGAAATACGTAAACAAAGATTAAACTGAACCCCAAGAAGCCAGAATCTGCATACAGTGCAAAACCAAACAAATAGGAACAGTGACACATCCCTTTGTACCATGAAAAATCTAGAAATCAGATGTAAATTTCAAAAAACTAAGATATTTCAATTGCTACATTAAAAATGAGCAAATAAAACAAAACCAAAAAATAAGGTGATATCTTCTTATTCGACTAACATAACATTTTTGGCTAGTTTTCAGAGACCAAAAACTCCTTAAGTCAGGACGAGCATACTGTTACAGCAGTATACTGTCCTGACCTGGAGAATTAGGTTTTGGTCTCTGAAAGCTAGTCACAACAATGTATTTAGTCCAATATAAATGGTGTCACCTTATTTTTTTGTTGTTTTGGTTTTTTTTTTTATAACTATTAACTTTTAAGGTGGACTAACATAGCTGCTACATTACTTCATCCTAAATTTAAAATAAAATTCTTTTTTTCTACCTTTGCTGTCTGCCCATTTAATTTTTCTAATTGTGTTGGTCCTGGTCTCTGGTTACTGCTTCCTTGTTTTCTTTTAACTCTTTCCATGGGTCTCCTGTCCATGTGTCATTTTTTCTTCTTCTGTCTTCTTCACCTCTTCCATAACAAGTAACATCAACACTAATCTGTTCCTTTCAGCTTTCTTCCATTTTTTGTTACCTAGCCATTCAGATTTCATTCATATTATCCAGTCTTCCATCTCCCTCTTTTTACTGCACCTACCTACAGCTTTTCATCTCTTTTATCTTATTCTCCAGTCTTTCACTAGCTTTTTCCTCTCTCCCACTGCCATTCAGCATCTCCTTTCTCTCTACCTCTGCCATCCAGCATCTCCTCCTTTCTGTTTCTATCACCTGCCATCTAGCATATTCTCTCTCTCTCTCTCTCACCACCATCCAGCATTGCATCTTCCCTCTCTACCTCTGCCATCCAGCATCTCCTCCCTTTCTGTTTCTATCACCTGCAATCCAGTATCTTCTCTCTCACTCTCCCACCACCATCCAGCATTACCTCTCATCTTTCTCTCGCACCTGCCATCCAGTGCATACAGTCTCCTGTCTCTCTCTTTCTCACCCCCCCCCCCACCAGCTAGCATCCCTTCTTGTCTTTCTGCCCTACCACCATAAAGCATCTCGTCTCTGTCTCTTTCCCTTACTCCCATCATCCAGCATTGCCCCTTCTCTCCCCCAATGCAGTATTGCTTCTGCCTCTCTCACCTCCTGTTTCTCCCTGCAACCAGCATTTCCTCTATATTTCTCCACATACCCCATACCCCTGTCATCCAGCAGTGCCTGTCTCTATCCTCCAGTATGCAACAATGCCCATTGTGTCTCTCTCCCCTCTACTCCCCATATTCATCATTGTCCCTGCCTATCTCTCTTCCTATCATCCAACATTGCCCCTATCTCTATCTTACTCCCCCCTCCTATGCAGAATTTCCTCTATCCATTGCCTCAGATACTCTCCAGCCCATAGACTCTGTCTCCCCCCCACTTTTATCCAGTATTGCACCACACTTTCTCTCTCTTCCCCACCCCCGCCCGCCCACTCATGCTTTTCTTTTTCCCTCCCCACCTATTCACCACCACCCTGCAGTACTGTTTCATTCTTCCCTCTTAAGTTGTACCTCTGCCACCGGTCCCGCGCTAATAAGCAATGATAGAGCGCGGGACCAGACTCTCTACAGCGCCGTCGCTAGCGCTAGTGCTTCCTGTGACGGTTCTGCCTCTTCCGTTCTGATATAACCTTTGGGACTGGCAGAAGAGAAGAACGGCACCAATGAGAATAGGCCCGTCGAAGAGCAGCAGAGCACAGCATCGCAGCACTAGAGAGGCCGTTCCCAACCCAGACCCGCACTTTAAAAAAATCAGGTAAAAAACGAGGCAGGTTACTGCATTTAGGCAGCCGGCTCAGGCTCACTCTAAAGCTGTTTTTGCTGCCGGCTGCCCTAAATGCACGCGACTGATCTGCAGAATAACTAAAACGTGCAGTGCACTTCCGTCCCAGACAGTGCATCAATTGGATAAGGACAACCAAATGGGTGGGCCTGAGCTCAGATTGGGTGGGCCTGGGCCCACCCAGGCCCACCCGTAGCTACGCCCCTGCTCCAGCCCCCCCAAACCCCCCAAAATTGTGAAGTGGCCGCCTCCAGCCAAACGCTCTCCAACCCTCCCACTCAGCGACGGGGGGGGGGGGGGGGGCTGGAGGTCCGGTGGACCTCCAGCCCACCCCAACTCCTTCCCCCCCCAGCGTCCTCCTTTCAATCCCTGGTGGTTTGTGGTGACAACCCACCTCCCAGCCTGCATGCTGGACAGGGCTCACCATTCCTCCCCAATGATCCGCAAAGTCTAACGCCAGCTTGGAGCTGGCGTTGATTTTGCCACGGCCAGCAACCCAATCTTTGGCGCACTGGATGCTGATCATTGGGGATGAATGCGTTAAGCGCTGATTAGCATGCATTTGCAAGCTAATTGTGCTAGAAGCCCTGTTTAGCATGCATTTGCATGCTACTTGCGCTAAGAGCCCTCGAGTGCGTTGTTTCAGGCGCTCGAGGGCTCTGGTCATGGGTCGGCAGCAAACTCCGGCACTAGTATGGCGTTAACAGCCTCTAGTGCCAGAGTTTGCTTTTGATCATGAGGGCCTAGGTGAGATAAAAGCCGATAATGTTAGTGTGAGGTATGAGAACTATTAGAGACCACTGGTGTAATGCATGAGACCAAAAACATAGGAAAGGATAATGGATGATACTAGGAGGTAGAAATCAACAGAAAACAGCTACCTTAGCTTCAGGAACAGGCTAAAAAACTTGCTCTTCCCCAAAGACTGTTTCATAACAAATAGATTGTTATGAAACAGTCTTTGGTGACGAGAATGTTTTTTAGCTTCTTCCTGAAGCTAAGGTAGCTGTTTTCTGTTGTGATGGCAACAGGTAGAGAGTTCCATATTTTAACTCCAAGCACAGGGAAAAATCTTCTGATTTCAAATTGTCTTTTGAAATGGTGACATTAGCATCAGTTATTCTTTCAGGGGTCCTTTTACAAAGGTGCGCTGAAAAATGGCCTGCAGTAGTGTAGGTGCGGATTTTGGGCACGCGCAGAATCATTTTTCAGCGCATCTATAAAAAAGGCCTTTTTTTGCCGAAAATGGACATGTGGCAAAATCAAAATTGCCATGCATCCATTTTGGGTTTGAGACCTTACCACCAGCCATAGACCTAGCGGTAAAGAATTTGGTCAGTAAAAACCTACGCGCATCAGATGCCACTTGGCACGCGTAGAATAAAAAATATTTTTCAGACACGCGTAGTGGACCCGTGACAAAATTGAAATTACTGCAAGGGCCATGCGGTAACTGGGCAGTAACTCCAATTTGGCACACGTCGGGCGCGCGTAGGCGCCTACACGGCTTATTAAAAGTGGCTCTAGTCTGTTAGACTGGACCAAATGTAGTGAACTGATCTTAGCAGTTCAGTGGTGAAACCCTGTAAGATTTTTAAAAGTAAACAAGCAGCTTAGAACCTGACTCTTTCTGCTATGGGAAGCCAATACAGTTTGTGCATTCATTTGAGATTATCCCAAATGAATGGAACCATTGAAATCTACCCTCAGTAACCGATATAAAATACACAAGATTCCAATAAAAGTGTCTGTTATGTTTATATAAAATATGGTACAAATCTTAAGCTAATTTTATCTAAGGGAAAAGATCTCAGTGACTCTCATTGTTCCCAATCAGGAGCCCATGCAAGAATCTCACAAACCTACCACCATTATTGGTCAAAAGCCCTTATAATTTTTACTGTGTATAGTAATGTATATAAATGTATGAATCACAATCAATTTACCACTAACACAAAGTGTAAAAATCAATATAAATATATAAAATTTTTAAAATAATTATCTGCCATTATAAGTCATATGCCTATAAGCAAAAACACTTATGTAGCAAATTGAATGCTCTCAAGATCTATGGAGCCATCTGTTTTGCTGACTTCGACTTTGTCGGGAGTACAACTGTCCAAGCTTTTGTGCCAAACAGAGAAGAGCTGGTAATTGCTATCAACTAGCATGACTGCTATGCACTTATAGGATCCCATGAAGTCATATTCTGACAACATCTCTATGTGTCAAGACGGCATCTCTGATTAAGAAGAGTGTTCTTGCTTAGACTGTTTTGCTCCCGACAAAGCCGTAGTTGGCGAAACAGACGACTCCATTGAGATTGAGAGCATTCAATTTGCTTCGTAAGATAAGTGTTTTTGCTTATAGGCATATGAGTTTTAATGGTAGATATTATTTAAAAATATCTAAATATTTCCACACTAATCTGCTTATAATCGAACGAGAAAAACGCCCAAGTTCCGACCTAAATCGGGAGATGGACGTTTATCTCACAAAAACGAATAACGCGGTATAATCGAAAGCCGAACTTGGACGTTTTCAACTGCACTCCATCGCGGAAGCGTACAAAGTTGACGGGGGCGTGTCGGAGGCATGGTGAAGGCGGGACTGGGGCATGGTTATCACCCGAACAGAGATGGGCGCCTTTCGCCGATAATGGAAAAAAAGTATGCGTTTGTAGCTAGAATTTAGGGCACTTTTCCTGGACATTGTTTTTTCACAAATAAGGCCCCAAAAAGTGTCCTAAATGACCAGATTACCACCAGAGGGAATCGGGGATGACCTTCCTTGACTCCCCCAGTGGTCACTAACCCCCTCCCACCACAAGAAATGATGTTTCACAACTTTTTATTTTCACCCTCAAATGTTATACCCACCTCCCTGGCAGCAGTATGCAGGTCCCTGGAGCAGTTGTTAGGTGGTGCAGTGGACTTCAGGCAGTTGGACCCAGGCCCATCCCCCCCGTACCTGTTACAATTGTGCTGCTTAATGCTTAGTCATCCAACCCCCCCAAACCCACTGTACCCACATGTAGGTGCCCCCCTTCACCCCTTAGGGCTATAGTAATGGTGTAGACTTGTGGGCAGTGAGTGGGTTTTGAGGGGGATTTGGGGGGCTCAACACACAAGGGAAGGGTGCTATGCACCTGGGAGCTCTTTTTACCTTTTTTTTTGTTTTTGTAAAAGTGCCCCCTAGGGTGCCCGGTTGGTGTCCTGGCATGTGAGGGGGACCAGTGCACTACGAATCCTGGCCCCTCCCACGAACAAATGCCTTGGATTTATTCGTTTTTGAGCTGGGCGCTTTCATTTTCCATTATCGCTGAAAAACAAAAACGCCCAGCTCACAAATTGTCAAATAAAACATGGACGTCTATTTTTTTGGAAAATACGGTTAGTCCGTCCCTTCACGGACCCGTTCTCGGAGATAAACGCCCATGGAGATAGACATTTTCGTTCGATTATGCCCCTCTATGTGTTAGCAATAAATAGATTGTGTTTCATACATTAATATACAAAGTAAAAATTATAAAGGTTTTTGACCGATGATGATATGGTTGTGAGGTTCTTCCATGGGCTCCTGACTGGGAACCATGAGAGCCACCGAGGCTTTTCCCTTTGTTTCATACATTAATATACAAAGTAAAAATGATAAAGGTTTTTGACCGATGATGATATGGTTGTGAGGTTCTTCCATGGGCTCCTGACTGGGAACCATGAGAGCCACCGAGGCTTTTCCCTTAGATAAAGTTAGCTTAAGATTTGTACCATATTTTATATAAACTTTAACAGACTTTTATTGGAATCTTGTGTGTTTTATATTGGCTACTGAGGGTAGATTCCAATGGTTCCATTCATTTGGGATAATCTCAAATGAATGCACATCCCTAACCTTTACCATTCTTTACTGCCATGCAAACGGGCAGTTTAGCTTATTTTGGGGCCTTTTACAAAGATGTGCTGAAAAATGGCCTGCGGTAGTGTAAATGTGTGTTTTGGGCAAGCAAAATCATATTTCAGTGCACCTGTGAAAAATGCCTTTTTTAAAATTTTTGCCGAAAATGGACACGTGGCAAAATGCAAATTGTCGTGCATCTATTTTGGGTCTGAGACCTTATCACCAGCCATTGACCTAGAAGTAAGATCTCACGCGGTAACCAGGCGGTAATGGTCTACGCATGTAAAATGCTGATTACCACCCAATTACCGCCTGTGCACCAGAAAATAAAAACATTTTCCGACACGTGTAGTGGACGCGCATCAAAAATGAAATTACCATAAGGGCCACGCGGTAGCTGGGCGGTAACTCAAAATTGATGCATGTTGGCCATGCATAGGCACCTATGTGGCTTTTTTTTTTTGTTACATTTGTACCCTGCACTTTCCCACTCATGGCAGGCTCAATGTGGCAATGGAGGGTTAAGTGACTTGCCCAGAGTCACAAGGAGCTGCCTGTGCCTGAAGTGGGAATCAAACTCAGTTCCTCAGGACCAAAGTCCACCACCCTAACCACTAGGCCACTCTACTCCTATTTATTTGGTGTATTTTTATCCCACAGTTTCCCACCTCTTTGCAGGCTCAATGTGGCTTATAATACATCATGAATGGTGGACATGTATAAGAGAATATACAATTAGTAATACATATAGAACTTGGGTAGCATGATAATGAAGAAACATGATATTAGTGTATCAAACAAACATTATAAGGCAATTCTGGGTATATGTGTAGGAGTTCACATTTGTTGATCTTTGTGATATGCTTTGTTAAAGAGATGAGTCTTCAGTAGTTTGCGGAAGTTAGATAACTCGTTGATCATTTTCAGGTTTCGCGGCATCGCGTTCCAGAATTGCTTAGTAAGAGGGGCCCTGTCTTAGGTGTCGCCAAAGCTTGGAGTATAGGAACTTCATGGCTATGGAAACACCTGAGAAAATCCTGAGAAATGTAGCTTAGAGAATAAATGAGCCTAGAGCTTATTTGCACCCCTTAGCTAAATGCTACATAGACAGGTATTAACTTTCAAACACTTTCCTGGGTTTGTACAAAAGCTCCAAGGGAACTACGCATATCTAATCACCCCTATCAATGGCTTTAAAATATGTCCTTCCATTTTTTTTTTGTTGGAAGTGGAAGGGGATGGTTTGTACATTTTTTTTCCTGGCTTAGTCATTATGCAAGAATTAAATCATAATCTAACTGATACAGGACTAAATAGAGTGTTATCCTTTCACCAGATCAAAGAAAAGTGTAGAACACAGAACAAGGAGAGCTGTGTACACTTACCCATTAGATGTAACATATAAATCTAGGCAAGAACCCAAGAAAAGGATGAAAGGTTCACTCCTGAGTGATAAAACGCCAAGACATCAATTGGTAATTTGTTGCCAGCATGCTGCAAGTCTATTATCAAAGAAAATTCCAAAAAGACAAGTGGATGGAATAGAGGGGGGACATGTTCAAAGAAAATCAAACTTACAGAGAAAATGTTTCAGTCAAGCTTTTACAAAAGAGACAAAGCTCCAGCCCTTATTCATGTCAAAAGGCTGAGTTCAAACAATTTCATGAGTGCTTTATATTTCTACTGAGTGGTCAAATTAGAAAAAAATACAAAAATATGGGAAATCAATCCAGGAGTTTTTCAAAGGATTAGTATATTAAAAAGCAAAGCTATATGTGTTATTCAGGGAATGCAGAGCTTGACAGAAAATAAGGGCCGGATCCAGTAAATGGTGTCCAAAGACAGGCGCTGGAAAGATCCACACTAAGCTAGTATTCTATAAAGGGTGCTCTTGCTGAAACCTGGTGTAAATGTCGGTGCCTAATTTTTGGCAGTTGGATGTGCAAATCAGTGGCGTAGCTGCGTGGGACCCTGGACCCCCATGCCGACGACCCTCTCGACCCCCCTCCTACAGGGGGGGGGGGGGTCAAAGTTGGTGGCGGTGATGGTGGTGGCGGGGGGGGTCAGCAATTGTGGCGGGGGGGTTGGTGGCGCTGGGGGGTGCTAAATGTGCCCCCTCACCTCGGGCTCTGGACCCCCCTCCTGCTGAAATCTGGCTACGCCCCTGGTGCAAATCACAGCATTCTATTAACAAGCCTGCCGATATTCAGCTGATAGTGGTCAGTATTTTTATGTCTGCCACCGGCTGTAATCCTGGATATTCAATGTCAGGTCATGTCCAGGCACCATCATTAAATATCCAGTTTTAAGTTGGCCGCTAAAACTTATGGGATTAAGTGCAATAGTCAGCCCTTGACTGCATAAACTGAACCACTTAAAGATAGCACTGCTATTTATGTGGCCCAGTTTAAATGGTTATCTTACATGGTCAAGGGCTGAATATTGGCACAACTGCATAAGTGCCACCTCCATCCCTGGAACATTCATAAATTAGTTGGTTTCTGCACAGGCGCTAACCGTAAATATTCAGCAGCGCTAACCAGTTAAGTGCCGCTGAATATCAGCGGTTAGCCACAGACATACAGAAACCTCTCCTGCTCACTTTAGTTGTTTTGAATATCGGCCAGATTGTGCCTAACTTCTAGGAACTCCCCCTGTTCCATCTATATCCCTCCTATGGCCTGCCCCTTTTGAACTGCATGCTAGAAAACTTAGCCACGGATGTTATTAAAATAGCAACTAGGACAGATACATGCACAAATGCAAACTGTTGCTAATTAATTCCAATTGTTACTATCGCCTCATTAATTGATTAATTAATTTGTGCACACATCTGGCTTGGGCATCCAATTTTCTGCAACCTATATAGAATCTGAGGGTAAATATATTGAAAAAAATCATTTTTTATTATAATGTGTTTCAGCCAGTATGTTAGTATAATGGATAGAATCCAAACCATGTGGCTTTCAGCAAGATATAGATTATCTTCTACATGTAAAAGGAAAGCTAGAACAAAGTTGAGCAGTGACAAAACTAGTGTATTGCTCAAGACTTTTCTAGAAGACTTTCACAACTATCAAAAGGCAACACTTTAAATACTGCAAATAGAACTGTGAGTGAGTCTATAGGACACTGCCACTTCCCCTTAAAAACACTCCCTCAGAGTGTCAAAGACACCATAAAACTCATAGTCATGCCTGCCCAAGGGGGAAGTGACACAGGTGGGGTGAAGCCAGGAGGGCACAGTCCAGGAAGTTGACAAGTCCGTGACACAGCTTGGTTGAGGAGACCCAGAGGAAAGCAGCAATGCCCAACTGCATTTGCCTCCACCATCTAAGTGTGAACTGTAACTGTGCCAATCAAGTAGGCCAAGTTCAACTTAGAACTGTGCAACTTTGGATTTTTGACCCAAGTAACTGCTAGAGACAGTTGAGCCAATAAGTGCTGCGATATTCAATGCCAGACCGTTTCCAGTGACCAGCATTGAATATTCTGTTTTCTTTTGGCTGATGCTAACTTAACCAGCTAAGGGGTCCTTTTACTAAAGTGCCCTGAACAATGGTCTATGGTAGTGTAGACATGGGTTTTGGGCACGCACAGATCCATTTTTCAGCGTGCCTATAAAAAATGCCTTTTTAAAATTTTTGCCAAAAATGGACGTGCGGCAAAATAAAAATTGGTGTGCGTCCATGATCGGTCTGAGACCTTACTGCCACCCACTGACTTAGCGTAAGGTCTCACGCGTTAACTGGTGGTAATTACCTATGTGTGTAGAATGCCAATTGATGTGCGTAGCTAACGCGCATCAGAAAATAAAAATGAATTTTTGGACTCACGTAATGGACGTGCGTCAAAAATGAAATTACTGCCCGGGCCACGCAATAACAGGGTGGTAACTCAAGGAACCTTAGTAAAATGGCCAGTTAAGGTAATAGCGGGCAAAGATAGGACTGCTATTTATGTGGTTCGATTTGCCTGCTAAACTTAGCCAGACAGTGCTGAATATTGCTGGTTATCATGCAATATAGCTGGTTAACGTTTTAGCACTGACCACGAATATTCAGCGGAGATATTCATGCTGAATATTTGTAGTTAGGCTCCAAAACACTATTTAACTAGTCAGCGGCCATTTCTGGCCAGTTAAATAGCTTTGAATATCAGGGGGTATACTGGTAACTCTGGGGAACCAGGCTAGACACAAGTAACGTATACTGCTGTGCTGAGAGTCAGTAATGTAAGCCACTGGAGAACCTTGTACATCTAAAGAACATTTTTGTGTTTATTCCCCTACCTGAGAAAAGAACAGGACCCCTACATGATACTCATAATAAATAGTATTTTATTTTATCTGCACCTGCTGTGTGGCTCCAATTTGTCCTGGCTCTGGGCCCGCCCTCGCTCATGTTAAAAGGACCTAAAACACCAGTATACCTTTTATTGTTACAGGAAAAAAGCTGTCTGCTTCAGGTAAACTTCAGGGAGATAGTATAAAAATGTCAGTGAATAAGGAAACTGTCAGTAGATTTTAGGTGTTAAGGCAGGGTGACTTTTACAACCCTCTCTGCCCAGGGTTTCTGCTTGAGCATGAAAGTGAGGACACAAAAAAGGCAGAAGGCTGTGCTACTGCACCTGCTGATCAGAAAGGTATGCTAGGAAGACTGGCCTCTCTAACACAGCCCCCAGGAGGAGAGAGGGACGGCAGGCCCTGGCCCAGAACTAAGAGCCAATAGGAAAAGCTCACAAGGAGTCAATCATAGGATACTGCAACTATGGGGATAGCACCCTAGTACACAGTGCTATCCATACACAGCCAATGCAATTGAATGCAAATAATACTCATATTAAATAAACATAACAGTTATTACTGCACGGTTAACACTAAGTCAATGGCTGGCAATAAGGTCTCAGACCCAAAATGGACGCGCGCCAATTTTGATTTTGCCGCACATCCATTTTCAGCAAAAATATTTAAAAAGGCATTTTTTTACAGGTGCACTGAAAAATGAATCTACACACACTCAAAATCTGTGCCTACACTAGCGCCATCTTTCAGTGCACCTTAGTAAAAGCACCCCTCTCTGAAGTGGAATTAAGGTGAAATTGATTGCCTGTAAACAAAACAGCGAAGATGACTAACAAAAACAAAAATTAAAACTAAAAAGCAAAATGATGTAAAAACATCAAAATTTGAAGATAATCATAAAATATGTATTTAAAAATATAAATACATAAAGATTAAAAATTACATAAAAAAGACGACACCTTGGATGTAAAAATTAACAAATCAACTTTATTAGCCAAACGATAGCAGGGAGAAAGGGACTCAACACAGCTGTGTTTCGGCCGTACTGGCCTGCGTCAGGAGTCTTCTCACCATATGTTGATAATTAATTCTATCCAATAGTTAAAGCAATATATGTGTCTGGAATGGAAGGTACTGTGTTTGGGGAAGCATTCCAGAGGTGGAGTTGTTTTTCTAATCAATAGATCTTTTGGGAGCAAGCTATATTAGAGCACACGAGGGTTATACAATATCATTGAGGCTTGATTGCCATTGCGAATGTCTGAATGTATATTGTAATAGGGAACAGAGCCTGCCCAAGATAGCTGAGGAGCCTAGGCTAATAAAGTTGATTTCTTAATTTTTGTTTACTGTTGATTATCTTGCGAAGACTGGTTTCTTCTGTTTTTTGTATGAAATAGATTGCCTTTCACCTCTACTTATCTCATCATCGGTCTCCTTTGACTTTTATATTTCTTCAAATGTAACTTATTGCATAAGTGCACATTGCAAAATCTTTGAATAAAACATACTTAGCTTTAGTAGCTTTAATAATCAGTAGAAGTTTGTTCAGTTTCAATTTCAGTCTCTCTTCACCGGACCAACTAACTGACATGGCCAGTGTTTGGCAATTTGCTTCAGGGCTGCTCAAAAATCAAAATCAAAAGTAGAAAGGATGCCAGCAAAAACTTATCTGACAATGTTGGAGAAACAACTTACTGCTAAAATCTCACTGCATCACATACAAATGGAGGTGGCGTCTAACCAGCCTCAAAAGAGTGATGCAAATCATGTAGAACACGTGATCCCTTCCACAGCAAGTAAACTAAAAAAAAAAAAACTTTACTGGAGCACTTATACTAGAGACCAACATCTGATCTCCAGATTCAATCCACAAGGCTGAACAGTATTGAGCTGAAAAATCCACAAAATTGTGATGTCAATTATATGTTAGAAAGTTTGAACATATGTTTAAAAATGTTTTATTAAAATAAATGCATAAAATGAATTGAAAAAAATATTCAGGAGTTGGGGGGGGGGGGGGAGCCAAATGAACCAATAATGTTTACCCTGTGCACATCCCTACTGCCAATTGGCTATTTCAGATATCCTTCATCATTTTTTAAAACTTTTATTTTTACAAATACAATAAACAAGTATCCACTTGTACATGAAAAATGGCTTACAAATTGTTAATTATGAGGACTCTCTATGGAAAATGAAACAAATTAGCAATAACCAGCAATAATATAAAAACGTATATAAAGAGAGTCATCACGGTATAATAAAAAGAAAATAAAAAAGAATAAGCCTTCTTAGACCCCCAAAATGGGGGGAATGGACAGAAAAAGGGAATCCATTAAGAAGAAAAATTAAAACAAGTAAAGGCTTAACATGGACTATTATACACTGCATGTTCTTTATTGTCCAACTCGAACCTGAATCTTCTGATCTAGAGCAGGCTTCCTATCTAAAAATGACTGCAATTGTTCTGAGCTAATGAAAATATATCACATCCCAGCATATTTAATTAAACACTTGCATGGGTAAGATAACACAAAAGATGCTCCAGTATCTTTAGTCTCTTGTCTCATGGCAAGAAAAGTTTTCCTATCTTGAGTAAATTTGGTGACATCAGGATACATCCATACATTTTGACCAAGAAACAGAGTCCTAGCATTCCGAAAGTAGAATCTCATCACATTATTAAGGTTGTGTTCAAATACAAAAGATATGATCAAAGTAGCTCTCTCTTCTACATCCAATATTGATTCCGCTAATAAAGCTGACAGATTATTCAAATCTAAACCACCTTCTTTAATTGGAAGAGCCTCCAGTCTTTTAGAAGTAGTAGCAAATTAAGTAAATTTTATTCCAGGGGGTATAGTTTCAGGGGTAAAATGAAGAACTTCAATTAGATATTTCCTTAACAAGCCCCCAGTGACCATACCAGCTGGCTTAGGAAAATTCAGAAGATGGAGGTTTAACCTCTTGTTACTATTTTCAAGCTGTTCTATCTTCCTATGAAGAAATAATTTATATTTAGCTATTACTGTTTTAAAACCTTGTAAAGCTTTTACTTCTTCTTTCAACTGTTGAAACTGATTTGCACAGTCCAGCTTGATAGCGTCCATAGCAGATGCCAAATCTTGTATTTTAGTAGATAAAGATTTTATCTCTTTGGTAGATTCAGCCATAGCATTGTTTAAGGATTGAAGGCCTTTCCAGATGTGCTCCAAAGTTACCCCCCCCCCCCCCCCCCCCCCCGTGGAGAGCAGTTTAAAACCACCAAGCCCTTCAATGGTCCTCAGATTCGACTTTCTCTCCAAACCGGCATCCTCTTTGTTGAGGCTCGAAGAAACGCCTTCTGTATCCTGAACCCCACAGACTTGACAGGAGCAGCCGCTGGACACAGGGGATAGTTGGCATCAGAGGGGAGAGAGAAACCTTCAGCCCCAAAATGGAAGACTCTCCCATGTCCTCCAATACAGGGGGGGGGGCTCCCGACATACTCACAGGGGTACCGATGGCATACTGCTCAATACATTGCTCTACCGGTGAGGAAGTCCGGACAAAAGAGGAAACTGCCTGGACCTATCTTTTCCTCATTGTATGGGGTATCAAAGGCTCCAGCAGGAAACTGGTAAGTACTGCTAAGTCGCGACTCAGACAATGTTCGAGCTCATGACACCAAAAGCCATGCTGCCATCTTGCCACACCTCCTATCTTTCATCATTTCAGTACATACATTATTATGTTTCCTTCTACCTTCTTCTTGGAACATTATATTGGCTACCTTATTGTCCTTCATTTCCTCCAGCAAGCACATTTTGTGTACCTTAAGGCTTTCGTAAGATCCTTATAAAAGCACAGTCTCTATAGACTGACATAGTTCCCAAGGTAAGGGTCTAATAAATTACATACCCATCTCCAATATTACCTTCTTTTCCTGCCAATAATAGCTGAAATTATACAACCAATCAGTGTTGCTTTTAGCTTTCCTGTTTCCTTTATTGTATGGCTGTTGTCTTGTGGTCATCTGAGATGATTACTCCTAGATCCCTTTCTTAGCTGGTATTTTCCAGTTTTTTTTTCTTCTAATTGATAAGTGGCTAATTAACTTTTACATGCCAAAGGCATGATTTTACATTTGTTTCACAATGCAATTTATTTTTGAAGCCTTTGCATATTCTTCCAGTTTTTTCACACCTCCTTTCATGACTACTGTGACAGATTTTACTGCAGGCTGCATACAAGCAACCTAGTAATACCACCAACAAAAAAATTGCAAGTAAAGGGTGACAGTTCCAAGCTCTAGAGACCTCACTAATACCTTTGCCTTTTACCAGATTGGACTCTAATTATCACCATTCTCTCTGGTGAAAACTGATAGCCTTTGCTATACTCGCACCAAAGCACAATACTATGGGCTCCTTTTACAAAGATATGATAAGCACTAGTGCGTACTTGCCGGGGCTTATCACAGGATGTGCTGCAGCGTTCGCAGTAATTTTGCAACGTGAGCGTGCAAATCTTATGCTAAAAAATCATTTTTAATTTTCATAGAGGGGGCCGTGTCTGGGTGCAGAGAGTAGGCATTTCTGTGCTAGTCATTTAGTGCATACTAACAGATTAGTGCAGGACTACAGCCTGAACCCTTACAGTCTACAAAATAGGTGTTAGTAAATGTTTACACGCTAATTTTTATTAATGGCCACATGGTAATGGCAATATTAGCGTACTGCCATTAATTCAGAAAATGGAAAACCGCCATTTTCTGGCTGTGCTAGAAATGGAGCAGGAAAGTCCCACTAAGGCCACTTTTTCCTGCAGCTTAAAGGCAGTGGTGTACGAAGGGCAGGGCGGTGGGGGCGGTCCGCCCTGGGTGCATGCCGCTGAAGGGTTTGCATCAACCCCCCCCCCCCCCGGCGTAATGACACCCCCCTCCCCAGGGCATCAAGCCCTCCCCCAGGTGCATTCTTGGCTGCTGGAGGGTGCAGAGAGCAGCCACGTGCCTGTCGGCTCCGCTGGTTCCGGGGCAGAGGGAGCAGGGAGCCAGTGGAGCTGACAGGCGTGCGGCTGCTCTCTGCACCCTCCAGCAGTCAAGAATGCACCTGGGGGGGCTTGATGCACTGGGGAGGGGGTGTCATTGCACCGGGGGGGGGGGAGGGGAGTTGTGCTGCACCCTGGGGGGATGGACACCACTGCACCGAGGTGGAAGCCGACCTAGGATCGCCACAGCTTAAAGGAGTCCTATGAAAGTTCTGAGGTCTTTGGTCTCCTCAAAAACATTCTTTGCCATTAAAGTTAGTATAGTTCACTAGAGTGGATTGTTTGTTATTGGAATCACCAACACTCTGTAAGCTAATTTTGTGTATACCACGACAAGGTTGTGTCTCATGCCTAAAGCAGGATATGTTGGGAATAATTTCAGATTTCCAAATTTACTGCTAATGGCAACCATAGTACTTGCATTGGGCCAAAGAGAGCTTCCTTCCACAGTTCACATATCAAGGGGTGTTTGGAAATTTTTTAATCAGGCTAGTGGCACCCAATACAATTGTCAATATTTATATACTGTACCTTTCCATCACATTTTCTTGCTCTCTGATTGATAGAATGACTTAGTCCTTGAGAATCTTTCCATACAGAACAATGGCTTGGGATTGATGCATTAACCCCCAGAATCTATATAGCATGCCTAGTGATCTGTGCCTAAATCCAGGTGGATTCTATAACAATGCATGCAACTTAATTGGCTTAACAAGCTAATTAGCATTGATAATAGCACTTAATAATGAACACTAATTGGCAGTAATTATAATTTACATGCACAATTTGCTAAGCGTATTCTGTCATGCACTGTGCCCTAACTTCTAACATGTGCAGACAAAAACGGCCATGGTTATGGGTGTGGAAATGGGCATTTCATGGGTGTTCTGAAATTTACACACATAGTTATATAATATGGCCCTCTGCACCTAAATCTACACACCAAGATTTATATCATGTTTTCATTAGTGTAAGTGGGCATGCATAGTTTTAGGTGCTGGGATATCAACTAAGCATATTCTATAAGCCGTGCCTAAATCTAGGCACCATTTATAAAATACGCTTAGGCGGAAATGTTTTCTGCACAGATTTTTTAGGTGCCATATATAGAATCCCCCACCCCCCAATTGTGTTATTCTTGTGTTTTTCTCCTTTTGCCACCACGTCTGGATTTCATGCTTTAATTATTGCCTTCTTGGGGGCAATGTCTCCGAACGGATCAGTTTTGTGTATAGTATGACACCAAGGAACCTTACTCCTAATCCAAAGTATAAAATATGATCTCAATATCTCAAATTTCTGACCAAGATTTGACATAGAAATTGTATTGTATCAAAGTGTACTTCCTTCTGGAGTTTATTCCATAATCTTGCCTGCATGTTTTTGTATTAAGCTAGGTACAGTTATATTACTTTCAAACACACTCTATGTATATAGCATTTGGTCAAAATAAAACAAAAAAAGATGATTACACAAGAAGTTTTTATGCCAATGATAGACACTGGAGACCTGTTTGATGACCTGAAAGAATTAAGTTTGGTCTGGGTCAGCTGAGGCTTTTTCCTCTTTGGGTTAGTGAAGCGTGAGAATTATTTTGGTATTTTTGAGTTCATTCCTTGCCACCAGGCCCAACTGGAATGGTTGGGAAGGTTCACTCTGTGTGTATGGGTCAGCATAAAACAAAATAATAACCATACTAGGACAGACTGATGGTCCATCTAGCCCACCTGATTCCAGAAGTGGCTAGTCCAGGTCACACATACCTGAATGAATCCCACACAGTAGCAAGAATCCACACTACTGATCCTAGGGCAAGCAGTAGCTTCCCCCACAATAGCAGACTATAGAGTTTTCCTCCAGGAACTTGTCCAATCCACCACCACCCTCCTTAGTGTTCTGGCTTGCCATCTATTCTCCCTGTGGCAGAGACTCACTGTGCTTTTATGCAATACTGTATAGAATGCAGCAGGACATGAAGATCTTACATCTTCTAGACCTATACAACATCCCTCTCCCCCCACCCAGGTCAGTCCACGCAGCAAAAGCATGTCAGCATACCAAACATTACCACAATGATGGCCCTGGTGTGGCAGTGGAACCTGTTGTAGTGTTCCTCTGCCTCAGTGTATGGTGCCACAATAGGGGTCAAGGTTAAAAAAAAAGAAGAAGAAAAGTTTCCATGACAATAGAAAAAATGTAGGAAAACAGCATTGACAACCAAGGTGAGGAGAGAAAGTAGCCAAGGAGTCCAAATGAATTCAGTTGAGGGTTTTATTGTCAATCATTAATATTCATCTGGTGTATAAAAGACCTGACAAAGGCCATGTCTCAATGTGCATCACCTGGGTCAAGGGTCTGTGGTCTCCCCAAGGTACATATGAAATCAGAAATCCTGTTGCTCTTGCTGAAGACAATAGCATTCTTCAAAAGTAGTTTGCACACCAGGGGTTGGGTCTTTTGCATACCAGATGAATATTGATGATTGACAATAAAACCCTGCATTGAATTCATTTGGATTTCTTGGCTACTTTTTGCTCCTCACCTTTGTAATCACCACTGTTTTCTAAATTGACACAATGGGGGTCATCAACCATCTCGGGGGGGTATCCCCTGTCACCTGTGAGGGATGGAAGGTAGCATACATCAGTCTGGTGTGACCGAGGCTGTGAGCTGTGGTGAGCATAGAGTGGCTGTGCATGTGTCTTGGGACAGGGACCTGGATCCATGTGCCAGCAGCAGTGTGAGGGTAGCAGCTGCAGAGCTTACTGAGTTGCTTGTAGGGTTGCTAACTAGATCCAGATTTGCTCAACAGGGTTGATCCAGTCCTGGGTTTACCCCATTGCATGCAGGAACTTGTAGTTCTGATTTTTTCATTTGATTCCCTAAGAAAAGCCAAGCTACAAGTCCCTGCATGCATTGGGGGTAAGCCCAGGAATGGATCAACCCTGTCAGATTAATCTGGATCCAGCCATCAGTGAGCTGTCCACTCTCATATCTTAGAATGTTTGATAACACCCAGCATAACCTTTTCTAATGTCTTGCTAACCTTTAGAATAGAAATATCCCAAAATGAAACTAACATTAAATGCTTGCTGAAAACATCTACCTTTCTCAAAATGACTTGCCCTTGTCTATCAAACACCTATTTTTGCAAAGTTACAGCCGGGCAAAAGCAATATATATAAAAATCATTTTTTATATGTAATGCTAAGGTCCTACATTTGCCCATTCAGCTTAAATCTATAAAACAAAGTGCAACGCTCTCAAATTCCTGTCTGGTATTTTTCTGAATTCTTTGTTCAAATTTTGATTGCAGTGCAATGGTGAAACACTAAAATATCTATCAGAAAATGGAGATCTGCAGAACCGTAAAGTGACAGGTGCGGGAGGATGTTTAGAAATCTTTTACATGCTCGCAGGGGAATCTAGTTTCTTCATCGCCACATGTTCAGTGCATCTGCTCTGTACTTTATCTCTGTTTTTCAAACACACAGTGGTGATTCAGCAAGCAGAAGATGAAAATAGTGAATCAAAAGGACAGACATGTTTGATATTAACAGAAATATTCCTTTTATTTCTGATGCTTTTTGAATCACCTTTCAGGCAGATGTAAGTAGTCCAGCACCAGAATCATGCTGCAGTTCTTTCATACATGCAATCGGGTCAATATTCAGCCAGCGTGGCAGTGCTTAAAAAAAAAACCACCATGTAGCAGCACCGGATCCTTGACAAACCATAGCCAGACAGCGGTTTTAGAGGTGAAAACAAAACAATTTATTAATTATGCAGGGAATGATGTAACCTGTTTCTTTCACAGGTGGGGAGAAATAAAACCCCAAACCAATTGTTGGACTCCAGAGTTCTCACCAGTGGCCTGCTCCACTAGTAGACTGTCCCTCAAAAACCGTTTGTCTTTGGCCTGAGTTAAAGTTCTGGCTTTCAATGTTCAACACAACTGGGCTAGGCTGGGCCCTGGTTTCCAAAGTTACATTTTCCACTGTTTTCCAAGATGAACTTAGCCTACCTGACTAGAGCTTCTTTTCTTCACATGCATGTGGTGGAGGCCTAGACTGGAGGTAGGGTTACCATATGCCTCCAGAAAAAGGAGGGCAGATTGAGCCAGTCTGGGTTTTACTTCCAATGCTTTCAATGGAAGCAAAACCTGGACTGGATCAATTTGTCCTCCTTTTTCTGGAGCCATATGGTAAACCTAGCTGGAGGACTTCTCATCTCCACTCTGGGCCTCCCTGATCTGGCTGTGCCTTGAGCTCTTATCCTCTGTGGGTCACACTTTCCTAGTCCTGCCTCAGAGCTGCCAAGTTACCCATTCCAGCAGGGAGACTTTTTCTTCAGTCCTGGATTTCTGCCAGTCTCATCCTGGTGCATTATGGGGCCCGCAACATTGATTTCAATGGATAGAATCATGGACTACAAATACCGCATTACTTTGGGATATAACTTTAAAGCCAGGACTGGCCAAAACGTCTCCTTCCTGGAATGGGTAACTTGGCAGCTTTGCTGCCTGTGCTGAGTCACTTTTCTCCTAGTCTGAAGTGTGGTTTTTAAGTTGGCACTGCAACTGTGAGGGAATGCAGTTAAGGGGGGAACGGTAACTTCCTATAGACTTCTACACACACAGGCTGCCACATCTGAATTAAATACTCAGCACCATTATGCAGATACAGTACAGACCGTGTTATTTTTTTATTTAACATTTTATTGTGAATGTTTATATTGGAACTTGCCTAGACGGGCAATAAAGGGGAAAATAAAAATATTTGGGTTCAGTGATGACCAGCAGTTAGGGTTACCATATGGCTCCAGAAAAAGGAGGACGGATTGAGCCAGCCGGGTTTAACTTCCATTGCTTTCAATGGAAAGCAATTGTTTTCAATGGAAGTAATTGAGCCAGCCGGGTTTTACTTCCATTGCTTAAAGCAATGGAAGTAAAACCCGGCTGGCTCAATCCGTCCTCCTTTTTCTGGAGCCATATGGTAACCCTACCAGCAGTGCTCTTGGATAAGACCAGTATTCAGTCAGCTATCCAGATATTTAACTGGATAGTTATGACTTCCTTCTGTTGTCCTAACTGTATCTGGATAGTTACCCAGTTAGTGGGCTGAATATTGCCACTAAGGACACCATCGGATTAGTGCAGGAGCCCTTACTGTCACCTTAATCTGCCATTTCTTTTTTTCAGGCTTTGTAACCGCTGCAGTAAAAAGGGCCTCAGCGTGTGGCAAAAATGGCCACCAATATCGCAGGGCCCTTTTTACCACAGTTTAGTAAAAGGGCCCCTTTATGAGGGGATTCACCTAGGTTAGGGCGGGGTCCTTTTACTAAGCTGTGGGGAAAAAGGGCCCTGCGGTAACAGTGAGGGATGTTTTTCCTGTGCACCAAGGCCCTTTTTTCCGAAGCCGGTAATCCTCCTCCCCCCCCCAAAAAAAAATGGCCACATGGTGAGAGAACTCTTACCGTGTGGCCATGCGGCAGGGAGCCCTTACCGCCAACCATTGATGTGGCGATCATGGCTCCCGTTCTAATCCGGTGTCAACTGGGCAGCATGTGGCAATGCCCGATAATTGCCGTATTACCACCATGCAAGCCATTTCTGAGGGTTTTCTTTTTCCCCGGAAATGGTGTGTGCTCAGGGTGGCCGAATTGGGCCAGAAATAGTCCTCTCCCCTGCATCGGGCTTACCGCCGCTCTGTAAAAGGGCACCTTAATGTACAGCAAATATAGCTTGACATAAACAACTTACATCGTATTAACACAACAGTAGTAAAATGACCAAATGTCAGCACAATAAACAGAAAAATTAAATAAACTTTGAAATAGGCAAATAAACTCCTAGTAATAACAGCAATGTACATATTAAAACAATACAATGGAACATTCATCAGCAAAAATACGATAAATACAATAACACAAATGTACCATAATAGGCACCATTTAGAGCACTCTCCTCTAACATATGAGCACATGACAGTCATGATATCAGCAGAATACAATGAAACAACTTAAAAGGCAACATGTTAAAACATTCATCAAACATGGATATTATGCTCACAATGTCAGCACAGTACACTGTGGAAGAGTGGCCTAGTGGTTAGGGTGGTGGACTTTGATCCTGAAGAACTGAGTTTGATTCCCACTTCAGGCACAGGCAGCTCCTTGTGACTCTGGGCAAGTCACTTAACCCTCTATTGAGCCTGCTATGAGTGGGAAAGCTCAGGGTACAAAAATAAATAATAAAATCTTAATACGCAGCAGAGGGGAAGAACAGTTGGGATATATATAGATGAACAAAGGCTAATTTGGATTAATAAGCAAGGGTTTTTCAGAGCAAACAAAATTTCTATTTTGTTTGTTACTTTTTGTAAATTTTTGTTTCAGGGGCAATACCATTAATTCTGTGCAATCTTCACAAAGAGTGTACACTATTTCTGGACAGTATGTACTCTTTGAGAGTATGCACTGCTTTTTGATCATCAACAAATCCCATGTAATTTCAAATCAATGTATTGAGAGGATTAAGAATAGCACCATCTGCAATCCTGCCTGATTCACTTTCTCTCTCAAAGTGACAAAGTAACATTTAATAGACTGGGTGGTACAATGAGCAGTGTAATTTCTAGCAGCATGGATGAGCAGAATCAGATGTTTGTGACATTCAATGATGATGACATTTTGTCAGGGCAGCTGAGGTAAGAAGCCACCCCCACACAACTTTAAAGATCAGTCAGGAATTATGTTAGAGAATGCAAGGAAGCCTGTCAAGCTCTGTGTAGATGCAGTATGGTTCGTGCTAATGACCTGTAACATGTCATTATCACTTTCCTCTCCCCATGTGCATTAAAATCCTTTCATTCCCACCAGCACCTTATTGTCCCTTTCTTCACCTGAGGACATCAGTGTTTCACTTCTTACCATGTGCTGCTCCCTTTCTTCCCTCCCCCTAAAGACACCCCCTACAGGTCAATGCAACCTGCCCAAAAAGCCCTCTGAACATACCCACTATAGATATCACCTCTCCACAGAGCCTCCCATAGACCCCCTGTGACTGTGCCTTATCTCTTGCAATCCCTGGTGTCTACAGAATTCAAGAGCAATAACCCTTATATGGCAGATTGACACCTAGTAGTAGTAGTACTGCAAGACTACCACTAGGGTCACTGGTGTCATTTTGAGCTGACTCTGGTAGGGGCAGGAACAACTCAGTATCTCTCCTGCCCTGGAATTCTCTAGACCAGCCATTCCCAACCCAGTTCTTGGGGCACACCTAGTACCATTGGATTTTCAGGATATATACAATTAATATGCATGAGTTAGATTTGAATACAATTGAGGTAGTGCAGGCAAATCTATCTCATGCATATTCATTGTGGATCTCCTGAAAACCTGATGGGATTTGGTGTGCCAAGGACGGTGTTGGGAATGGTTGCTCTATACACTAGGGATTGCAAGAGGTAGTCCAGGAGGGAGGGGGCTACAGGAAGGTGTGGGTCTTCAGGGAGCTTTATGGAGAGGATATCTCTTTAGAGGGTGTTCAGGAGGGGCTGTGTGGGAAGTATGTATAAGGGGTTCAAGTTTGGGGGCTGTTTCTGAAGGTTGTGTTCTGCAGGCCCATGGAGGGGTCTTTGGGGAGAAGGGGAAGTAAGTTGCTCTGGTTCCTTTAAGAATATTCCATAGAGGCATTGGGCCACAAGGTAGTGGCCTGATTCTCCAAGGGAGTATCAATAACACAGCTTGTGAAGTAGCTTGCGAAGTTGATTGCAAACTGCATTAGTCATAAACCATGGGAATCACGAATCAGTGATACTGAGATACTAAAGGTTAGTGATTGCTTCAGTAAATTAAAGTATGGTAAAAAGCAAACTTTTACTACATATTAGTAACTACCCACTTAGTCTCTCAGCTATGACCCTGTCCTCCCTTTTAGCCCCTTATTTTCTAATAGTCCAATTCACTTCCTCCCCTGCATTTTGCTTCAAAAGTATCTGAAATAGTTTTATTCAGGTATGAGTTTTTGCCTCTAGTTCAAGCTTCTTTTCAAATTCTCTTTTGTCCTTCCTTATCCACGCTTTACATATAACTTGATAGATTTAATGCATTTTTCTATTTTCTTCATTCAAATATTTTTGGAAGATGTTCTTTTCACTATAAGAGCATCATGTCACCTCAGCTTTTCTTAATCCTGCCAATCATTTGGCTTTGTTTCTACCAGTTTCAATTCATGGATTATATCTGGTCCAGGCTTCAAAGATGCTATTTTTAAACAATTCCCTAATGTAAATTTTTTTTAACCATTCCAGATGTTGTTTTAAATTTGTTTCTAACTAACTAACTAACTAACTAACTAACTAACTAACTAACTAACTAGATAGATAGATAGATCTATATATATCTAATCTATATATCTATATCTATATATCTATATATCTCTATATATCTATATCTATATATATATGGTACATGACGGCAACCACTCTGCCCAACAAGATAAACTCATAACATATGGCAGAGCTGTAGCGAGGGGAACTGACACCCGGGGCGGGTCGCCGCTGCGCACCCTCCTCCCGCTGGAGCGCACCCCCCCCCCCCCCGGATCGCATACCCCCCTCCCCCCCGGAGCGCATACCTCCCCCCCAGAGCGCATACCTGCGGTGAGGGACTGGCGGGAGGGCCGATCCGTCCCGACTGCACGTTGCTGGGGTGTGTCGGCTCCGCGCTGATTCACTACTCTCTCTGTCCCGAAACAGGAAGTAACGTGTTCCGGGGCAGAGAGGGCAGTGCACCAGCGCGGAGCCGACACCCCTCAGCGGCGTGCACCCGGGGCGGACCGCCCCCCCCCCCCCCCCCCGCCCCCCCCCTTCCTACGCCACTGACATATGGTGTGATGTGATATTCCATATCAAATACAAAAAAAACCTCAGTTTGTAATTAAAGCTATAAAGCCTTCATGGTACCCTGTTAATCATCAATAAAATATTTTAACAAATGAAACCTCAAAACCTCCTGGTGAGGATATTCAGACACGAATATGTGTGCTACCTAATGGATCACTCCCCCAACTGAAATGGAGTAAGTATTATCATCTATTTCAATAATATAAGAGGGAAAAATGAATCAATTTAAAAAAACACCACAAATTGGAGAAAAGTGATTGATTCCAAAAAATCCACCCCTAATCTAAACTAAGAAACCACAAAAGGCTGTTCTACAGTTCATGGTTGATTTGGAGACAGAAATATCTTAGGAAAAAAGTACAAACAAAATTGTAATTATGCATCACATGGAAGTCAGAAATAGATTTTGCAGTAGAAAATGGGATAAATGGCTAATATCACCAGCAGATTGTTAGAATTAAATTAGTAAGGGTATATTAGATAGTACTGTGCCATTAAAGACATGGAAGCGTGTAGAAAAAAAAAGTAATCCTTTGTTTAATGAAGAATTGTTAAAAATTATTCAACAATGCAGTAGGTTAGAAAGGATCGGGTTAAAAAACAGAAACAATAAAAATAAACTCAAGTTAGAGAAATATGATAAATCAATATAAACAGCAGATAAAACAAACTAGATTAAATTATTATTCAGATTTAATGGCAAAAGAGAACTTATACACAAATTTTCTTATAAAACTGAATGATCTTATGGTTAGAGACACTACTATACCAAAAGCAAATTAATTAGCCAAATATTTTAAAAGCAAGATTGAGAATGCTAGATCTATCACTTTAGTAAAAGATACTAGTTTATGGAATTTAGATATTATCATATCCCATGTAGAAGATACTATACCTACTGATAGAATGTGGCATATGTTTCACTCTATATCAGCCAATGTTCTAGTACCCATTGAGGGGCATAATCGAACGGAAATACCTATCTCCATGGGCGTTTATCTCTGAGAACGGGTCCGTGAAGGGGCGGGCCGAACCGTATTTTCGAAAAAATGTACGTTTTTGAGCTGGGCGTTTGTTTTTTTAGCGATAATGGAAACTAAAAACGCCCAGCTCAAAAACGTCCTAATCCGAGCCATTTGGTCATGGGAGGGTCCAGGATGGTAGTATACTGGCCCCCTGATATGCCAGGACTGGGCACCCTAGGTCAGTGCGGTGGACTTCAGAAAAAGCTCCCACATGCATAGCTCCCTTACCATGGGTGCTGAGCTCCCAACCCCCCTCCCCCAAAACCCACTACCCACAAATGTACAACACTACCATAGCTCTTAGGGGTGAATGGGGCACCTACATGTGGGTACAGTGGGTTTTGGAGGCTTCCCATTTACCAGCACAAGTGTTACAGGTAGGGGGGGATGGGCCTGGGTCCACCTGCCTGAAGTGCACTGCGGTACCCACTAAAAGTGCTCCAGGGACCTGCATACACGCAGGCCTCTAGGACTTGTTGCTGCTGTATAACATTGGCACACCAGTTGACACCTGAAGACTAATCTCTCCGAAAACGTCCTTTATTGGAATAACCGCGTTTACTCACAGTTAACTGCAGATCAGAGGTTGTGCCCCACTGGCAACGAGTCTCCCTGGTACTGAGATGAGCAGTAGGTCACAGCTGGCAGAATGCTGTACAATGCCCTCTTTCAGCCACATTCAAGGTAAAAACTAAGTTCTGTAACATGGCTAACACAGGAAAGGGAACTAAAACTGGCTTACAAAAATGGCCACTACTGCATGGGCTACAACAGGAAACACAACAGGGCACACTCTGACCCAGTAGGCAGGGGGAGAAGCACCATGGGAGAAGAGCCTACCAACTACCAACATCGTGAGACTGTAACACAAGCTAATGAAATCATGGAGCCCAATACCCTACACCCACCACAATGCAATGCTGATGTGACCCTGTACTGCACCCGAGAGCCACATCTGACCCAGGGAAAGGCTGTGACAGGATTGAACACATTCTGCTGTCATGGAGGTGGGTGCGGCATTTGAGACTGGCATACAGACTGGAAAAAAAGTTTTTAAAGTGTTTTTTTTTTGGTGGGAGGGGGTTAGTGACCACTGGGGAAGTCCGGGGATGTCATCCCCGATTCCCTCCAGTGGTCATCTGGGTGGTAAAAATGCCTTTTTTTCGATTATCAGCTAAAGACGCCCATCTCTCCTCGGCTGATAATCACACCCCAGTTCCACCTCCACCACGCCTCCGACACGCCCCGTCAACTTTATTTGTTTCCACGATGGAGTGCTGTTGGAAACGCCCAAAATCGGCTTCGATTATACCGATTTGGGCGCCTTTGCGAGACAAACGTCTATCTCCCGATTTAGGTCACACTATAGGCGTTTTTCTCTTTCGAAAATAAGCTGGGTTATATATTGGATAACTGACCTGCCTTTTTGATGAAGGGAATTTCATCTGTTTATTTCTCAGTATTAGTATACTGGATTGAGAAACAATTCAGAGAAGGATTATACTTGTATATCTATGTAATATTATATTAACACCAATTCCCAAAGATATAAAAGGTAAATTACATGATGTTACATCCTGTAGCATCAATCCCTTTAATAGCAAAAGGTATGGAAGGTATTTTAGCTACACAATTGATGGAATACTTAGGTCAGTTTGATCTATTACATGCATTAAAATCAGGTTTTTGCAGGATGTATAGTACAGATATAGCAATTGGCTTCCTTATATCTGAAATTAAAAATCATATCACTACAGGGAGGCAGGTACTATTACTACAATTCAACCTGTCAAGTGCCTTTGATTTAGTTGATTATGCGTAGGGGTTGTTTTTCTGGTATTAGGAATGATACATAATATCAATCATAATCCTCAATTAATAGTGGAGAATCAGACATTTACCCCCCTGTTTACCAAGCCACACAAGCGGCTGCTGTGCAGCAATGCCGACACAGCCATTTCAAAGTGAATGGTCAGCATTAGTGCACAGCAGCCATTAGCACGGCCCAGGGGCATAGCTAGGTGGGGCTACAGGGGCATGGGCCCCCGCAGATTTAGCCCTGGCCCCCCTGCTTTCAACCCCCCCCCCACCGCCGACCTTCCCCTGCCACATTTGACCCCCCCCTCCCGTGCCGCCAACCCTCCCCCGCCGCCAGGTACCTTTGCTGGCGGGGGTCCCCAACCTCCGCCAGCCGAAGTCCTCTTCAGCGCGTTTGCTGATCTGGATTCTGTTTCTGTGAGTCCTGACGTCCTGCATGTTCCTACATGCAGGACGTCAGGACTCACAGAAACAGAATCCAGATCAGCAAATGTGCTGGACTCAGAGATCGGAGCTGAAGGGGACTTCGGCTGGCGGGGGTTGGGATCCCCGCCAGCAAAGGTACCTGGCAGTGGCAGGGGAAAGTTAGCAGTGGCAGGAGGAGGGGTCGAAAGTGACGGGGGAGGGTCAAAACTGGCAGGGGGTTGGTGGCGCCGGGGGGGGGGGGGGGCTAAAATGTGCCCCCTCACCTCGGGACCTGGACCCTCCTCCCACCGAAGTCTGGCTATCCCCCTGGCACAACCTAGTAAACAGGAGGGTTAAGTTACAAACTCTTCTGAAAATTTTGGGAGTTATGCTAGATAGATTTCTGACTTTCGATTTACATATCAAGAATATTCTTAGAAAGGTATTTGGGCTAATGAGAAAATGTTTCAACGAGATCGTTTTAGAATTTTAGTACAATCTTTGATTTTACCACAGATAGACTATTGTAATCCGATATATATAGGCTGCAATGTTACTGCTCAAAGTAAACTCCAAATGCTGCAGAGCACAGCACCCAGGTTGAAAATATAAGAGAGTAACACCACTATTAGTTAAATTGCACTGGCTTCCTCTGCAAGCAAGGTATATCGTTAAGTTGTGCGTTTTTGTTTTTCCTATAATATACGGTGATGCTCCAGTTTATATGGAGAATCTGATTTTATTACCGGATTGCAATAGATTGAAAACAGGAGGACACTTTTTAGAGTTATCATATCCTAGGATGAAAGGTGTGTATAAATCTGTGTTTTCAGACATCTTCCAATAACAATCTGCTAAGTGGTAGAATCAATTACTGCCTTGTGACTTTGGGCAAGTCACTTAACCCTCCATTGCCCCAGGTACAAATAAGTACCTGTATACAATATGTAAGCCGCATTGAGCCTGCCATGAGTGGGAAAGTGCGGGGTACAAATGTAACTAAAATAAATAAATTACCAGCCAAAATTAGGACAATGCTTAATTATGGTGTGTTTCATCACATTCTTAAAGTTTTTTATTCTCAAAATATGTATTAAATAAAAATTAAGCATTCTAAATTAGGAATGCCCAGTTTTCCCCCTGTAGACCACATATAACTCTATTTTGAGAAATTGCTTGGAAGAAGAAATTGAATTGAATTGAATAAGACCCCCTTCCCCTGGCCTACCATCCCTGGAGGTCCAGTTTGGATGATCAGGGCAGGAGTGAAGCCCATTCGCTCCTGCCCCTTGTGGCCGCCTAAAGAAAATGGCTGATAGTGTTGGCACCTGTATAACTAAGTGGGCCTAATAAGAACAGTGTTTGAGCTGTTCTAAATTTTCTGGCTTAGCTATGTGGGTGCTGGCACTGAATATTGCTGGACCCCGCGTAACTACTGAATCCTCCCCAGTTCCATTCCCTGTATCGCTCCTGACCTTTCCATTTATGGGTGGTCAAAGCCGATATTCAGCTGGAAAGTATTTTTTGTTTCTTTACTTTACTTTACCAGGTGCTTATATTCCACTCATACCTTGAGAGGTTTGGAGTGGATTACATAGTGAAGAGGACATCAATATTACATAATAATGGATTTCCAGGCGGTCAAGATAATGGCAGATTTCATAGTGAAGAGCGGGTTACATAGTGAGAAGAACATCAGTATTACATAGTGAGGTTTATAGACAGTTTAGACATTGGCATTTTGTGTGGTGCCGATGTCTACCAACTAGATGTGAGAGCATCGCAGAATACAAGGTATAGAAACCAGGATGGTTTGATTAGATATGAAAAGGTTTTGCCAATTGCATAGATACAGGGGGACATTCTGGAGTGGCTTTGGAATTATTTCGGTTGACAATTGTGGAAGCACGTTTAGGAGAGTTTGGCAATATGTATTTCTTGAATAAGATGGATTATAGGATTTTATGGAATTAGGAGTAGCAGTTGATGTTGTGTATTGGTGCCAGCAGGGAGTTCCAGAATTTGATGGCTATTGCTAGTGTTCTGTCATCTAAGTACCTCTAGATATATATTAGGAGTTTGTCCTCCTGAATATATCCCTACAACCCTGGGGGACTCCATTATCTGCAGTCCAACTTTCAGAGTATGATCCATTCATTCTGACCAGATATGATCTGTATATTAAGAAGCCAGAGAACCATTTAAATACATGACCAGTTATGCCAATGTTGTTTGGGATTGTTAGCAGTAGTTTGTGGTTTACCACATCAAAGGCACTGGAAAAATTGAACTGCATGATGAGTGCTTTCATTACCTTTGCTCAAAGGGTATTTATGTCGTGTATTAGTGAACATAGGGTGGTCTCTGTGCTGAAATTGGCTCGGAAGCCTGATTGTGAAGTGTGTAGTATATTGAATCTCTCCAAATATTCTGTTAGTTGTACGGTGACCATATCTTCCATTAGCTTTATCAGGAATGGTATGGATGCTACAGGATGATAGTTGTTCACATTGGCCCTGGGTTCAGTATGGGTGTAAGGATAATGTTCCCCATAGATCAAGGGAAGGAACCTCTGGAGAGGGAGTCGGTCAACCAGTTATTGAGTATAGATTTGAATTTTGAAGAGGTGCAGATCTTGAGGTTTGTTGGGCATACGTCTAGGAGGGAGTGGGATTTCAAAAATTTCCCCAATTAGTTATTCTAGGTCAGACCATTTGATAGTGTGGAAGTTGTTCCTCATCATATCAGTTGATATTGTCGTATTGGGTCATGAGTAGTTATGTATTCATTGTCAATGTTTTTACTGAACTTTGCTCAAATTGTGTTGATTTTCTTTTTGAAACAGAGGGCTATTTCTGCTGTTGGAGTGGGTTCCTGAGTTGTGGTTGTGATTTTATCCACATTTGTTAGATTGTTGACTATTGAGAAAATACTTTTGGTGTTGGCAGTGTCATTGGTGATCAGTTTGGAGTAGTAACGATTTTCGACATCTGCTAGTTTGGCTTCATTTATGGATGCTGATTTTCTCCAGTCTGTCATGGTTTTGTCTTTTTTTCCAAATTATTCCCAGGCATCTGCATGTTTTCTTTAGCAGTAGAAGTTCTGCATTGAACCATTTGTCCTTACTAGCCTTTGATTTTTATTATATTTTCATGGGGGCCATACTATCTAGAATAGTCTCAGAGATCTTATTCCACTTTTTTAGTGTTGTTTTATCACATCTTGAGCAGTAGTCATCTATCTTCTCCCAGAATTTTGTACTGTCTACCTTTCCTCTGGTATAGTATTTTATTTTGGCGTTGTTGGGGTTGTTGTGACTCTATTTTCTGGTGTTCACACTATGTTGTGTCCAGATGATGTTGAGATATAGTAGGCAGTGATCTGAACAGATCTAGGGGGAGACCATTTTCCCATTTCTATGTGAGGGCTGGATATTGTATTTGTAGTGCATACTACTAGGTTTGGTTGGTTTCCCTTTTCGTGAGTGGCCTGGCCTTGTGGGCTGTAGAGCTCTAGAGATTTGAGGAAGATAAATAGATCTTTGAACTCAGGATCATGTGTCATATTTAGGCGCAGGTTTATATATCCTAGTAGTAGGGCACAGATTGATGTTTGTGTTCTTGGCAAGGAAGTCAAGGAAATCAGTATTAGCTTGGCACCATCTCCCCAGTGGGCAATAGAATAGTATACATGTTAATGGTTTTATGAATTTATTAATTGCAATATGTCAGCTTTGGGAAATGTGCATCTATATCTTGCACTTCGATTTCCATTTCTATTAGTATGACAGTTTGTCTATATGGGCCTGGAATGTGTTTGCTTTTTGCAGGGTTTGTTTACTGAAACCGTGAAAGGGTATCTCGTCTCAGTCCCCCCGCCTTGAAGCTCCCATCACCTTGTTAGAGATGATGTTATAGAAGGCCAATCTCAGTTTTTCTGTCCAGGACTCATTCAATCCTAGCTATGCCACTGATTTCAAAGCTTTGGCCTACAATCCTAAATTTGACTCCAGAACCTTCCTCTATTATTGTTAACTTCAAGTACCATTGAAGCTGGCTCCTGATATCTACATAGCACCTGAGGTCCACCATTTTTATACCAGGCAAGCATGTTAAAAGTGATTCTCATGTCTGCCAGCAACTAAGCTATCTATATTTCTAATGATTGTTTCACCAACTGCATGATTGCTTCATTGAATCACCAGCTATATATGCAATCTGGTTTAGGATGTGCTGCAGAGGGTGTTGAGGGAAACTCCAGTACTTTGGAATGTGAGGACAATGTCAGGCAGACTTTTATGGTCTGTGTCCCACAAATGACAAGATGGATTTGAATAGGCTGGAGCGGGCTTCAATGGCAACTCCAGTAGTTGGAACCTAAGGACAGGGCCGTGCAGACTTCTATGGTCTATGTCCCAGAAATGCCAAAGAGACAATGATCAAGTATTTTATATTGTTCTGTCTGTCTGTCCTAATTAGATTGTAAGCTCTGTCGAGCAGGAACTGTCTCTTCATGTTCAATTGTACAGCGCTGCGTACGTCTAGTAGCGCTTTAGAAATTATAAGTAGTAGTAGTAGTTATATCACATTCATTACTGGTTTAATCATGACTTGATATTGAGTGTTGGGCAGACTGGATGAACCATTCAGATCTTTATCAGCCGTCATTTACTATGTTACTATGTCATAACTGTAGTTCTAACCTTTTCTTCATGGATACATGCTCCGGAAGGTGTATCCTAGGTGCAATAGGATAATGCATCAGCTTGAGAGCAGGTCCTAGAACAGGATTATTTCCTGACACACCAAGGTAATGCTCTCCTTCCATGTGACTTTTATCCTCCTAGGAAGCACAGAGTGAAGATGAAACTGCTCTACAATGTACCTGATAGTCTCCTCTGTATACCTCTCTATATCCCTCAGCTCCTCCAGATCTGACACTAGACTATAGATGTATTCTTTGAGAGCCAGGCGCTCTTTCCAATGAGTTCACATGTACAACCTTTTACCAACTGGCACTACACGGTACTAACATGCCTACCAAGATGATCATATGTGTGGCACTGAGTGTGAAAGACTAGGTAGCCCTCCTCTTGCTTATCTGTTCTTACTGGCCTTCCCTGGGTCAGTAATTTCTGTACAGAGGGTTGCCCAGGTGCAGCCTGCAGTTATATGAATAGACAGTGCTGCAGTTTTTTGTCTAATTGTTTCAACACTTTTTTTTTTAATCTATTCTTTCCTTTCATACAATTGTAGTTCTTGTCTGCTGATATTTTAGAACTGAAAGTGACTTTGACATCTTAGGAAAGGCAGTATAGCAAATAAATAATAAATAATAAACAATACTGGATTACTATCTCCCCTTAATTTTTGTTACCTGTTTAAAAATTTTAAAAGAGCAGGGATGTTCAAACTAATGTAAAATACCTTTAGCCTATTGTTTGTTTTGCTTGTCAATGATTTTCAAAGGCACAAAAGCCAAAAAAAAAAAGAAAGAAAAAAGGAAAAAAAGATAGATGTCACCAAAAGCTGACTTTATTAATAAACTGAAACAAAAAAAAAAGCACATGGAACATTTGCTCCTTGGTGTGATATTTGGCTTTTTGTGTGCTTGAATGATCTTCAAAGGAATAACATTTTATTTATAAGGACCTGGTTACACACTTGCAAAGGCAAACACCATATTTACTCTTGTTTCCCTGCTAGTGTCTGAAATTTGATATTGTAAATTTACTCAATGTGCAAATAAACTCTGGAATTTGTTGCCAGAGATTATGGTAAAAAGGGTTTAAAAAAGGTTTGGATAATTTCCTAAAAGAAAAGTCCATAAGCCACTATTAAGATGGACTTGGGAAAATCCATTGCTTATTTCTAGGATAAGCAGCATTAAATCTGTTTTATAGTTTTGGGATCTTGCCAGGTACTTGTGACCTGCATTAGTCACTGTTGGAAACAAGATAATGGGCTTGATGGACTTTTGGTCTGCCCCAGTATGGTAACACTTATGTACTTATATTCTTATGTACAGGAAATCGATCTGTGTTGTGAGAGCTTAGATGCATGCATTCTGATGCTCTAGCTGCTGGAAAGACTGCAAGGTTCTGAAAGCTGAAGTTTAGATGGTTTATGGTGTCCTCTGGATCCCTCTACTGAGACTGCTGAGAGGATTATACAGATGAGAATTCTGGTCCCAAGATTTCAGGGATGTGAAGGCTGAAGCCTAGATGGGTTACAATATTCTCTGGACTACACAGATGAGCCTTCTGGTCCTCTGCTCTGGGAAGAGTATGGGGTTGTGGACTTATGGAAACTCCATTACTTATTCCTGGTATGAGCAGCATGAAATCTGTTTGCTCTTTAGGGATCCTGTCAGCAGGTACTTGTGACCCTAATTGACCACTATTAGACTCCAGACACAGGGTTAACCTTCAGTTTGTCACAATATAAAAATGCTTATGGATGGATGGATTTATGAGGTTAAAGCTGTGAAAGCTGAGAACTAAATGGGTTACAGTACCCTTTGCAGTCCTCAGCTGGGACTGCTGGGAGGATTATTCAAATGATAATTCTGGTCTTCCATTGCTGGGAAGACTGAGGGATGTGAAACCTGAAGTTTAACCAGTCAGATTTTCAGGATACCCATAATAGGCCTTATTCTATAAAGGATATGCTCCTAAATTTAAGCTCCTAAAATTTACACTCCTAAATATGCGCTCCTAAATTATGTGTAATCTATGTTCCTATATACATTTAGTAATATAAATTATTCTCCTAAATTTATGAGTGTAAATTTATGAGTATAAATTATGCTTATAAATTTAGGAGTGTAAATTCTAGGAGCATAAATTTAGGAGCATAACCTTTATAGAATAAGGTCCTATGTCCTCTGGAGTCCTCTGCTGGGGCTGCTGGGAAGATTTTGCATATGAGCCTTCTGGTGTTCTGCTGCTGGAAAGAGTCCAAGGTTGTGGAAACTGAAGAACAGATGAGTCACTGCATCCTCTTGAGTCCACTGTTGATGCTTTTAGAAGAAATATGCAGATGAGCCATCCATTTAACTAAGTGGTTTTAATTTAGGGTTGCTTTCTCACAGGCCTAATTTAAGCTGGTCAGCTACATGTATAGGTTGTGATTCAGTAAATGGATCCCAGAGTTAGGCACCAGGATGATTCACACTAAGCTAGCTTCTATGAAGCATAGTACCCATTACAGAATATTAAGGGAAGGGAATGGGATTTGATATACCACCTTTCTGTGGTTTTTGCAACTACATTCAAAGTGGTTTACATAGTATATACAGGTACTTAGGGGCAATGGAGGGTTAAGTGACTTGCCCAGAGTCACAAGGAGCTGTAGTGGGAATTGAACCCAGCTCCCCAGTCTACTGCACTAACCACTAGGCTACTCCTCCACTCACACATTTCATGCTTAACGTTTGGCATCAGCATTTATCCTACCAAAAGCTGCTGTAAATGCTGATGCTCATCTAATAGCAGTTAGGCACACAAAGGACAATATTTTATAACATGGACCCAAAAAATACAGGGCAGCGTATCTACAAAATCCAACATGAAAACAGACAAAGCAGATCAGTAGTAGGTACAAACAAATCTTTATTGTAGAAATTCAAACCACTACAATGCCCAACACAGGCCGTCTTTCACCCTTAAAGGGGCTTCATCAGGGACTATGTGGTGTGTTTAAAGATCTTCACAACAAAAAAAAAATGAATACCCTTTTGGATAAGACACTATAGCAGATTAAAAAAAAACAGCACAGGGGTTACACAGTTATCAAGACACTCTCCAGGAGATGGCAGTGTGTTTAGAGACACATAGCTGGTTATTTATCTGCTATGGTCTCTTATCCAAAAGGGTATTCATTTCTTTTGTGGTGAAGGTCTTTATATATACCACATAGGCCTTGAGGCAGCCCCTTTATGGGTGAAACACAGCCTCTGTTGGGCATTGTATTGGTTTGAATTTCTACAATAAAGATTTGTTTGTATCTACTACTGATCTGCTTTGTTTCCACAATATTCTATAATAGTAAAAAAGGCCCGTTTCTTAACGCAATGAAACGGGCGCTAGCAATGTAATGAGTGCCTGTCATTAATGTTTCCACGGTTGTATTCTGAATATAATTGTTGTTTACATGTGTAAGATTTCTTTATATACAATATTTTTTGTGTAAACTGTGTTACAATGTGGTAAAAGTTTTCCTTGTTCAGGCCCTTCAATCAGTTTAACAATCACATCAGAAGAACTCCTTACTCGTGAGAATGCAACATACAGTTGCCCATGTGAGAGACTGAGAGTGACAGTGTGTTTTACAGACAGTGTAAGAGAGAGATACACAGAGTGATTGAGTGTGTGTGTGTATGCGTGCAAGTGACAAAGTGATTAAATGTTTGTCTTCCCTTCTGTTCTGTGCACTTGCCTCCACTGATGTTCATACCTCCCTGTATATGATTGTTTGTTAGAGATAATCAATCCACTCCACTTCCCTCTGCCAAGTTCTGTTCTGTCTGATTGGTTCTTCTGTTTGCTTGGCAACTATTCAGCATTCCGTTTCCTCGATGTGAGGGCGGGGACAGTGAGAGCCAATGAAACGCTGAACTACAAACTTATGAACCCTACACTGCCACAGTGCCACAGAGTCAGCTTCAGAATGTTGGAGGTGCTTTTTATTACATAGGATATTACAGCTAAATTCTAGGAACACAACTGACCCACCCATGTCCTCCCATGGCCATTCCCCCTTTGGAGTTGCACACTATGAAATTTGGACACACATGTTATAGAATAAGGCACAGTGCAGATCTATTCATAATTCTTAATTTCTAATAATTGATATCACCTAATTAGCTAATTAATTTATGCACAGTTCTAGAATCTATGCCCAAAAGTATGCACCCAGCTTTGGATGATCTATATAGAATCCAGCAGATACTGCCTGAATATAACCACTATCTATATAGTCCGTCATTCTGCATTTGCTCCAATACTTTCTCCATATTGCTTTGGGGTCCTTTTTACTAAAGGGTTGCCGCGTGGAAAAGTTGTTGCCATGTGGAAACCCGGAACTACAGCCAGCCTTACGTGGACATCGGTGGTAGCTCCACCTTGAACACGCATCATTTCCGGCACTACAGAAAATAATTCCATAATTTCTAGTGAGGCGCTAACCCAGCAGTAATCGGGCAGCAGTTACTGCCGGGTTACCGTGATCGGGCAGCAGTTACTGCCGGGTTACCATGGGAGCCCTTACCGCCACCTCAATGGGTGGTGGCAAGTGCTCCTCCCCCCCCCTACATGGCCATGTGGTAAGAATAATCTTACTGCATGGCCATGTCGTTTGAAGGGGCTTTTTACCTGCTGAGGTAAAAGGGCCCTGTTAAGTGGCAAAAAGGGCTCCCGCCGCTACCGTGGGGTCCTTTTTACTGCAGCTTGGTAAAAGGACCCCTAGATGACTAGAGAGATTTTCAGTGGCACTCTCTGGATAGTGCTGCTAAAATTCAAAGCATCGGAGACATATGTGTTATCAGTAACCGCTCACATGCATTAAGTCCTTTAAGTTGTAAAATTAGGTGCTTACTTACCAGTTAATTAGGGTTCTAAAATGCAGCAATTCTTGCTGAGTACATTTTCCGACTGATCAAAATACAATGAGCTGTTCATCTATGAAGTTAGTGCAGAAGAGGCACAAACATATGGAGGGTCAAAGGCAGGCAAGGAGAGAGGTGAAGGACTACTCAGGAGAGTGAGGCTTTTATCCAATAACTAACAATTTTACTAATTTGTATACATGCATGGTGTTCTATGGGCATTTTATTTATTTATTTATTTATTTATTTATTTATTTATTTATTTATACTTTTCCAGTAGTAATTCAAGATGTATTACATTTGGATATAATAGATATTTACTAAGGGGGTCTTTCACTAATGTTTAGCTCAAGTTATCTGCAGCAGGGCCCATTTTATTCCTATGGGCCCTGCTGAAGAGAACTCAAGCTAATCTTTAGTAAAAAAAAAAAAAAAACCTATGTCCCTGGAGGACTCACAAACTACCTAAGACAATGGAGAGTCTCAAGGAGCAGCAGTAGGATTTGAGCCTTAGCGTCTCTGGTTTTCATCCCACTGCTCTAACCATTGATTAAACTATTATCATAGTAGATCAGAATTAAAATGTTACATATAAGATGAGAATTCAAATACACTGAAATACATCTAGATATCCAACACTGGAGTCTCAACTTTTAAACTCGGAATATAAAAAAAATAAAACTTTGACAGTGTTTTCATTTTTCTAAGCTTAAAAAAAAAAAAAATCCCTGCTTAAAATTCATTCCACCTAAAGCAGACAGCCTGAAATCTGAAAAGTTTAAATACTCCCCTGATATAATAAAGTGAAACCCCACTGGGCCTGTTGAGTTATTTCCAGCAGTTCTCCTTTGAAGGCACTGTTTCAGCATTTCTCTGTGGGCCTGCTGTTTAATGCCTGTTTCTGCATGGCTGAACCATGGTCTCTCTGTGTGAAATTCCCATTCTGCAGCCGAAAAGGAATGCGTGGAGGTAATTGGCTTCTCAATATATTTCTCACTGTTGTAGTTTGAAAAAAAAAAAAAAAAGGCTTTCAGTGTTCCTTCAGTATTTTAAAATGCAATGTATAAAATGTAAAGTGCAGGACGTTAATTCTAGGACATAGCAGGACCCACAGATTGGCTGCTCTAACAGAAAACAGCATTATTATTTTTTTAGGGTTATTACTTATGAGGACATAAATTTCTCTAGGACAGTGGGTGGTTGAAGTGTCCTTGGTATAGTATTTTAATAAAATATCCTATTATACACTTTGCAGAATGAATCTCCATTTATCTGTGGGGGAGTGATTTGCTTTGAATCCTAAAGGAGGAGTGGTATATGTCTATAATTTATTGTGCATCCTAATCCTTTTGTGAACAAAAATTCAGGGCAAGATAAACTATAATGTTTAAATTACAGTGGTTAAGCACAAAAGAAGGCAGCTGTGAGAAAGGATTTTGCAATTGTTCAAGTGCTATTCACACAACTTTATTTGGCTTTAGGTCACATTTTTTCGATAGTAGTTCAGAGTGAGTTATATTAAGGTACAGTCAATGTGTTCCTGTCCTTGGAGGACTTACAATCTGTCGACGATATTTAGCCAGTGGCAGTCAGCAGTCTTAAAGCTGCTGATAGCCATGGACTTAATTAGATCAAGATATTCAATGCTAGGTCATGTCCAGGTATCAACACTGAATACCCAGGTCATCTGCAAACCTGGAAGTTATCCAGCCCACTGATTGGGGTTAAAGTGGGTAGAAGCTTCTCTAGCCTGCTTAAACCCTTTAAATATGAATCTCTTAGGGGTCCTTTTACAAAGCCACGGTAAAAAGTAGCCTACGGTAGTGTGAGTACAACTTTTAAGTGGCTGGGGAAAAGGCTATTTTTTAATGGGCCGGGAAATGGGCCTGCACTAATATTAAAATTAGTGCGTGCCTTTTATGGCCTGAGCTCTTACCACCACCAATGGAATAGGTACATTCTGGGTGCCTAATTTTAGTTAACCTTGTTGCCTTCCACTTGTGTTTTGAACCTTGGTGAGTAGGTATTGCTATTGTACAGCTGTTCGCCAACCCCCCCCCCCCCCCCCCCAAGTGTTCTATGAATGCTGCCTCCACGAAACTCTCAGCTCTAGCCATCTCAAGAAGCAGAACTGGAGTTTCTAAATTCAGCCTACACTGAGTCATCAGCATAGTACATCTTCAATATATCTAATCTAATCTTAATTTTGACACTTTTAGACTGCATTTAACCAACAAATTCAGCTCAAAGTAGTTTACAACAGAAAATAAGAGAACATTTAAAATAAAAAGTCTAATTGAAACATCATATACTTACCTGCAGCAAGAATACAAGGTATTCCTGAACTCTGGAATTATTGAATTTGACTCTGTCAATTTTATTTGGCCCTGCCTCTATCCATGATATCATCAGTGGAGTCCTTTAAGAAATGGAAGCTTCTTGAGGCATGACAGCTCTATATCTTTCCTGTTTGTGTCCACAGAACTGATAACATTAGCATTTTGTTCTACTAGGTTTTCTTAGACTCTTTGGAGTTATTGAATTCAACTCTGCATCATGGTTGGCCCCACCTTTATTCATGACATCATCAGCCGGGGCCTTTAAAAATAGCAACTTGTGGAGCTGTCATGTTGAAAGGACATGCCAAAGGGTCACACATCTTAGTTTGCACCTTCACTGGACCTGAGAGGGACATGAATGTTTAGATTTTGGAGTACATATTGAATCAGTATGAATGAGTATGTCTGAGTTTTGGACAATGGGGCCCTTTTACTAAGCCACGTAAGTGTCTACACGCGCCCAATGTGTGCCAAAATGGAGTTACCACTCGATTATCGCATGGCTCTTGTGGTAATTTCATTTTTTGTGCACGTCCAATACACGCATCTGAAAAATATATTTTATTTTTGGTCATGCATAATGGACGCACGTCAAGTGGCATTTGACGCGCATAGGTCATTACTACCCGGATTCTTTACCGCTAGGTCAATGGCGGGCAGTAAGGTCTCAGACCCAAAATGGACGCGTGGCAATTTTGATTTTGCCGCACATACATTTTTGGAAAAAAAAGGCCTTTTTTACAGGCTCGCTAAAAAATGGATCGGCATGCGCCCAAAACCCGCGCCTACACTACCTCAAGCCATTTTTCAGCATGCCTTAGTAAAAGGACCCCAATGTTTTTTAATTATATACAACCAATTTTGGGATATGGTTGATATGCTACTGCAGAGGAAGTAGGTTAAGAGGAAGGTAAAGCCATTATAGATCAGGAAAGAGAGATGTTTACCGGTCACTCCCATAATTTCAGTTAATAAGATACTAGATGTTCATAATCAGTTACTATATTTTACGTATATAACCCGCACCCATGTATACCCTGCAGAAAAAAAGGCAATTTTGTAATATACCCCACACCTGTGTATACCCCACACTTGTTGCAACAGAATGCAACATTATATATTACTCCTATTGAAAAACACTGATTGTGTAAATAAATTCATGTATAACCCGCACTCGTGTATACTCTGCACCCCTTGCAAAAAAAAAAAAGTAAAATTATGTATAACCCATAGGTTATCTATGCATAAATACAGTAAGCTGTGACTATTGTAATGAGGGCTCAGTGATTAACAAGGCTGCATTTATTGTGGAATAAATACGAGATTATGCTCTCAATGTTTTATCACAGAAACATAGTGGTCGGTTATACAAGGCCCAATTCCCAGATGTATTAATTTGAGGCTATCTCAAATCTTACTGTACACTGCCTTGAGTGAATTCCTTCAGAAAGGCGGTAAATAAATCCTAATAAATACATTTTCATATTAATATGTTGTGTGATCCAGCTACAAGGAATTTTATTCTTTTATATGATAATTAGATTTGAATTCACATATCAACTCTACCACACATAGGGGGGCCCTTTTACCAAATGGTGGTAAAAGGTGGCCCACAGTGGCATTGGCACATGGGTTTGCCGCACGCTGAGGCCATCTTTTACCACTGCCGGTAAAAGTGGCTTTTTCCACAGGAGGCAGTAAATGGTTGTGTGGTAATTAAAAAGTTGCCAAGCAGCTATGTACTGCTAGAGCCCTTACCGTCTACTATTTAGAAGGTGGTGAGGGCTCCAGCAGTAACCTGGAAGTAATAATCGGGAAGGATGTGGCGCTGCCCGATTACTGCTGGGCACACCCCCAGCACTAGAAAATGAAAGTGTATTTTCTAGCAATAGAAATGGTGTGTGGAAAATCCAGAACTACCGCCGGGCTCCTGGGTGAGCTTGGCAGTATGGCGACTCACTGTGTGACAAGCCTTTCGTAAAAGGGCCCCATAATACAGGACATCTGTTGGATCCAATATAGGCTCTGGTCATATAAAGAATACTCAGGTTGTTTTTAATATTAATTTATCATCGTTGTGTTGGCCTTTCTCAAATAATGATCCACACCACCCAAGAGATGCAATCAAGGTCAATATAAAACTTCACGAGTGAGCAAGAGCAACATAAATGCCAGGTTAAATTGGGGAGAAACTTAGTGAAAAGATCAACATTGTAAAAGTGATGAACAGGCATGAATACTTGCCACATGCCTGCCACAGATGCCTACATAGTCGGGGGTGGACAATGTTTGTTTGTTTTGTTTATTTATTTTATTTTATTTATACAACTTGCATACTACAATATACGTTTGTACAGAAAAACACATGATTTTTAATAATTTATATATTTTTCTTTTATTTAAAATTTTTGTTATTGAAAAGTATTATTTTTTTAAACTTTATTGTGAATGTTATGTTGGGTGGCGGAGCAGGTGGGGGAAGAGAGGTTGGTGATTGGGAGGCGAGGATAGTGGAGGGCAGACTTATACGGTCCGTGCCAGAGCCGGTGATGGGAGGCGGGACTGGTGGTTGGGAGGCGGGAAATACTGCTGGGCAAACTTGTACGGTGTGCGCCCTGAAAAAGGCAGGTACAAATCAAGGTAAGGTATACACATATGAGTTTATCTTGTTGGGCAGACTGGATGGACCATGCAGGTCTTTTTCTGCCGTCATCTACTATGTTACTATATGTAAGCCAATCAGAAGTGTAGATGAACTAGGATATAGAGGGTCCCTTTTACCAAGTGGCAGTAAAAGGAGCCCTTCGGTGGTATCAACGTGTGGGTTTGCCTTGTACTGAGGCCCCCTTTTACCACCACCCAAAAAAAGGAACTTCTGTATGGGGGACAGAAATGACCTTGTGTTAAGTGAAACACTTGCCACGCAGCCATTTCCTGGTGGAGCCCTTACTGCCTCCTATTTAGGAGGTGATAGAGGCTCTGGTGTGACCCAGCTGTAATTGGGCAGTGCACTGTACTGCCTAATTACCCCTAGGCATGCCCCCAGTGCTAAAAAATACAAAAGAATTTTCTAGACCCTAGTTGCTATGCGCCAGAAGCCAGAACTACCACCAGGCTCCAGAGCGAGCCTAGCGGTAGACCCGATTTGGCACATGGCAATGTGGCTTTATTGTAGCGCTGCTTTGTAAAAGGGCCCCAAAATATTTTAAATAAATTAATTAATTAAATGAATGATCTGGATGGATCTTTTGCTTCTTTTAAAAAAATATTTATAAGTTTCAAAATATTACAATCAAGTAATCCTTGTATAGAAAGCAGAAAAAAAAAGAGAAGTACAGCTAAAAGAAACAACAATATCAATTCACAGTACTCTATTAAGTACAGAAAAAAATTGGCAAAAGTCCACAACTAAGAGGATCCAATACTAAATGGAAAAAAAAGGAAAATCTAAAAGAGAAAAATGACAGGCAAACCTAAAATGTGCTACACTTCTACAAGAGAATAATTCTAACGAGACCCAATAGAGATCCATTCCCAAGAACTTGCTACAGATACCCACCTAGTAGCCAAAAATTGGGTTGTGAGGGTTCCCAGAATATATACTTATTATATTGATAGTGTACAATACATTTACAGGGAAATTTGAGATAGAAAGAGGAATCCAATTGAATATAGTCAAAGCAACAAAAATTGTCTATGTCGTTTCTGAGAATATCTTGATACATCCAGGAAAATCAAAACCTTAATTCCCCTAAATATTTTCTCTTTAGATCTGAAATAAAGCTTAAGTAAAAAATCACTATCAGCAGCAGTAGCCAAACTTACAACCAAAGTCAACTTCTCTAGGTTCCAATGCATCGAATGTTAGTTCACCATTTTGCACTTACCTTCCCCATGTCTGAGCTGGCAAGTAATAAGCTTTAACAATTGCGGAATCAATTAAAGAGATATATGTCCATCAAATACACCTTAAAAAGATCTTTTGCTGATATGTTTTGAACACAGAGAATATTCAGTATTCTCAAATTTACACTCCTTGTAACGTTGTCAAGATTCTTCATCTTAGACAGCATTGTTGTCAAAACTGACACATAATGATTGCTTTGCTTGTATTTGAACCCCAATCTGACGATCCAAATGTATTTGTCCTGCCTTTAAAGTAGCTAATTCCAGTCCAAAGAATTCTCTTTTTTTCTCTCATTTAAATGGGGAGTCAAATTATTAATAACTGGAAAGAGAACTGTTGCTAAGTCAGGTAAAGAAAGCCTTATATAGTCATTACCATAAGTTTGTGCAGAAGTAAACTGGGAAGCTTCTGTGTATCCATCTTAAGTCTGCAATCCCCTTTCAGCTCAAAAAATGACATCACTCCATGGGATGAACTATCCTCTTACTCACCAGCAGATTGTGCTTCTTCCAGTAAGCCCTATACTCCTCAAGCAGGCAAGCTCATTGCTCTCAGCTGAAGGATAGAGTTATTTGTCATGTTTGTCTGTCCTAATTAGTGTAAACTCTGTCGAACAGGGACTATCTCTTCATGCCCAGTGAACAGCACTTTGTACGTCTAGCAGTGCTGTAGAAATGATAACTAGTAGTAGTAGTAGTAGTAGTAGTAATAGTAGTTACCTCATGCCTCAAGGATCATTCCTGCCCTCCACATGCAGTTGTAATATCTAGCAGGGTCCATAAGTACATAAGTGTTGCCATACTGGGATAGACAGAAGGTCTATCAAGCCCAGCATCCTGTTTCCAACATTGGCCAGTCCAGGTCACAAGTACCTGGCAAGATCCCAAAACAGTGCAATATATCCTATGATGCCTATCCTAGAAACAAACTGCGGATCTTCTCCGAGTCCATCCTAATAATGGCCTATGGACTTTTTCATTAGGAAGCTATCCAAACCTTTTTTAAACTCCCTGAAGCTAACTGCATTTACCACATTCTCTGGCAACAAATTCCAGAGTTTAATTACACATTGAGTGAAGAAATATTTTCTCCAATTTATTTTAAATTTACTACTTTGTAGCTTCATTGCATGCCCCCTAGTCCTAATATTTTTGGAAAGAGTAAACATGAGATTCACTTCTACCCATTCCACTCCACTCAGTATTTTATAAACCTCTATCATATCTCTGTTCAGCCATCATTTCTCCAAGCTAAAGAGCCCTAGCCGCTTTAGCCTTTCCTCAAAGGGAAGTCGTCCCATCCCCTTTATCATTCTTGTTGCCCTTCTCTGTACCTTTTCTAATTCTACTATATCTTTTTTGATATGTGGTTTCCAGAATTGTCCACAGTATTCAAGGTGTAGTCACACCATGGAGTGATACAAAGGCATTATAATGTCCTCATTTTTGTTTTCCATTCCTTTCCTAATAATACCTAACATTCTATTTGCTTTTTGTGCCGCTGCTGCATACTGCACGGAGGAAGGGTGTTTTCACATATATTTAAGAAAGTGCTTGTATAATTTTATGTAAATTGTAATATTATATTTAAGAGGGTTCTCAGAGTATTACCTCACCCAAACGAGACTACACAACCTTGATTGTTTGCTTTAGACTCTAGGGGTGGTTGAGCATCTCAATCATTGAACCTCTCCGTGTTTTTTTTATTATTTTTTGTTTTTATACCAATACTTCTCAAACCCACTCTATAGTGCTCTAATAACAGTTCAAAACATTCAAATGATAATCTTAAAATGTTAAATGTGAAAACCACTCACTTCCACCTCTTGATCCACTTATCCTCAGTCACTCTAATATCAAAAAAGGACCTAATAGAGGTATAATCACAAAAAGAGGCACTTATCATATTCATTTGGCTTTGGTTAGTTCTCCTTTAGGTGTTTGAAGCAACTGCTCTCTTATGTTCTTTCTTAATTGCTCTTTTATCCATCCACCTTGCAACCGAAACTCTATATTCTCTCCTTGGATCATCAAGAGTCCAACTCTGCAGGGTTTCATTAAAAACTTCCTCAGGAACTCCAGATAAATTTCCAGTATAAAGCAAGAAAGAGTAGCCTCTACCCTCTGAGTGCTGACTCACAGTTCTAAAGAGGATTATATCCGTTCCCAGGCAGGAAATGATGTCACCCTGAGCTTCTGTAATGAAACAAATAAAATACAGATGTGCGCTCACTAATACGCATTAAGACATCAAACAGTATCTCAAATCACTGTGTTCCATTCAATACAGTCATTCAACCCATTCGGGATTAACGTATTAAGCTCAAAGATCCAAAACTGTTCTTTTCTGGTAAGTATCTGCTGCCTATTCCCCCCTCTTATTGAACAAATCACCTGATCAATGACAAACCACTTCAATTGGTTAAATTGATGATTGTATTCCATGCAATGAGCAACCTTCGGAGCTGTGATCACCTGATTATGCAACCTACTTTTGTGTTCAGTAAGACGGGTCTTACGTTTTCTAGACATGCATCCTACATACCACAATTGGCAAGGGCAAATAATGTAGTATTAGTTCTATGATGGTATACTTTATTAGATCTGCTAGGATGACGCCACTCAGAACACTGTATAGTTTGTTCGCAAATTTGACAATGACCACAACTCTTATGCCCTTTTTCTGTTGTGGAAGTAAAATCAGGGTTGACAGGCACCGTATGAACTAGTGCATCTCTCAAGTTTTTTCCCCTGCGATATGCGTGTATAATTATAGTACAGCAAGAGACCCTCACTGGATGCCCACCGGAAGGGTGGGAAGGCCAGATTTTAGGACTCAGGCTGTAAAAATACCAGCCAGGTTTAAAAATCTATGACTGGCTGCGCAAGGACTTGCTTTTCCTGTAAGTTAATATGTGTCCCCGCTTGGGATCCATCCACTGGAATAGTGATGGGTCAATTTACATACCTTTAACAGCTAAAATAACTGAAGAAGTACTGACTAGGCCAAATAACAAGTACATGATTTAATATTTCAGAATCTGTAAAAAGCAGGTCTGAACAATGAGTCCTGACACAAACTGGTACAACTGTCACTTTAAATCAGATGAACAAAATGGAGTCTATTAGTTTTGTATAGAAGGCTACAGAGGTTATACAGGGTTCTTAAGATGGTGTGAAAAGTATTGCGACACAGACAGATGTGGAACTGTTATCTCAAAGCTTCCCAAAACATGCTGATAAGACTGCATGGGAAAGTAACATCTCAGAAATTGAGAGCTAGGTATCTCACCATTGACTTCTATGGAGAGTTTGTGTATAAAAGAGGGGACAATTTGCCATAGCTTTGGTATCCGCCCCAACGCTTATCTCAGACGGCGAAGCTCTGTCCGGTTGTACCCAGAATCTATCTGCTGAATGTACCTGATTAAAGTCTGTTGTGCAAATAAAATCCTTATTCCAAATGATGATTTGTGGGCTTAACTTAATGATGAAAGGCTGTAAGTATAAATGCTTTTGTTGCATCCAGCAGCTATCTCTCACTGCATTGTATAACTTGTAATCTGGTTCCAGTTTGTCATAAGGCTGGTACCTTTTCCTTAGCTCTAGTGTCTCTCTCAGTAGCAACTCCTCTTAGAACTTCACAACCCCCTGATTGCCCCAGTTCTAGGGCTATTTAGGGATGGAGTCAGATTAAGGTCACCCTAGCCTTCTTGGGGAGGGGGCTTGGGACCCCTGAATTCTCAACATGCGATACAAGGGCGTTGCTGATACACTGGATGAAATGACAGAACATCCCAGTGTTGATTGATAATACGGGCTATATGTGGAGCTAGATCAGTATAGGTCAAAACACATACAAATTTATCCAGGGGTTCTTCTTGTTTATCTTGAAGCAAAAGAGTGTGTTGGGCAAAACAAGCTCGTTTGTATGCCCTATGGATACATCGTTGACAGAACAATTCATCAGATGAACAAATACGGCGGAGACACAAAAATTGTCCCACCGGTAGTGACTCTCTCATGCGATAGGGATGATGACTATGGTATTCTAATAAAGAGTTACGATCTGTGGATTTTCGATAGACTGTAACTGATATTTGATGATCCTGCTTAAATACCAAAGTATCTAAGAAAGAGATCCGCTCGTAACTATGTTGCATAGTAAACCTCAAATTTTTGTCAATGGTGTTCAACCATGTTACAAATTGCTTCAATGCCTGTAGGGAAGAGGTCCATGTAAAAAAAGATATTGTCTATATAGTGATACCACGTGGTGATCTTCTGAAACCACCTAGAAATATACAAATTGTTCTCCTCAAACCTGCTGACATATACCGTATTTTTCGGACTATAAGACGCACCGGACCATAAGACGCACCTAGGTTTTAGAGGAGGGAAATAGGAAAAAAAAAATTTTCCTTTTTCCCTCCTCTAAAACCTAGGTGCTCCGGTGCGTCTTGTCCGAATCCCTCCCTCCGAGTTCGGGATCGCCCTCCCCCCGGCCCTGTCACCACTTCTCCTTACTCACGTCACACAATCTTCCCTGGTGGTCTAGTGACGTCGGGGCAGGAAAGAGCTCCCTCTTTCCTGCCCAGCGCGCTGCTCTCCATCCTCCTATATGCAGCCTGACGGTCTCGGCGAGATTCAGAATGGCCGCCGAGAGAAGTCAGGCTGCATACAGGAGGACGGAGAGCAGCGCGCTGGGCAGGAAAGAGGGGGCTCTTTCCTGCCCCGATGTCACTAGACCACCAGGGAAGATCGCGTGACGTGAGTAGGGAGAAGTGGTGACAGGGCTGGGGGGAGGGCGATCCCGAACTCGGAGGGAGGGAGGGAGGGAGGGAGGGAGGGAGGGAGGGAGGGAGGAAAATCTCTACCTTCGGACTATAGGACGCACCCCCCATTTTCCTCCCAAATTTGGGGGGAAAAAAGTGCGTCTTATAGTCCGAAAAATACGGTAAGTTGGCTACACTAGGGGTAGCAGCCGTTCCCATGGCCACCCCATGTTTTTGACCATAGAATGTAGTTACAAACAAGAAGTAATTCTTCAATAGGACCAATTCAGCTAGCTGCATCAAAAAGCTGGTAGTCACCCGAGATGTAATCGGTCTTTTCTGCAATATATTCTAAACTATATCCAGTGCTGCTACCTGAGGTATATTAGAATATAGTGACTCTACATCAAGAGTCACAAATATTATGTCCGCTGTTATGGGACCTATCTGAGTTATTTCCATTAAAAAGTGAGATGTATCTTTGATGTAAGATTATGCAGACGTGACAAATGGTTGCAGGTAAATCAAGAAAATGTGATAAAGGCTCCAGCACAGTGTCCTTCAAAGAGACAATAGGACATCCCGGCGGATTGATCAGTCTCTTATGTACTTTTGGGACGGTATAGAATATAGGCAACTTCAGATTCTTATTCTGGAGGTATCTAGCTTCTGATTTTAACAAGATACCTTCAGAAACTGCAGTTTAACATTTTAAGAATATCATTTGAATGTTTTGAACTGTTATTAGAGCACTATTGAGTGGTTTTGAGAAGTATTGGTGTAAAAACAAAAAATAATAAAAAACCACAGAGAGGTTCAATGATTGAGATGCTCAACCACTCCTAGAGTCTAAAGCAAACAATCAAGGTTGTGTAGTCTCGTTTGGGTGAGGTAATACTCTGAGAACCCTCCTAAATATAATATTACAATTTACATAAAATTATACAAGCAGTTTCTTAAATATATGTAGAGAGGTGTGGTAGCCGTGTTAGTCCACTCTTAAAGGTTATCAATAGAAATCAAACAAAATAAAACATGGAAAAGAAAATAAGATGATACCTTTTTTATTGGACATAACTTAATACATTTCTTGATTAGCTTTCGAAGGTTGCCCTTCTTCGTCAGATCGGAAATAAGCAAATGTGTTGGCAGATAGTATATATAAGAGAAACATCAAAGCATCACTTTGACAGTCTGACAGAGTGGGAGGGTGAGGGTATGCATGGGGACATCTGTCAGACTGTCAAAGTAATGCTTTGATGTTTCTCTTATATATACTATCTGCCAACACATTTGCTTATTTCCGATCTGACGAAGAAGGACAACCTTCAAAAGCTAATCAAGAAATGTATTAAGTTATGTCCAATAAAAAAGGTATCATCTTATTTTCTTTTCCATGTTTTATTTTGTTTGATTTCTATTGATAACCTTAAATATATGTGAAAACACCCTTCCTCCTTGCTTGGTATCCACTTTAAGAAATCTCTGGTTTATGTTTTGGAGAATAGTGATTGTTACCAGGGAATTATTTTGGGATTTATTGTTTGTTTAGCTGCTGCATACTGAGCAGAGGGTTTCAACGTATCATCAACAGTGACACCTAGATCCCTTTCCTGGTCGGTGACTCTTAAAGTGGAACACTGCATCACGTAACTATAGTTTGGGTTCCTCTTTCCCACATGTGTCACTTTGCACTTGTTCACATTAAACATCATCTGCCTTTTGGATACCCAGTCTCCTAGCTTCGCAAGGTCCTCTTATAGTTTTTCACAATCCTCTTGCGATTTAACAATTTTTAATAACTTTGTGTTGTCAGCAAATTTAATTATCTCACTAGTTAATCCCATCTCTAGATCATTTATAAATATGTTAAAAAGCAGTGGTCCCAATACAGACCCCTGAGGAACCACACTATCTACTCTTCTTCATTGAGAATACTGACCATTTAACTTTGCTCTCTGTTTTCTATGTTTTAACAAGTTTTTAATCAACATAAGAACACTACCTCCTATCCCATGACTCTCCAATTTCATCTGGAGACTTTCATGTGGTGCTTTGTGAAATGCCTTTTGAAAATCCAGATAAACAATATCAACCAGCTTACCTTTATCCACAAGTGAAAAGGTATCAATTGGGCCAGTAAAAGAAACTGTTGCAGAGAGAAGCTGAGAAGAGTCCTGTCTCTGACCATCCTTGTGCTTTCCTATCACGGTAAAGTATAAGGCAAGAAAAGCTTAAATTGGATGATTTAAAATTGAAAACATTCTGGACATTACAACTACATTAACATAGAAGATTATTACTTTGATTAAAATATTTTTTATACAGAAAGGATTTTACAAACTAATGATTTATCTAAGGAATTGTTTCTTGTGGTTAAGGAATTCTTTGGTAATGCTACAGAGGTGGAAAAAAAATTACTTCACTTGTTTGAAATAGTGATGACCTAGCTCTGTTTTTGTATTTTGTAATAAGGTCCATGATGTTTAAAATGACCATCTCATTTTAACTTTATTAGGTAATAGGTCGGATAATATTTGCTTCTCTGTGTTTGCTTACAGGATTAGAGTAAATTCTACAGCTATATTAGAAATTTATGTTCCAAATGAAGTGTTTTATAATACTTGTGACTAGTAAGCTAAAGAAAGTAGTATGATAGATTCATACCCAGCTTGACCTCTAAACACATTAGTTGACTTGAACTTTACTTAGTTAAAGGGCATGGCATATGGTTCATTACAAAAAGGAAAATTCCCTGCGATTTTTGACGCAGGCTGTAATTCAACCAAAAGTAACAGAGACTATTACCAGCAAAGGATCTTTCTAACTACAGACCTATTTCAGATTTACCAGTGGTGGCAAAGATCATTGAATCATGTGCTACAATTCAATTACAGAATTGCCTGGGAGATCTTGTTCCAGTTATAGTATAGAAACAAAGGAGTCCTTTTACTAAGGTGTGCTGAAAAATGGCTTATGGTAGTGTAGGCATGGGCTTTGGGCACATGCATAATCATTTTTCAGCACACCTGCAAAAAATGTCTTTTTTAAAGTTTTGCCAAAATGGACGTGCGGCAAAATGAAAATTTTCACGCATCCATTGTGGGTCTGAGACCTTACCGCCAGCCATTGACTCCCACTCCCTGAAGTCACTGCTACTCCTAGGAATAAATCAGTATCATTTTGAATCCACAGTCCAATAGTGAGATTACTTTTGCCCCATTCACTAGGTACCAAGAAGCATCCTGGTCGATTCTTCATGGGGGGGTTAGGGGTCTGAGGGATGACTTCAGGAGGCTAGGAGTCTGGTTTTTTTTTTTTGGGGGGGTGAGAGTATCTCTCGGGGAGGTAAAGGGGGGGGGGTCTTTGTTCAAGAGGGAAGAGGACAAATCATACACATTGGCCTCTTTAAGATGCCCTGTGTAGGCCTCTGAGCTGGCTGCAAAACCTGATGGTAAAATATAGAAGTTTACACAAACCTGTATTCCTACTGTAAGATGGGGAATGCCTGTATATTGTAAATGTTTAGCCCACCCATACTTCTTCCATAATGCACCCCATGAACTCTATGCTTTGGGGAAAAGTGATAAGATAGAAAAAATATACACATGTAAATTATGGCTTTCTAAAATACCTATTTACACATGTATATGATCTGCACATGCAAATACTGTTGTTTACATAGGGCGGTGCTTTTAAAATAATTTCCTATATCTAGATACCCATGTTTTACTTGTTGGAGTCAAGCATTTACACTTGGGAAAATGGTTCAAATACTAAAGGTAGCTGATTTTTAAAAATAGTTTAGCCACATTGAATTTTAAATGCACGAAAGAGGTGACCAGCTGGATCTTTTAGCATATACGGAAAATCCAGCTTTGAATGTTCTCATCGATTCAGTACATTGGAATCCTATTATTTGGTCTGACTATTTTTTGTTAGATTTAACTATAAAATGGAAAGAAAAATATGAATAGTTTCTTGTGTTACTAGGGGTAGGATTAATGTGTCTGATTTTTGGTCTAATATTAGTCCCATGTCTTATAGAGTACTTTGATTTTAATAATTGGAAAAGCGTCAGTGAGTAGATCCTAGATAAAATTATCCCATATAAAGAGAGGGTACTATTTCAAAAGAGACAGGGGAATCTATGATATGATGCTGAGCTTCATAATGAAACGGAGATATGTAGAAGCTTGGAAAGAAAATGGTTGAAGTCAAATACAGATGATGATAAATCGAACTGGAGGTTACAAATTGAACATTACAAATCTTTGTTAAAAGTTAAGAGAAAGGATTAGTATTCACTTATTCCCCTGGAATCTATATATGCAAATTTTCATACATGATTTAATTGAATAACCAACCAATTAGTGCCGATAATTCGGTGCTAACAATCATTGGTATTAATTAACAATAAATTACAACTTACACACATATCTTATTAGACATACTCTATAAAGATGTGTGCATAAATTCTAATATACAGATCCAAAAATGGTGTGGCCATAGGTGGCAAACACCCACAGAAGGTGATCTCTCCACAGGAGAAGCAAAGACAAACACAGTGTGCCGATTCAAAAAAATCAACTGACAGAGATAGCTGCAGCAACGCACTGCACAAAATATCTCTATTAACAGATATTTGACTGTGAGTCATCTGCTTTACAAGTTATTTTGCATCAAAGATCAATAGACCCCTGACGCAGGCCTTCACGGCTGAAACACATTACGTGTCGGGTTGTTTTTATTGATTTGAATAAAGACCTTGTTTAGGAAGACACCAACTGTGAGAGGACTCTTTTTGGATCCACTGTTTGTGGGGGTGGCCATAGGTGGGGCATGAGTGGGTCATGAATATATTGCCCATCATTTATATCCGAGCAACTTACAATAAAAACTAACAAAAAAGAAAACCTAAAAAGTTGCATTGTGCAAATGAAAAAGAAAGAAAGAAAGAAATTAAACTACAAAAATATATAACCATGGAATCCTAAAAACATAAAATTAGTGTTTGCCATTGCATCAGTCCAGAAACTGATGATATCCCAGCCCTGGGGGCAATCTGTTGCCCATCAAATTTCATCAAAAGCAGATTTAAAAAGAAATGGCTTAAGACCTTCCTTGAATCTAGTCAGTGCCTACCAATAGAACTTCATGACATTGATCAGGCAAGTCATTCTAAAAACTAGGTGCTGCCTGTTACTAAAAAGATGGTAGTCCTTATAGTTTCAAAATATACATGACTGAAAGATGGTATCATAAGTACATTCTGAATGATCCAAGTGTGTGTGATGGAGTTTATGGCATGAAGAGATGGAACAAGTAAAGAGGGTGCTCTGTCGGAATTCCTTTAAAGGTCAGTAAAGCAATTTTGAACTAGATCCAAGCAGAGAGAGGCAACCAGTGATCATTTTGAAGCAAATGAATTACTTGATCAAATTTATGTGACATGGTAAGAAGTCTGACAGCAGTATTTTTTATAATCTGTAAATGTCTGAGGCCAAAGGCACAGATACTGTAACACATATGACAGCATTACAGTAGTCTAATTTACTTATTACTAAGCAATGTATAAGAATAGTTGTATAATATTTAATAATTAGAGGATGTAATAAGCAAACCATATGAAGGAAAAAGAAACATCTCCTGCTCACATAGGATATGTGTGCCTTAAAAATTAAGTTTGGAATCCCTCCTTGAGGGAATCATTTAGTTCATCCACATCACCAGAATTCAAAAATATGAGTTTAGGCAGCACAACAGGAACTTTCTGAGCAGACAAAACTTCTGTCAAACAAAACAAATCACCAATCTTCAAAGGGAGAGAAGCCATAGGAAATTCCACCCTGGAGAACTCAAGAAAATATTAGGAGGAGGGAGGGTAGGCCTATCTTATAAATTTAGAGAGGCTCCAGATATTGACTCTGATGGTATTTTAAGGTGGGACCCTGGAGAGACACTACATGTTTGTCCATGAAGCTAATTATTCCTAAACTCCAGTAACAATCAAACATATAAACGGCGAGTGACCGTACTCACTCGCAAATGCGCAGTAGAGACCTTCTCTGCCCCGCCCCCACATCAATACGTGATGACGGGGGGGCGGAACACAGAGGGTCTGTACTGCGCATTGCTGAGGGAGGGACACCGCCGTCTAACGCTCCCCCCACCCGAGTCGCCGCCGCCACCCACCTTCTACCCGGTCGGGCCCTCGCTCCACTATTGAAACAGCGAGGGTCCGGGAACGCAGCACTGAGCTCTGCTGAGCTGCCGACATCGCCCTTCCTTCTTCTTCTCTGCCTCTGTCCCGCCCTCGACGACGTTACGTCACACGAGGGCGGGACAGGCAGAGAAGAAAAAGGAAGGCCGACGTCGGCAGCTCAGCAGAGCTCAGTGCTGCGTTCCCGGACCCTCGCTGTTTCAATAGCGGAGCGAGGGCCCGGCCGGGTGGAAGGTGGGTGGTGACGGCTCAGTGGGGGGGGGGCGCGAACTCAGAGGGGGAGGGGCAGCGGCGAACTCGGCGGTGGGGGCGGGCCTTTCAACCCCCCCTTCCTATAATAGCCCGTTTTTATGGGCTCAAAGTCTAGTAGATATAATATTTGCCTTTTGTTTTCCTATAGTAGAACACAAAATGTGTTACCTCGATATCCAAAGATAGAGTCAATGTCTACCAATAGAACTTTTTGGAAGATCCTTGGCTCCTCCTGGGCTCTGTAAGGGCTTCAAAAGAACCTGGTGTGCTCCTTTAGACACATCCCTTCAGGGATGACCTTTGGCTGCATGCTTCAGAACAAGTGTGTTTTTATCCTCCCATGCTGGCCCTCAAAGATAATGTCACTTGGGCCAACAGACACCACCACCAAATGACACAGGCATGAACTTCACAACCAGAAGATTAGCCATTTCTCCTCACTTCCAGGTCTAGCTCTCACTGTTCTCCCAACTAAGTTTAAGAAAGAGAGTGCTTTTATCCTCCACCATCGGCCCTCAAAGATGACATCACAAGGGGTGACATAAACTGCTACTAGTGATGAAAGCAAGCACTTCACCACCAGCAGATTATCCATCTCTTCTCATCACCAGGTATAACTCTTACTCTTCTCCCAGCTAGGTCTCAGAACAGGTGTGTTTTTATGCTCCACTGCTACCTCTCTCAAATGTCACAAGGGCTGACAGACTCTGCCACCAGTTGACACAAGCAGGTACTTCACCACAAGCAGAGCAGCTAACTCTCCACCACTAAGTATAGCTTTCACTTTGCTCACTGTACCCACATGTAGGTGCCCCCCTTCACCCCTTAGGGCTATGTAGTGGTATACAGTTGTGGGGAGTGGGGTTTTTTTTTTTTGGGGGGGGGTTGGGGGGCTCAGCACCCAAGGTAAGGGAGCTATGCACCTGGGAGCAATTTCTGAAGTCCACTGCAGTGCCCCCTACGGTGCCCAGTTGGTGTCCTGGCATGTCAGGGGGACCAGTGCACTACGAATGCTGGCTCATCCCATGACCAAATGGCTTGGATTTGGTCGTTTTTGAGATGGGCGTCCTCGGTTTCCATTATCACCGCAAATCATGGAAGACCATCTCTACGGACGACCATCTCTAAGGTCGACCTAAATATGGAGATTTGGGCGTCCCCGACCGTATTACCAAAATGAAAGATTGCCGCCCATCTTTTTTCGATAATACAGGTTTCCCCGCCCCTTCACGGGGCCATCCTGCGAGGATGGCCCCAGGAAAACTTGGCCGCCCCGTTCGATTATGCCCCTTACTGGGGTCAAGATTAGCTTGAGTTATCTGCACCAGGGCCCATAGGAATAAAATGGGACCTGATGCAGATAACTCAAGCTAACCTTTAGTAAAAGACTCCTAATGTTTCTTCACAGTAGGCACCTACCTTTATTTATAGAATAGGCTTCTACCCGACACTCTCTAGGTGCCTATTTATAGATGTACAATTATAGAGTTACCCCTAAGTGCCAGAGTTACTGACTTGCACTATCACTATTAAAATGCTTTATTCTACTGCAGGTCCCATTTTATGCAATAGGACAGAAGGGTCCTTTTACTAAGCAGAGATAGGGCTAATGCACAGGTAGTGCGTGACAAATCAGCACTACCACCTGGTGGTAATTTCAAAGTTAGTGGGGGCGAGGCATTCCTGGCGGTAATCGGCAGCGCATCCACATCGGTGTGCGCTGTATGATTACCATGTGAGCCCTTACCACTAGGTCAATTGCTGGCAATATGGGCTCAGTCAGTAAATAGACATGTGCTAACTTTAATTTTAGTGCATGGCCATTTACTGCCCCATTGAAAAATGCCTTTTTTCCCCCAGCCATGGTGAAAAATGGCCCAGGGTGTGCCAAAAACATGCTCCCACACTACCACAGACCACTTTTTATCGTGGTTTAGTAAAAGGACTCCTTAGTTACCAGTAATGTCACTCCATTATTGGCAATGTCACATATGTTAATGGTGTAAATGTCTAGTAACGCAGTAGCGCAAGTTAGTTAACTGTAGCTGTAGATCAGCTGCACTGAATATGCATAGCTAATGTTTTATCTGGAAACCTTTTCTATGACCTCATCACAAAAGTTTGGAAAAGAAAACTTTGATCAGCCTTAAACCTTTTGAAGCAAAGACATTTGGACTATGAAAAGAAAATTGAACTGTTCAGATACAACCACACATTATGCGTTTGGAAAAAAAAGAATGAAGCATTTGAAGAAAAGAATACTTTGACAACTATGAATCATAGTGATGGATCTATTATGCTTTAGGGTTGGGTGGAAGGATAAATGGATTTTACTAAATATCAATATATCTTAATACTAATGGTCTAAAGTCAGTGAATAAGTTGAAGCTGAAAAGAGGTTGGATATTTCAACAAGCCAATGATCCAAAATATACTATGAAGTACCTAATAAGAAAAAAAGATTAAGAATCTGAATCAGACTTTTCAGTCTGAAAATATGTGCAGATATCTCAGACATATAGGGGCAGATTCTATATATGGCACTTAAAAATTCAGTGCTGAAATCAGTGCTAAGAGTATTCTATAATCAGCACCTAGATTTAGGCGCCGATTATAGAATATGTTTAGTTGATATCTTAGGGGCCCTTTTACTAAGGCGTGCCGAAAAATGGCCTGCACTGGTATAGGCATGTGTTTTGGACATGCACAGGTCCATTTTTCAGTGCACCTGGAAATAATTGTCCTTTTTTGTGTCTGAAAATGGACGTTTGGCAAACAGCCTGAGACCTTACTGCCACCCATTGAGTTAGCAGTAAGGTCTCATGCACTAACTGGGCGCTAATCGTCAATGTGCGTAAACTGCCAATTACTACTGGGAAAGTGCCACGTGATAGAAAATAGAAAATATTTTCTACTGTGTGTTTTCAATGTGCGTCAAAAATGGAATTACCGCCCAGGGCATGCGGTAGCTGGACAGTAGTTCTAATTTGATGCACATTGGATAAGTACGCACCTTAGTAAAAGGGTGCCTCAGTGCCTAAAACTATGCACATCCATTTACACCAATGAAAACATGGCGTCAATCTCAGCAGAAAGAATTATGCACACTGGGCCATATTCTATAACTACTCACATAAATTTTGGAACACCCACAAAACGCCCATTTCCCTGCCCATAACCATGCCCATTTTTGCTTGCGCACATTAGAAGTTTGCTGCACTTCATTACAGAATATGCTTAGCGAGTTCTGCTAGTAAATTCTAATTAGTGCTCATTACTGCTTGTTAAGTGTTGTTATCAGAGCTCATTCGCTTATTAAGTTGCGTGCATTGTTATAGAATGTGCTTGGATTTCGGCCCTGTTCTCTAGGACAATGGTTCCCAAACCTGATCCTGGAGGCACCCCAGCCAGTCAGGTTTTCTGGATATCCACAATGAATATTCATGAGAAAGATTTGCATGCAGTGGAGGCAGTACATGCAAATCTCTCTCATGAATATTCATTGTGGATATCGCCACAATGTGGGTGATAGTGCATGCAAGGAGATCTAAGAATCTCTCCTTATGCCCCCCCCCCCTCTTGGGTACTCCGTTCTGTGGATAAATCTCTCTTGTCTGTCCCCTTCTCCTCTACTGCTAATTCCAGACTCCGCTCCTTTTATCTCGCTGCACCTCACGCCTGGAATAGACTGCCCGAGCCTGTAGGTCTAGCCTCGTCTTTGACCGTTTTCAAATCCAGGCTAAAAGCCCACCTCTTTATCGCTGCTTTTGACTCCTAACCACTACTCACTTGCCCTGTACCCTTTTATCCCCACCTCTTTAATTCCCTCACCTCTTAGTTATTCTGTCTGTTTGTCTGTCCTATTTAGATTGTGAGCTCTTTGAGCAGGGACTGTCTTTTCATGTATGGTGTACAGCACTGCGTATGCCTTGTAGTGCTATAGAAGTGATAAGTAGTAGCAGGGCTTTTTTTGAGGGGGTACTTGGGGGTACTGAGTACCGGCACCTTTTCCATTGTCTGTTAAAATTGACCCCTGGTCCCCAAGTTTTAATGAAAGATCTCAGTCTCTACATACCAAGTCTGCCTTTTCATAGATTCTGTGATTAGTTGCAGGGGGCCTGGCTATTGTGGGGTGGGTCCCTCAGTGATCACCCCACCCTGAAGGGTGGTCTGGCATATGAGTACCGGCACCTTTTTCGCTATAAAAAACAGTAGTAGTAGAATATTTCAGAATTAGATTGTAAGCTCTGTTGAGCAGGAACAACAAACATACTCTGAAATGTCTATATGCAAATGCTAGGAGTCTAAGAAATAAGATGGGAGAGTTGAAATATATTGCACAAAATGAAAAATTGGATATAATAGGCATTACTGAGACCTGGTGGAAGGAGGATAACCAATGGGACACTGTCATACCGGGGTACAAAGTATATCGTAGTGATAGGGTGGACCGGACTGGTGGAGGGGTAGCATTGTATATTAACGAGAGCCTTGACTCAGATAGATTACAAATTTAGCAGGACACAAGTCACACCTTTGAATCATTGTGGGTTGAAATTCCATGTATAAAAGGGAAAAAAACAGTGATAGGAGTGTACTACCGTCCGCCTCACCAGGATGAGCAGGTAGACGCAGAAATGATAAAAGAAATCAGAGACGCGAACAAAATGGGCAATGTGATAATAATGGGTGACTTCAATTATCCAAATATAGACTGGGTAAATGTAACATCGGGACACGCTAGAGAGGTACAATTCCTTGATGAAATCAAGGACAGCTTTATGAAGCAGCTGGTGCAGGAGCCGACGAGAGAAGGAAAAATTCTAGACTTGGTCCTTAGTGGAGCGCATGATCTGGTGAGGGACGTTATGGTACTGGGGCCGCTTGATAATAGTGATCATAATATGATCAGTTTTGATATCAACCTTGAAGTAACTGTACACAGAAAGTCAAATACGTTAGCGTTTAACTTTAAAAAAGGAGACTATGATAAAATGAGAAGAACGGTAAAAAAAAAACTTAGGGGGCAACTGAGAGAGTAAAAACTGTACAACAGGCGTTGGCGTTGTTCAAAAATACCATCCTGGAGGCCCAGGCCATACATATTCCGCGAATTAGAAAAGAAAGACGGAAGTCCAAAAGATAGCCGGCCTGGTTGAAAAGTGAGGTGAAGGAAGCTATTAGGGCTAAAAGAAACGCCTTCAGAAAATGGAAGAAGGAACCATCTGAAAATAACAAGAAGCAGCATAAGGAGTGTCAATACAAATGCAAGGCGCAGATAAAGAAGGCCAAGAGGGATTACGTAAAAAAGATAGCATTAGAGGCAAAAAAAAACATAGTAAAAATTATTTCGGTATATTAAAAGCAGGAAGCCGGCAAAAGAATCTGTTGGGCCGCTGGATGACCGAGGGGTAAAAGGGGCGATCAAGGAAGACAAAGACGTAGCGGAGAGACTGAATGAATTCTTTGCTTCGGCCTTCACCGAGGAAGATTTGGGTGGGATACCGGTGTCGGAAATAGTATTTCAAGCGGACGAGTCGGAGAAACTTACTGACTTCACGGTAAACCTGGAGGACGTAATGGGGCAGTTCAGCAAACTGAAGAGTTGCAAATCTCCTGGACCGGATGGTATTCATCCTAGAGTACTGATAGAACTGAAAAATGAGCTTGTGGAGCTACTGCTAGTGATGTGCAACTTATCCTTAAAATCGAGCGTGGTACCGGAAAATTGGAGGGTGGCCAATGTAACACCGATTTTTTAAAAAGGCTCCAGGGGAGATCCGGGAAATTATAGACCAGTGAGTCTGACGTCAGTGGCGGGGAAAATGGTAGAGGCTATTATTAAAAACAAAATTACAGAGCACATCCGAGGACATGGATTACTGAGACCGAGTCAGCACGGCTTTGGAAATCTTGCCTGACCAATTTACTTCAATTCTTTGAAGGAGTAAACAAACATGTGGACAAAGGGGAACCGGTTGATATTGTGTATCTGGATTTCCAAAAGGCGTTTGACAAGGTACCTCATGAAAGGCTACAGAGGAAATTGGAGGGTCATGGGATAGGAGGAAATGTCCTACTGTGGATTAAAAACTGGTTGAAGGATAGGAAACAGAGAGTGGGGTTAAATGGGCAGTATTCACAATGGAGAAGGGTAGTTAGTGGGGTTCCTCAGGGGTCTGTGCTAGGACCACTGCTTTTTAATATATTTATAAATGATTTAGAGATGGGAGTAACTAGCGAGGTAATTAAATTTGCTGATGACACAAAGTTATTCAAAGTTGTTAAATCGCGACAGGATTGTGAAAAATTACAAGAGGACCTTACGAGACTGGGAGACTGGGCGGCTAAATGGCAGATGACGTTTAATGTGACCAAGTGCAAGGTGATGCATGTGGGAAAAAAGAACCCGAATTATAGCTACGTCATGCAAGGTTCCACGTTAGGAGTTACGGACCAAGAAAGAGATCTGGGTGTCGTCGTCGATAATACGCTGAAACCTTCTGCTCAGTGTGCTGCTGCGGCTAGGAAAGCAAATAGAATGTTGGGTATTATTAGGAAAGGTATGGAAAACAGGTGTGAGGATGTTATAATGCCGTTGTATCGCTCCATGGTGCGACCGCACCTTGAGTATTGTGTTCAATTCTGGTCGCCGCATCTCAAGAAAGATATAGTAGAATTGGAAAAGGTACAGAGAAGGGCGACTAAAATGATAGCGGGGATGGACCACTTCCCTATGAAGAAAGATTAAGGAGGCTAGGGCTATTCAGCTTGGAGAAGAGACGGCTGAGGGGAGACATGATAGAGGTATATAAAATGAAGAGTGCAGTGGAACAGGTGGATGTGAAGCGTCTGTTCACGCTTTCCAAAAATACTAGGACTAGGGGGCATGCAATGAAACTACAGTGTAGTAAATTTAAAACAAATCGGAGAAAATTTTTCTTCACCCAACGTATAATTAAACTCTGAAATTCGTTGCCGGAGAAAGTGCTGAAGGCGGTTAGCTTAGCAGAGTTTAAAAAGGGGTTGGACGGTTTCCTAAAGGACAAGTCCATAAACCGCTACTAAATGGACTTGGGAAAAATCCACAATTCCAGGAATAACATGTATAGAATGTTTGTACATTTGGGAAGCTTGCCAGGTGCCCTTGGCCTGGATTGGCCTCTGTCGTGAACAGGATGCTGGGCTCGATGGACCCTTGTTTTTTTCCCAGTATGGCATTACTTATGTACTTCATGTTCAACTGTACAGCGCTGTGTACGTCTAGTAGCGCTATAGAAATGATAAGTAGTAGTAGTAATTAGAAGAGTTGTTCGAGAACAAATGGGGAAACAATTCCAAATGCAAGAATAAAAAAATCCCTAGCTCTTTACAGGAATCATTTGGAAGCTATTATGTATTCCAAAGCAGATATTACAGTACTGACTGAAAGGGCGTCCAAACTTCTCCACCTGCAATATTCACTGTTTCTAATGCAAGCTGAATATGGTGTACACCCAGATAGTGATGGGAACTCCCTATATAAACAATATTTGTTTGGGACCAAGGCCAGGACCAATAATCACCCACAGGTCATAAGCAGCTACTCACAATTTTTGTAGGTTTCCCACTCTCACGATTCAGGCATTGCCAATGCTGTTGTTCTGAACCAATGGCTTACTGAAATCAGTTCCATGGAAAAACAAATACAAAGTGGCAGAGACAGGCACAAGATTAAGGGAACAAGTAAGAACTAAGGGGCAATTCAGCCAGAGGTGGTGAGAGATTTTTTTTAGCCACTGCCAGCTTTATTACTGAATGTTCCGTGCCAGGCCAGATAGCACCGTCATTGAATATCTGAGTATGTGTGGACGGATAGCAATTTTCCGGTTAAGGGCCAATGTTCACTCCTAACCGGATAAGTGAAACTGGACAAAGATAGGACTATGTTTATATGGTGCAATTTGTCTAGTTAAGTGCTGAATGTTGGTTCTCAACCGCATAACTGCCGACTCCACCCTAATTCCACCCACGGACTACCCACAACATAGCTGCTTTCAGTTTAGGAGGTTAGAGAGGATATTCAGTGGTCATATATGATTAAGTGCTGCTAAATATCCCTGGATAGCCCTGTACAGGTGGTTTAACTGGGCAGAAACCTCTTCTGCCTGGTTAAATCACTTTGAAGATGGACTCCTAAATTATTTACAATGTCTCCAGTGCTTGATACACCTATATTCCAAATCCCAAGGAAAGTTCAACTGTCCATCTCTTTAATACTACCACTGGTGGTAGCAGTTCACTAAAGGTGCATAGTTAGAAATCAATTTGGGGGGCCAGAGGCCAAAGTGGGGAGGGGCACATTTTGCCCCACCTCTCTGCTGCTCTCCAACCCCCGCTACAACTCCACATACCTGGGCTGGTGGGGCCTCCAAGCCTCTCCAGCAAAAGCCTTCCTCCAGAGATGTTCACTGCCATGCTATCTGCCCTCCTTCCCCCTGCAGTGTGCATGCTTGGTTTTAATTAAATTGAGCATGTGCAAAGATTTGCACATGCTCAAATTTCACTAAAACAAAGCATGCACATGGGAGGGGGGTAAGCAGGGCAGGCAGCATGGTGGCGAACAGTGCTGGAGGAAGGCTTCTGCTGGCGAGGCTTGGGGACCCCCACCAGGACCTCCAAGAGGAAGTCAGGGAGGCAAAATTCTCCAGGCCCGGCCTCCAGGGGGGGCCAGCTCTGGGGTCTCTCTCTCTCATCTGTTCCTGATGGGACCCGGGTGATTGCGTCCTGACAGGAGCAGGAGAGAGAAAACTCTGGCGCTGGCCTCCCCTTGGAAGCTGGGGAGGAGCAGACACAGCAGGACTTCAGGACAGGGGCTCTGATTTGGCTGGCAGGGGTCCCCCCCAGCAGAGTAGGTCTTCCTCCAGAGCTGCTCTTCACTCTGCCGCATTGCCTGCCAAGCAGCTGTTTTTCCACATGCTCGGTTTTGAAACTGAGCATGCATAACGTGAGAGAAAAAGCAGCCACAGGGGCAGAATGAAGAGCAGCACTGGAGGAAGACTTCTTCTGTTGGCAGGGCTTTGGGATCCCCACCAGCCAAAGTATTTGGAGTTGCAGTGGAGGGGGGGGGGGGAGGCAGCAGTGATCCTGGGGGGGGGGGGGTCGGCCCTGCCCTGGGCCTGGCTCAGTCTCTTGGTGGCCCTGACCCCCGCCAGCCAAACCAGCAGACGTTGAAGAGCCCAAATCCAATTTGGGAGAGCCAAGGCCCCCCATGGCTACACTACAGGTTCACTATAGTCTCTACTTGTAGTTTTAGTTGGGATGGCAATGAGGCTCACAAACCTAAAATTCAGATGCAGTTCCTTGAATTCCAGATAAGTTGAGGTGTGATTGGATCCTCAGGAGCCCTGTAGTTTCTGGATGATAATGCTTTTCCTTCAGCCCAGTAGATATTCCTACACTGCCAATATATGGGAAATATCGAGGTTGCTCAGCTGGAAAATACAAATGCAGCCTACTCTCTCCAAATAAATGCTAAAAAGACTTCAGACAATGCAGAACACCACGGTCTGTCTGATCTTTGTTTTAAACAAACACGATAATATCTGAGTATTATATTAGGACGCACTAGCTCTCTATAGATGCAAGGGTTTTATTGAAGTTTTTATGATTTTTATTTAAGGTGTTAGATTAGATGGCGCTTGTCCAGAATATTTCCCTTCTCATTTTCAATTTGATACTCTTGTTAGAAATAGACAAACTATTGATAATTCTCCTTTTGCCTTTCCTTCTGTTAGACAAATTGAATATACATGAAATATAGCTTACTTATCAGGTTCCTAAAATCTAGCAAGAGATCTTTGTTTGTTTTGATCAATTTTATTCCTATTAGGTTTTCAGAAGAAAACTTTAGACCTTGTTATTTGAAGAAATATGTTTTGCGTTAATAGTTATTAGTTTATATTATATTTTTTTCTCTAGTTCCCAGTAGTTTGTCCTGGTATTTATTGAATCAAAAATAACCAATTGTTCAATAGGCATCTATATTTTAGAAGGAATCACTGAAATAAGGAGCAAACAACCCCTAAAACTTAAAGGGCTGAGACATTAAAAAATACACTTGAAGTTCAAGGCACCAGAAGATAGAGCAAGCAATGGCGAACTTATATTTTAATGTTGATGACTCGCTACGTCAAAGCTTGCTCTCAACTCCGATAAGGATCCCTGTCTCAAAATCTTCCTCAGGGATGCCCGTGCCTACTTACAAACAGGTATCCTTATTACCAAGCAATTTTTAAGATGCCAAGTACAACTTATAAATAGATCCTCCAACTTAAAACATGCCAAGCGTGGCTTTGCCCTTTTGAAAGAAAATTCTACGTAAAAAACGTATAACGTCACTCCTTCAGAGAACAATTGGTTATTTTTTATTTTTGATTCAAGAGAATTATTCTAAACAAAGTTTGAATTAATAAAGAAAGTTTTCACAATTGCACTTATTTAAAAAAAAAGGAGGGGGAAACATTTATAGAGAGTAAACGTGATGTATAGAGCCTTGTAAGTGAGCCGATTTTGCAGCTAGTCTCACTTAAAGTTTGCTCGGCTGAAGGGTCAGCCTATCTCTCTTTGTTTCCCTTCAAATTATTAAACTGGTATGGAATAAAAAATTCTACAAAGCTCAATTGTATTCTCTAGGCATCTGTTACATTATTGGATCATACTAGGGATTGACTCTTTATTGGTTTCTAAGTTCCTGTGTGGCTTTTCTTTAGCAATATACAAGTACCTTTGTGATGTTATATTATGTTATGTTTCTCCTTAATGTCTCAGAAGGATGTAGAGGATTCCCCTGTTCCATCAATCACTCAACAGGGCAGATGCTACTTGATTTCCTTATACCATCCTGAGTACCATTTCTGAATTTATATGAGTAGGGTTTTAGGCTGGAAGGGCTCTCCCTTCACGTGTAGAGACAGAAGCCACGGAGGCAGAAGAGTCAAAGGAAGTTATGCAAATAGGATACTGAATTTTATACTCAGAGGATTTTCTCTCCTAAACAGTACTTTTCCTCTGGTTAAAGCATTCAGGGGTCCTTTGACAAAGGCATGCTAGCCTTTTTAGTGTGCGCTTAAAATAAGTACATGCTAAATGTTAGAGTCACTCATATATTTCTATGGGCGTCGCTAGTGTTTAGCGTGTGCTAATGATTAGCACACCCTAAAACCGCTAACGCGCCTTTGTAAAAAGGACCCTTCAGTCACTACTACATCTTCTCTACAAATTCAGTGTGGATCATGATGTCTATTCAATTTAATACACTGCTTAACAATGCCGTACCAAACAGTTTACAACACCAATAAAAAACATTTACAACAATAATACAATTAAAATAACATAAATATAAACATTAAGAATGCTAAAATTTCCCTCCCTGTTTACAAAACCATGCCAGCAGCTTTCGGTGCCATAATGCCGCCACAGCCCGTTCACTTTGGATGGGCTGTGTCGGCATTGCCGCATGGCAGCCATTAGTGAGGCTTTGTAAAAAGAGAGATTTGATAGGAAAGCCTAACCCAATCAATCAAGATAATATGTTCCACTCAATGTGGAAACTCAAACGTGTGAAACCATTCTTCCCGCGAGAAACATATCACAACCTGATACAATCAATGGTATTAAGCCATGTAGACTACTATAATGGCATCTATGCAGGATGCAAAGAACAACTCATAAAGAAACTAGAGCCATTAGTGAGGCTTTGTAAAAAGAGAGATTTGATAGGAAAGCCTAACCCAATCAATCAAGATAATATGTTCCACTCAATGTGGAAACTCAAACGTGTGAAACCATTCTTCCCGCGAGAAACATATCACAACCTGATACAATCAATGGTATTAAGCCATGTAGACTACTATAATGGCATCTATGCAGGATGCAAAGAACAACTCATAAAGAAACTAGAGCCATTAGTGAGGCTTTGTAAAAAGAGAGATTTGATAGGAAAGCCTAACCCAATCAATCAAGATAATATGTTCCACTCAATGTGGAAACTCAAACGTGTGAAACCATTCTTCCCGCGAGAAACATATCACAACCTGATACAATCAATGGTATTAAGCCATGTAGACTACTATAATGGCATCTATGCAGGATGCAAAGAACAACTCATAAAGAAACTAGAGACCGCATAAAACACGGCAACCAGGCTTATATTTGGAAAAACGCATTTTGAAAGCGCCAAACCCCTCCGAGAAAAACTGCACTGGCTCCCAATCAAAGAACGCATTGTCTTCAAAATCTGCACCATGGTTCACAAAATTATCTACGGCGAAGCCCCGGGATATATGACAGATCTCATAGACCTACCAATCAGAAACACAATCGGATCAACAAGAACATACCCAAATCTCCACTACTCAAGCTGCAAAGGACTCAAATTCAAATCAACTTATGCAACCAGCTTTTCCTACATAAGCACACAACTGTGGAACGCATTACCAAAAACCATGAAAACAACATATAACCATCTGAACTTCAGGAAATCACTAAAAGCTAACTTATTCAAGAAGGCATATCCTTCTGACCCAACTTAAATGCCTGAACCCTGCTACACAAGGAAACTTAAGCTAATAATGGACATAACGCAACTCTTCCTCTCTATGATTCCCAAATGTGTCTGTAAATAGGTGGGAAAATGTGGGATACAAATGTAACAAATAAATAAATAAACATTGAAAGCCATAACATACTTAAAACCAAGTTTCTTCTGTAAATTAACAAAGTGCAGATTCCATACTGAACAGCTTTCATGAATTCACATCAAGAAAAGTCTGCTGAAAAAGCAAGGTTTTCAATAAAACCTTAAATGTTTTAATATCAACCTATTCCTGAAGCACTCCAGGCAGCAGATTCCACAACTGCAGAACCAACCAGAAAAAAAGCATGCTTACACGTCCATTGATACACTGTAATGTAATCCTGTAATGTAATGTAATCCTGTAATGAACGCAAAAATCTATTATGAACATAAAGAATCATCCAACCACCCAAATAAAGGGGACATTTTTGATAAAATGCAGCATGAACCAATTTCAATATTTTAATTGGACTTGCAGCCAAATAGGAAGCCAATGGTAATGATTAAACAATGGTGTCACATGATCAAATTTTCACCGATTACATAACAGCCTAATCGCTCAGCATACCATTGCTGAATATCTGGATTATCTTTACAAAAATGCTAAACACCCCAGCTCAGCATTTGACTGGCCACATTAAACTCTGTACCTTATAGACCTTGTATCGGCTATTGTTCTCTTAGGGAATCATTGAAACATACAATTTTTCCAAGAGTGCCCAGACCTTTGCACACAAATGTACATAATAACATATCTCTACTCATTTTGCTGATTATTTTAGAAATGCTATTTGCATTTTAGACAATGCATAAACCAACATTTTGATGATATTTTTAGTTTATTTACAAAAAAAGCATCAACAAAACAGTAACTATAAAGTATTTGATTGCAGTTTATTAAGATTATTCAGAATTGCATTACTTGGGGTTTTTGCCTATGATGAAGGGAAGACCAGTTGGTCTGTTTTAGCTCCGATAGATGACTATCCAGCTTATAATCGAACGAGAAAAACGCCCAAGTTCCGACCTAAATCGGGAGATGGGCGTTTATCTCACAAAAACGAATAAAGCGGTATAATCGAAAGCCGATTTTGGACGTTTTCAACTGCACTCCGTCGCGGATGCGGACAAAGTTGATGGGGGCGTGTCAGAGGTGTGGCGAAGGCGGAACTGGGGCGTGGTTATCTGCCGAACAGAGATGGGCGCATTTCACAGATAATGGGACAAAAGTATGCGTTTTTAGCTAGAATTTAGGGCACTTTTCCTGGACCCTGTTTTTTCACGAATAAGGCCCCAAAAAGTGCCCTAAATGACCAGATGACCACTGGAGGGAATCGGGGATGACCTCCCCTGACTCCCCCAGTGGTCATAAACCCCCTCCCACCACAAAAAATGATGTTTCACAACTTTTTATTTTGACCCTCAAATGTCATACCCACCTCCCTGGCAGCAGTATGCAGGTCCCTGGAGCAGTTGTTAGGGGGTGCAGTGGACTTCAGGCAGGTGGACCGAGGCCCATCCCCCCCTACCTGTTACAATTGTGCTGCTTAATGCTTAGTCGTCCAACCCCCCCAAACCCACTGTACCCACATGTAGGTGCCCCCCTTCACCCCTTAGGGCTATAGTAATGATGTAGACTTGTGGGCAGTGGGTTTTGAGGGGGATTTGGGGGGCTCAACACAAAAGGGAAGGGTGCTATGCACCTGGGAGCTCTTTTACCTTTTGTTCTGTTTTTGTAAAAGTGCCCCCTAGGGTGCCTGGTTGGTGTCCTGGCATGTTAGGGGGACCAGTGCACTACGAATCCTGGCCCCTCCCACGAACAAATGCCTTGGATTTATTCGTTTTTGAGCTGGGCGATTTCATTGTCCATTATCGCTGAAAAGCAAAAACGCCCAGCTCACAACTTGGCGAATAAAACATGGACGTCTAATTTTTTCGAAAATACGCTTGGGTCCGCCCCTTCACGGACCCGTTCTCGGAGATAAGCGCCCATGGAGATAGGCGTTTCTGTTCGATTATGCCCCTCCATATAATCTAGGAGCTCTTTGAAGCTTTTCCCCATTAACTGAGTTATTTTGGACAATAGTGGATGTTTGAATATTTAGACATTGTTAAACCAACATTTAGACATTTATATTGTATAAAACATGTAAGCCCCTGTTTTACAAAGCAGAGATATACATGCCAAATTCTAAAACATGCATATGGCAAGGGGTAAGGTCTGAGCATGTTATCGGGGAAGTCAAGAGGGCTAAAAAATAAAATAATAATAATCTGCCTAGTATTCAGTGCTATTTAACCGGTCAGGAACGGGTCCTGACTGGTTAAATAGTGCTTAACTGGCTATCTGCAAATATTCAGTGGGAGGTAGCGGTTATCTCCCTCTGAATATTCACAGCACTTAGCAGATAACCGGCTATATCATACAATATAGTCTGCTATCGGTTAATATTCAGCACATCACCAGATAAAATTTGGCAGCCAAATAGGGTCACCAAAATAGTTGGCCTATCTTTGGCCAGTCTCAACTTAGACAGCCAATGTTGAATATTGACTTGGCTGGTTAAGTTGAAACCAGCCAAAAATAAATCGGATATTCAATGCCATTCACTGGAAACGTCCCAGCATTGAATATCCAGTCTCAGCACCGACCACAGGAGTCAATCCGGCTAACTCTCCCGGTCTAAATATCAGCCCCAATAATCATAAGACAGCTATGCAAATCTATATCCACAAAAATTGAGGCTGGGATTGTCACTTGCTACCCAGGACATCTAGGATTCAGAAAGATCCTCATTTTGTGCTACACCCCATTGGAAAGATTAGGGAAGATTAGTGGTTGTTGTTCCCCCAAATGTAAAAGTGACAAGCCACCTTATAATTGAAAGAGAAAAACGCCTAGATTTCGACCCAAATCGGGAGATAGACGTTTATCTCACAAAAACGAATAAATCGGTATAATGGAAAGCCGATTTTGGACGTTTTCAACTGCACTCCATCGCGGAAGCGTACAAAGTTGACGGGGGCGTGTCGGAGGCATGGCGAAGGTGGAACTGGGGCATGGTTATCGGCCGAGGAGAGATGGGCGCCTTTTGCCGATAATGGACAAAAAGTATGTGTTTGTAGCTAGAATTTAGTGCACTTTTACTGGACCCTGTTTTTTCACGAATAAGGCCCCAAAAAGTGCCCTAAATGACCAGATTACCACCAGAGGGAATCGGGGATGACCTCCCCTGACTCCCCCAGTGGTCACTAACCCCCTCCCACTACAAAAAAATGATGTTTCACAACTTTTTATTTTCACCCTCAAATGTCATACCCACCTCCCTGGCAGCAGTATGCAGATCCCTGGAGCAGTTGTTAGGGGGTGCAGTGGACTTCAGGCAGGTGGACCCAGGCCCATCCCCCCCTACTGTTACAATTGTGCTGCTTAATGCTTAGTCGTCCAACCCCCCCAAACCCACTGTACCCACATGTAGGTGCCCCCCTTCACCCCTTAGGGCTATAGTAATGGTGTAGACTTGTGGGCAGTGGGTTTTGAGGGGGATTTGGGGGGCTCAACACACAAGGGAAGGGTGCTATGCACCTGGGAGCTCTTTTACCTTTTTTGTTTTTGTTTTTGTTTTTGTAAAAGTGCCCCCTAGGGTGCCCGGTTGGTGTCCTGGCATGTGAGGGGGACCAGTGCACTACGACTCCTGGCCCCTCCCACGAACAAATGTCTTGGATTTATTCGTTTTTGAGCTGGGCGCTTTCATTTTCCATTATCACTGAAAAACAAAAATGCCCAGCTCACAAATTGTTGAATAAAACATGGACGTCTATTTTTTTTCGAAAATACGGTTCGGTCCGCCCCTTCACGGACCCGTTCTCGGAGATAAACGCCCATGGAGATAGACGTTTTTGTTCAATTATGCCCCTCAAAGGATACCAGAGTCTGTGATAACTTAGATACTATAAACATTTAATGTTTCTGAAATGGCTAACTGAAATGTTTTCCGCCACATAAGCATAAACGTGCTGGTACATAGATGTCTATATGCCTGTTTTGCCCCTGTTGATTTTTAAAAATTTATGTTTCTAAAATGAATATTCTTGCCACATGGAACCAACACATAAACAATTATTCCTCCTTGTACTGAATCTTAGAAGAGGCTCTACATTGGCAGATCCTTTTCTAAAATACTACATGAACTTGACACGCCTTGACCTGGACAACTCAATTACAGTTTGTATGTCCTTTCAAAAATGCCACTGCACATATCACAAAAGAGAAGATGTTCGGCTCAAGCATGAAAGGCTGCCATTAACTCAGTTTATCTTACTTTTACCTCAGTCTTCACTATGAATCTTTCCATTATTCTTTTCAACGAGGCAGTCAATAGAATAGAAGCACTGCTGATGTATTTTAGTACTCAAGGAATCTATAAATACGTTCAAAATTTTTTTTCCCATTTCTGAATTTATTTCAAAGGCTTTAGAGGAATATGTACCTTCCTTGCCATTCTGACTTTTTATGACTGTCTTCCATTAGATGCTGAGCCAGAGCCTGAAAATGTAACAGTGCATATCAAATGTGATAATATAGGAACTGAAGCTACATGGAGCAGTTTATAATGCAACTGAATGAATCTGAACTTTGCCTAGTCAAATTGCTTCAACAGTACCACAGGGTGTCTAGGATCAACAATCTTAAAAATATTACTTGCCTTCTTTTAAGCAGAACGTATCATATTTCATGTTTCTTTTTTTCTTGATGGTTCAGAACTGTACCATTACTTCAACTTTACTTATGTTTTTCAAATAATCAGATCCAACTATAAGATGGTTAAAGGATCTAACCAGCTCTAGACATAACATGTACCCTGCTAATTTTAATACCAGCACAATGTCAGGAGCAGGGGCGTAGCCAGACTTCGAGGGGAGGGGGGTCCAGAGCCCGAGATGAGGGGGCACATTTTAGCCCCCCCCCCCCCGGCGCCGCTGACCCCCCTGCCGCCGCCGCCACCACCACCAACAACAACTTTGACCCCCCCCCCGCCGACAACTCTCTCGATCCCCCCTCCCGCCCGCCAACCCTCCCCCGCCACCGCCGTCACCTACCTTTGCTGGCAGAGGATGCCAACCCCTGCCAGCCGAGTCCTCTTCTTCTGGCGCAAGGCTTTGTTCTGTTTCTGTGAGTCTGACATCCTGCACGTACGTGCAGGACGTCAGACTCGCAGAAACAGAACGAAGCCTTGCAGATTAACCAGCAACGCGGCTGCTGGCTGATCTGCAAGGCTTCGTTCTGTTTCTCTGAGTCTGTTAGGTAGCCAACGGCTATGGTGGCGGTTGGGGAGGGTTAGCGGCGGGAGGGGGGTCGAAAGGGTCATCGGCAGGGGGGTCCAGGGCCAAATCTACAGGAGCCCAGGCTCCCATGGCTCCACATAGCTACGCCACTGGTGAGGAGGAGAGTTAATTCTCTACAGGTCGCCTAAAGTTCAGCATTGGGATGATGTGTGCTAAGAAAAAATTCTATATTGGCAAATACATCCATAACTGCCATTGTAAAATACTAGTGTAAGTGTGCAGCTGTGCACCTAACTTTAGCTGTGAATATTAACACTAGCTCAATGGCTGGTGTGAATGCTTGTGCCTAATTCCTGTCAGTTAGGCATGTAACTAATAGTACTCTATAACCCACGTGCAAAAGAGCTAGACATGCCCTGGACCCATTCATGCCCTTCTCAGGTCCACGCCTCTGTAGCAGTTGCGCACTATGGATTTGGGCGCTCAATTTGTAGAATACTATCTAAGGGCAGTTACATGCATAACTGCCAATCATTGCCAATTAGCACCAATTACAGCCAAATATTGGGTGTTAGTATGAATTAGAAACTAATTTAACAATTAAGTTATGGGTGTAACTGACACTATTTTATAACTTGTGCATGCAACTTTGCACATAGAAACATAGGAAAATGTAGGCAGCTAAAGATCATGTGGCCTATCCAGTCTGCCCACTCATGCCATCTGCTCTTCCTATCACTCCCTTAGAAATCCTATGTACTTGGCCCAAACTCTCTTGAATTCAGTTACTGTTTTCATCTCCACCTGTTCCACCAGGAGGCCATTCTATGAATTCACCACTCTTCCTGTGAAGATGTATTTCCTCAGGTTACTTCTATCCCCTTTCATCTTCATCCTATAACCCCTTGTTCCACAGCTTCCTTTCAATTGAAAGAGACTCGCTTCCTGTGCATTTATGCCACGTGAAGGGGCATAATCGAACAGCGCCGGCCATCTATATGGCCGGCGCAGGAAAAAGAGCAGTCCCAAACCGTATTATCGAAAAAGATGGCCGGACATCTTTCTTTTCGATAATAGGGTTTGGGGCAGCCAAATGTCAGAGATGGCCAGGTTTGAGATGGCCGGCATCGATTTTCGCCGATAATGGAAACCAATGCCGGCCATCTCAGACCGGGCCAAATCTAAGGCATTTGGTCGTGGGAGGGGCCAGCATTTGTAGTGCACTGGTCCCCCTGATATGCCAGGACTCCAACCGGGCACCCTAGGGGGCACTGCACTGGACTTCAAAAATTGCTTCCAGGTGCATACCTCCCTTACCTTGTGTGTCTGCCCCTAACCCTCTTCCACCTAGTGTGTGCCTCCTCTACTTTTTCCATCCAGCATGCACTCTTTCCCCTTCCATCCAATGTCTGCCCCCTTTCTCCCTTCTCTCTCCCTATTTTCCAGAGGCTGTCCCTTCTCTCCCACCTTGCTTTCACCATCTAACCCATCTCACTGACTCTTCCTTCCAGCACCTGCCCCTTCTCTCTGAGCATCCCCTCTATCCCTCCTTCCATCCAGCACCTGTCCTTTTCCACTCTCCATTCTTCCATTCAGTAACTGTCTCTTCCAGAACTCCCTCCCCCTTCTTTCTGACCCTTTCTTTCAAGATCCAGCCCCTCTCTTCCTCCTTGCAACCAGCACGTGTCCCTTCCCTCTCTCACTCTGACCCTCCCATCCAGCTCCTGTCCCCTCTGCCATCTTCCCCCTTCCCTCCAGCATCTGACCTCTTTCCTTCCCCTCCCTCCGACACCCCACTGCTGCTAATACTCCATCTTTGACTATAGCCCAGACCAGGCAGCAGCGGCAAAACAAAGTACAGCAATTGTGGAGCCACACTCTGCAGATTTGTAGCTGCTAGTCCCTGCCCCTATGACATCATTTCCTGTTCCGGAGTTAGGGAGTGGAACTGGCAGCTGCGAGTCTACGTAGTGCGGCTCCGCTACAATAGCTCTACTTTGTTTTACTGCCGTTACCACTGCACTGAAGCAGCAGCGGCGGAAGGGAAGAGAGGCGGGTTCAAGGCCATGTAGCGCATAGGCACCGTTTCTCCTAAAATCCATTTGGGGGAGCGACCACTCCCCTTGCGCCCCACCTAGCTACACCACTGCTTCCACTATTTGTGACAGCTATGCTGTCTCTTTCCTTACATCGAGAAGGTAAATCTTATCCCAGTTCTGCATGCCATGATAACATCAAGACTGGATTACTGCAATGCACTATACAGAATGGTCTGACTATAAAGGGCCTGCACCAGCTCCAGTTGATCCAGAATGCAGCAGCAAGACTCATAAAAGACTGCAAGCGACGTGACAACATTACACCATTTTTGCAAAAACTTCATTGGCTATCAGTACAATACAGGGCTAAATTTAAAACTCTATGTCTGATTTTCAAGGCCCTCAAAGGAAATCGCCCTGAGTACCTGAAGAATAGGATGATCCTCTACACACTGCCAAGGACACTAGGGTCCTCTCATGGACTATTACTAACCACACCCTCTCCAAAAGGTATTACACAATGTGATACCCGCAAGCGAGCCTTCTCTGGAGTAGCTCCCACACTCTGGAATGCACTGGCTGACAGGCTCCGCTTAACACAAGATTATCTCTTCTTCAGGAAGCAGGTGAAAGCTTGGCTCTTCAACCAGGCCTTTAATGGAAGAAATAACTAACTTGTTAGTCTCACTCACACGGAGTGACTTAGACAGCACATACTGCAACAGGACATGTTTATCCACTCCTACCCTAGCTGAGATAATATTTAACCATCTGTCTGACCTCATGTGCAACTTTCTTTAAATCAGTCAATTTACTTTCTAACTCTTCTTACTCTCTTACCTATCTATATGTTACATCTTTTCTTTACCCTTCACTATCAATTAAAATGTTCTATTACATATTGTGTTGACATTGTAAGTAGTATACTATCAGGCTTATTTTTGAAAGAGAAGGGTGCCCATCTTTCGACACAAATCGCAAGATGGGCATCCTTCTCACAGGGTCGCCCAAATCGGCATAATCGAAAGCCAATTTTGGCCGTTCTCAATTGCGTTTCATCACAGGGATGACCAAAGTTCACGGGGGCGTGTCGGAGGCATAGCGAAGGCGGGACTGGGCATGCCCCCCTTCACCCATAAGGGCTATGGTAGTGGTGTACAGTTGTGGGGAGTGGGTTTTGGGGGGCTAAGCACACAAGGTAAGGGAGCTATGCACCTGGGAGCAATTTCTGAAGTCCACTGTAGTGCCCCCTAGGGTGCCTGTTTGGTGTTTTGGCATGTCAGGGGGACCAGTGCACTACAAATGCTGGCTCCTCCCATGACCAAATGGCTTGGATTTGGTCGTTTCTGAGATGGGCATCCTCGGTTTCCATTATCGGCGAAAATCGGGGACAACCATCTCTAAGGTCGACCTAAATTTCATGATTTTGGCATCCCCGACTGTATTATCGAAACGAAAGATGGACGCCCATCTTGTTTCGATAATATGGGTTTCCCCACCCCCTTTGCCGGGATGTCCTGCGAGGACATCCTCAGGAAAACTTGGGCACCCTTTTCAATTATGCCCCTCCATGCCATACTTTGTATTTGAATATTTTTACCGCTGTAATTGCTTATTGCTCATGTTTGATCTATTCTTACTGTACACTGCCTTGAGTGAATTCCTTCAAGAAGGCGGTAAATAAATTCTAATAAATAAGTCATATACAAAATGCTTGTAAGGGAGGCAAAGAGGGACTTTGAAAAAAAGATTGTGATGGAGGCAAAAACACAAAGTACAAACATTTTTTTAGGTATGTTAATAGCAAGAAGCCAGCAAAAGAATCAGTTCGACCACTAGATGACCGAGGGATAAAAGGGGCACTCAGGAAAGACAAAGCCATAGTGGAAAGATTAAATTAATTCTTTGCTTCAGTCTTTACCGAGGAACATTTTAGAGAGATACCGGTGCCAGTCACAGAAACTGAATGAAAGATGACGAATCACAGAAACTGAATGAAATACCTATAAACCTGGAAGATGTACTGGCACAATTTGACAAATTGAAGAGTAGAAAATCATCTGGACCTCATCCCAGAGTACTGATCGAATTTAAAAATGAACTTGCAGAACTATTGTTAATAATAGGTAATTTATCTTTAAAGGTAATCAATAGAAATAAAAGAAAATAAAACATGGAAAAGAAAATAAGATGATACATTTTTTATTGAACATAACTTAATACATTTCTTGATTAGCTTTCAAAGGTTGCCCTTTAATTTATCTTTAAAATTTATCTTTTTTATCTTTATCTAATTTATCTTTAAAATCAAGCATGGTACCAGATGATTGTAGGGTGGCCAATATAACTCTGATTTTTTAAAAAGGCTCCAGAGTTTTTCCGGGAAATTATAGACCAGTGAGCCTGATGTCGAACAAAATTACTGAGCATATTCAAAAGCATGGAATAATGAGACAAAGCCAACATGGATTCAGTGAAGGGAAATTTTTCCTCACCAATCTACTACATTTCTTTGAAGGGGTGAACAAATGTGGATAAAGGTAAGCCAGTCGATACAGTGTATCTGGATTTTTAAAAAGGCATTTGACAAAGTACCTCATGAAAGACTCCAGAGGAAGATGGAGAGTCATGGGATAGGAGGTCATGTTCTATTGTAGATTAAAAACTGGTTAAAAGATAGAAAACAGAGAGCAGGGTTATATTAACAATATAGATTGTCAGCCCATTAGGGACTGTGCCTGTACCTGCAATGAAATTGTAAACCGCTTAGGTCTAGATGGTATGTAAATACTTAAATAAATAAATAAATAAATAAAATAATAAATAATCTTGAGGGCTTTGTTAGACTTTGCTACTGATATTCTTAATTTATTGGATCTGTTCTCTTGACTATTGTTAATTTCAGTTACCACAATACAATAAATCAGAGGCAGTAAGAAAATAGCTTGCACCTCCAAAGGCTAAATAGCCAATCCTGGTTATATTCACTTTGGGTCCTTTTACTAAGCTGCAGCAAAAAGTGATCTTAGCAGGCCCTTACACAGGCCTGTCTATATACCTGAATAAAGATAATTCAAATAAAAATTAATGAAGAAAAAAGACCTCAAAACACATCTACAACCATTTGACGTCTCTTGTCACAGATTGGCAGTAATCTAGACATCTGTCATTTAAAACAAAAAAAACCTCCACTAATATTACGAATTACTTAATAATGGCAAGCAAAATTCTACAATGCTTTTTAGAAAATTGTCCTAACACCTGCAGCACACTTGGGTGCAAAATCGAAATGTTCCTCTGGGATTTCAAAATATCATCAATTTAAAGTAGTATTAACAATAATGTTTTTATTTTAACTTAATTTCCACTTGAAGAGTCCTTCCGTCTCATGAGGAAAAATTTCCAAAGAATGTTGAATCCCAGTAGGGGCTCCCGTTTTGCTGAAACTGACTGCTTCAGGGGATAACCTACACTGCTCTTCTTCGGCTCTCTGGCTCTCAAAATGATGAAACACAATACATTCTTCTATGATTTTCTGGTTTTTAGTTTGCTCAGTTCCTAATTTTTTTGGTCATGTGTTTACTTACCGCCCATGGCAGATATAAGGGCTCCAGGCACTGACAAAACTGCTTTCATTTCTGATCTTACACTTAGGGGTCCTTTTACTAAGCCATGGCAAAAAGTGGCCTGAGGTACTGTGGGTGCTCGCTGGGCCAGTTTTTACCACGTCTCAGAAAAAGGGCTTTTTTTTTCAATGGGCCGGAAAAGGGCCTGCGGTAAAAATTGAAACCAGTGTGCACCTATTTACGGCCTGAGCCTTTAACGCCACTCATTGGTCTACTGGTAAGGGCTCACGCGCTACATGTGCGTTGACCAGTCAGCACGTGCCAACTGCCGATTAATGCCGAAAATGCCACGTGCGGTAAAAAAATAATAATAATTTGACCTGGAGGTATGGGCACATGCCAAATCTGAAATTACCTCCAGGGTTCATGCTAGCCTGGTGGTAGTTTCATATTGGCGCACGCTGCACACACATAGAGCCTACTGCGCCTTTGTAAAGGGGGGCCTTAAGTGATATGTTGTGTCCAAGCTGTTCTGTCATGCTCTACCTCATAGCCTCACTAGAATTTAGCACTTGGGGGGTCATCCCATGCGAAACCTATAATTCCATGCATGCCTTTTACTCTTTCGACCCACTAGCAGAGCACACTAGTGCATTCAGATGGATATCATAAGAATCAGAAAGGAATTTTATTATTTTCCCTTTCCTCTTCAGGGATTCAATGGAAAGTTTTTTTGTTTTGTTTTGTTTTTTCAGTAAAAACCACCAGTGATTGGGAGCTCAAGTGTACACATCTGTTCAAGCAAATACCATCTTGATGCCTTTGTCTCTCAGAGTTTTCATAATGGTTGAAATGAACTTAACATATGTTACTGAGTTTCTCCAAGGACATTCCTGTTGAGAAATCAGTCAAGACCTTTGTAAGAGTCTATAGCATGGTAAAAATGATCACTGCTTAAACAGAATTAAACACAATCCAATGTAACGACTTTATATAATTCTAAACCTGCTGAACAGTACAAGTATGAAAATCTACTTCATCAGGCATAACTTTAAATAAGGAGCCCAGCCTGCTTATTTTTGAAGGAGAAGGGCGGCCATCTTCCGACACAAATCGGGAGATGGCCGGCCTTCTCCTAAGGCCGGCCAAATCGGTATAATCAAAAGCCAATTTTGGCCAGCTTCAACTGCTTTCCATCGCAGGGCCGGCCAAAGTTCAAGAGGGCGTGTTGGCAGTGTACCGAAGGCGTGGTTAAGAGATTGCCGGCCTCGGCCGATAATGGAAAAAAGAAGACCGGCCCTGATGAGCATTTGGATGACTTTACTTGGTCCCTTTTTGTTCACGACCAAGCCTTGAAAAGGTGCCCAAACAGAGCAGATGACCACCGGAGGAAATCGGGGATCACCTCACCTTACTCCTCACCAACCCCCTCCCACCCAAAAAAAAATTAAAATTCATTTTTTGCCAGCCTCTATGCCAGCCTCAAATGTCATACCCAGCTCCATCACAGCACTATGCAGGTCCTGGAGCAGTTTTTAGTGAGTACTGCAGTGCATTCAGGCAGGCGGACCCAGGCCCATCCCCATCCCCCCTACCTGTTACACTTGTGGTGGTAAATGTGAACCCTCCAAAACCCACCAGAAACCCACTGTACCCACATGTAGGTGCCCCCCTTCACCCATATGGGCTATGGCATGGGTGTACAGTTGTGGGGAGTGGGTTTTGGGGGGCTCAGCACACAAGGGAAGGGAGCTATGGACTTGGGAGCAATTTTTGAAGTCCACTGCAGTGCCCCCTAGGGTGCCCGGTTGGTGTCCTGGGATGTCAGGGGGACCAGTGCACTACAAATGCTGACTCCTCCCATGACCAAATGGCTTGGATTTGGCCGGTTTTGAGATGGCCGCCATTAGTTTCCATTATCGGCGAAAACCAATGTCAGCCATCTCTAAGGGTGGCCCAAATGCTGTTTTGGCTGGCTCTGACCATATTATCGAAACGAAAGATGGCCGCCCATCTTTTTCGATAATATGGTTGGGTACGCCACTTTATGAGGCCGTCATTAGAGATGGCCGCCCTTATAGATGGCCGGCCCCGTTCGATTATGCCCCTCTATGGGGCATTAGGTCAGTATTTTCATGCTTGATCTTTACAATACTTTGATAAAATAAGGAGAACCAGCAAACACTTCACACGTTCTATAATACTCCATTGATTAAATCTGAGTCTCCTTATCCCATCCATAATCATGAGTGGGCTTCAATGGCAGGGCTCCTTTTACCACTGCTTAGTAAAAGGGGCACTTAATTTGCATCAAATTTCAGTGAGACCAATAAGATGTGGGGGGAGGTGAATACAATAGATTGCCCTAGAGAAAAAAATCTGCTTTCTCAAAAAGCTCCAACCAAGATAAAAATCCTCCTTTTTTTAATTCAGCCCTGCATTATTTCCACATCCCTAAAAAGGATGAAATATATAGTAGAAAATGAGAGCTACAATGGAGGAACTGATATGGATGAAGAATGATAAGGTTTTTCAATGTCTAGGTACAAGAAAAATAGTGAAGAATCAGAAGTTAGACTCAGTACACAGTACTTGCCTTCCATTTTTAATCAGTCCTTAAAATCACCCTCTTACCTTATAACTTACTCCACAATATTGCTGCAAACTACTAAAAAAAGAAATATATTTTAAAATAATTTGAATGAGAAGCTTTTATGTGAATTGTTAAGCTATTATTTTCATTGTGGAGATAGGAGAGACGTGGAGGGGCATAATCGAAAGGGGCGTTCAAGTTTTCCTGAGGACGTATTCGCAGGACGTCCCAGAGAACGGGTGGGGAAACCCGTATTATCGAAACAAGATGAGTGTCCATCTTTCCTTTTGATAATACGGTCAGGGACGCCCAAATCATGAAAATTAGGTCGACCTTAGAGATGGTCGTCCTTAGAGATGGTCGTCCCCGATAATGGAAACCGAGGATGTCCATCTCAGAAATGACCAAATCCAAGCCATTTGGTCATGGGAGGAGCCAGCATTCGTAGTGCTCTGGTCCCCCTGACATGCCAAGACACCAACCAGGCACCCTAGGGGGCACTGCAGTGGACTTCAGAAATTGCTCTCAGGTGCATAGCTCCCTTACCTTGTGTGCCGGGCCCCCCCAAACCCACTCCCCACAACTGTACACCACTACAATACCCCTTACGGGTGAAGGGGGGCACCTAGATGTGGGTACAGTGGGTTTCTGGTGGGTTTTGAAAGGCTCACATTTATCACCACAAGTGTAACATTGGGGGGGGGGGGGGGGGGGGAAGGGCCTGGGTCCACCTGCCTGAAGTGCACTGCACCCACTAAAACTGCTCCAGGGACCTGCATACTGCTGTCATGGAGCTGACTATGATATTTGAGGCTGGCATAGAGGCTGGAAAAATATTTTAAAAAAATGTTTTTGAGGGTGTGAGGGGGTTAGTGAATAATGCAAACTGCTTGATAGTGATAAAAGCAGAATATAATACTTTCCAATAAATATGTGTCTACATTACTGAAAGTGACTTTGTGTAAATGAAATTATGCTAATGTGGTCAAGGGTGTGGCTTGGATTGGGAACAAATTCAGTCAGACACACAGGGTTTGCAAGAAAAAGGGAAATTATTTTATTGTTTCACTCAACATGTGTGCCCTTGTTACTTCACAGGTTTTAGTCCAGCACAATTGCAGTCTCTGTTTTCTCTCTGGCTCCTTAGATATCACTATCAGCACTTTCTGTCTCTAGGGCTGCCTCCCAGCCTAGCCCAACACAGTGTCCGTTAGCCCCTTCTTGGGTTTCCTCTGGACATACATCAAAACAAGTACTTTCTGCATAGAATTCAAGGTTCTCTCCTACCTTGATAATCTTCCCACATACTCTCTGGAGGGTTAAGCTTGAGCCACACTGCTTTCCTGATCTTTTATGGTAGTGCAGCTTAGCTTAAAGTGGAATCCTATTCTCTCCTAGAGCTCCCTCCCTGAAAACCTCTGCATCAGGGCCTCCCTAAACTGTGCAGCCTCAGGGCTTTTAGTTTCCTCCTGGCCTGAGCCCTGCCTGACTCAGGCTCAGCCTAGCACCACCTGCTGAAATGTGGCTGAACTGAATCCATCTCTGCAGATTAGCGCCATATGACGAAAAGGGGCTGGACTGCGCCAGTAAGGGAGTGTTTCCTGCCCCTACGTCACTCCCTCCCTCATGGAGATGTTCATTTTCCATGCATGGCCATGGTGTTTGGCCTCTTGGCCAAACTGCCTAAAGGGCAATTCTATAATTCACACCTAAATGTAAGCACCAACTGCATACACTAACATTTAGAATAGGCACACTTATACATGTGAATGACATCACAAATTGGCATTTACATGTGTATGAGCTAGGCACTATTCTATAAAATTGGTGCGCTAGTCGCATGACATATAAAAGTAAATGGGCTGTATCAGGGGGCAGAGCATGGGCATGTCATGGATGTCTCACCTAGCAACACTTGCACCTTATAGGATAGTATCAGAATCATGCTGTTCTCCAGCTACTGAAGGGGTCACTGAAGCCCACTCCAGCCCAACCAAATCTTTCCAGCCACAATTAGGGCACAGACCATAGAAGTCTGCCCGGCACTGGCCTTGTTCTCCAACTACTGAAGCTGAATCTGTCAAGCCATGATCATGGAACAGACCGTAGAAATCTGCCCAGCACTGGCTTTGCTTCTCAATTACTGGTGTTGCCATCTAATCACCTCTAAGCTTGTTTGGTTCCATGCCTTCGATAGAGGATTCCTTTGTGTTTATCTCACACATTTTTAAATTATGTTATTGTTTTCATCTCCACTACCTCTCTTGGGAGAGCATTCCAGGCATTTACCACCCTCTCCATGAAAAAGCACTTTCTGACATTATTCCTGAGCTCCCCCCCCCCTGCATTTTATATTAATGTTCTCTAGTTGTACCACCTTCCCTCCTCTGGAAACGTTTTCTTGGTAGATTAATACATTTCAATGTCTGTATCATCTCACCCCTGTCTCTCCTTTCCTCTCTTGGGTTTACATCTTAAAGGTCATCAGGTCTCTCCTCATAACATTTTTGTTGTTTTTTTCTGAACCGTTTAAAGTCTTTTTTACGTCCTTAGCAAGATACAGCCTCCAAAACTGAACACAAAACTCCAAGTGGGACCTCACCAACTCTTGTATAGGGGCATCAACACCTCCTTTCTCCTGCTGGTTATACCCCTCTCTTTGCAACCTAGCATCTTTCTTGCCATGGCCACCGCCTTGTTGCATTGTTTTATCATCTTGAGATCTTCAGAACCATCAACCCAAGGTTCCTCTCCTGAGCATGTACTTATCAATCTCTCTCCTCCTATCTTGTACATCTCTTTCAGACTTCTGCAGCCAAAGTGCATTACTTAGGACTTCTTTGCATTGAACTTTAACTGCCAGACCTTTGACCATTCTTCTAATTTTTGGAGATCTATTCTCATGGTTGGTACTCCTTCTGGGGTATATATATATATGAGAGACATCACTGAGTTTGTCTGTTTGTGGATGATTCTGTTTAATATCTGTTTTGGTACCTCACAGAAGACTCTTGAATAAGCTGAGAGGGCTGAACTAAGGACCCAAAATGGTGAACCGGACAGGAAACTGGTTGCCCAACAGGTGACAGAGGGTAGTGGTAAATAGAATTTGCTTGGAAGGTGAGTAGTTGAGTGCCTTAGGGATCAGTACTGGGACTGATTCTGTTTAATATATGGAAAGGCTAGCAGATGCCCCAAGTGCCCTCCTGCTATAGGTGGTTGGGACCACATCACACCATTTTTGCATAAGCTTCACTGGCTACCAGTACAATACAGAACCAAATTTAAAACTCTGTGTAGTACTTGAACAGGATCTCCCTCTACACACCTTCAAGGTCACTAAGGTCATCCCAAGAAGTTTCCCCTAACCACACCCTCTCCAAAGGACATCACATGAGTGATATCCGCAAGCGAGCCTTCCCCGGAGTAGCCCCTATGCTCTGGAATGCACTCTCTGAAAGGCTTTGCTTAACACAAGACTACCTCTACTTCAGGAAGCAGATGAAAGCTTGGTACTTCAACAAGGCCTTTAAAGGAAGAAGTAAATGTCACCTGCTGCACATATTATAGCAGGACATGTTTAGCCACTCCTACCCTAGCCAAGATAATGCTCAAATTTGCAACTCTTTAACTAGTCCCTTATTTTCTTACCCCTGTTACTCTATCTTATCTATCTATATGTTCCATCTTTGCTTACACACTATGCTGTCTATTAAAATGTTTTATTGTATACTAGTAAAAAAGGCCCGTTTCTGACACAAATGAAACGGGCGCTAGCAAGGTTTTCCTCGGAGTGTGTATGTTTGAGAGAGTGTGTGTGAGAGTGACTGTGTGAGAGAATGAATGTGCGAGTGTGTGGGTGTGTGACAGAGAGAGAGAGTGAGTCTGGGTGCCGAGTGTGTGAGACCGAGAGTATGTGTGAGACCGAGAGTGTGTGAGAGTGACTGTGTGACACAAAGAGAGTGAATTTGATACAGTGTGAGACGTGGTGTGACTATATGAGAGTGAGAGACATAAAGACACTTACTGTGAGAGAGAGTGTGTGTGTGTGTGTGTGTGTGTGTGTGTGTGTGTGACAGAGATACCTCCCCCTCCCTCTGTGGTCTCAGCACCCCCTCCTCTGGTCTCAGGATCCCCTCCCCCCTCTTACGTCTGAGGACCCCCCCTCCTCCCCTCTGTAGCAGAAGGTGGATTTTGAGCGTGGCTTAGTTATTGTTTTGTTGGGGAGTGTGTGAGTTGCATGAGCAATCAGTGCTGCCATTTTGGTGTTGGGGGTTTGTCGGGGGGAGGGTAACTTTGTTCCACATAATTGTATGTGTTTCTGTTGTTTATGGATGGGTTGGGGGCTCAGAGGGTGTGTGTGTGTGTGATTGAGGTACATAGGTGTATGTGTGAGTGAAAGAGATGATGTCTGTGCATGGCACAGTGTGTTTGTGTTCACATGAAAAACAGAAACAACAGAAAAGATAACCCTAGACTTGACTAAGATCTTTAGCTCGCCTGGAACAACTTGCAGTGAAGTATTGACACAGGCTGTCTTTGTCCTTTCCCTAGAGTGTGTAGCCTTCTGGCTCCTTATTTATGTGCATCATCCTGCCTGGGAACAGGCGTTCCATTTGGGCTCTGTTTTGCCTCTCATCCCACTAACAGAAGGATGGGACCCTCTCCAGGTCTAATACCTAAGAATAGCCACAGGCTAATAGCCAGAGGCTTCTCCTTCCTCCTCCCCTCCCTCTCTCAGCAGTTCCAGCTGTCGAGGAAGCTCCGCCCACTCGCACTCCCCCGCCTCTCTCCAGCCAGTGGAGCTGCAGTGACGTCTGGCGGAGTGAGCCAATCGGACGGTGCTGGGAGAAGGGTGTTGCGGAGGCGGGTGTAAGGGGAGACTTGTGCTAAGGATCTGGATTGAGCCAATCGGGTGGCGCGGTGGGCGTGGCAAGAGGAGGTGGGAGTAGCAGGGGGCGTGGTTAGTAGTGTTGAGGCTGAGGAAGTCGTGGGACGGAGCTGGACTCAGTGAGCAATCGGCTGCTGTCTGCGACCAGGTGAGTGTCCGGCTGTGTACCCGGTGCTGCCGGTGTCGGGGAGAGGATGGGACTTTTGGTTTTTTTCTTGGTAAGAAGAGATCGGGCACTGGATGTGGCTGACGGGGGGAACCAGACCTGGGCTGGCACTGGCACCGGACACTCTCTTGCATGGAAGGAAGCCAAGTGTTAGCTCTGCTGGGTCTTGTTTTCTTTTCTGCATCCTCCTCCCAAGGAATGAACGGTCCAGTCAGTCTGGCGGTGAGGGGCTTGGGTGATGCACCGGGGGGGGGGGGGGGGGTGTGCTCTGACAGCTGATTCCTAGGCAGAGGGAGGAATAGGGAAACACGCTCCTCCCCCTGCCTGGCTTGCGGTTTTGTGTGTTGCGTCCGGGTTGGCGACGTCATCCGAGGCTTCAACCGAGGCACAGCCAATCAGACGCGTGACATGGTCGGTGATTGTCTGCCATTCGTTCAGTGTCAGTGCTCCGCTCTCCACGTCATCACATTTGATGCGTGGGCGGGGCAGACACTCATGTAGGTAAAGCGATCTCAGCCACTTCACTTTTAGAACGTTGGGTAAGTGAGGCTTCATTAGAACGTTGGAGGTGTGTTTTATATAGCGAGATTGTGCAGACATTGTAATGTAGCATACTATGCCATACTTTGTATTGTTGTTTGAATATTTTTACTTCTGTAATTCTCTATTGCATATGTTTGACTTATTCTTGCTGTACACCTCCTTCAAAAATGCGGTAAATAAATCCTAATAAATAAAAATAAAATAAAAAATAAATAAGGCATAGGATAAATTCAAAGGATCCCTATTTAGCAAGGTGATAGGTTCAAAAGAAAACAAATAGCATAGAGGGGTGTAAATTGCACAGAGAGGCTGGTGCAGTGCTAAACAAAAACAGAGTGGAGGTAATTTGCATGTTCTGCACAGAATGGCAGATACAACTCTAGCCATCTTGCTGGGCAGACTAGATGAACCATCTTGGTCCTTATCTGCCATTTGTTACAACGGTGCTTACTATTCGTGTTTTAGATTTCCATAAACTGGTAATTAGATGTCCATATTACATGGACATCCATATCCTGATTTTAAAAACCAAGATATGAACATCTAAAACTGGAGAATGTGCATCTGGCAAGGGAGTATGGCCTAGTGGTTAGGGTGGTGGACTTTGGTCCTGGGGAACTGAGGAACTGAGTTTGATTCCCAGCACAGGCAGCTCCTTGTGACTCTGGACAAGTCACTTAACCCTCCATTGCCTGCCGCATTGAGCCTGCCATGAGTGGGAAAGTGCGGGGTACAAATGTAATAAAAAATAAAATGAACTTGTTCTGGGCAGGACTTGGGAGAGCCAAAAATATGAACATTTATTTCCCATTGCAGAAGGGGAAAGAACATCCATGTCCATGTTCATAAAGGTTGATATTGGGCATTAAATCTGCTACCTGAAATGTCCAAGGTTCCCCTGTTGGAAGGGTCATTAACTGTTTGTACTTATCTGTGCTTACTGCAAAACATTAACACAGGGTACATGAAAAGTCTGTGTGGTACATGAAGGGAATATGCCCAGTATCTGCCTTGTTTGTACTGCATAGGGCATACAGAACTCCTCCAATAACCCCATATTCTGTGGTGGTGCACCTCCAACCCCTTTTCCCCCTCTTAGCCCCTACCCTGGCAGATCCAAAGCCCCATCCCACCCTCCACCAACCGTTCTGATCACCCTCTCGACACCCCCATAATGTCTGATAGCATTCCTAGGGTTACCATATGGCTCCAGAAAAAGGAGGACGGATTGAGCCAGCCGGGTTTTACTTCCATTGCTTTCAATGGAAGTAATTGGGCCACCGGGTTTTACTTCCATTGCTTTCAATGGAAAGCAATGGAAATAAAATCCGGCTGGCTCAATCCGTCCTCCTTTTTCTGGAGCCATGTGGTAACCCTAAGCATTCCTGACCACCCCCCAGTGCCTTCTAATGCCCATTCCAGTGTCCCCATGCCTTCCAATCTCTCCTACACAAAACTTCATCTTAAACAAGAGATCCATGGCTCCTTCGAGCCCTACCTTCACCCAGCCCCCAAACACACATCTCCTAATCCAGAACCTACCTAGGATGTACATATCTCATTACAGTGGTCACTGGCAACAGTGATCCCTCCTTGCTGCTGCTAAGAAGGGTGCCAGGATTAAAGATGGCACCTCTGCCTTCTGACAGTGCATGAATGCAGAGGCACCATCTTTGATCCTGGTGCCCTCCCAGGCAGTAGTAGAGAGGGACTGCTACTGCCCAGGACCACTAATAGGATATCTACCTCATGCATAAGCTCCGGGTGGGTAAGAAGAATTGGGTTACCTGAGGGTAAAGCTTGGGGTGTAGTGGTTCTCTTGTCTGGATCAGTGTAATGTATGTCCATTTCACCAGGCATTTTAGAACAGGTTCTACATTGGCAGATCCTGTTCTGAAATTATACGGAAACTTCAGACTTCTTGACTTGGATATGTGATTTCCCCATTTGACCTTTCTTTCTTAAATGCCTTTCTATGTTACTATGACATTGGTTTTTAAGATCAAGAATGGTTGATACTTTTTATGATCTTTTGTTTTGCTTATTTTTTTCCCTTTTTTTTTAATTGTAAAAAGTACATTTTATAAGAACATAGAGTATTTAAAACAAAATGTACTATTTTCAATGGAACTAATTTTCAAATAAATGTAATTAAAATCCCCATGTTGAATAGCAATAATTGAATATCCATACTCACCTTCTTCTGCAAGAATATGTTTACTCACTTTGAAGTTACCAAGCAGATCCTAGTGGCTATTGATTTTACTCAGTCAAAATAGATGGCTTTGTTTTGCATGGAAAAAGTGAGCAATTTTCCTGACACCGACTGCTTGTTTAATAGTCTTAGAATAATCTATATTTCATTAAAATGATGACATATTACACCCAAGCACTCTCCTGTCTTCTAAGCAATTGATTTAATGCAATTTAATACTTGGATAGCATATAATAAATTGGTACAGACTGACAGCACTTTGTTATCAAGTCATTCTTCTCTATATAAACATGATGTTTGCATATATTAACCCTCTTCCAGACATTTGTTTCCCCCGACAAGACTCTCTGAACTGAACTCTTTCACTAAAATAGATTCAACACAATTTTTTATACGCCACATAAAATTTTTAGATAACTAGAAAGCCTCACAATCAATATTCATAGCATGATTTATGGAACAAGGAGACTTTCTACTAAATTGTGGCCATAAACTCAGTACCGTGAAGTATTTAGCAATCTATCTCATGGATATTTGAAACTGTGAATTAATGGTGATGAAAAATAGTCACAGTGAATCACCTGAATTCGATGTAGGTGGTTAGTAACTTTATTGGCTCAAAATATCCATCCATTAACACTCTCATAATTTTAATCTTGGATCACTAACTTGGGTTGTCTAGGATGCCTGCATTTTTAACATCTTACACAGACAGATGTATGAGATTTTTTAATGCAGTATCTAGCATAGGAAACAACAGGCAAAGATAATTTACCTAGCTTTGTCACTGCCTTTTACAGAGAAACTTTGGACTTTCGTATTTTCTATTTTTTTTTTCTTCTTCTTTTTTTTAAAGTTGATATTTGTGTGCCGTTTTTCCTGCTATAATCAGATAGGGGTATTGGCAACTTTGGTGCAGTCTTACAATATGAATATACATTTCAAGCAATTGCCATATGCTTTTCAACTTATACCTTTTATTAGATTGTGCTAACGGACTGACATGCTGATTTTTCTAAACTACGAAATAAATAGATTAAAAAAAATACTGATCCATGCAAATTGTTATTTTCACCCAGTAATTTCTAGGGGTGTGGGAATGGTCAGTAGCAGCTATTTTGAAAATAAATGCTAGCCCCCTAATTCTATAAAAGTTGGGTGCCCAACTTTACGACTAGTGTGCTAAGTTGCAAATGCCGTTTATAATATAGGGTCAGTTATGCATGCAATTTAATAAGCTAATGAGCTACTAATTGACATTAATGACAGTTTGTAATCCCCACTGATTTCAGCACAAACCCTGGCAGCCAATCAGAAGAGACGTTCCCCCCTCTCTCCCTGCCAAACCGGTAGAATCATAACACAGTTATTGGCTATAATTGGTTTTAATTGACAGTAATTAGCAGTTAAATGTATAGCTGGCTTTAGTTCGTATTCTATGAATTGTGCGTACAAAATGCAAGAGCATGCAACTGGAAAAGACTGTTTACCTGGGGGGAGGAGCATAGGTGGGTTAGGGTCATGGCTGCCAGGTGCACATGTGGGTTATGTAATATCTGTGTTTTCATGCCTACCTGCCTACAGTTAGGCATGAGCATTTACACCAGCCATTTGGCTAGCATAAGTACTCATGTCTAAAATTAGGGGCATAAATGTGGTCTTACACTAGTATTTTAAATGGCAATTGTACATGCCCCATTGCCTTATAGAATCAGCGTGCAGCATCCCAGCACCCAACTTCATGTGACCTTTTGTTAATTACCTCCTATGAGTCCTTTCCTTTGATCTTTTTTCTATAGCAGGAACGTTAATGTGGAATGCCTTGCCAGGTCAGCTTTGCTTAACTATTAGTTTCCAGCAATGCAAGAAATTATTAAAAGCACAGTTTTTTGTTCAAGCAAACTACTGATCTAGTATAGTTTTGGAAGTTATGACAGTAGCACCTTATGTTTTGGATTACGTTAGTAGTATTTTATGTTATATTTCTGCTAATTGATAATGTTTTGTTTTATATTGGTATGCATGTTTTTATGGAAACTACCTAGTTTATGGCGGCTTAGAAAGGTTTAAGATAAATAAATAAATAGATATACTTGGATACATCTTCATACTCCCCTTGAACCTTCCCCCCCCCCCCCCCAAAAAAAAAAAAAACTACTTATCCCTCTTGGTGCTTCTTTGTCCCCCCCCCCCCCCCCCCCCCCCTCCATCCAGATTTAGGGTCTTCATACCAATGTTGGTGCTGCTTTATCCCTTTTCTGGCTCCTTGGTGCCTTTCTCCTAATATTGGTGTCACTTTACACATATGTTGTTGCTTTGGGTTCTTCATGTCAATGTCAGTGTTGGTTGCCCACTTCTGTTGCTCTGGAGTCTTTCTGCCAATGTTTGTGTCTCTTTACTCCTCTCCCAATGCCTTGATGTATTCTTTCTAATGTCAATGATACTTTCTCCTTCTCCCTCCCCCCAAGTCCATTTTAATAATGGTCTATGGACTTTTCCTTTAGGAAGCCGTCCAAACTTTTTAAAAATCCCGCTAAGCTAACCGCCTTTACCACATTCTCTGGCAGTGAATTCCAGAGTTTAATTACACTTTAAGTGAAGAAAACGTTTCTCCGATTCATTTTAAATTTACTACTTTGTAGCCTCATTGCATGCCCCCCAGTCCTAGTATTTTTGAAAAGAGTAAACAAACGCTTCACGTCTTCCCATTCCACTCCACTCATTTTTTTATAGTCCTCTATCATATCTCCCCTCAGCCGTCTTTTCTCCAAGCTGAAGAGCCCTAGCCGCTTTAGCCTTTCCTCATAGGGAATTCGTCCCATCCCCTTTATCATTTTCATTGCCTTTCTCTGCACCTTTTGTAATTCCACTATCACCTTTTTTGAGAATTGAACACAATATTCGAAGTGTGATCGCACCATGGACCGATACAAAGGCATTATAACATCCTCATTTTTGATTTCCATTCCAAATCTAAAAAAACAATACTAACATAAAAAACAAAATCATAAAATTCACAGGGATTCAACAATAAAATGTCTCAATAAAAGGTCTAAACAGCCCCTTGACCAAAGGCCTGGGAGAAAAAATAAGCATGAAGCAATTTTCTTTAGTAAACCTAGCATATATTTGAGTAGACATTTGGATATTTTTAATGGTAAAAATCCTTTGCAATTTCTTAGCTCTTTGAAGGTCCAATGTAGGATTTAGGTATCAAAGTATTTCTTGTTTGAAATGCATTGTAAGTCCGGTCATGTACATGAAATATTTACCTTGTCATGCTGGGTTTCTATTTTCATATTTATTATATATTGGATGTTTCATTACCAGTATGCTGCCATATCCCTTTGTGCCCTGTTCTGAGCTCCCAGCAGAGACAGCAGATAGCAAATGTTTTAAATAAATAAAAGCAAATATTGCTTGATAGGAGTTCTTGGGGTCAGTACAATAATTGTAGGAAATTGGTTACCATGCAGTGTTAAAAAAAAACAAACCTCTTCTACGTCTCTGAGGAAAAAGAAAGACTTCCTGAGCTATTAGTTCAAACTTAATTTCGTACTGCTCTATAGAGCCCTTTGATCACTTCATAAACCTATGCGTTAGTACAGGAATTTTAATTGGTTGACTTTTAATTGATCTTTTGGATTGGTTTCTATCACATTCGGCATCCAGAGCTAATATTCTACATAGGTGTATAAATGGAATTATCATCTACAGAAAAAGGAACCTTCCGTTACTTCTCTACAAATGCCTGGTAACAACTCACAATGAGAACAGTGTTCTGATTGGGGAATCACATTTGCAAATGGTTATTGACAATAACAAGGGAATTCAAAGGAAGGCAACCAAAATACACAAAGAGACTGAAGGAACTAAATTTATATTCTCTAAGGGGTTCTTTTATATAGTTACTAGTAAAAAAGGCCCGTTTCCGAAACCAATGAAACGGGTGCTAGCATGTGGCTTTTTTTGTGTGTGTGTGTATGTGTCACAGAGTTATTTTGTGTGTGTGTGTGAGTGTGTGAGGGTGCGGTGTGTGTGCAGGTTGTTGATGTGTGTCTTTTTTTTTGTTTTGTTTTTTGCTTTGGGGTTGGGGGATGTGCTATGCTGTCCTTGGTCGCTGTTTGCTGCTGGCTGGGTCGCGGGTAATCCTTCCAGCTGGGCTGCAGCTTGTCCTGTTCGCCCACGTCCCAGATGGTGACGGGCACATTGTTTTCCAGTTCCTCTGACTCCATGTCAACGGATCCCAAATATAGTCTGTGCTATAGGCCCTCTGGCACTCTTCAGTACTGGCATTAAGCATTTAAAAATTTCTCCCCCCCCCCCCCCCCCGGTCTATTTTTGCACATACCCACAGCAGGAATATTCTTCTCTCGTTCCAGCGGTGGTTCTGTGCTCTCCGTGCTGCAGAGATAATGAGCCATTCTGCTGGGGAATGCTCCTCCCTTATTGTCACGTAGTTTCCTCTCATTGGTCCGTCTTATGTTGCCTAGTGTTGCCTGGGAACGGTGTTGTGATGGTCCTTTGTGTTTCAGAATGTTGAGGGTGTTTTTTCTGATTGGTCCGTCATGCGAGGGCAGGGCAGAGAGACATGGTCAGTGTTGTGGCTTCACCACCATGAATCCATGAACCCTTCAGGGAGTGACTGAGTGACTTCAGAACGTTGTCTTCAGAACGTTGAGGGTGAGTTTTATTATAGTAGATTTTTGACTCCTTGGGATTCTATCAGTGCAGTAAAACTGTTTTAAATGTGATATCAAGCATGAGGACACTGTTTAAATGCTGTTTTCTGGTGCATACAGGAGATGATGGAGCACACAGAAGTGCTCTAGAGAGTCAAATGAAGTTGTTACAAGCAGAACATGTTAATTGAGCACGACACCAGTCCCTGAGGCAGCACATTTTGAAGCGTTGAGCAGTAACAATGGGGGTTTTGAACAAGTGCAAGCGGAAGTTGTAGCATCTGTCAGTTGCCCTCCAGTTTATTCAAGGACTCATTTGTCCTTTTAGGGCACTCAAAAAGAAGAGAACATAAGAAGAGCCATTCTGGGTCAGACCAATGGTCCATCTAGCCCAATATCCTGTTTCCAACAGTGGCCAAGCCAGGTCACAAGTACCTGGCAGAAACTCAGCAACATTCCATGCTACCAATCCCAGGGCAAGCAGTGGCTTCCCCAAGTCTGTCTCAATAGTAGATTATGGACTTTTCTACTAGGAACTTGTCCTAACATTTTTAAAACCAAGATTCACTAGCCACTGTTACAACATCCTGTGGCAATGAGTTCCAGAGCATAACTATTCGTTGAGTGGAAAAATATTTTCTCCTATTTGTTTTAAAAGTATTTCCATGTAACTTGATCCACTTCTACTCATTCTACACCGCTCAGGATTTTATAGACCTCAATCATATCTCCCCTCAGCCACCTCTTTTCCAAGCTAAAGAGCCCTAACCTCTTTAGCCTTTCCTCATATGAAAGGAGTTCAATCCCCTTTATCATTCTGGACACTCTGTTTTGAACCTTTTCTAATTCCGCTATATCTTTTTTGAGATATGGCAACCAGAACTGAACACAGTACACAAGGTGAGGTCACACCATGGAGTAATACAGATTCATTATAGTATTCTTGGTCAAATTTGCCATCCCTTTCATAATAATTCCTAGCATCTTGATTGCTTTGTCTGTTGCCACCGCCACTGCACACTGGACAGAAGATTTCAGCATATTGTCTAGGAAGTCATCTAGATCTTTTTCTTGGCTGCTGACCCCAAGGTGGACCCTACCATCAGGTAACTATGATTTGGGTTATTTTTCCAATGTGCATCACTTTGCATTTATCCACATTAAATTTTATCTGCCATTTGGATGCCCAGTCTTCTAATTTCCTAAGGTCTTCCTGCAATTTTTCAGTCTGCATATATTTTAACAACCTTTAATCGTTTTGTGTCATCTGCAAATTTAATCACATCACTTGTTCCTGTTTCCAGATCATTTATAGATATGATAAATAGCACTGGTCCTAGTACAGATCCTTACGACACTCCACTATTCACCCTTTTAAGTCCCTGCAATGTAATAAACTTCATTCATCCCAGCATATATCACAGGATCTCAGTTACCCATGTGGGAAAAATATTCTACATAAAAGAACCTTTTACATTACGTTATAGGGCTAATTTTCAAAAGAGAAAAAATGTCTAAAAAGTGATACAATGCAACATTTGGAAAGTTTTTTGAAGCATGTGAAATTTTATTATTAGTACTGTGTGTCAAATTTTTTATTGAATAGGAATAAGAACTGTATATATTCAGTGCTGCCACTAGGCATGTAACAAAGATTAATATGCATACCTATTAATGTCACGGCTAGCATTTAAAGAATGCAGTAACTCCCAGGTGTGAATATTGACCTCTATGTTTTTGAGTTCATCCCATTTTTGATCTTAGAAGAATTTTAATTTATATCGACCTGTGGAGGGGCATTTTCGATATGACGTAAGTTTGACTTTGGATATTTTGTTCTAAACGTCCAAATGTCGAATAGGAAATGTGGCCATTATCAAAAAAGAAACACATTTTTTTGTTTTGAAAATGGCCATTTGCTAGATGTTTTGTGCTCAACAGGTTTCTCTTTTTGGTTTATTTTTGAAAAAAGAATATCCAGGTAAAAATGCACAAAATCATGCCATTGGGATGTAGGAGGAGCCAGCATTCTTAGTAAACTGGCCACACAGACATCCCAGCAGAACATAGGGTCACCTTAGGGGGCACTATAGTGACTTCACATAAAAGCTCCCAGGCAGAACATCTCATCATTACCCCCTTATATTGTGTGCTGAGCTCTCCAAACCCCACCCAAATCCCACCATCCTCAACTGTACACACTACAATAGCCCTTATGAATGCAAGGGACACCTATATGTGGGTACAGTAGGTTTATAGTGAGAATTGGAGGGCTCACACTTTCCACCATAAGTTTAAGAGGTAGAGTGGGATATGGGCCTGAATCCTCTTCTCCACAGTGCACTGCACCTACCACTAGGAACTCCAGGAACCTACTTGCTGCTCTACTAGGACTGACTATAACATCTTAGGCTGTCATCGAGGCTGGTATGTACTGTTACATGTACAGTTACCATTGGGGGAGTAAAGGGGAGTCATGCCTTCATTGCCCCAATGTTCATCAAGTCATTTAGGACAACTTTTTGTGCCTTATTTGTTCTAAAAACAGGTCTAGACCAAAACATTTAGACTGTAGCCTTGAACATTTTTGTTTTATAAAAAATAAAAGCAGAAGAGACCCCTTTTGAAAAAAAAAAATGATACAAAACAATAGCAAAAAAAGGGTGGTGACCACTGAAGTTCCAACTTTGGGATATTTATTAACAAAACAGAACCATACAATAAACACCCTAGAAGTGGCTCGACACAGTCCTGAGTTTTGGCGCAGAAGGCGCATGCTTCATGAATCCTACGGATGAATCAGTGTACCAACTTATATGGATATCAGGATACAGCAGATTGTGCAGTTTTGCTGGTCTGACTCTCCTTATGCCAGCTGATAACATCACTCTTTTTGATGTTACTTATTGCACAATTTACTGTATCCTGATATATATACAAGTTGGATTAGAGGAGTAGCCTAGTGGTTAGAGCACCAGTCTTGACATCCAAGAGGTAGCTGGTTCAAATCCCACAGCTGCTCCTTGTGATCCTGGTTAAGTCACTTAACCCCCCATTGCCTCAGGTACAAAATTAGATTGTGAGCCCTCCATGGACAGATAAATAACCAATATACCTGAATGTAACTCACCATGAGCTACTACTGAAAAAAGGTGTGAGAAAATCCAGATAAATAAGTTGGTACACTGATTCATCCCTAAGACTCCTGAAGCAGGTGTCTCTTCTGCAGCAAATCACAGGACTGCATCAACTCACATTTAGGGTATTTATTCAGTGGTTCTGTTTTGTTAATGAAATATCCTAAAGTTAGAACTTGAGTGGTCGCCCCCCCCCCCCCCCCCTTTTTCTCTGCATTTTTGTTTTATTCCATTATGGTTGAAAAATGTGCAAATCCCACCCTCAACACACCCTGACACACCCCCTTGTTATCTGGACCTATTTCTGATGAACTTCATATCAATACGTTTAAATATTGGGTTTTGAAAATACCGATTTGAACATTTGGGTAAGAAAAACATCCTAGTAGAGCTTCAAGCCACTTGCTAAACATTTGTCTCTTTTGAAATTAGCCTTATACTTACTTATATGTAAATTGTTGCATTTTTTAAAATTTGAATTTCAGTATTCTTACATACATGAAAATGTAGCAAGCAAGAAAAAAATCGAAGATCACATTAATGGGGAGTGAGGAGAGAAAAAGAGAAAAGGAAAAAAAAGCAATCTGCATTTATATATTTGCATCCTTGTACCTGATCTTCCTTAAACCCAATTAATAAACTAACCCCCCTATCTAATTGACATTCCAAAAACCACTATCACTTTGCTTCTCTATCTACCAAAAGGCATTCTAACTGAGTAGGATCAAAGAAAATATAACTTGTATCATGAAATTTAACTAAGCACTTGCTGGGAAACTTAAAAGCTTGTAGCCACTGCAAGCACTCATGGTTTCAATTGCTGAAAAAGCTTCCAAGGATTGTAAGTGGCACAAGCCACATTAGAAAAATCTGCAATTTACCAGCACAAAATAAGCAATCTTTCTTTTTGAAATAAGATCTCAAAACTGTGATCTTATCTCTCCCACATATAAAGGTCACTAGAAGAGTAGCACATTCTATAAACTGATCTTGAGAAGTTTCTAAGAACAACATTCCTAGATGTATAATAACAAGAGGAAACCATTAACTTGTCAGCTTCTGACAACAATAGAACTTCCTTGAGATATTGTCTAAACAGTATCTCAGGTGCTCAAAGGGAACATATAGGAAAATTAAGAATACATAAATTTCTATTTTTCATCTGGTTTTCCATGACTTCTAACAGCCTGGTTTTCCATAGGCAATTTTTAATTCAGAGCCGGTGGTTGGGAGGCAGGGCTGGTGGTTGGGAGGTGAGGATAGTGCTGGGCAGACTTATACGGTCTGTGCCCTGAAGAGCACAGGTACAAATCAAAGTAGGGTATACAAAAAAGCAGCAAATATGAGTTATCTTGTTGGGCAGACTGGATGGACCATGCAGGTCTTTTTCTGCCGTCATCTACTATGTAATATGTAATTAATTCCTGAAGTCCTCACTACCTGTAGAATACGATATTTAGGATCCTGTTTACTAAGGTGCACTAGTGTTTTTAGCTCATGCTAACACTTTATATTTTTATGGGTGTCTCTAGCGTTACCACACGCTAAAAACACTAGTGCACCTACAGCACGGTTTAGTAAACAGGGCCCTTAGTCTCTAATGATTTCAAACATTCTTCCATCTTAGTTGAATTGATCTCTATTTCTCCAAAATGTGAGACTAATTGTGAGGAAAATTCATATAACTGAGTCACTGTTCTTTCACAATATTCTTCACAAGTTCACCAAAGACACCTCCACTGAGGGAATCGCCTCCTCTAAAGATAAAGAATCTTTCCATACAACTGGTTGAGGCAATTAAGAAGGTTCCTTTGATGGGGATGCAACTAAAACATTAGGCATGGAAGTACTTCTACTTAATGGATTTGGGGAACTGTTCAAGGTATCCTTCAAGTCCAATGGACTCAAGGAAGTCATAGGTGGGGGTAGGGTGGGTCTATCCCCTGAACTTAGGGTTTCTTTTATCAAGCTGCACAAATAATTAAATTCTTGTTACACTAAGATGTAAGTATCACCACACCTCTTCATTGTTCCCAGTTTTTACATATAATAATGATGATGATGATGATTGGTACTTATGGCCCGTCACTCTCCCAACATTTGAATAAAAATATCCATTTTTAATATTCTTGATTTCTTCAATAATAATTTGAAAAATGACTTAGGAAGGACAAGGAGATCAGCTGCAATGTGTGATGATTTGTTAGTCCTGCATCAGGGAAGATGGTGATCTGTAAGTACATCAACAGTGAAATTGTCTTTTGCATTCCTAGTTAAAGGGCAGTAAAGTTAACTGATGAATCATCAATTGTTTAGTATAGAAATGAATATATGCATTTTTCTTTCTTTCTTTTTTTTTCTTGGGCGAAGGGCAAAGTTTTGCCTCCCTGTACATTTCAAGCAAGCACATTTTCTCTTCACTTCTGATCTGAGATGGATCTACAAAAAAAAAAAAAGCCTCGGATTATCAAAGAACATCAGGATCAGAAACTGCAAAATGAAACCATAATTGCAATCTGTGAGTTGAAATTTATATCTTTAACTTATATTATTTCTAAATCTGATATCCTGCCGAATCTCCCTCTGCATTAAAACTTCCAAATGAAATTCACACAGGAGTGAAATATAGTTATTTGATTTATGACTCTAGTGAAATGAAATGCCTTGTTAGATATTAGATTCTGGACTTTTAAAACTATTTTACTTTGCTTCAAGATTTAAAAGCACAAAATATAGATAGGTTGTCAGTCAGCCCTGTAGAACTGATTATTCTATCTCCTGGAGCATCTCAACTTCCTGGAAAGCAGACACTAGAGACCTGCACAGGAACAGGGTTCGCGGGATTCCCGTGGGAACAGAAGCAGTTCCTGTGGGGTTCTCGTGGAAGTGTATGCTGTACTTGCACCAGCCTCTCACCTACCGAGTGCCAAGTTCTTTGAGTGCTGTCTCCTCCTCCTCCTCCTTGCTTTAACAGCACAGATGTGGAAAGTCTCCATTAAGGAGGTGGTAGAGATACAAATGGTGATGAAATTCAAAAAGGCATGGGATGAACACCAAGGATCTCTAATTAGAAAACTGAAGTTATAAAAAACCTAAACTTAAATGGTTGCACGTGTGTGGATGTGTCGAGTGACACTTAGATGGTGACTTTGGCTGTGATGAATTAGGGCCGATACCGGGAGACCTGTATGGTCTATGTCTCATATATGGCAATCTGGTTTAGGATGGGCTGGAAACTTTAGTGGCTGGAACATGAGGACAGTGCTGGACAGAGTTTTACGGTCTGTGTCCCGCAAATGAGAAGATGAATAGGCTGGAGTGGGCTTTGAGGGCAACTCCAGTAACTGGAACATAAGGATAGGGCCAGACGGACTTCAATGGTCTATGTCCCATAAATGCCACAGAAAGACCATAATCAAGTATATAATATCACATTCATTGTTGATTTAATCATGAATTGATAATGATTGTGACTATTGGGCAGACTGGATGGAACGATACGGTTTTTATCTGCTGTCATTTACTATGTTACTATTAATCCTCTCTGCTCCTGGGCTGATGTGCAGACCTCAGCTCTGACATAGACACAGGCATCAGATTTTCTTGCGGGGACGGGCGAGGACTGGTAAAATTCTCCGCGGGGACGGGCGGGGATGGGTTTGATTCCCCACGGGGATAGATGGGGATGGGCTAGATTCCCTACGGGGACAAATGGGGACAGGTTGGATTCCAGTGGGGACGGGTTGGATTTCTGCCCCTGTGCAGCTTTCTAGCAGACACTTCAAAGAAACTCAGATTTTTATCAAGCACTGTCTGCATAATTAACACTCCACTGTTAATTGCTGCCAAAGACAAGCTGGATCTTTGTTATACCAAATAGCTAGAAATCTCTGTGAAGATCTTCATACATCCTAGTAATTTGGGGAAGAACAAACAATAACCTCCCCCATCTACCAAGAAGACAAACTCAAGAGGTGTACTGTTCTAGGTAAAGTATAGAGTAGCTTTAACAGCCAGCTTAAACCATCCCCAAGTAGAAGCTTTACCAGTAGATTCTCAAATCTTAAGAAAATCGTCTTTATTGTAGTACTCAGAATAAACAAAGAAAATCCAACCTACAGTTCAGTTGCTTAGACAGAATCGTGGATACAGAATATCACAGAGGAATGTTCATTCAAAAACTAATCAAGTTATTTGGTAACTACAAGAAACCTTACTGAATAAAAAAATGTATTTAACAAAATGATATATTTACATTTCTCAAAAATTCCAAAACTGTGCAGAGTATATAATTAAAGAAACTGTCAATTGTTTAACGTTTACTCTGGTGTTCAAATGCAACTTGAGCATTCAGAATAGAATTGAATAGTTTTTCTGCCACAAATTTTTTTGTCTTCCGTGATTAAAAGGTTTTTTGGAAGTTTTTACTCTGTGGTTGTTTTCACGGAAGGAGGAGGAGGAGCCTATGATGTTGGCCAGATCAGAGGGGAGATATTTACATTTCTGAAAAAAGAAGGAAAAGACCTCATAAAATGTCTGCAGACTATTATCTGGAATGGAGAATTATGGTCTCAATAGACTTTCACGTTATCATTGGTCAAAAAACCTCCATACCCTACCTAATGAAACTTTATTCAATTAAATATATTTTATGTTTCTGTTTCTAAAATATTGATAGAGCATACACAATATCCAGCACTCGATCGCACTTGTATTAATCAACTGTTTCCAGCAGTGAATCCCAACGGGCTTCCTTTTTCACCATGGGGCTTCTTCAGGGGAACTGGTATGTGTTTTGCTTGAGCTGCAGCAAAGCTTGAAGTGGTTGGATGAGAAGAAAATAAGTTTAAAAAGATAGTGAAAGAGAGGAAATAAGAGACAGAAGAATGGCCTGGAGGCAGGGAAAGGAAGGAGAGGAATGGCTGGTGAGGCGATTAGAGGCAGTGGAGGATAGATGAGGTCTGTGAGGGTAAGTATAGAGGATGGAAATGGGGGTCTAGAGAGTGGGTGAAAGAAAGAAAATAGGAAATTGGGGGCCCTTTTACTAAGCTGCGTGTCTATGTGTACCCAAAGTGCGCCAAAATGGAGTTACCGCATGGCTACTGCGGGGCTCTTGGAGTAATTTCATTTTTGGCACGGATCTGATGTGCCCAGCCAAAAAACAATTTTTATTTTTGGACTCATATCGGATGCACACCGAGTGGCATTTTATGCACGTAGATCATTACCGCGTAGTTACTACGTGAGACTTTACCGCTAGGCCAATGGCTGGCAGTAAGGTCGCAAACCCAAAATGGACGAGTGGCAATTTTGATTTTGCCACACGTCCATTTTCAGCAAAAATTTAAAAACGGCTTTTTTTATTGGCACACTGAAAAATGGATTGGTGTGCACCCAAAACCTGTGCCAACACTACCGCAAGCCATTTTTCAGCGCACCTTAGTAAAAGAACCCCTTGGGAAGGAGAGAGACAGAGGGGGGTAATGGGAGTCCTGCAAGGTGGATGAAGGGAAGATAGGAAAGCTGGCAGAGAGATAAGGACTGAAAGGAATGAGGCTAAGTACTTTGTTTATTCACCACTTGATATATTGCCTTTCTATAGATACAGTCAATGTAGTTTACATATAATATTTTTGCAGGTACTTCTTCCCTAATGGGCTCACGATCTAAGGTTATTTGTACCTAGGGCAATGGAGGGTTAGGTGCAGGGGCGTAGCCAGACTTCGGCGGGAGGGGGGTCTAGAGCCGAGGTGAGGGGGCAGACTCAGATACAAAACGAAGAAAGAAGACTTCGGCTGGCGGGGGTTGGGGTCCCCTGCCAGCAAAGGTAGCAGACGGCAACAGTGGGTTGACGGCGGGAGGGGGAGGTTGAGAGGGTCGTTGGCAGGGGGGTCCAGGGCCAAATCTACGGTGACCCAGGCCCCCGTGGCCCCATAATAGCTAAGCCCCTAGTTAGGTGACTTGCCCAGGGTCACAAGGAACTGCAGTAGGTATCAAACCCAGTTCCTGAGGTCTGAAACCCACTGCACTAACAATTAGGCTACTCCTTCATGCCACCAGTGGATGAGAGAAAGGGAGACTGAGGGGTAAAATCAGAAAGCAGTGAAGAAACAAAGATCTGTGCCAGACAGATGTAAAGATGGAAGGGAAGAAGACAAGAGGAGAAAAAAAGCAGTAGAAAAGGTCAACGTGTAAAAAGTTTAGGAAAAGTCTGATACATGGAAAATGGAAGAGATACAGAGACCATTTGTAAAATGAAATGTTCAGACACCAAAGGTAGAAAATAAGACATTTATTTTTATTTAAACTTATTAAGGATTGAATTGTATTCACGTTAAGAAATGTAGCAGAGTACAGGAGAAAAAGCATTTCTGTATCTCTTTTACAGTATTGTCATTGCTTGTAGTTTGGCTTTCTTTTGTCTGCATGTTTTCTTTTTTTTTTTTTTTAATGGTTCCCTCATGTTCTGCATGTGCAACTGAGATGAAACATTCTGTTAACATTTACTGTCGGGTTAGGAATCAGTTAACAGTAGTGCTTATTCTAGTTTCCCAATAGTGGATATTATGGTGGTCTAGGACCCAATGTAATACTTATAGCACTGTCTCTTCATAAGTGGGTTGGGCTGTTATGGTATGATAAATTTACTATATAGGTTTTTAGTGTTTTTTTTTTTTTCAGGGTCTTACAAAGTGTCTTGCCCTTTTTGAAAGTAGGCTTTAGGGCAAGGGCCGCCAAAGGTGACCCTTGTCACAAAAAATTAAAATGCCCAGGACTAGTGGTCTCCACATCCCATAGAGAGTCACCACAAAACAACAACCTGTCTGGCAGTGGAAGGAGCATGTGCTGTTCCTGAGGTGATAATCAGTTTAAATATGTTTTGTAGGGTGTGTATAGCTCCATTGTTGGGGAATATTGTGTTTGTGATACAGAAATGAAGGTGCAGGGTTTATATTGAGATTCTTTTCAATCCTGGAGAGAATCCAGACTTTACTCCCACAAAGAAGAATTTGTTGAATAATGGAGGAGGGGGGTATCGGCTATAATTGTGTTGTTACCAGGTAGCTAAAACTGGCTGGAGAGGGAGGGAGGGTTTCTTTATGTACAGAACACCGTGGTATCTTATACTGCCAATTTAAAAGTGGGGGGAAAGAGGGGTATGATGTGCAGAAATGTCATTTTGGCTCCCCCCCCCCAAAAAAAAAAAAACCTAGCTTGCCCCCTTGCTGCCATCCCAAGATTTTCTGTCTAGAGACTCCACTGGGAAGCTATGATTCAAAAGTTTGAACTTAGCTGCATTTTGCAAATATATAGAAGTAGTTATGTAAGTTTTTGCAGAACCATTTTACCAAAGTTCTTCAGAGGTGTTAACCTTCTATAGTTATAAATAGTAGAGGTGCCTTACTTACTTTGCTTGGCTTAATATAATCCTCCCCAGTTCCCTTTCATAATTAAAAATATATGTGTTATGATTAAAACATTTTACTCCCCACTGTAGGCACTAAACCAACTCACAGGGCGTGAACTAATATGAACAAGGACAGAATTAATCAAATGGAAATGTTATAACAGGTGGGGAGAATAGATGGTGCAATAATGTAAAAATACGTGATTTATAAATCATCTCATACAGTGGCAATTGAAATAATGGTGAAAATCACTCACAGTAATGCTTTATCCTTATGATCTTGTAATCTCCTTGACTACACTTATAATGTCCTTACAACCCGCTTGCACTACTGCTTAACACTTTCCTCAGCACTGTCACAAGTCTGTTCTACAATAGACAGTGGCTGTCCCCTTTGCTGTTCTTCACAATTAGCACCAATGATGTCTTCATAACCCTCTCCTTCCTTCTAAGAACACTGGTGTTACATGGTTAGGCAGATATAATACCTGAAAAGCACAAAAGCACATTATACAGGGTGAGGCAAAAAAATGACCCCTCTAGAGTTTTTATGTTGTTTTCTCAGCAACCACTTGGAATTTCAGGGTGAAATTTTACAGCTTTATTTGTTGTTACCATCTATGTTTATATGCCCCCTCCCTACCCATCTTCAAATCTCTGCTTAAAACTCACCTCTTCAATGCTGCTTTCGGCACCTAACCTTTCGAGAAATATAGTATGCCCTATCAGACTGACTCTACACTTGTCTTTTGACTGTACACTTGTCTTTAGATTGTACACCTGTCTTTTAGATTGTAAGCTCCTTGAGCAGGGACTGTCCTTCCATGTTAAATTGTACAGTGCTGCGTAACCCTAGTAGCGCTTTAGAAATGTTAAGTAGTAGTAGTAGTATATGCCAAAAGGAATGAGATTATCTTTTTTTTATTTTTTTTTACTTTATTTTTATTAAGCTATAACATAATTTTTACAAGCAATCCACTTGTTCCAGAAATATGATGAATTCCCAAGGAAAAAGAGATATAATACAATGAAAAACATTTAGAAGAAAATCAGCAATCCCAGGATTAATCCTTTAGACCACCATAGTGGGGGGGGGGGGGGGGTGGAGAAAGGAAAAACATAAGGTGGAATAGCTTAAACAGGAAAACTAATATGGGGGGGGGGGGGGGGAACATTGGAATGATCACGATCCGAACTGCATTACTACTGCATTACCTAAGCTGTGCTAGAATGAGAGAGCTTTCAGTGAGCTTCTTCAAATCCAAAAAGGAACACAATTGCTTCGGGACAAAGAATAAGAGCATAAGAGTAGCCATGCGGGTCAGACCAATGGTCCATTTAGCCTAGTATCCTGTTTTCTAAACAGTGGCCAAGCCAGGTCACAAGTACCTGACAGAAACCCAATTAGTAGCAGCATTCCATGCCACCAAGCTCAAGACAAGCAGTGGTTTCCCCATGCCTGTCTCAATAGCAGACTATTGGACTTTTCTTCCAGGAATTTGTCCAAACCTTTTTTAAACCCAGATACGCTAACTGCTATTACTACATCTTCTGGCAAAGAGCTCTAGAGCTTAACTATTCGTTGAGTGAAAACTTATTTGCTCCTATTTGTATTAAAAGTATTTCCATGTAACTTCCTTGAGTGTTCCCTAGTCTTTGTACTTTTGGAACAAGTAAAAAATCGACTTACTTCTACTCATTCTACACCACTCAGGATTTTGTAGACCTCCTTTTTCATTTGCAAGGGGCACCTGGTATGTACCCTTTTCTTCCAGCTTTGCATCCACTATGTCAGACCAGGTATTTTGCTGGAAAGATGGGGAACAGAGAAGAGGTTGTGGTAGCATGTAATATAATGAACTGAAAATGTCTCTCTTAAAAATTGCTTTCTTGGGCACTGATAATGTGAGGGAGTCATAGACAGAGAGTAACTGAAAGAGGAAACTGCTCCCATTCTTCTCAAAGAATGAAAATATCATTTGTCCTGTTACATCATTATATCCCACAGGAGATAGCTTTAATGAGCTTGGTCTGTCTGCGCAGGTCCAAAGAAGCAAAATGGCAGAATCTAAAAGAGCTGACATAAGGTTTAGTGGAGGGAAGCAAAAGATATATTCAGGCTTATTTTTGAAAGAGAAAGGCGCCCATCTTTCGACACAAATCAGCATAATCAAAAGCTGAATTTGGGCGTCCCCAACTGCTTCCCGTCGCGGGGATGACCATAGTTCCCGGGGGCATGTTGGAGGCATAGCAAAGACGGGATTGGGGCGTGCCTAACACATGGGCGTCGTCGAGCGATAATGGAAAAATGAAGGGCGTCCCTGACGAGCACTTGGCCGACTTTACTTGGTCCATTTTTTCTTACGACCAAGCCTCAAAAAGGTGTGCGAACTGACAAGATGACCACCGGAGGGAATCGGGGATAACCTCCCCTGACTCCCCCAGTGGTGACTAACCACCTCCCACCCTGAAAAAAAAATTTAAAACCTTTTTTTGCCAGCCTGAAATGTCATACTCAGGTCCATCGCAGCAGTATGCAGGTCCCTAGGACGGGAGGTATGTGTGTGACAGCGAAGGCATTGCGAAGGCGTGGACATCCTTCTTTCAAACATTTTGGATAGCCTGCACTTCCCCTCCCCCCCCTACACACACACAGGGATGGCCAAATTTCAAGGATGTGGAGTGAAGGAGTGGCCTAGTGGTTAGAGCACTGGTGTTGCAATCCAGAGGTGGTTGGTTCAAATCCCACTGCTGCTACTTATTATCCACAATCCTAATAAATAAAGGGGGTGTTAGAAGCGTAGCAGGCATGGACATCATTCTCACAGAAACATCCACATTTTGGACACCATCGCAGAAACAGAAGCATAGTGAAGGACGTCCTTCATCCATACTCTAAAAAAAAAAAAAAGACGTCCATGACAAGCACTTGGATGTTTTCACCTGGACTTTTTCTAAGGTTGTAGATGGCAATTTATTTAAGGTTGTAGACGGCTATTATACATGCAGCTTGTCTGCATAATGCTTGGCTGCTCTGCACTGGCTTCCCCTCCTTAGGAAGGAAATCATGTGCAAATGAGCTAACAGTGAAATCGCATGTTCATTTGCCTGTGATTTCCTTCATGCATGCCTGTACCTTTCCGAATCGCTAAGGGATTGGAAAGGGAAGGACATTTTCCGTTCAGTTAGTGCATCAGTTAGTCCACTGCAGTGCCCCCTAGGGTGCCCGGTTGGTGTCCTGGCATGTCAGGGGGACCATTGCACTGCGAATGCTGCCTCCTCCCATGACCAAATGGCTTGGATTTGGTCATTTTTGAGATGGGCGTCCTCGGTTTCCATTATCGCCGAAAACCGGGGACAACCATCTCTAAGGTCGACCATCTCAACATTTAGGTCAACCATCTCTAAGGTCGACCGAAATGTTGAGATTTGGGTGTCCTCGACCGTATTATTGAAGCAAAAGATGGTCGCCCATCTTGTTTCGATAATGCGGGTTTCCCCGCCCCTTCACGGAGACGTCCTGCGAGGACGCCCTCAAGAAAACCTGGGCGCCCCGTTCGATTATGCCCCTCATTGTCTCCCTCCACTCAAAGCAAAGGATATATTGAGGGGCATAATCGAAAGGGGCACCCAAGTTTTCCTGAGGATGTCCTCGCAGGACGTCCCGGTGAAGGGGCGGGGAAACTCATTTTATCGAAACAAGATGGGTGCCCATCTTTCGTTTCGATAATAAGGACAGGGATGCCCAAATTGCGAAATTTAGGTCGACCATAGAAATGGTCATCCTTAGAGATGGTTGTCCCCGATTTTCGGCGATAATGGAAACCGAGGATGCCCATCTCAGAAATGACCAAATCCAAGCCATTTGGTAGTGGGAGAAGCCAGCATTCGTAGTGCACTGGTCCCACTGACATACCAAGACACCAACCGGGCACCCTAGGGGGCACTGCAGTGGAGTTCAGAAATTGCTCTCAGGTGCATAGCTCCCTTACCTTGTGTACTGAGCCCCCCAACCCCCCCAACCCACTCCCCACAACTGTACACCACTACCATAGCCCTAAGGGGTGAAGGGGGGCACCTACATGTGGGTACAGTGGGTTTCTGGTGGGTTTTGAAGGGCTCACATTTACCACCACAAATGTAACAGGTGGGAGGATGGGCCTGGGTCCACCTGCCTGAAGTACACTGCACACACTAAAACCAGGGACCTGCATACTGCTGTCATGGAGCTAGGTATGATATTTGAGGCTGGCAAAAAATATTTTTTAAAGTTTTTTTGAGGGTGGGAGGGGGGTTAGTGACCACTGGGGGAGGTCATCCCCGATTCCCTCCGGTGGTCATCTGGTCAGTTCAGGCACCTTTTTGAGGCTTGGTCGTAACAAAAGGACCAAGTAAAGTCGCCTAAGTGCTCGTCAGGGACGCCCTTCTTTTTTCCATTACAGGTCGAGTATGCTCATGTGTTAGGCACGCCCCAGTCACACCTTCACTGCGCTTCCAACATGCCTCCGTGAACTTTGGCCATCCCCACGACGGAAAGCAGTTGAGGATGCCCAAAATCTGCTTTCGATTATGCTGATGTGGGCGACCCTGGGAGAAGGATGCCCATCTCCCGATTTGTATCGAAAGGTGGGCGCCCTTCTCTCGAAAATAAGCCTGATTGTCTCCCTCCCCCTCCCCCCCACACCCTATACCCCACTCCCAAACGCTATCCTTTTCCTGATTTGACTACCTGGTTTCCCTTTTTGCTCTTGATTATGCTCTGCAGCTGCATCCTAGCTATTGACTCATCTGTTTTAGCCAGAAGCTCATTCCACAGACACTGTAGTATCAGATATGCAGGCCAGATACAAAGGATTAGTTGTTGATGTCTAGGGCTGTTGCAACATATCCAATAGTCCATGTAATCTTTAAAGTTTCAAGCTGAGGATAGAAAACACCACAGACTGATGTGACCCTTGCTGATCTGCCAGGGCCCAGAACAGGCAGGTGACAGAATGTCTCTTGTAGACTCTGCAGGTATGAGACAAACCTGGACTGCACGACTACCAGAAGAAGTACTGCAGGGGATAGGGAATCAGGAGCATATTAAAACAGAGTTTAACTTTACCATCTAATTATTGTCCAGATGCCAGCATTCACCTTTTTTCTAAGCTCATGGAGCTTTATGTAAGTTTTTAAGTTTTCTTCATATCTTGAGAAATTTTCTTGCCTACACATTTTGCAGTTTGGGTTTAGACCTACTCACAGCACTGAAACTCTGTTATTAACCCTTAACTTCTAGGGTAAAACAATTCTTAAGTCAGGGAAAACAAGTGATACTATTGCGATTTGATATTTCTGCCTCATTTGATACGGCTAATCATGAATTGCTGATTGAAAGACTGAATGCAATCGGACTAACAGGACAGATTCTCAAGTGGTTTTAGGAGATTTTAGGCCATTAAAGTTATTGTGTTAGAAGGAATGATATGATCTCTAATGTTTGGTCACCAGGTTGTAGAGTACCTCAAGGCTTTCCTTTGTTGCCACCGCTTTTTAACTTTTTTATGTCTACTTTAAAAAATCTCATTTTGCAACCAGGTGAACTTTTGCTCTCCTAAGCAGATGATATACTAACATTGTTACCCAGTTCTGATGATTTACTTGAAGTTTCAAATAGTGTTTCATTTTGTATATTGAGAATCCAGAACTGGGCTCTTGATAATATGCTAAAATTTAATTCTAGCAAAACAAATGTTTTCTGGTTTAAAGCCTCAAGTATTGATTTACCTTTATCTATTAGATTACTTAATGATAAATGTTTGCCAGTAGAGGCTAAATTCAAAGTCTTGGGGGTAGTTTTGGACTCATCTTTGACCTATGAACCATAAATTGGTCAACTATGGTGAAAGACTATTTATAAGCTGAAACAACTGAGATTCATTCGATCTTATTTTGAACAACGTGCCTTTATTCTATCACCTAGACTATTGCAATGTTCTCTATCTTGGTTTGTCCTCCAAGTTCATGAAGAAATTAAAGTTAATTCCAAACACCTCAGCTTGGCTAATTTTTTGGCTTAGCAAGTTTATTTATTTATTTATTACATTTATAACCCACCTATCCAAACACCTAAGTGAGGTACAATAAAATATTCATTTAAAAAAATGCAAACAATGCACAATCATACAAATCACAAACTAAAAACTCAGAATGCCCATCAGCCATATGGCCTAGAAAATAGCCAGGTTTTTAATATCTCTTTCATTGCTAGGCTACATTGGCTTCCTGTCAGCGAACGTATTTTGTTTAAAACAGCTTGCCTGACTTTTCAGATTGTACATGGAATTGTGCCTGTTATGTTGATCTAACTTGTTTCTATTTCTATACCATCATTTTCTTCTCAATTACAGAATAGGATGTTGCTTCAACCTCCTTCTTATAGAGGGGTCCGTTATACCAGGTAGTTTACTTCCGTTTTTTCACTGGCTGCGTCATCATTTTGGAATTCTTTGCCTTGTGTTATAAGGGTTGAAACAGATTATTTATATTTCCGTAAGAAGTTTAAAACATTTTTGTTTGGGCATGTTCAATATTTTACTTGTATTTTTGAATTTATTTTTTAATATTCTATTTGAATGACTTTTTTGTGTTGATACTAGCTGTGGAAATTTTATGATGTATTTCTACCTCATCTGTAAGCTGTATTGAACCCTTATTAGGGGATATACTGGGTAACAAAAGCTGTATTGGTATTAGCTGTATCTGGGCTGAAGGAGAACAGAGCAGGAAAATGATCCAAGCCTGTAGGAGTAGGGAATCAAAATTGAAAGATGAGTTAAGCCTGTCTGTGAAGTGAAGTGTCCCCTGTAAAAGATGGCTGAGCCAAGCCTGAAGGTGAGTTAGCTACGGAAGAGTACACTGGAAAGCGAAGAGAAACAGAATCGTGGGTCAATGGAAAATGAGAGGGGGAGGGGTGATTCAAAACAGTTTTAGGGGATGGAACAGACAGGATGAGGCAAATAGGGTGAGGAATGAAGGGAAGGAAACACTGGTAGGTGTAAAGTGAAGTCTGGGATAAGAATGAGTAGCTGGACTTTGTAGTACTTCCCTTACTTCCAGTCTGGCCATGTGAGTTTTCCCCCATGTCCTTATTACTTGCTTTGCTCACGACATAAAGATATGGGCTTTTGAGGTTTTAAATTTATGTTGAATTCAAGAGTTCAGCACCCCCAATCATCTTAAAAACTTGGCTCCAACTAGACTCCCCAGGCTGGCTCCTTCTTGGAGCAATTTTGTTTTCAGGTATTATAACCCCAAAAAAAGTTAAAAAAAACTCTTCATAATTTTGGAAAATTAGGGCACAGCTCACATTTGAATCTTTGACATAAATGCAAGCAGCTGCTGAACACCTGCTTACTCCAGACTTATCTGTTTCTCCTCACCTGCTGATTTCCTCCTGCATCTTCTGCACACCTCAGCAGAAAGAGGGAAAGTTAAAAAGCTGCTACTGCTCAGCTGGAATTTTCTTTCTGTTAGCACTGCAATTAATATGAAAAAGCAGGTACGATTTGGGAGAGGGCAGTGCTTGGAAAGTATCGAAAAAAGCTTTCAGTTTTCACTCAAACTCTTTTGGTTCTCATTCTCTTCAAATGTATTTTTCAGATTCTATTTGATGCAAATCAAACTCTTATTAAAGAAGTTCCTCAATGAAAACAGCTATGATGGAGATTCACAATATCCTTCCAGTGCTTTTCATTCAGCCAATTTATACATTTTCCCACTGATAGCATTTTTAAAAAACCCCACTTTGATAGAAACAAAACAGTTTCTAGGAATACTTAAAAGAAAATGCTGTTATTTTAGTTTCTTTAGCATTTATAAACCATGTTTTCTTCTTTTTTTCCTCATCTTAAATATAAAATTCCACAGGTGATAGCCCGTACAGTATTTTATAATATTTTGTTAACGCATCCATGATTAATATGATATTCTCTTCTGCTTGGTTAAGACTGTAATCTACTGACACATTTTTCAAAGGGACATAACCAGCTAAGACGGCAATTTTATAACAAGGCTGTTAGACAAGGATGGTACATAGGTATTAGGGTTGTGCATTCATTAGAAAATAAGTACTAAAATGTGACAAATGAAGTGAATTTTAGTTCATTCCCTTTTCAATGAACTGAATAGACACGGAACTGTAATGTGCCAAAATCTTTTTTTTTTTTTGTATGTTTCTGCCAGGGGTGTAGCCAGACACCCAATTTTGGGTGGGCCTGGGCCCAAGATGGGTGGGCAGAAGAACCCTACCCCATCCTACAGGTGATTTGGTATCTCCTTCTCTCACCAGCATGCCATATGATCTCTCAAACATCCCCCCTCTCCCGCATACCTTTTAAATAGCAGATTTTCACCAGCAGCAAGCAGCAACTAATACACGCTGCTCATGTTGGCCTCACATCCTTCCCACTGATGCAACTTGCTGTTTCCACACAGGCAGGAATGCGTCAGAGGGAAGGCTGTGGGGCCGGTGCGAGCAGTATGTATCACTCGCTGCAGATGAAGATCTGCTATTTACAAGATACGCAGGAGGGACAGTTGTTGGGAGTTTTCGGCTGGTGGGGCTTGGGGATCTCTGCCAGCCACATCATAGATGTGCTGCTACTGGGTGAGCCTGAGCCCAAAGTGGGTGGGCCTGGGCCCGCCCGGGCCCACCCTTGGCTACACCACTGGCTGTACCTCTTCCCCCTCTAGGGTTCCTTTGGCCACCCTATACAGCAAGTCATTCCTTATCACAAAATAGAGAAGAACTACCTTAGCAGGGTCTTTATTGTCCACAGGATTCCCATCTACTTCAACAACCAAGCTCGAGCTGCTCAAAGGGACTCATCCTCTGTGCCCTTTTGAAATTTCCCATAGCTCCCTCATTACTCCATTCGGGTAGACTATCCAAAGGGTCGGGGTTGTCCGACCCGTCATCTTCCTTCGGCTCCAGATCTTTATGTATGGCAGGTCCTAAATTCAGAGAGCACTGCAGTTTTTCTAACCGCAGCATAAGTGGCCATCCCCACATGATTAACATCCTGGAATGCCGTCTGATTGCTACCGGTCAGTAAATTCCCCAGATATGCTGTCCATGATGCCTATGGCCCACAGCAAAGTGGACAGTTCTCTAAAAATTGGTTATAAAATAAGGGTGAGAGGCAGTTGAGGTACGTGCTTGTAATTTGGTTACAAATGAACTTTAAATTTTGTACTTGTGCACATTTATTTGCAGTAAGCACAGTTGGACACATAGCAAAAATAGTTATGGTTGAAACAATTCCACACTATAAAACCTCAAGGATGTGTGGAAACAGTTACCAATATAAGCAATAGAGACCGTTGAAAGAGGCTTTGCATTTGCTGTGTTAAAATAGGCACCCATGAGGGCCAATTGATGCACGGTGACACACTGAGAGGTTTTATTGATAATTATAATTGTTATTATTTTTATAGATCTTCTTTATTAAATGTTCAAAATCATGCTGAAACAAGCAAAACCTCCTGACATACAAGAACTACACAAATGTCACCATGCAACACAGTTTTCATTTTGTACCCAAACCTTACATCCTCTCCCATCTCCCATCCCCCACCCCCTCCACCCCGGCCCAATGTTATGTGAAAGAGAAGGAGAAGTATTAGTTAAAAATGTGACTACAGGCTGCAGGCTGTAGAGTCGACCAGAAGCGTTCCCAATGCTATTGGAATCTCTGGCCTTGGACCAATGAAATGTCTGCTATATCTCTACGTTCCATAACTAACAATGATATTATCTGAGATCTCCAACCAGACAATATTGGTGCAGCGGACTCATGCCAGCATAGGAGAATCACTTTTTTGCCAGGAGAGCCATATGACAGAGAAACCCCAAGAGGCCCGGTGGTAGAGGTAGAGTCAGTTTATAGTCTTCAAAAAAAGCTGAGGGACCAATTCAATTTTGCATGACTATTGAGGTTCGGTAGCACAAACCATCTGGGCCCAAAATGCCTGGATCTGAAGACAAGTCCAAAACATATGCCCCAGTGAGGCATGGGGATGTTGGCACTTGAGGCAGGCCGCCGTAGTCACAACAGTAGTACAATATGCCTGGTAGGAAGAGATGTATGCTCTGAGAACAAATGTATACTGTAATTCTCACAACGAGGCATTGCAAGTAACACATTTCAACTTCTGAAGGCAATTCTGAATGTGTTGCGCTGACAATTGTGTTAAAAGATCCAGTGACCATTGCCACGTCTGTCTGGCATAGTCTAAGTCTTCAGTCGAGTATTGTAGATATTTGTGGTGATAAGCCAATGGCACCTCATTGAAAGTCCCCTGCACATCCTCGCCCAACTCCTCTCAAGGCAGGCTCTTTATGTAGTGATCCAATTAAATATAAGCAAATTTATCATTAGGTAGAAAATGATATTGAGTGCAGAGATCCTCAAAAGTCTGTAAATGACCATCCTCTGTGAGCAACTGTGACAGGTAGTGAATCCCAATAGATCCCCATCAGGCAAAAACTGCTGAGTCTGTGCCCGCCAGGAAGTCCAGATTGTGGCATCTAGCTAAGTATGGAGATACTGCAGCTGAGAACTGGTGTTGCTTGCACAACCAGTGCCATGCAGTCCGTGCTGACTTCAAATACAAGTTATGCTGTAACATCGGTGGTGAACGCCTTGGAATGGTATGAAGTTGCCAGCTGAAATGAAGCTTTGTAAAAAGGTTAGTTTCTTAATCAGATACTGAGAAATGTTGTAGCCCTCTATACCAGTCATTTATATGGTGCATCACACAGTCCACTGTGATATACCTGAGGTTCAGAAGACCAACCCCCTCTCCCCCCATGAGATTTAGGTTTCTACAAGACAGAAATTGATATTCGGGTCCGCTTCCCTTGCCAGAGATATATCTGCAGTGCTCTGTGAAGGGTGCACTCATCCCTAACCCACAAATATAAGAGAACAGTGGCGTAGCCAGACCTGACATTTTGGGTGGGCCCAGAGCTAATATGGGTGGGCACTATGTATGTAAGTTTGAGTAGTGTTTCTTAGAATACTACAAAATAATGCCTTAGAATGCATTTGATCTTGAATTTCTAAGTAGTCTGCCCAACACTACTACTACTTATCATTTCTAAAGCGCTACTAGACGTCCCTGCTCGACAGAGCTTACAATCTAATTAGGACAGACAAACAGGACAAACAACAGATAAGGGAATATTAAAGTGAGGATGATAAAATAAGCTGCCCTTCATCAACATAAACCACATACATACTTAATAGAAAAAAACAATATTTTTATATAGTTACATTATCCCGTATCTTAAACTTGACCAGACACAAGTCTACTAAAATGGCACCTCAACATATGACAAGATATCCACTATCCATCCTGTAGCTAGGCAATAGCCCTACCCTACCCCCACCCCTCCCTGTAGCCCAACATCAGCCCTGTCCTAAGCCCTACCCATCCCCCGTCTTGCATCTCCCCTGCCCTTCCTAATCTCACCCCACCCCACCTTAAATCACACTAGCATTAAATCTAAAACATTTTGTATTTTAATGTCCTGCGCATGGCAGAGCCCACCTCCACCCAGAAACCCACCTACATTAATACAAAACTTTTTTTTTTTTTTTAAATCCTGGGCTCTGCAGTACCCAAGCCCAGGTTTAAATAATTTTTTTAACGTTTTTGTATTTAATGTTGGTGGATTTCTAGGTGGGGATAGGCTCTGCAGTGCCCAGGTTAAAATTAAAAAAGAGACCATCCACACCAACATGAAATCTACAACCTTTTTTTAAATTTTATTTTAACCTGGGCACTGAGCCTATCCCCACCCTGAAACCCACCAGCAGTCCTGCATTACACATAATGACAATTAAAACATTTGTTTTTACCTGGGCTTGAATGTTGGTTTCTCAAATGACTGTAGTTATGCACGAGGAGCAGAGCACTGCAGACTGGGCTGGATCCTGTACTTGGCCCTGTTTGAGGCAGCGGGGGAGGGCAAAAGTTAAAAAAACGGATACAGCGGGATACTCCGGATCTTCCCAGGCTTTTACACCGTCCCGCGGGGAAGTGCTGAGGCCCATCTGAGGCTGAAGTGACACAATATCGTGCTGCTTTCACCGGTGCCTTCTGCCCTGTCCCCCAAGCGCCCCCTCCCCCCGCAGCATGAATGCGACTCATCGGACCCGGTCTCTTCCAACTGTGCCTGTGTTCCGCTGCCAGAGCTGAGATCCTCCTAGGATCCGACCCAGATTTGGGACGGGTCCTAGGAGGAGCTCAGTGCTGGCAGCGGTACACAGGCACAGTTGGAAGAGACTGGGTCTGACGAGTCGCATTCACGTCGCGGGGGAGGGAGGGGCCTCGAGGGGCAGGGCAGCAGGCACCGGTGAGAGTAGCTGCAGAGTGCAGACAAACCACTATGGCAGCAGCCGCGATGCAGTCAGCTGATCCGGACCCGAGCACTGCAAGAAAACGAGGTAGGACAACGCGCTCCAGGCTTGTGGAGCTGAACTGAAAAGCTGTGCTTAACTGGCGCCTAGAAGATCGGCGCCAATTGGTGGCTCAGAGAAACTGGGTGTGCCTAAACCGAGATTGGGTGGGCCTGGGCCCATCCAGGCCCACCTGTAGCTACGCCCCTGTAAGGGAAGCATCTGAAAGGTATATAGCCATATAGGGGCTAATACCATATTAAATAATGCAATTTTCCCCAAGAAGGATACAGGATAAGCACGCCAAAGCCCAAGTATCCACTGTGTAAAAGATAACAACAGCTGGCCATTACACCTATACAGTTCAGATAAATTAGATGGAATATTGATCCCCAGATATTTAATATAACCATCTGCCCAACTAAAGGGGAATTTTCCCATCCAGGTCCTTTGCAGTTCTGGAGAGGAGGGGAGAGCCTGAGATTTGCCCATATTAAGCTTAAACCCAGATAAGCAACCATATGAGGAGATAAGCTGGAGAAGGTGGGACAAAGACCGATGCAGTTCTGTGAGTGTCAGAAGTATATCATCTGCGAATGCCATAACCTTTTACACTTGTATCTGAATAGTGAGTCCTGTAATCTCCCTTGTACTTCGCAGCTAGCACAAGAAGGGTTTTAGTGTAAGGAGAAAAGGCAAGTGCAAGAGGGGACACCCCTCCCTGGTGCCACCAAATATAGGAAAAGATGTGGTGCAGATCCCATTCACAATAAGTTTGGCTTTAGGCTCCGTATACAATGCCGCCACTGCCTTTGCAAACCACCTTGTGATTCCCACATGTGCCAACATCCTAAATAAAAGGAACAACTAACTCAATCAAATGTATGTTCTGCATCCAAACTTGCTACTGAAAGGGGAATATCTTTCCCTTGATAATACAAGAGGGCCAAGAGTAGCTTACACACATTTAATACTGATTGGCGTTATTTAACAAAACCCAACTGATCTTTGTGAATGATTTCTGGGAAGCCCTCCACCAACCTAGATGCCAAAATGCAAGAGAGAATTTTAAAATTTATATTTATAAGGGAGATTGGATGATAGCTCTGAAGGTGTTCCAGAGGACGACCCAGCTTCAGCAACAGGCTAATCAAGGGGGAAGCCTCTGAGAATCCACCACTGCTTCTAAGTAATCCACCAATTGTCTTAACACCTTAAGGTATGGTATCTTGTAAAACTCATCCATGAAACCATCTGGTCCAGGTGCTGAATGTAATTTAAGATTCTTAATTGGTGTCTGAACCTCCTTAGCCATTAGTGGACCACTAAGCAGTTCTTGAAATTCTGAAGAATCAGCATTCCCGATTCTTTAATATAAGAAGCTATATGAATAGACAGATCTGGAATGACCTCCTGCTTATCATAGAGCTCACAAAAATGAAGTTATGCGCCCCTCAGTGGTCTTAATCATAGGTATATACCAGGGGGGACCCCCCCCCCCCCCCATATATTCATTACCGATGCTAATAATGCCCCTGTTTTATTTCCAAACTGAAAGAACTTATGCTTTTTATATAACAGAAAATGGGAGATGCACTCATGAATATAAGAATTTAAAACCATACATATGGGTGGCCTGTAGAGTGTCGAATGCTGCTGGAGTTGGCTGTGCCACATACTTTTATTTTTTTGCCACTCGAAGCTTATGCTCCCCGCATTACTACCTTCCCCATCAGCCAAAAAAGCTCTGGGTTGTTGACATGTTGTATATTATTCTGTTCAAAATCTTCCCATTGCTTTTGAAAATAAGAGATAAACTCCTGGGACTCATATAAATGGGAAGGAAAACGCCAGCCTGGTTGCTGCTGAAAGTAAGAAGCACCCTCCAGATCGAGACAAATTAAGACATGATTAGATAGCTCTTCTGGGCCGATAGTGGCTGAAGTAACTTGAATTATTCTCTCTGTATTTGCGGGTATCAGAAGCAGATCTTGAAAAGCATTATATCATTATCCATCTTCAGAATGCTTAGCTAAACATGACAGTCTGTTGAGTTTACCATTATCAAGCTTATCGTGATGAAGTCTAACTTCTTTTGTATTTGCAGTCTCATTTTTCTCTGACAAGACAAAGCCATACAAACTGAAACAATTTAGTGTATCCCCTGTCTACCTTAGCCCTACCATTTGCTTTACTCCCAAGTCTGATCACTTTTACTCTGTTATTTTCTCTCCTAGCTTACAATGTCTACCGTTTCTTTCTGAAAGGCGAAAGAGAAATGCAAACACAAAATAGTGTTACTGTCAAATTCCTGTTGGTATCATCAACCATTAATTTGGAAGGCTGGGATAGACTTGCTTGGCTGCTTATCAAGTTTCAAAGGGCAGGTCAAGTGACTCCTGTTTCTTCCTTGTCCTTTTCCAAGGTGGTTCAGTGGTATATGGCCAACCAATAAGTTGGTGCAGAAACCAGAGGTGTAGCCAAGGCCCACCCACTTTGGGCTCAGGCTCACCCAGTAGCAGCACACCTATGATGTGGCTGGCAGAGATCCCCAAGCCCCACCAGCCAAAAACTCCCAACAACTGTCCCTCCTGCGTATCTTGTAAATAGCAGATCCAAGGGTACTCAAATAACTCACACTCGCACATTCACTCTCTCTCTCTCTCTCACAGAGTCACTCTCACATACACTCTCCCAAACACACACACTCCGAGGAAAACCTTGCTAGCGCCTGTCTCATTTGTGCCAGAAACGGGCCTTTTTTACTAGTATTGTATATTTTCCTGCATTATGTTTTGAAGTGTATTTCTCCTGTTTGGCCAGCAGATGGTGCATGTTTATGCTTAAAACTGTTACAGAGGACTGACTTGTCTTTATTTGGCACAGAGATAACAGGAAGTGCCTGTAGTGATGTAACCAGTTTGTATTTGAAACTTGACTGTTCTGGTCCCTGATTGGCCTGGAGTTTTTTTTTCCTTTGATCTACAAGCTGCTTAGAAGTTGAAAGGGATAGTGTGCATCCTTTATCCTGCTCTCTTATTAAGCACACCTGGCTTACTTTCAGTAGGTTCTTAATCTCAGTCCTTAATCTTTAAAGAGCAGATAGCCCTCAATGAACATGCAACCTTTCCCAATCCCTTGCATCCAAATTCCCTTACACCTCTTACATCTACTCTGCTCCCTGGAGGTAGTCCTGGCTCCTCTCCAAACCCTCTCCAATCCAATATGTAGGGAGTTAATATTCAGCTGGGGGGTGGCCCATGTTTTTTTCCGCTGCTACTGGTAGTATTCTCAGATATTCAATGTTGGGCCATGACTGGGCACCACCATTCAATATCCGGTAATACATAGCTGGATAACACTTATCTGGTTAAGTACAATATTCAGAATTTAACAGATAAGTTAAACCATAGGCGCGCCCCGTATAAGAGGCTTGGGGAGGCTAAGCCTCCCCAGCCCAATCGTGGACTTCCATTTGCGATGCAGCCCGCCCCACGCGTTTTGACCTTTTATTTCCGTGGCAGCGACGTCAATGAAGAAAAAGACTACAGGCTCACCGCCAGCTTCTCCCTTCTCTCTGCACACAGTGTCCTGCCTTCTGCGGTGATGCATTTCCTGTTTCCATGAGGGCGGGACACTGTGTGCAGAGAGAAGGGAGAAGCTGGCGGTGAACCTGTAGTGTCTTTCTCTTCATTGACGTCGCTGTCACGGAGCTTATGGAGGTAAGCTCCGCCCCCTTTAGCCTCCCCAGTTGGGCTACCGACTGTCTACGAGTTAAACTATACAAGCAGCTTGATGTTACAGTGCTTGGAAGAAACCCCTAGATCACTGGACCCTGATACAGCAGTGAGGGATGTACCGTATGCGAAATGCTGGCCATCGTTGGTCCTGGGGATTTGAGAAGCTGGCTGAGATGCATTATTAAGTTAAGTGTGTCTACTATGATGATAAGTCTGTGTACTACATCTGAATTATGATTTTTGTATTACGAACATTGTTAGTACGATAGAGGGAAGGTTTTTTGCCGATGATTAAGAATTTATCACTCTATGATCAGTATAGTTCTATAAATTGAAAATATTTGGAGCTCTTTGAGGTTTTTTCTTCCTATCAAGAGGTATTTTCACTTTCTTTTTGTAATGTGGGACATTTTTTGAGTTATATGTCCTATAGGATGGCAGGTCTTCACTCTCCTAGTGGAATTTGTGCTACAGATTAATCTGGAATCAAAACACATTTTTTTTCCTTTCTAACACAGACACTTATGCTTTTAAAGACAGAACTGGTTCGGCAATATTAATATTTGATGATATACTATTGAGCTTTCTGAACATCAGCAAACATTATGAAGAGTAAAAGCTCATGATTTAAGGCCCACATAGAAGGCAAAAATAGTCAATTTTGTCTTTTCCATAGGTTTATGGTGCATTATTGTACCATCCTATTGACTTTGGATTCGATTCAGCCAAAACTTTGTCATCTGCCACAAAGAAAGACAGGTAAGGCCAAAATACAACAGGGAAAAGAAAGAAGAGAGAGGCAAGAAAGATACAAAGAGGTTTGGGCAAAGCAAAGAGGAACAGAAGGTGAGAATAAAGTAAGAAAGACAGGAGCACAGAGAAGGGGGATGAAGGAGAGAGGAATAGGAAGACATGAGAAGGGTAAGAATAATGGGACAAAGGGAAAAGGTGTGACAGGTGAAGGATAAAAAGCTCAAGGGGGCAGATCCAGGACTACTATTGAGCCACTGTGTTTTTCGCACGTGATCCTGCTTTTCTACCCTACTTTTTAACCTCACTGACTTATACAAATGAGGTTCTACAATGAGTTTATGTACACGGTCCTAGATCCCTTCACAGGCCCCTAAAGGCCACCACTGCAATAAAGGAAGGAAGAGCACAGGGAACGACAAAAAAACCCCCAACAGCAATAGAAAATTATTCCTACAAAGGAGGGGGTAGAAGGGCATGGGATTTGTAAGAAGGGTGACCATCTAGGGGGGAAATTCTATAATTCGGCACCATAATGTAGGTGCATTGATGCCCCACACTGATTGATAATTCTATAATGGCATCTGGGCACCAAGATCCCACTAGAGAATACTAACATAAATTGGCATGCTTACATTTTGATGTGCTCCCTTACACCAAGCCAAAATGGCAGGTATAAATGGGCATACTAACTATAGTTGACACTAGCCTATGATACTCAAAACAGTTGTACTCATTGAAATTATATGTAAAATGGAGAAAAGCCCTCAGAAACCAAAGTAATATACTTGGTCTGAACACTATGACAAAAATTATTTCTAGATGTGTCAGTGTTTGATTTCTATCATTGGGCTAATACCTCCACCAATTTTTAAATATCTTTTTTATGCTTTTAATTTGTGACAGTGCTTTTAAATCTGTGTCATGTTCAAAACACAATTTCTGTGTGAAAAAATTCCAAGTCACTTGAGCAAAATGTACCAAGTTCCAAAAAAACCAAAATCAGTTCAAAACTAACTCATCAAACACATATCTGCATCTGAGCTGGAAATACTTAACTTTGTAAAATTCAAGGCAGCACTCGGCTTTCAAAGTTCTACAAGTCCTATCCGTTTCACCCCTGACCGGGCTTCATCAGGAACGATGTGCCGTGATTCAGCCGCAAGGATAATCTAAATATTACAAAGTTGTATTAGTCAAAACTTGGCAACATATTGCAGAGTAAAAATTTACAGCTTAACCAACTCACTTTGACACTTGCTTTCTCATTCAATCTTTCTTATTCAAAATGGCGCTGCAACGTCACACGCCAATTCGAAGGGCTTATATAGCGTCACACATCATTACAATACTTAAAGGAATGTGTTCAAAACATATGTAGTACATATACAATAACTGATTATTTTATTCTAAATTAATCATCCATTTTGTAACAGTTGATGTGTAATACTGACTGTTGTTAATTAGATTGTTTAGTAAAATATGGGTGCCAGTAAATTGAGCTATTGAAACCTAAGGGTTCTAAGGTTTGAAGTAGAAAAATCCACTTAGCTTCCTTCCGCTGTAACAGTAATTTACGATTCCCTCCTCTTCTTGATGGTTCATGAGTTCTTCAAACATAGTCATCTACTGATGACGGCAGAAAAAGACCTGCACGATCCATCCAGTCCGCCCAACAAGATAACTCATATGTGCTACTTTTTGTGTATACCTTACCTTGATTTGTATCTGTTTTTTTCAGGGCACAGACCATATAAGTCTGCCCAGCACTAGCCCTGCCTCCCAACCACCAGCCCCTTGATTTGTATCTGTCTTTTTCAGGGCACAGACCGTATAAGTCTGCCCAGCACTAACCCCGCCTCCCAACCACCAACCACCAGCCCCATGTGTTTAAATTGGATGCAGTGTTCAACTAAAGGTTCCTTCCTAACTAGTCTGTGAATATTGGACCTATGCTTTAAGATCCTAGTTTTTAAAGGTCTAGTAGTCATACCAACATAGGCTTTCTGACAGGGACACTATCAAGCTTATTTTCGAAAGAGAATGGTGGCCATCTTCCGACACAAATTGGGAGATGGGAGTCCTTCTCTCAGGGTCGCCCAAATTGGCATAATCGAAAGCCAATTTTGGGCGCCCTCAACTGCTTTCCATCGTGGGGATGACCAAAGTTCACGGGGGCGTGTCGGCAGCTTAGCGAAGGCGGGAGTGGGGCATGCTTAAGAGATGGGCGTCCTCGGCCAATAATGGAAAAAAGAAGGGCGTCCCTGATGAGCACCTGGGCAACTTTACTTGGTCCATTTTTTCTTGCGACCAAGCCTCAAAAAGGTGCCCGAACTGACCAGATGACCACCATACTCCCCCAGTGGTCACCAACCCCCTCCCATCCTAAAAAAAAAAACTTAAAAAAAACTTTTTTGCCGGCCTCTATGCCAGCCTCAAATGTCATACCCATCTCCATGACAGCAGTATGCAAGTCCCTGGAGCAGTTTTAGTGGGTGCACTACACTTCAAACAGGCGGACCCAGGCCCATCCCCCCCACCTGTTACACTTGTGTTGGTAAATGTGAGCCCTTCAAAACCCACCAGAAACCCACTGTACCCACATATAGGTGCCCCCTTTACCCCTTAGGGTTATGGTAGTGGTGTACAGTTTTGAGGATTGGGTTTTTTGGGGGGTTGGGGGCTCAGCACACAAGGTAAGGGAGCTATGCACCTGAGAGCAATTTCTGAAGTCCACTGTAGTGCCCCCTAGGGTGCCCGGTTTGTGTCCTGGCATGTGAGGGGAACAGTGCACTATGAATGCTGGCTCCTCCAACGACCAAATGGCTTGGATTTGGTCGTTTCTGAGATGGGCGTCCTCAGTTTCCTTTATCGCCGGAAACTGGGGACGATCATCTCTAAGTACGACCATCTCTAAGGTCGACCTAAATGTTGAGATTTGGGCGTCCCCAACTGTATTATCAAAATGAAAGATGGATGCCCATCTTGTTTCGATAATACGGGTTTCCACGCCCCTTCACGGAGCCGTCCCGTGAGGACGGCCCCAGGAAAACTTGGGCGCCCCGTTGGATTATGCCCCTCCACATCATGTAAACCACGTGGTCAGACAGACAATTGGTAAAATGCTTGAGAGTATATGTTATGTTTGTGATGTCATAGAAAAAGGTTTTGGTCTGGTTCATGACCCAGCAGATCTGGCAGGTGCAACATTTGTAGTGTCCAATAATAAGTTTGTCAGATTTCTTGCAACCTACGTCCGCAGGGCTCAATTTTTCTTTTAAATTGCTGCCTCTAGAAAAGGCTATACGTAATGTTTTGTTTTTAAAAATTGGGATGGATTGCATGATGTCCCAACGTCTTTTAACTATACTTGCTATGTTGTGACCTGCTTCTGTATATTGCATCACCATGGTCAGAACATCTTTTTCTCTAATATTTGTACTGGATAGCAAAAGGTCCCTGTTATTATATTTTGCTCTCCTGTACGCTTTCTGAAGTATTCTGTTGGGATACCCTCGATCCTTCAATTTGGACATTAGATGTTTGGCTTGTGTTTTGAATACAGATGTGTCCGCGCATATTCTGCGCAGTCTCAACATCTGGGAAAACGGAAGACTGTTCCTCAAATGGACCGGATGGCAGCTCTCGTGATGCAGAAAAGTGTTCCTGTCAGTGTCTTTGCTAAAGACCTTGGTTTGGAAAGTATCAAAAGACATGGTGATGTCTTCAGCTAGATAATGAATGTCTGTGTAAGAGTGTTGTGCTGAAAATTGGATGTTACAGTTGCAGCTATTTAACTAATTCATAAACTGGCAAAGCTCTGTTGTCATACCTTTCCATAACATGAATACATCACCAATGTATCTCCACCACTTGTGTATCAGATTGCAGAAAGGAGACTTCTCTATCCATTCAGATTCAAAATGATTCATGTAGAGGTTAGCAACAGATGGTGCAAAGGTTGCACCCATTGAGACTCCACTCGTTTGTAGACATTAAATTCCATTGAACAGGAAATAATTTTCTTTGAGGTCTATTCGTGCTAGGTTGACTAGAAAGTCTGTAGGGATGGAATGTGGTCTGATCCTCAAGTCGAGTACTTCTTTGATGGTTTGTAAAGCTTCTTCTTGAGGGATCGAAGTTTATAAGGAATTCACGTCTAAGGCCACCATCAATAGTGGACCATCTTTCTAGTCTACATTTTCTAATTTTTGTAGAAAATGAGTGCTGTCTCTTATATACGATGAACTCTTGGAGACCTCCGGTTTCAAAAACACATCAACAAACTGTGATAAAGGTTCCAGAACAGACTGATGGGCTGATAATATCGGTCTGCCTGGAGGCTTATAGAGTCTTTTGTGAATCTTTGGTAAAAAGTACATGACTGGTATTGTGGGGTGCAGACAACATAAAAATTTATTGTCTTGCATTGTAATGTAGCCTTCATGCAAAGCATGCTTAGTTATTCTGTTGATAAGAGATTGGAGTGGTTTGGTTCAGTTCAGAGTCAATTTTCTGTAATAGTTGTCGTTTAACTGATATTCACCCTCCTCTAATTAATCTACCTTGTTTTGAATAACAATTGCTCCTCCCTTATCTGCTTTTTTAATAATTATGGAGTCATCATTTTGCAATGTCTGTATTGCCTCCACCTCGGTTTTGTCAAGATTATTTTTGAACGGAAATTTGTACTTATCTTTCTTTTTTAATTTATTTATGTCTGCCAAAATCATCTTTTTAAATGTAACAAGAGCAGGATCCGATTGCCCATGTGGTTTCCAAGTTGATTTAGGTCTAATGATGGTTCTACCACAATGGCTATTTTCATTACCAAAAAACATTCTCAGCTGTAATGTCCTCATGAATTTTTCTAGGTCTACTGCGAATTGAAATTCGTTGAATTGTAGGGACAGAACAAAGGAGATACCTTTTGATAAAACTTGTTCTTCGATTGGAGAAATGATCCTATCAGACAAGTTAATTACCACTGATTGTCTGACTGAGAACGGGTCCATGGTCTGTTTCTCTGTCCTCCTCTGCCTCTTCTGTTCCCCCTTCCTCTCCTCGCGGATCTTGCACTTAAAAAACCCCGTCCACTGTTGCTGTTAGATGAGTATCATAGGCTAGTGTCAGCTATAGTTAGTATTAGATTACCAGAAACTTGCCAGTAGCCTTTACTGAAGTTTTTTATATATTTTTGTAAGCAATTAGCAAATCAGTGTGTCCACCAACTCATGGCACACGGCTTTTAGTTTTTCCACACAACAAGCAAATGATTTCCTAAAGGTTCCCTCCGATTTTAATATTGAAGAACAAAGTCCCACCAACTGTGGTTGGAATGAAATAATTAACAAAAATAAGAACATTACTAAGCTGGAACTCGACAGTGGCATTCTAGCAGAATATTGTAAGAAAGAAAGAATACCACATGGTCTCCGTATTAACAAAGCCCAGCAGATATTCAGTGAAGACAAAGAATTTATAGACAAGTGGAATAGAATCTTGAATAAGTGTTCTTTCAATTTAATGTTATTAATAATAGAAAAAAGTCCAATGTCACCTCAACAAATTGAAAGAAGAATTAGATGGTGACATACAGCAACTGAAAGAGAATAATACCTTGGAAACGTTTGAAAAACAGTATCAAAATTTTAAAGATAATGTGGAAAAATTCCGGGGAAACGGTTAAAAAATCTAAACTTTAAAAAAGTTTGCCCGTGACGAGAGAGATTATTTAGGTAACAACGTCTATTTGTGGATGCATCCAAATGAATCCAACAGAGGCAATGGAGTAGCCGTAAATAAATCCTTTCCAACCTCAGATTCGTTATCATCTAGTAGCAGTGATGATTCATCTAACAGCAACAGTGGACGGGGTTTTTTAGGTGCAAGATCCACGAGGAGAGGAAGGAGGAACAGAAGAGGCAGAGGAGGACAAAGAAACAGACCATGGACCCGGTCTTGCTTTGAAGGGAGTTTATGTTGCCCTTGAGGAGGTCACGCTAAAATTAGAGGGGTCAATATTCAAAGCAAGTTAACTGGTCAGAAATGGCTTCTGGTGGTTAAATCACCTTTCTGGGTTAACCATTAACTTTCAATGGCACTTAACTTGTTATTGCTGTTGAAATTAACCGGTTAGCACCAAACTGAAAACTGGCTATTTTAGGGGTGTTCTGGGGCAGAGTCGGCTCTTGGCTGGTTATGTGCCAATATTCAGTACTTAACAGGCCAGATTACCTGCACAAATAGGACCGCATAAAAGTCAGTCCTATCTTTATGTGGTAACCCTTAGCCAGTTATGTGTTGGATATTGCACTTAACCAGCTATGCATTAGCAGGGGAATAAATGAAAACATTACCCGACCTCTTTAAATCACCCCTGGTGCACCAGCTGGCATAATAGTGGGCTGATGCTCCCAGAGGGCAAGTTAGCAATTCCTCTTCAGCAGTTGATAATCTTTAATGAATAGTGCAGCTTGCAAAGTTCAGCAAAAACTGCATTTTAATAATTAACCCACTGCTTTGCATGATTGCTGTTGTAAATTTTCTCGATGCTATTCCGGCATGGAATGGGTGAATAGGTGATGGAATTGGGTGGGCCATGAGAATGGTTGTTCATGCTGATTGTATTTTCATGTCACTGTACACTTGTAGGGGAGGTCTGGAAATATGATTTATAAACGTAATTAAATTAGATTTTCAGGCTTCACAGTTCATTACTATGTAATGAACTTTTGGGCAAAAACTTGTGTATTGTGCATTATTGCCAATTAATGCACCTCAATTAGGAAATATCATGCATTATAGCCTTTTGGATGCTTAGTAACGTGATACTTATCATTTCACAAATATTCTGAGAGCTGCAATCCAGTGGAAAAGAGGTAGCACAGTGTTAGGGAACAGAAAGCAACAAAAAGCCATATTAGCACAAGTAACCAACAGCACTAGGTGATGACTTTGATTCATCCTAATGTCCCTCTTATTTCTCACTAATACTCAGCTCCCATACAGAGTGGTTCATTTATCCAGGGGATGATCTGCATGGCAACACTAACAGTAATTTGCAGTTCCACTGCACCAGCATGAGCCGTTTAATACTGGCTGAGTTTACCGTCCTGCACTTCATAAATGAGACATCGGACAATTCAGTCACAGGTGTAAAACAAGGATTCCATCATAACAGCACAGACTTCAGACACAGAAACTCCTTCGGTTTCCAAAATCTTAGGATGATTCGGTCCCATTAATTCAATGCGCCATTCAGTGGAGAGAATATTAGCAGTCATATTAAAAATGAATTTCCAGATGGTATAGCCTAGCTGGGAACTCTTTAATATATTATTTGGATTCAGTGATGCATTCACTATTATTGTAAATGACAGGACAAAAATAAATTGTTAAAGAAAACAAAGCAACTTTCAGCAACTTCTCAGTGCAGCTAGTAGGGGCCTTAGACTCAAGGGTTCTTCAAAAATAAGCAATAAACCACAAAATGAACTAGAATTACGTACACATGAAAAGGAAATAATGTGCATGAAAATCCCTTTCCTGGCAGATAGAGTCAAGCCTGTTTAAAGTATAAAATGGGGTGGGTGTCCAGGAAGAATTAATGCATGAATAAAATGAATCCCCCTTAGGAAGGAAGGAAGGAAGGAAGGAAGGAAGGAAGGAAGGAAAAGAAACAGAATGCAGGGAAAGAGGTGATGTTAAAGAGAGAGACTGCAGAAAAAGAGATAAAGAGAGAACACAGTTGAGAGGACAGATTTTCATTTAGGGGCCCTTTTACTAAAGGATTGCCACATGGTAAGAGGCTTGCTGCGTGGCAAATCGGAAATACCACAGGCCCAACACGACCTCCAGCAGTAGTTCTGCCCCCAGAGTATGACATTTCTGGTGCTACTGGATATTCCAGACAAATATTACCACAGGGGATTACCCAACAGTAATCGGCTAGCACCGTGCGCTGCCTGGTTACTGCCGGGTTAGCATGGGAGCCCTTACTGTCACCTCAAAGGGTGGAGGTAAGTGCTCCCCCCCGAAAAGGCCACATGGTAAGTGCAAATTTTCTGTATGGCTATTTTTTTTTCTGGCTTTTTACCCGCCAAGTAAAAAGCTTAGTAAAAGGGCCCCTTAAAAGACATCACTATCCCAACAGTATTTCAGTATGATGACCACCCCTCTCCAACCCCTACTCCATAAAACCAATGATTTTTTTAAGTTAATTTTTATTGTAAGCCTCCTGGTGATGGAGCAAGGTATTACAGTGATGTTACAAACTTTGTCATGCAGTTTCCCCAAATAAACTATTGGGCTCATTTTTGAAAGAGAAGGATGCCCATCTTTCGAAATAAATCAGAAAATGGGCATCCTTCTCACAGGGTCATCCAAATCAGTATAATCGAAAGTCGGTTTTGGACGTCCCCAACTGCACTCCGTCGCATGGACAGCCAAAGTTCAAGGGGACGTATCGGAGGCATAACAAAGGCGAGACTTGGGCTTGCCTAACACTAGGACGTCCTCGACCCATAATCGAAAGAAACAAGGATGTCCCTGACGAACACTTGGATGACTTTACCTGGTCCTGTTTGTCTTACGTCCAAGGCACAAAAAGGTGCCCGAACATACCAGATGACTACCGGAGAGATTCAGGAATGACCTCCCCTTACTCCCCCAGTGGTCACTAACCCCCTTCTACCCTCAAAAAAACATCTTTCAAAATATTGATTGCCAGCCTCTATGCCAGTCTTAGATGTCATACTCAGGTCCATCACAGCAGTATGCAGGTACCTGGAGCAATTTTAGTGGGTACAGTGCACTTCAGGCAGGCGGACCCAGGCCCATCCCCCCCCTACCTGTTACGTTTGTGGAGGAAACAGTGAGCCCTCCAAAACCCACAAGAAACCTACTATACCCACATCTAGGTGCCCCCCTTCACCCATAAGGGCTATGGTAATGATGTACAGTTGTGGGTAGTGGGTTTTGGAGGGCTCAGCATACAAGCAGCTATGTACCTGGGAGCAATTTATGAAGTCCACTGCAGTGCCCCCTAGGGTGCCCATTTGGTGTCCTATTTTTGAATCACCTAAACAGAAACATGTGGGGACTGTGTATCAATTTCCAAAATCATGTCCCAAACATTAACGTATTCAGCAGGAGAATTCTTCCAAACAATATCCAAATCTATATAACAAAATATTCCTCATGATCTTATATGCACATTTATAGGGATTATCAGATCTAAATGCATCTCGCAACCATCTGAACTATTTTGTTCTATCGTTATAAAAGAAATGGCGCGGTGCAAATCCTCATAGAATCCCACTTTTACTCTAATATTTGTTTGCTTTTGTTCAAAAAGATTTTCTTAAAGATTCTTAAAAATTCCAACTTATCTTTAATAGCAACTTATCTTTAATGGCAGCAACATAGAGATATCAGGGAACTCCCGCCGACATGGCCAAGTTTCGCAAACTGCTTTATCAAGGAGGAGGCTCACCGCAACACAGAGATAAGAGTAGAAATCACACCAACTTCCATAAAGGGATTCCTTATGATCTAGAAATTTATAGTAAGTTAAATACTTTTTTACCGTTATAACTTTCAAACTGCTCCTGCATAAACAAAATGGCCACGGCATTTCAGCGCGCGCCTCCCTTTTAAATAAGCTACAGCTGATCACAAAAAGGACTCCAGGATTGGATAACCAGTCAAAGCAACCAGCCAATCAAATTAGACCAACGACCACCAATCTATTTCAGAATTCAGACCATCAGGGTACAAAGATTTAAGCTGAAAGATCCATCTTTGTTCTTTAAAATTTAATAACTGAACAATATTACCACCCTCCCATCCCACACATATGTGATCAATAATTCTCCATCTAAGATCTGTAAGGGAATGATGATGTTCTAACCAGTGGTGAACCAAAGGTGCCGAGAGTACTTGATTTTTTATACGAGATTTATGTTCATTCAAACGCACCTTAATAGATCTGCTGGATCTCCCTACATATATTTTGCGGCAAGGACAAGTTATAACATACACCACATTGTTAGACAAGCAATTAGTATTCGATCTGGCATATATAGGTCGAGAGTCATCAGAATATCTCCAAACTGCTCCCTCAATGGTGGTATCACACCATTGACACGATCCGCATTTGGAATGACCCAAATCAGCAGAATTGGTACTCTCATAGTCCAATCTTCCATATGATAATAACTCACCCAAGGTTTTACTCCGTTTATAAGCACCAATAGGGTGGTGTGCAAAACATTCATAAATCTGTAAAACTTGCCAATGCTGATGAATACTTTCCAGAATTTTCGAACTTAATGGTGAATAAGGGAGTACCACAGTAAGTTTATTTTCTTGATTATCAACACGATATTGTAACAATAAATCTCTGTTGGAGAATTTTGCTCATAAATAAGCCTTTCTAACCACTGATTTGGGGTAGCCTCTTTCTAAAAAAATTTTGTCAATTTTCTAGCTTGATCCTCAAAACTACCCATCTCAGAACATATTCTTCTAATTCTTAAAAATTGACTTATGGGTAAACTAGTTTTAATATGGTATGGGTGGAAACTAGAAAAATGTAACAAGGTATTTCGAGAAGTGGGTTTTTGAAACACAGTAGTATGTATCTGATTAGATGTTTTAAATATCCACACATCCAAAAATTCCAAACTTTGATAATGATGATGGAATGTAAACTTCAAATTATTCTGTAGAGAGTTCAATTTGCTCATAAAATGTAAAAGAGATGTCTCAGAGCCCTCCCAAATAAAGAATATATCATCCAAATAACGTTTCCAGTATGAAATATTACTGAATTCCTCTAATGTGTAAACCATCAGATCTTTAAATTTGGTTAAATATAGCGTTGCAACAGAGGGAGCCAACGTATCCCCCATCGCTATGCCTGTTTTTTGTACATAAAATTGTTGTTGAAAAAAGTAATAGTTGTTTTCAATAACCAGATGAGCAAGTTTCATAAGAAATTCAGTAGAAATCCGATGGGGAGCAGAACGTTGATCCAGTATTTCATGAATAATTCTTAAAGCCCCATCCTGCGGGATAACAGTATACAAAGAAGTTACATCTACTGTGACAAAAATGGAACTTTCCCCAAGCCTAACATCTTGAAGAGTACAAAGAAAGTCAGTCTTGGCCTTCAAATAGGATTTCACCCGTTGGGCAGCTGGTTTCAAAAAAATGTCCAACAATACAGATAATGGCTCTAACATGGTATTACACAATGCCACAATCGGGCGTCCAGGTGGTTTGGTGTCCTGGCATGTCAGGGGGACCAGTGCACTAGAAATGCTGGGTCCTTCCATGACCAAATGGCTTGCATTTGGTTGTTTCTGAGATGAACGTCCTTGGTTTCCATTATCGCCAAAAATCAGAAACGACAAAGTCTAGGGACGACCAAATTTCAGGATTTGGGCGTCCCTGACCGTATCATCGAAATGAAACATGGACGTCCATCTTGTTTTGAAAATACAGGTTTCCCTCCCCTGGATGGGGACGTTTTGCGAGGACATCCTCATCAAAACATGGACGTCCCTTTCGATTATGCCCCTCCAGGTCAACCAGGAGGCTTAACAATAAAAATGAATGTTATTTTAAAACATTTAAGCAAATTAACAGCAGTTTTTAATCCATCTTTCTCTGTACAGAGCTCCTAGAACATATGAACAACATATAATGTTTTTAAACCATTTCAACATTTCAAGAACAAAATCAGGTATTTTTCCTCTCTATGTAATAAAACAAAGTAAGTAGATTTTCTACATTTTTCCCTGAAATTGATTCTTTGTGTGACTATTTTGTTTTCCAGGATCACCCTCAGGAACAAGCCCAGAAACAGGTAAGTATTTTTTCCCCTTTCTTTCCACTTTCCGTTAACCATAATTCTAGCAATTGGTTTTGCGTATAATGTCTGAATAGCCTGTGCAAAAAAGCCCTCAATACCATACTTACATAGCACTGCAAACAAAAAATTCCAAGTGACCCTATGGAAGGCCTTTTTTGCATCAAAGCTAATTATAATAGATGGCGTTTGTAATTCTTGGACCTTCTCCATTGTAGCCAATAGATTCCGAATATTCTTAACTGCCTGTCTCCCACATATAAAGCCTATCTGCAGCTCAGCAATCACCGACGGCAACACACGAGCCAAGCGATTTGCCAGAATCCTAGCTAACAACTTTGCTTCATATCCAATCAAGGAGATTGGCCTATAAGACTTGGGAAATCCAGGGCCTTTTCCCAGTTTTAGAAACACTACAATCTCTGCCAAGTGTAAAGAATCAGGCAAACGCTGACCCTCTATTACTCTATTGAACAAACGAGCCAGAACAGTTTGAATATCAGATAATAATTTATACAATTCAGCTCTATAACCATCTGGGCCCGGAGTCTTATAAAGCACGTTCTGACCCACTACCCATGCAACTTCATCTATTCCAATAGATGCATTAAGGCCTACAGCTTGACTATCATATTCTAGGTAAATCTAAACTATGTAAGTAGACATCCGAATCCATTTCTTGTGCCAAGTCAGAACTATATAAGGATTGTTAATAATTACGAAATATCTGAACAATTTCATCAGTATTGACCATACGTCCTGACGCACTATGAACAGCTAACACTCACCTAGCGCCCCTATTCTGGTGAACCAAACATGCCAACAATTTGCCTGCTTTATTGCTATGCTTATAAAGTTGATATTGGTAGTATATAGTCGATTTCTTATCTCTCTGATGAAGCAGTTCATTAAGGGAACTCTGGGCCACCAGAAATCTGTCTCTATTTTCAGCAGAGGAAACCTTTCCATACTGCCTCCAGTAACAGCCCACTTGCTTCTCCAACTGCAGGATAGCCGCATCTCTTTGTCTTTTCTTCCGTGCACTAAATGAGATAATATCACCTCTTAATACTACGAATTCCAGAGTTTAATTACACGTTGAGTGAAAAAACATTTTCTCTGATTCATTTTAAATTTACTACATTGTAGCTTCATCGCATGCCCCCTAGTCCTAGTATTTTTGGAAAGCATAAACAGACAATTCACATCTACCCGTTCAGCTCCACTCATTATTTTATAGACCTCTATCATATCTCCCCTCAGCTGCCTTTTCTCCAAGCTGAAGAGCCCTAGCCGCTTTAACCTTTTCTCATAGGGAAGTCGTCCGATCCCCTTTATCATTTTTGTCACCCTTCTCTGCACCTTTTCTAATTCCACTATATCTTTTTTGAGATGCGGCAACCAGAATTGAACACAATATTTGAGGTGCGGTCGCATCATGGAGCGATACAAAGACATTATAACATCCTTATTTTTGTTTTCCATTCCTTTCCTAATAATACCTAACATTCTATTTGCTTTCTTAGCCGAAGCAGCACACTGAGCAGAAGGTTTCAACGTATCATCAATGACGACACCTAGATCCCTTTCTTTGTCAGTGGCTCCTAACGTGGAACCTTGCATGACGTAGCTATAATTCGGGTTCCTCTTTCGCACATGCATCACTTTGCACTTGCTCACATTAAATGTCATCTGCCATTTAGACGCCCAGTCTTCCAGTCTCGTAAGTCAGTCTCACATGTGTAGAGAAAGATAACTAATCATAGCGTAATATCCAAATGTTTGGAGGTGGCTCCTTGTCTGTGTGCTAAAATAGTCCCGCAAGCCTCTGATTCTCCAACTGCTCCAGCAAATAACAGTGTCAGTCTGTAAACTTTTTACATTAAATCGTGTTCATGAAAATTGACTCCCCCTTGCACCTGTATTATACTTTAACTAAAATGGCACAGGGTTTCAACTTAAACGATGTACAAAACGGCCTAAGACACTCAAAATGTGCTCCTTTCAAACATTTAGCAGGTTTTAATACAATACAGGAAGGAACAATTTTCTATAGAAACAGAGATGCAGGAACAAAGAGTCATGTGACATTTGAGGCATGGAAGTTTAAAGGAAAGATGAGAAAAAACTTCCTTACTGAGAAACTGTCAGATACGTCAAATAATCTACATCAAATAATCTACCAACAAAAGGTATGGAAATGAAAGCTGAGTTAGAATTTATTTCAAAAGTAAATAATAAACTTCAAATCACAATGTTGCACCAGTGGTTCTCTTTCAAGCACACATGAGGTGTCAGGGGAAAAGTCTCATACTGTCACAAGGGCATAATGTGCAATATAATCTGCACCCCCGATATGAGTAAAGCCCTTTTTTTGTGACTTGTATAATCATAGACAAAAAAAAAAAACACCTTCCAATGTGCCAATTCAATATTTAAGACTCTATAATTTTTTCTTCTTTTAATTTCAATTTTTTATATATGCTATTGTGCTTCCTTAACACTGAGGATGGCAGAGAAAAAGCAATCACTTATCTTTATGATCTGCCAGCTCACCGGACCCCGACAGCTTCCCGTTTCGCTAAAGCTTTATCAAGGGATCTGGGCTTGTTGCAGACAACAAATTGGCCCTCTCTCAGTTCATGCTGCCCTTTTGAAATTAGTCATAGCCGCACATTATTTAAGCATACTTGAGACTAGTTCATGGAGCAATAGTAGAAACAGAAGAAGGTTGAAAGGTTAGTTAAAAGACACACTGGCCAATATTCAGTGCTTTTTAATCAGCCAGGAATGGCTTCTGGCCAGTTAAATAGCATGTAACCGGCTATCCACATATATTCAGCGGGGGATTGCTGGCTATCTCCTGCAAAATATTTGTGTTCAGTGCATACAGCCTTGTTCTATAAAGTTTATGCTCCTAAATTTATGCTTCTAAATTTATGCTCCTAAATTATGAGCGTAATCTATTTTGGAGCATAGATTAGGCTCTTAATTTAGGTGCCTACATTTTAGGAGCGTAAATTTAGGAGCATAAACTTTATAGAATAAGGCCCATTCCCATGGACTCTATATAGTGCACCTATAGATCTGCTCCAAAATTGGTGTGGATTCTATAACAATGTGTACAACTCAATTGGCTTAATAAGCTAATGAACAGTGATAACAACACTTAACAAGCAATAATGAGCACTAATTGGCACTGATTAGAATTTAGGCATACAATTCACTAAGCATATTCTGTAACAATGTGCGCCAAACTTCTAATATGCGCAGGCAAAGAGGGGCATGGTTATGGGTGGGGAAATGGGCATTTCATGGATGTTCCAAAATTTATGCACTTACTTATAGAATATGAGCCAGTGCACCTAAATCTACGCGCTGGGATTTATGCCATTTTTGTGCAAATGAATGCACGTAGATTTAGGCGTTGAAATATCAACTAAATGTATTCTATAATCAGCGCCTAAATCTAGGTGCCGATTATAGAATACACTTAGTCGGCACTGATTTCAGCCCCAATTTTTTAGGTGCCATGTACAGAATCTCCCCCTTAAGGGCTAACCAGCTGTATCAGGCGATATAGCCAACTAGCTGTGAATATTCAATGCTTCACTGCCTATGTTAACCGGCCATATCAGGCTGCATAAATAGCAGGCCTATCTTTGGCTGCTATAAACTTAACTGGCCAGTGCTGAATATTAACTTAGCCGGTTAAGTTTAAAGCAGCCAAAAGACCCCGGATATTCACTGCCAGTCACCGGAAACGGCTCAGCATTGAGTATCCAGGTTCAGCACTGACTGCAGGACTTAGCTGGCCTGCCTCCCGTAGGCTAAATATTGGACCTAGAGGGCCTAGTCAATATCCTTAAATGTTCATATTAGGACTCTCTTGTGTATGATACAAATAACAATCTATGCAGGTAGCCTTTACTGAGCTTGTTAAAGGGGTGCTAGAAGATGTTGTCATGAGGGCACAAAATGTATGAGACTGTGCATGCAAATAAAAGAATGCCATAAGCAAATGATGTGTTAGGGACTTTGCATTATATAGCATTGTATACTCACAAGCCCTTGTTAACTGGACACTCTTTAGTTCCTTCTAGGACATGGTGTTAAATTACTAATATGATTGTGTTTCTTTCTCAGGGTAGATAAGAGTATGAGCACACTAAATGAAGCAAGCTCTTGAGAGGGATTAGCTTACTGAAACAGACTGCCAGATTTTGTATAGGTCACCTAAAGTTGGGCACGCAATTTTGGGGGCAGATCGCAGATCTGTGCATAAAATAATTGTTACTGCCTAATTATTTGAATTTTTTTCACACCTTTTTCAGTAGTAGCACAAGGTAAGTAACATTCAGGTACACTGGATATTTCCCTGTCTGTGGAAGGCTCACAATCTAATTTTATACCTGAGATAATTAAGAGTCTTGCCCAAGAACACAAGGAGCAGTAGTGGGATTTGAATTGGGTACCTCTGGATATCAAGATGGGTACTCTAACCACTAGGCTACTCCTCTACACATTAGCTAATCAATTATTGGCATTACCAAGCACTTACTTGGCAGTAACTAGGATTTACACGTGTATCTACTCTATGCCTATTCTATAACCTATACACCTAAATTTCATAGCACGCAACTGCAAAGGGATGGGAATCATGAAGATGGCTCCTGATAATGTATGAAGTACCCAACAGTGCTGCTGTCTCTAGCTGGGCTGTTATAATGTGTTCCCTTTTTATAGCATCTAAGGGGGCCTTTTCCTAAAGCTTAGCTCGAGTTATCTGCAGCAGGGCTCATTTTATTCATATGGGCCCTGCTGCAGATAACTCGCGCTAAGCTTTAGTAAAAGACCCCCTAAATTTCTTCTCTGCCCTTGTGGTATTGCACCTAGTGCACCTTTAACAATTGGCATCACCGTTGATTTCTTTTTCCAAATGTTTGCAATTTCAGTTTGCAAATCTTGGTATTTTGCAACCATTTTGAATTCCTTATCTTCAAAAGTACTGTCTCTTGGAATGGCTGTATCAATAAACCAAACATTGTTCTTTTAAGTGACAGGAATGTCTGAGGTGTTATGTTTTATGGGTCAGTAATCTGGATTTTGAAGTCCCATACAATATTTGCTTGGTTATTTTCAATAACATTATCCATAATTTTATGCTTCTAGTAATTGGGCAGACTGGATAGGCCATCTGGTCTTATCTGCTTACATTTTTCTGTTTTTTTTCTATGTCTGGAAATTCATATCTTTTGGCATAGTAACTAATGTAATATTTTCCCCACTCAATCAGGTCTGTTGTTTTAGTAAGTCTCTGCTATTTTTACTCCTGGGAGCTTTCTGCACAACTGTGTAATGCAGAATTTGAGCAGAATTTAAATTTTCCCACAAAGAAATAAGCTTGTTTCATGGGCCTACTGTAAGACAAAAACTGAAAACAGCTGGATTGGTTGGCTTGCTGGGAGAGAAGCAGAAGCAGCAATGTAGCTTGTGTGACCACAAGACCTGATAGAACAGGCTCTGAGGCCACTCAGAGATGGAAAAGTGATAGTATATCTGTCAGATAGAGCAGCTTTTAAACTAGAGACTGGAGGAAGGCCGACAGTCGCTCAAAAGTGCATGGTTCGGAATAAGGTATCTTTTAAAGATATCACCAAAACAAGGAAGATAGAGTATCCCGATAGTGAGGTTGAAAAGGGGACAGTAGTAGATCAGGTGTCCTTAAATAAAAATTAAAATCAGACAAAAGATTGCAAATTAATACTGTCAAGTACTGAGCATGATGTAAATAGGAACAACAAACATAGTTTGAAATGTCTATATGTGAATGCCAGAAACCTAAGAAATAAGATGGGAGAGTTAGAATATATTGCACTAAATGAAAAACTAGATATATTAGGCATCTCTGAGACCTGGTGGAAGGAGGATAACCAGTGGGACACTGTCATACCAGGGTACAAATTATATCGTAGTGATAGGGTGGATCGAATTGGTGGAGGGGTAGCATTGTATGTTAAGGAGGGCCTTGAATCAAATAGATTGAAAATTCTGCAGGGAACAAAACACATCTTGGAATCCCTGTGGATTGAAATTCCATGTGTAAAGGGGAAAAGGATAGTGATAGGAGTGTACTACTGTCCGCCTGACCAGGATGAACAGATGGATGTAGAAATGTTATCAAAAATTAGACTAACAAACTGGGCAACAGGATAATAATGGGTGATTTCAATTCCTCCGATATTTACTGGGTAAATGTAACATCAGCGCATGCTATGGAGGTAAAATTCCTTGATGAAATTAAGGATTGCTTTATGGAGCAGCTGGTACAGGAGCCAACAAGAGAAGGAAAAATTCTAGACCTATTCCTTAGTGGACAGCATTATCTGTTGTGGAAGCTAATGGTGATGGGTCACTTGATAACAGTGATCATAATATGATTAGATTTGATATTAGCTTTGGTGTAAGTATAATCAGGAAATCCAATACATTAGCGTTTAACTTTCAAAAAGGAGACTATGATAAAATGAGAAGAACAGTAAAAAAAAAAAAAAAACTTAGAGGAGCAGCTGTGAGGGTCAAAAATTTTCATCAGGCATGGATGCTGTTCAAAAATACCATCCTGGAAGCCCAGGCCAAATATATTCCGCGTATTAAAAAAAGAAAGAGGAAGACTAAACAACAGCCAGCATGTTTAAAAATTGAGGTGAAGGAAGCTATTAGAGCTAAAAGAAAATGCTTCAGGAAATTGAAGAAGGAACCAACTGAAATTAATAAGAAACAGCATAAGGAATGTCTGCTCAAATGCAAAGCGCTGATAAGGAAGGCAAAGAGGGACTTTGGAAAAAAGATTGCATTGGAGGCAAAAACATATAGTAACATATTTTTAGGTATATAAAAAGCAAGAAACTGGCAAAAGAATCAGTTGGACCGCTAGATGACCGAGGGGTAAAAGGGGCGATTAGGGAAGACAAAGCCTTAGCGGTGAGATTAAATTAATTCTTTACTTCGGTCTTCACTGAGGAAGATTTGGGAGAGATACCTGTGCCAGAAATGGTATTCAAAGCTGAGTCGGAGAAACTGAATGAAATCTGTATAAACCTAGAGGATGTAATGGGCCAATTTGACAAATTGAAGAGTAGCAAATCTCCTGGACCGGATGGTATTCATCCTAGAGTACTGATAGAATTGAAAAATGAACTGGCGGAACTATTGTTAGTAACATGTAATTTATCTTTACAATCAAGAGTGGTACCGGAAAAGTGGAGGGTAGCCTATGTAACACCGATATTTAAAAAAAGTTTCCAGAGAGGATCCAGGGAATTATAGACCACTGAGCCTGACGTTGCTGCTGGGCAAAATGGTAGAGACTATTATAAAGAGCAAAATTACAGAGCATATTCAAAAGCATGGATTAATGAGACAAAGCCAACATGGGTTTAGTGAAGTGAAATCTTGCCTCATCAATCTATTACAGGGGTGAACAAACATGTGGATAAAGGCGAGCCGGTTGTTATTGTGTATCTGGATTTTCAAAAGGTGTTTGATAAAGTACCTCATGAAAGATTCCAGAGGAAATTGGAAAGTCATTGGATAGGAGGTAGTGTCCTATTGTGGATTAAAAACTGGTTTAAAGATAGAAAACAGAGAGTAGGGTTAAATGGTCAGTATTCTCAATGGAGAATGTTAAATAGTGGGGTTCCTCAGGGGTCTGTGCTAGGACCGCTGCTTTTTAACATATTTATAAATGATTTAGAAATGGGAGTAATTAGTGAGGTAATTAAATTTGCTGACAACACAAAATTATTCAAAGTTGTTAAATCGCGAGAGGATTGTGAAAAATTACAAGAGGACCTTACAAGACTGGGCATCTAAATGGCAGATGATGATTAATGTGAGCAAGTGCAAAATTATGCATGTGGGAAAGAGGAACCCGAATTATAGCTACTTACTGCAAGGTTCTACGTTAGGAGTCATTGACCAAGAAAGGGATCTCAGCATCATTGTTGATGATATATTGAAATGCTCTGCTCAGTGTGCTGCGGCGGCTAAGAAAGCAAATAGAATGTTAGGTATTATTAAGAAAGGAATGAAAACAAAAGTGAGGATGTTATAATGCCTTTGTATTGGTCCATGGTGCGACCGCACCTCAAATATTGTGTTGAATTCTGACTATGGGCAAGTCCCTTAACCCTCTATTGCCCGCCGCATTGAGCCTGCCATGAGTGGGAAAGCGCGGGGTACAAATGTAACAAAAAATAAAAATAAAATAAAAATCACTGCATCTCAAAAAAGATATAGTGGAATTAGAAAAGGTACAGAGAAGGGAGCAACGAAAATGATAAAGGGGATGGGACGACTTCCCTATGAGTAAAGTCTGAAGCATCTAGGGATCTTCAGCTTGGAGAAGAGACAGCTTAGGGGAGATATGATAGAGGTCTATAAAATAATGAGTGGAGTGGAACGGGTAGACGTGAATCGTTTGTTTACTCTTTCCAAAAATACTAGGACTAGGGAGCATGTGATGAAGCTACAAAGTAGTAAATTTAATACAAATCGGAGAAAATATTTCTTCAATCAACATGTAATTACTCTCTGGAATTTGTTGCCAGAGAATGTGGTAAAGGCGGTTAGCTTAGCGGAGTTAGAAAAGGTCTGGACAGCTTCCTAAAGGAAAAGTCCATAGACCATAATTAAATTGATGGGGAAAATCCACTGCTTATTTCTGGGATAAGCAGCATAAAATGTATTGAGTTTTTTTGGGATCTTGCCAAGTATTTGTGACCTGGATTGGCCACTGTTGGAAACAAAATGCTGGGCTTGATGGACCTTTGATCTGTCCCAGTGTGGCAATACTTATGTACTTATGTAGGGAATATGAGGAGCTGGTGCTTCTGCAGGTGAAGAGAAGAGGAGTTGATGCAGCAGGACAGGTACTTTAGCTATCAGAATGGATGTCAGGCTAAAGGCACAGCAGGAGCTGGAGAGTAGACTAAGCCTGGGGTTGGGGTTGGGGGTGGGGAAAAGCTGAAAAGGTTCAAGTCTGGGAAGAGCAAGATTGCTGATGAGGAATCCAGGAAAGATGCACAGGGGAGAGGTAAGAGAGATAGTGTAAGTAAATGCAATGGGCAAAGCCCATGGTAATGGTGATGATGGTTAATAGGGGGAGGCAAGAAGAGAGCTAGAATGAGAGGTAGGTGTCAATACAGGGGTAGGGTAGAATGCAGTTTAAGTCTGCAAAGAGAGAAATAACTAATTTGTGGGAAATAATTGGAAATGGGATTAAGTCTTTGGTACTAAGCCTGGGGGTAGGGGCTTAAGCATGGGAGAAAGAACTGAAGAGTAGGAAGCAGGAGGGATCTATGAAGGTTTGACTGGGTAGGGCAGAGAATAGAAGTGTGACAGGTCAATGCTGGGTTGACTAAACCTGTGAAAGAGAGAGAGAGAGAGAGAGAGAGAGTGGAAGAAAAAGAATTGTGGGATACAATTTTTGGTAGTAAGTTTTGTCTGTATTGCTTTTTATTTTGCATGCAGAGCTTGATTTTATTTTATAACTGATTCATCTCAGGAGTAATTTTTGCTTCATCCAGTTATTATATGATCAACTATTTCATCTTTGTGGTTGCACAATTGCGATTTACTATTATTTCTGGTCTTTTCTGGTTTTGCCCTGATGACCATTTGTGCGCAGTACTTCTTCTTAGGTAGCAAAAAAGTAATTCTTCTGTTTCCTTCTTTACTGCTTTTAAGTCACTGCCATGCTCTAGTGTTATACAGTACTCCTTCAGTATCTTAATTGTGGGTAAGAATACTACATTTATTGTGTGAATTTTGCATGTGATGTCTTATTATTTAAAAGCTACATCTTGGGGTCTTGGAGCAGTGAGTGTGTGATCCTTTGATCTTGTCCCAGAAAAGGGTGAAACAGCAGATTTGGTGAAGGCCCCCTACCCCAGGGTACAAAGTAAGTAGAATCTGCTTAAATCTATTGTATCTGCAACATCCCATTTAATAGCAGAAGTGACAGAGCAGTGGGACAGTATGCATCAGTGCGCATCCCACTCAACATGGATTTTCAGAGAAATCTAGCAAAGAGGTTAATCTTAAGGGACACCAAGTTTTTCATCAACTCGGGTGCCATTCTGTGAACAATGTGGACTTTATAATATCTCACGCCATAGAGAAGATCTATTCACTTGGAACATTGGTTGGTGGACATGCAAGGAAATGTAGGGCAACTTTGGCGAGGTCTGACCAGATGTGACCTTTTGTGGCCAGTATGCTGAAGGGTTGTGGCCATAATCTCTATGGGCTCAGAAAGGTAATGCCTGACCATACTTTCTACAGTCTTGAGTAAGGTGTTGACATTGGTCTGTCCTTTGGCCTTTGACAAAATAATATGACCTGTGGGGGGGGGGGGGGGTTGCTGACTGAAGGAGGGTGAAGAGGAAGCAGCAGATACTATTAGGGTACAGCTGATAATGACAGAGGCTGCAAGGGGAGCCTTCTCTCTCTCTCTCTCTCTCTCTCTCTCTCTCTCTCTCTCTCTCTCTCTTGCATATTGCACCTCTTTTCCCATTCCCTGACCTGAGCTATAAGCTTGTACTTCCAGAAACAAAGACTATTCAGCTTGAAAGTGATACTCCCTTTCACCTATCAATCACACATGATAGCTAGCATATAGCACTCCAGCTGGGTGAGAGTTTTCAGACAACTTTCATTTTGCTTCTTTACACACTTTACAATCACCAGCATCTCCTCTAGTAATTCCTACTTCTGCAGAAATTCTTCCAGTGTTTGTTCCAGAAATTTCACTACATGTATAACCTTATCCGAGTTGGCTATGGCTGAACTTAGGGCCACTGTGACCTCGTTAAAGGGCTGCAAAACACGTGTATCCAATCCTGTTGCTCAATGGGGCTCTCCAGCCCAATTTTAGCTTTCAGAGATGATTCATGAAGAACAATCTGCTGCTCATCTAATCTCTACAGGAGCAACACTGGATCTTCAAATTGAATGCTGTTGAGCCTTATGGGCTCAACAGAGAAATTGAATGGCAAGCCTTAATTTGATAAGCTCCGCTATTGGCTGGATGAATCGTGTGATTATACCTTTAAAAGCTTGCAAGAACAAGCCGCAGCCATGTTGGCAGTGGGGGTTTTGAACATCGGATACTCGTTTCGAGACTTAAAGGTAACTGACCAGTAAGATATGACTACATTGAGAAATCTTTTTCTATAATAAGGTCTGATTGTTTTTTCTGTGGGTTTCTTTTTTAGGGATATACCTTGAAAAAGCCCTGCTGGCGAAACACGTGTCGGTGTATAGCCCTATTTTTTTTCAGCTTCCAAAGAACCCATTTAAGCTGTTGTATAACCCTATTTTCAAGCCAACTAAACGAAGTATACCATCTCTTTATGGATATAGAAGTCTCTTATAAAAAACAAAAACATATAAATGTACAGTGACCTACGATAAGAAGGGTATGAACCCTATAACCATACATTAAACAGTGTGATGGTGATTTACAACTGATTCTGGGTTTACCTATAAGTATATAAGTAATGCCATACTGGGAAAAGACCAAGGGTCCATCGAGCCCAGCATCCTGTCCACGACAGCGGCCAATCCAGGCCAAGGGCACCTGGCAAGCTTCCCAAACGTACAAACATTCTATACATGTTATTCCTGGAATTTTGGATTTTTCCAAGTCCGTTTAGTAGCAGTTTATGGACTTGTCTGAAGGTCTAAATGAAAAATAATGTCCAGTAATAATTAACTGAGTTGTGTATTTTTCATAGAATAGAGCCATGCCACAAGAAGAAGAAGCCTAAAGAAGTGTCTGCTGTGTTCTTTCCTTTGGTTGATAGGTGGTATTCTTTAGTAGTGGCAAGAGAGAAAGGATAAAAAGTGCCACAAGAAAGAGACAAGTAACAAGGGGAAGAGAATATAGAAAAGAAGGTCACAGAAAAATGGAGGAGAAAAAGTCTACAGGGAAACAAAAGATGAGATGTGATTGATGAGGGGAACAGAAAACAGAGTATGAACCCTGCTTACTTTTTCTTGAATGTTACCCTTTACTCCACTGATGAATTGCCATAGATAAAATCAATTACTGCAAACATAACTATGTGAAGAAGTGAAATCTGAGGACATGTTAAAAGATTCTCATTTTTTAAATGTGACCAGTCCTGTCCTCAGGATATCTAAAGCAAGCAAGCTACTGAGCATTATTAGAGCACAATGCCTTTACAATATTGAAAAATATTTTTTTCTTTCTCTTCAAAATATCTTTTAGAGTGATTCAGTGGGACATGGTAGGAATAATAGAGAGAACTGACTCTCCTCTTTCGTAGCAGTGCGGTAGGCTGGCAATACATTCGTGGCAATCTGTCTATGCATGAAAAGGATAAACATTTTTGACATTTAGTGTTGACCTTATCTTTTTGATTGCTGAATCCTTTTGCTGACAGGAGAGTATCAATTTTACCCTGGTGTTCTTTCTAAATAAATATATTTGTTCTATAGAAAATCAAGTCAGGAAGTGCAGTCCAAACAACCCAGAGTCATGTTTATTCAGCGTGTCACTTATTCTCTATTTCAAAGCTAGACAACATAAATATGGATAAAAACATAGGAGCTACAGGAAAGCCTATGCTTATTATTACAGAAGGGCATGGCAAATAAGTTGATGGTTGTCATTTGCAACTGATATAGTGGAAACTGAAATGCAGTTTCAACCCTGTTATTTACTTGTAATGTTACAGTAATACTCTGGGTGTTTTTTGAGAGGTACTGTAGGATCAAAGTAGCAACAATGGGATAAACAGCACATTTAAACAGAAAAAATAAAATCTTTCGAACAACATACTGTAACCTTCCAATAAAAAGCAAATTACTGTTGAAAAGCATGTCCCTCACACATAGGTTTTTTTTTACTAAGGTGCACTGAAAAATGGCCTGCAGTAGTATAGACGCATGTTTTGGGTGCGCGCAGAATTATTTTTTAGTGCACCTAAAAAAATGCCCTTTTTTGCTGAAAATGGATGTGCGGCAAAATGAAAATTGCCACGTATTCATTTTGGGTCTGAGACCTTACCACAAACCATTGACCTAACGGTATGGTCTCACGCAGTAACTGGGTGGTAATGGTCTAAGCGTGTCAAATTCCACTTGATGTACGTAGCTGCCATGCGTCAGAAATGATAAAATATTTTTCAAACTTGCGTAGCGGACGCGTGCCAAAATCGAAATTACCACAAGGGCCATACGGTAACCAGGTGGTAACTCCAATTTGGCCTACACGGCTTAGTAAAAGGGCCCCATACTGACTAGAAATTTCTACAGAATATGGGGCCCTTTTACTAAGCTGCATAGACGCCTACGCACGCCCAACGCCCTGTCTTCAGTCCAGCCTTGTCTGGATGTCTCGCCTGCTGCCAGTCAGGGCCTAGTTAGCCCTCGGATTGGCGAGGTAGCATCAACTCAGCTGCAGCCCAAGGGCTTACCATGAATCATGACATCTATATAGGTTAAACCAAAGATGGGCACCCAAATTTGGGAGCAGAGCAACTAATTAGTCAACTGGGTGCCAGCAAACAATTACTGACATTAGAGTTAATTATGGTACCACTTAATTGGTACTAATTGGTTTTGTGCTCGCGCCTGCCTATGTGCTGTTTTATAATGGTGTGTGTGTGCCCAATATGTCTTGTGTGCAAACCAAAAGGCGGAAGGGCCATGAGAGGGGTCTGGGTGGATCAAGAGCATTCCAAATATTTAGGCACAGTATTATAGAATACCAACTGAAATGTGGTGCAAATATACATGCCTAACTTAGGCACATATTCCCCTCATTCTATAACTACAAACATAAATGTTAGGAGTGCCCCATTCTGCCTATGACCCTCCCATTTCCATTCCCCCTTTTTTAAATTCACAAGTAAAATTTAGATACAGAATTATTACTGCTCTGCTATATCTGTTAAAGCTATGCTGATTGCTGCCTCTCTTATCTATCTATTCACAGGTTTTTGGTCTCTTATTGCACTTTGCCTGAACCCAGTTCTCATCCCCCCCCCCCCCCCCCCCCCGCTGCTGTCTGAAGGTTTTTGGTCTCTCATTGCACTTTGCCTGAACCCAGTTCCCATCCCCTGCAGCTGTCTGAAGGTGTCATCACTTCCCCAGCTAGATTTCTCTTCACTCCATTCAAGACGCTTGCTGAATTGTTACTGCTCTGCTGTCTCTGTTAAAACTATGCTGATTATTGCCTCTCTTGTCTATCTATTCACAGGTTTTTGGTCTCTTATTGCACTTTGCCTGAACCCATTTCCCATTTCCCACTGCTGTCTGAAGGTGATGTCACTTCCCCAGCTAGATTTCTCTCCACTTGGTGCAAGGCGCTTGTGCCAAAGAAGCATGACCAAAGAGCAGGTCATGCTCCTTGTTCCCTTCTTGGGGCATCTCTGGATGCATCTTTAGGGCGCTCAATATCATGCTTTTTGTAGCAGTTCTGATACTTCTTTTAATCTGGTGTTCACCCGGGTTTGACATGACATCTGATTTAATCTTTCCACCTCCTTTCTTTCCTATTCGAGTACTTCTTCAGCCGTGTTCTGCCACCTCCTCTCATACGCAACTACTGTGTCATTTCCTAACTCCCATCCCTTCTAATGTTCCTTCTCCTATGCCTCCTTTCTTAAAATGTGGTCTCTTGAATGTTCGTTCATTCCACCATAAATTAGCTCTGATTTCTGAATTAATCTCTGAAACTTGATTTTGTCCTCTGCTCTGCTAAACACTTGACCCCCTGGTTTTCAAACTTTGCATATCCCTTGCATGGCTGCCATGGTAGTGGAGTGGCATGGGGGTTTTTTTGTTCCTTTTTTCAGGTCACCCAATGTACTACTAAATAGCTAACAGTTTCTGAAGTCCTATTGCTCCTTCTGACCAGCTGTCATGCAACCTTTCTTGTCATATTATATCACCCCTCACCACCCTCTACTTTCTCTCTCGATGAACTTTCTGCTTTCGTTTCTGAATGTTCCACTCTATTGTCCCCGCTTCTTTTAGTAGGTGACTTTAATCTCCCTCCTTCAGACACCCGCTCCTCTTTTCTTTCTTTAATGTCAATTTTGGATCTAGCTCAACACGTCACCTGTCCTACTCATGAAGCTGGTAACATTCTACATTTTGTCTTCTCCCTTACTCTTTATGCTCCTGTCCATTCTCTTCAGTCTATTCCTGTTGCTTGGTCAGATCATTATTTGATTCTTTTCTCTTTGGTTACACCAATTCTGCCATCCCTTTGCATCCCCTGCCCTGTCATTCTTATAGATCCTTCAATGACAACACCCTGTCTGCCCTGTCTTCAGTAGCCCTCCAGGTCTCTTTACTTTCCCCCTCTTTCCCTCTGGACTCCCGTGCTATCGTGTTGGATCGTTCATTGCATTCTCTCCTTGACGACCACACTCCCCTGGTCTCTAAGGCCTTGGCCCACCTTCACTCTACCCCTTGGTTTTCTCCTGCTTTTCATGTTTTGCACTCTCAGCTACGTGCAGCTGAATGGCACTGGCGCAAAAAACTTTCTCCTTCAGCGCACTCATTCTTTTAAAGTCACTATCATGAATATCAGCAAGGTTTGTGCTTGGCAAAATCAGTGCGTTTTGGTGATAAAATTTCTTGAGCTTGTATCCAGCCTCAGGCACTGTTCCATGTGCATCATGATATTGCCTCTACTTCCACTGTTACCTCTGATTATGATCCTTCTATCTTTAAAGTTGCTACCCTTTGCTTGGCAAACTAAAACTTACAACCTTCATTCTGAGCTCCTTCTTTCCTCCCCCTCTGTTGTCCAATATCCCCCATTGTTATCTCCCGCAGGGTCTTCTATCTGTCCTTCTTCATTTTGGCCTTCTTTCAACTTACCTAATGCATCTTCTGTCTTGCGTATTCTTGGTTCCCTTAAATCTTCCTCCTCTCTGGCAGACCCATGGCCAGCAGCACTAGTTAAACACCTCAGCCTGGTAATCATTCCGCTTCTTCTCCCCTTAATTTCTTCCTCTCTCAGTTTAGGTTCTGTCCCATCCTTATGGAAATACATGACTGTCCGCCCATTACTTAAGAAACCACATCTTGATCTCTCCATGCCATCTAATTTTCGCCCCATCTCTAATTTACCTTTCCTTGCCAAATCCTTGAGAAAGTAGTCCATAGTCAACTTATTCAACATATGAATCTAGCAATATTCTCCACTCATTTCAAGCAGGCTTCAGACCAAATCATAGCACCGAGAGCCTCCTGTTATCTTTGTATGACCTCACCCGTACTTCACTAGATCAGCATCACTCAGTAATAATGGTTTATTTAGACCTGCCTTCTGCATTTGATCTTAATGACCATACTCTAATTTATGCCTTTTTTAATGTTTATATTATAAGTGATATTGAACCTGAGTTCCACTTGGTCTAATGTGGGATAGAAATGCCATAAATAAATAAATAAACAAACAATTAAATAAATAAATGCTCTTCTCCTTCAATGATTACAATCTATCAGCATTTTAGACATTGTTCTTTCCTGGTTTACTAGTTGTTTTTCTAATCGTTCTTACCATATCTCAATTCGTGATGAATCCACAGATTCTCTTCCTCTTCTTTCTGGTGTTCCTCAAGCGTTCATATAGTCATCAGCTCTCTTTAATATTTTTCTCGCCCCACCCCCAACTATAGTTCATTTTTGGGGGGTGGGAGGAGGGTTAGTGACCACTGGGGGAGTAAGGGGGATCATCCCTGAGTCTCTCCAGTGGCCATCGGGTCATTTAGGGCACATTTTTTGTATCTTAGTCATTGTAAAAAGAGGTCTAGACCAAAATGTTAAACTTTTCACCCTAGGTGTTTATGGCTGTAAAACATTCAAAGGCACTGTTTACTAAGCCGCATTGTAGGCACACTAGTGTTTTTAGTGCACTCTAAAGATTATCATGCACTAACACTAGAGACGCCCATATATTCCTATGGGTGTCTCTAGCTTTAGCGCATGCTGATTTTTAGCATGCACTAATAACGCTAGCGCACATTAGCAAACAGGGTCCCAAGTGTGAGGCACATCCTAATCTTGCCTTTGAAATGCCCCCGACACACTCCCTTGTGATTTGGATGCACTGCAGACAAAATGCATAAATAAATGTCTGTAAAACAGGTTTCAAAAATACCGATTTGGACATTTTGAGAAGAAATCCGTCCAAATGGTGCTTTATGACACATTTTGTGGACATTTTTATCTTTCGAAAATGAACCCTATAGTAATCTATGGGACTTAAGTCTAAGGGGTTCTTTTCCTAAGATGTGCTGAAAATGGCCTGCGGTAGTGTAGATGCGTGTTAGGGGTGTGCGCAGAATCGTTTTTCTGCACACCTGCAAAAAATGCCTTTTTAAATTTTGCCGAAAATGGACGTGCAGCAAAATGAAAATTGCCGCGCATCCATTTTGGGTCTGGGACCTTACCGCTAGCCATTGACCTAGCAGTAAAGTCTCACGCGGTAACCAGGCAGTAATGATTTATGCGGGCCAGAAAAATTTTAAAAGAAATTTGGGCGCACGTAGCGGATGTCCGCCAAAAATGAAATAACCGCAAGGCCCACACAGTAGCCAGGCAGTAACTCCATTTTGGCGTGTGTTGGGCGCGCAGAGACGCTTATGCTGCTTAGTAAAAGGACCCCTAAGTACTTTGAAAATGAGCCTCTTTGTCTTGTTTTTCCAAACAGTTACACAATAAAGCATGTTTGCCTTCCTTTTATTAGCTGTACATTCATTCCCGTCTCATTCTTCCGTAGTTCACCAGATTTCTGCGTTATTTAGACAGTGCTTTTTATATGTTTCAGTGAATATCATATTACTTACATAAATCAAATGCTCTTATTATACAGCAGTAACCCTTATGTTCCCTTTTTATTACAGCAGTTTTATTCTTACAATGTGCATTGATTGGTGTTTAGCTCTTCTAAGAGCCTGGTCAAAGCCATTAGAAATGTTTGACTCAGCATATGAAAACCTATAAAACTGAAAGTCATAATGATAACATGCAGTAATTAATGCCTTTCAAACAGTACCACATACTAGTTAATTTGCTCAGCGGTTGTATAATTAGAATGAACTATGAGAAGTACAAGTATAAATAAACCATAGACTCTGGATCCTGGATAAAGACTGAGTGGATCATCAAGTTTATTCCTTATTTCCAGTTCCAGCTCCAGTTTACAATTTATATACCACTAACTTCAAATGTTTGGAGCGGTTTACAATAAGACAAAAAAAAAATTAAGACAGCTTCTTGATGAAAAAAAGTAAAAACAAATAACACAAGCTCAATCTGGACTAGCAAGAAAATTCATAATAAAAGAAGTTTTTAACATCTTGCTAAAATATACATACTCACGTTTATTTGCAAAGCAGAAGACATAAGCACATCAAATTTTAGGGACTTGATTGGCACCCCGCCCCCACTTTTTTACAAAGCCACACTAGCGGCTGCTGATGCGGTAATTCGCGGCTTTGTAAAAGGAAGGGTTAATGCTCTTGGCAGAAGGGAAGGCAAAAAGGGAACAATTTATAGTCCTCCTACTCCTACAGGAAACCAAAAATTCAAAGTGGAATAGTAAATATTCAGGGCAGTCACCATTCAGAACATGATACAGTGTACAAGAGAATTTAAACAATATTCTGGCCTCAATCAGGAGCCGATGGTGCTCCATATAAAATACGGAAAGCTTATCTTATCTTGTTTACATACAGAAAAAAATCAGTCTAACAGAAGTATCTTTCTATTTCACTGAGGGGTCCTTTTACTAAGGTGCACTGAAAAAATTCTATATATAGCGCTCAAAATTGCATACCCAAATTGGACACATAATTTAATTGTTAGTGAGCCAATAGCGCCCCCCCCCCCAACCAATCACTGCTTGGTTCTCTCTAAGGTCAACCTAGTGCCTCTTGTAGAGCTTAGCCCTTCCCCCCCCCCCCCCCCCCCCATCCTGTTGGAAACAGGATGCTCGGCTTGATGGATCTTTGGTCTTTCCCAGTGTGGGAATACTTATGTACTTATGGTTTTCAGAGTACCCATAATACCTGATGTCATCAGGAAGCCTAGTTTCCCTTTCCATTGTCACTTTCAGGGGTGAAGGAGTGGGACAGTAACCATTGGAGAATTAAGGAGAGGTCATGTTTTCATCCCTCTAGTGGTCAGCTGCTGAATCAGAGCACCTTTTTATACCCTGGAAGTGACTGAAACAGGTCTAACTTAGATATCCTTATTTTTTGACTTGGATGTTTCTTCCCATTCAGCTATCACTGTTGGAGATCCTAAATTTGGGTCCTCTCTAGTCCTACCCTAAACACACCTTAAAATGCCCCATTGCAATTTGAACAAACTGCAGTGTGGGATGTCTAAATTCTATCTTTCAAAAATCACTATTTGGACGTTTGTGGCAGATGGACATATTTTTGGAGCATTTTGAGATGTCCATCTGCTTTGAAAATGAGCGCTATGGCCATCACAATTTCCTCAGAATTAAGGTAACTGCAAATTTTGCTTACCAAGGCAACAAGGGTCAACTAGCTGCTTTAGCCTTTCTGAAAACTTTTCTTGTGCCATACTAGCACTGTAAATCACAGCTTCCAAGTTAATCTATTTCAGGAGGGAGATTTTAGATCAGTCCTGTATTTCTGACAAACTTCACCCTGAAGTATTATTGGAACTAATTTTAATGAGTAGAATCAGGGAATGCAAATGCCACACTGCTTTGGAATGTAAGAGAAAGAGATATAGGGAAGAATGGAGGAGAGAAAGACAAAGCAGTAAAGATGAGGGAATAGAGAGGGGCACAGGAAAGAACCGGCGTGACTATAGATAATTATCTTATATTTTATTCTCAAGCTCAAGATCTTTAAAACTTTATGGGAATTGTGAAGAATTAAAAGCTTATTTTTCTTCAGAGACATTTTGCCTGGTTGTCCAAATGCTGAATTTATCATACATAGACTACTGAATTATTGTAGACGTTGGATGTAAAACGGAAGTGTTACATAAACTTTTGTCCAAAATATGGCAGCTCAGTTGATTTATGGAATATCTAAATACTAGTAAAAAAGGCCCGTTTTGGTATGAAAGGAAATGGGCGCTAGCAAGGTTTTCATCCCCCCCCCCTCGCTCTCTCCCTCTGTCTCCTCCAAGTCCCATGGCCCCCTTTCTTCCCCTCTGATTTCCATGGCTTCCTCCCTCTCTCTGTCACTTTCCTTCACTCTGTTCTCCCTCCAAGTTGCAGTACCCCTCCCTCCCTCTGTCATTCTCCTTCGCTCTGTCCTCCCTCTGAGTGCCAGTCCCCCCCTCTAAAATCTCCCCCTCTCTTACCAGGGTCCCGTCGGCAGCATTGAAAAGCGGGCAGGATCAGAGAGTCTACTTCCTTTCCTTCGCTTTGAGCTCTGGTCCCGCCCTCATTTCCTGTTTCCGCAAGGGCGGGACCAGAGTCAGAGCTCAGAGCTCAGAGAATGGAAAGCAGCAGACTCGAAGAGATGTATGACGTCAGTGTTATCTACCGCAGGTAGCAGACCACATCCGAGTGAGCCACGGTCCCAGACAGCGTCAGAACGTTGGAGGTGAGAATTATTATATAGGATGAGTGAGTTGCATCAATTATGTTAAGGTTACATTGATTGCAGGTTGAAGCCTGCTCTATTTGTAAACTATTGGGCTCATTTTCAAAACAGAAAAATGTTTAAAAAGTGGCATAAAGCAGCAATTTCTCACAAAAACGTCCAAATTAGTATTTTCGAAACCTATTTTTAGATGTTTTTCTATGAAGTCCGTCACAAGTGCATCTAAATCTCAAGGGGGCATTTCAGGGCTGTGTTCAGGCCAGGACTTGATCATTCCTAAGACTTAGATGTTTTTCAGCCATAATAGCACAAAACAAAACCGTCCAGGGCTAAAACTAAGATGTTTTGAGCTAGACCTGTTTTTATAACGAATAAGGTGCCATAAATAACCAGATGACCACTAACCCCCTCCCACCCCCAAAAATGTGATGACAAACATTACTTGCCAGTCTCTATGCCATACTCAGATGTTATACTCAAGTCCATTAGAGCAGCATGCAGGTCCCTGGAATAGTCTAGTGGTGGGTGCAGTACACTACAGACAGGTGGACCCAGGCTCCTATCTCCCCCTACCTGTTACACTTGTGGAGGAAACTGTGAGCTCTCCAAAACTCATCAAAAACCCACTGTACCCATACATAGGTGCCCCCTTCACCCGTAAGGGCTATGGTAGTAGTGTACAGTTGGGGGTAGTGGGTTTTGAGTGTGTTTTAGGGGGCTCAGCAGACAAGGTAAAGGAGCAATGGTGAGATGTGTACCTGGAAGCATTTTATAAAGTCCACTGCAGTGCCCCCTAAGGTGCCCTGTTGCTGTCCTGGGATGTCAGGGGTATGGCCATCACAATTTCCTCAGAATTAAGGTAACTGCAAATTTTGCTTACCAAGGCAACAAGGGTCAACTAGCTGCTTTAGCCTTTCTGAAAACTTTTCTTGTGCCATACTAGCACTGTAAATCACAGCTTCCAAGTTAATCTATTTCAGGAGGGAGATTTTAGATCAGTCCTGTATTTCTGACAAACTTCACCCTGAAGTATTATTGGAACTAATTTTAATGAGTAGAATCAGGGAATGCAAATGCCACACTGCTTTGGAATGTAAGAGAAAGAGATATAGGGAAGAATGGAGGAGAGAAAGACAAAGCAGTAAAGATGAGGGAATAGAGAGGGGCACAGGAAAGAACCGGCGTGACTATAGATAATTATCTTATATTTTATTCTCAAGCTCAAGATCTTTAAAACTTTATGGGAATTGTGAAGAATTAAAAGCTTATTTTTCTTCAGAGACATTTTGCCTGGTTGTCCAAATGCTGAATTTATCATACATAGACTACTGAATTATTGTAGACGTTGGATGTAAAACGGAAGTGTTACATAAACTTTTGTCCAAAATATGGCAGCTCAGTTGATTTATGGAATATCTAAATACTAGTAAAAAAGGCCCGTTTTGGTATGAAAGGAAATGGGCGCTAGCAAGGTTTTCATCCCCCCCCCCTCGCTCTCTCCCTCTGTCTCCTCCAAGTCCCATGGCCCCCTTTCTTCCCCTCTGATTTCCATGGCTTCCTCCCTCTCTCTGTCACTTTCCTTCACTCTGTTCTCCCTCCAAGTTGCAGTACCCCTCCCTCCCTCTGTCATTCTCCTTCGCTCTGTCCTCCCTCTGAGTGCCAGTCCCCCCCTCTAAAATCTCCCCCTCTCTTACCAGGGTCCCGTCGGCAGCATTGAAGAGCGGGCAGGATCAGAGAGTCTACTTCCTTTCCTTCGCTTTGAGCTCTGGTCCCGCCCTCATTTCCTGTTTCCGCAAGGGCGGGACCAGAGTCAGAGCTCAGAGCTCAGAGAATGGAAAGCAGCAGACTCGAAGAGATGTATGACGTCAGTGTTATCTACCGCAGGTAGCAGACCACATCCGAGTGAGCCACGGTCCCAGACAGCGTCAGAACGTTGGAGGTGAGAATTATTATATAGGATGAGTGAGTTGCATCAATTATGTTAAGGTTACATTGATTGCAGGTTGAAGCCTGCTCTATTTGTAAACTATTGGGCTCATTTTCAAAACAGAAAAATGTTTAAAAAGTGGCATAAAGCAGCAATTTCTCACAAAAACGTCCAAATTAGTATTTTCGAAACCTATTTTTAGATGTTTTTCTATGAAGTCCGTCACAAGTGCATCTAAATCTCAAGGGGGCATTTCAGGGCTGTGTTCAGGCCAGGACTTGATCATTCCTAAGACTTAGATGTTTTTCAGCCATAATAGCACAAAACAAAACCGTCCAGGGCTAAAACTAAGATGTTTTGAGCTAGACCTGTTTTTATAACGAATAAGGTGCCATAAATAACCAGATGACCACTAACCCCCTCCCACCCCCAAAAATGTGATGACAAACATTACTTGCCAGTCTCTATGCCATACTCAGTTGTTATACTCAAGTCCATTAGAACAGCATGCAGGTCCCTGGAATAGTCTAGTGGTGGGTGCAGTACACTACAGACAGGTGGACCCAGGCTCCTATCTCCCCCTACCTGTTACACTTGTGGAGGAAACTGTGAGCTCTCCAAAACTCATCAAAAACCCACTGTACCCATACATAGGTGCCCCCTTCACCCGTAAGGGCTATGGTAGTAGTGTACAGTTGGGGGTAGTGGGTTTTGAGTGTGTTTTAGGGGGCTCAGCAGACAAGGTAAAGGAGCAATGGTGAGACGTGTACCTGGAAGCATTTTATAAAGTCCACTGCAGTGCCCCCTAAGGTGCCCTGTTGCTGTCCTGGGATGTCAGGGGTACCACTCTACTAACAATTCTGGCTCCTCCTACATCCCAATGTCTTGATTTTGTGCCTTTTGCACGTGGACTTTTTTTTTTCCAAAAATGGACCAAAAAGCAAAATATCCAAATCACAAAACCTAGTTCAAAACAGTATTTTGGTGGAAAAAAAGATAGATGTTTTTATCTTTTGAAAATGCCCTTCTTTCCTATTTAGATTTTGGACGTCTTTTGCAAAATGTCCAAAGTCGGACTTAGTCATCATATCGAAAATGCCCCTCTATGTGTGCTAATCTACCGTATATTATAGTTTGTCGCCTACTTATATATAGGGTCTGATTAATCTACCAGTACATAATGCTACTGTTGTTGCAAGAGCTTTCTTAGGGCTCCATTTACTAAGCCACACTAGAGGCGCGTTAGTGCTTTTAGCGTGCGCTAACTGTGTAGGCGCCTCCAATATTCTTATGTAGAGAATAATATAAGTAAGAACACAAATGTTGTCCTTGAGTGAAGCAACTGCAAGTATTTGGGCAGAGACAGAGAGACATGTATGTGCTACATGAAGTGTTCTGACTGGAAGCTATAGACAATCATTCATCTGATGCCTTAAGCTGAGGTGGCCACTATAGTGTCATTGGAAATGGGCCCTGGATTACAGTGTTGGAGAACTATGAGAAGCCAGGTGAAGTAATCACTGTGGTTCAGTACTACAGAAGGAAAAGAACTGCCTGGAAAATGAGTATAGAAAAGTTTTAACTGCATGTTTGTCATAAAATTTAACTGAAAGTGAGATGTCATAAGCTACAAGCTGTGAGTTTAATATTAGGGATGTGCAGTCATTTGAAATGAGAAGGGAAATGTGAATGACGTTTCCCATGTCATTATCTTATCGTTTTTAGTAAGGAACAACTCTTCTACATGCAACTTTAAAAATATTGTATATAAGATGAAATGCTGCTCCCATTATAGGATTCTCTCCCAACCCATCTTCATAAAGTTTTAATCAAGTCTAAAGACATTGCTCTTCACTCAGAGTTTCATTGCCTAAATTGGGATCATAGTCAGAGGTTGAGGTCACTGAAGCTTCAAGATGTCATTTTTACTGATGTGTCTCTGTTTTTCCTCTTATCTCTCTCATAAGAGCATAAACTTTGCCATACTGGGACAGACTAAAGGTCCATCAAGCCCAGTATCCTGTTTCCAAAATGGCCAATCCAGGTCACAAGCACCTGGCAAGATCCCAGAACAGCAAAACACATTTTATGCTGCTTATCTTAGAATATGCAGTGGAATTTCCCAAGTCCATCTTAATATTGGCTTATGGACTTTTCTTTTAGGAAATTATCCACACTTTTTTTAAATCCTGCTAAGCTAACTGCTTTAACCATATTCTCTGGCAATGAATTCCAGAGTTTAATTACTAGTTGAGTGAAGAAATATTTTCTCCAGTTTGTTTTAAATTTACTACTTAGCAGCTTCTTTGCATGTCCTTTAGTTCTAGTATTTTTGGAAAGAGTAAACAAGCAATTCACTTCTACTGTGGTGACCAGAACTGCACACAGTATTCGAGGTGCGGTCACACCATGGAGCGATTCAAAGGCATTATAACATTCTCAGTTTTGTTTTCCATTCCTTTCCTAATAATTCTTAACATTCTATTTGCTTTCTTAGCCGCCGCTGCACATTGAGCAGAGGGTTTCAACGTATCATCAACAATGACACCTAGATCCCATTCCTGGTCGGTGACTCATAATATGGAACCTTGCATCAGGTAACTATAGTTTGGGTTCCTCTTCCCCACATGAATCAATTTGCACTTGCTCACATTAAAAGTCATCTGCCATTTGGATGCCCAGTCTCGTGAGGTCCTCTTGCAATTTTTCACAATCCTCTTGCAATTTAACCACTCTGAATAACTGTGTGTCATTAGCAAATTTAATTACCTCACTTGTTATTTCTATCTCTAGATCATATATAAATATGTTAAAAAGTAGTGGCCCAAGCACAGACTCATACAGAACCCCACTATCTACCATTCTCAATTGAGAATATTGACCATTTAACCCTTCTCTCTGTTTTCTTTTAACCAGTTTTTAATCAATAATAGGATATTGCCTCCTATCCCATGACTTTCTAATTTCCTCAGAAATCTTTCATGAGGTATTTTGTCAAGTGCCTTTTGAAAATCTAGATACACAATATTGACCGACTCACCTTTATCCGCATGCTATATATATATATATTTTTAATTTTTTATTTATAGAATTTTATAATACATAATATTCAAACTTGAATAGTAATACACAATATATGCAAATCTTCATCATGAATTAAATGGGAAAAAAAAAAAGAAATATATGAAAATAAATTCAAAAATATCGACCACAAAATCAAAGTAATGCTATATTTTTTTGTTATGTTTATCTGTTTTATAAAATTGCATTATGCTTTAAATTTTTTTTTAGTATGTTAACTATTTTGATATGCTATACTCAAAAAGTCTTACAGAAAACCTGTAAGTAAATAACTATGTTGTGCTATCCGCATACATGTAATTACAGTCTGTGGCACTGCCTGCTGTTGCTGTTCACACTCACTTAGCCACTGTCATCACAGACAAAAAATTGCCATGGACACACTGGAACAGTTTAGTCCACATTGGTCAGATGCTGATCTCTTTTAGCTGCTCTGTTTGATCTAATCTCTGTGACCCTGCTCTAAAAAAGTTCTTTTATTTTTCTAAATTAGTATTAACAACTTAGAAATATATTTTAGTTTAAAGCATTTTAATAATTTTCACTAAGCAAAACAACATTGACATATTGCTGCTACACACAAAAATTACACATTGCTTCAGTTGTTACAGGGCGGCTATTACTACCATTTCATATGGAGTTGAAATATTAATTTGTATGATGTTTTGTTCTAGGCTTTAAAAAGCAAAGGAATTTTAATTTCTTAACCAAAAAACTGCAGTTTTCCTCAGCAGCCAAACTATTAATGCAAAGTATGTCAGAAATCCCTCATTTTACAAAAGATCAGTGGCGTACCAAAGGCGGGGCAGTGGGGGCGGTCCACCCTGGGTGCTCGCCACTGGAGGGGTGCAGAAAGCAGCCGCACAGCTATCGGCTCCGCTGGTTCCCTGCTCCCTCTGCCCCGGAACATCCTGTCCCGGGCAGAGGGAGCAGGGAACCACTGGAACCGACAGCCGCGCGGCTGCTCCCAGCAGGTAAGAATGCACCCGGGAAGGGGTGTTGATGCACCATGGGGGGTGTCATGCTTCACCTGGGGGGGGGACACGCTGCTGCACCCGGTGGGGGGGGGGGTGCGCAGCAGCAATCTGCCTCGGGTGGCAGCCGACCAAGGATCGCCACTGCAAAAGGTTCACATGAGTACCACTTACTTGTGTAACTTAAGGGCCCTTTTACAAAGGGGCGTAAGAACCTACACACATGCAGCATGCGTCAAATTGGCATTACTGCCCAGCTAACGCATGTGCCTGGTGTTAAGTTTCTTAAATTCTGTAGGCGCATGCAGAAAACCTACGGAATTTAAGAAAGTGTGGGACAGGCATGTGGGATCCCTTAGAAAAAGAGGAGTTAGTGGGTACTGAAGAAGGCAAACTGGATAGGCCATTTAGCCCTTATCTGCTGTCATGTTTCTATATTTCTATTTCTTTAGTCCGTAGGGTTTGCCACAGGAAGGCAGTGTATCAAATCCTTGTCCTTTTGCTCTTTACTTTCATTTAGATGAGCTGCCATATTTAGGCATTAACATTTGCATCTGCCATAGAGTGGCCATAAGTGATTGCGCTTAATTAGGTATTTCCTTGCCAATTTACCCTAGTATTCTATAGCAGCTTTGGTGCATACATTTTCCATTATGGAATACTAGCTTAGCTCTCAAACTTCTGCCACCCAAATTTGGGTGGCCTTAATAAAATTGCTTCTTTAATGTCTTTGGTATTAATAAGGGTTGCATGTGTGTATATTGGGGGGGGGGAGAGAGAGAGGTTTGTTTTGTTTATTTTTGTATTTATTTTATAAAGAAAGTTGAATTTTGGCTAACTAAGCTGTCTGAAAATCAGCCATTCTTTTTCCAGCTAAGTGTCTTCGGTTAGCAATATGTATAATTTTACCTACAAGGAATGCAGGTACACTTGAATGTAGGGTTAGATTGAGGGAAGGAATGTCATATGTAGCAGAAACAAATCTATGTAGGCATGTTTTCCCTAGGTAATTTTAAAAAGTGGCCCTCGCTATTTTTAGAATGTGGGTTTCCCACAGGCTGAGGTCACTTTTAGTGAGGAAGTAAAATGGTCACAATTTCTATTTTTTTAATTCATGGCCATGTGCTAATTTCCCAATTAGCACATGGCCATTAGCACATGAGTCACTAATAACATCCAATAGGGAAAATTCTATTTGTAAACACAAAGTACTATTATTAAACCAAATATCACTGTACTCTCTGTTAATTTATTAATACTTTTAATTCAAACTGTATAAACCTTTTGATAAAAAATAGTTTTACACATATAAACACAAAACCCGTGTAACATGCAACACATATCCCCCACCAGTGCTTATAACGTTACTGGAGCTTCTTATTTAATTAAGCATATACATACATCCTCTGCTAAGATATTCTAAATATATCAATATAGCCTTGATGATTATTCGTAGTCCATAATCCATATCATACTTATATTGTCCACTCTATCTTTGAGGTATATAGATGCCAGGTGAAATATATATATACCAAGAGCTATCATAGAATTCCCTTTCATTTATTTAACATTGAACAACGCTTTATTTATCAGTGGAAAACTGTTATCCCTCTGGGATTAAATTTAGAGGTGGAATGGATTTGAACTAGTCGGTAGTTAGGAGGCGGGGCTGGATGTGGTATATATATGCGACATCCAGACTCCGCTCAAGAGCTGAATGTCGTCATTTCCTGTTGGCCCAGACCGGGAAATTAGCCCGCTGGGTAAGTTGCCAATTACTTGTTTTTGATATTAATAGATGAATGATGGTTGTTATATATATATTTTTTTGATAAGGATTGTAGAGGAGTGTGTGGTGTTATGTTATATAGGTTTATATGTGTTCGTCTAGGGTGTTGACTGTGGTTCTCCTGATGAAGCTGAGAGCGAAATGCGAACTCGCATTGAGAACCGAAGAAGGAAATGTGATTTGAATGAGAGAACAAGGTGGAATAAAGATGAGCCATAGGTGCTTCTAGCACTGGAAGCTTCTATACTGGATGGATTGAAAAGACAAAAGATTAAAGAGTACTTTGAAAGGGGTCTTCCCATACAAAGCTCTTGGTATATATATATTTCACCTGGCATCTATATACCTCAAAGATAGAGTGGACAATATAAGTATGATATGGATTATGGACTACGAATAATCATCAAGGCTATATTGATATATTTAGAATATCTTAGCAGAGGATGTATGTATATGCTTAATTAAATAAGAAGCTCCAGTAACGTTATAAGCACTGGTGGGGGATATGTGTTGCATGTTACACGGGTTTTGTGTTTATATGTGTAAAACTATTTTTTATCAAAAGGTTTATACAGTTTGAATTAAAAGTATTAATAAATTAACAGAGAGTACAGTGATATTTGGTTTAATAATAGTACTTTGTGTTTACAAATAGAATTTTCCCTATTGGATGTTATTAGTGATACATGTATGGGAATATGGCAACTGCCCAGTGGGATTCTAAGTCTGGGCTTTCAGAGGATAAAATTTCTGAATTATTAGGTGGTACACGTTTATTTTCTGATCCCCACCAATTACAAACATGTGGGTGGGAGGAAATTTTAAGAACGCATAAAGCGCTGGTGAGAACGGAGTTACATTCCGCTGCTCTGATTGAATATTGCCATGCACAAAGGGTCCCACGGGGACTACGCATTAATAAAGAACCACGATTCTTAGGTAATGAGCAGTATGTGGCACAATGGAACTCCGTAATCACCAGATGCTCTTTAGATTTAATGTTGTTGACTATCAATGTCCTCCAAGAGGAAATAGCTAAGTTACAACAGGAGTTAAATGAAAAAATTGAAACTATTAAGTTGGCATATGAGAAATCGGTCTTTGATAAACAATGGGAGGAACACAGTTCCAGAGTAGACCAATATCGAAATCAACAACGAGAATTAAAAGTGTCGAAATATAAACGAGATGAGTACGATTATACAAAAGGTTATGTGTACGGATGGATGGATAAGAGAAGTAGAACACGGAGGGGCCGAGGGTCTAGCAGAAAGGTTCAATTTAAAATGTCATCAAGTGATTCCTCAGGAGAAGAAAATTTTAAAAGGGGAAAAGAACAACAAAGGGAGACAGGGCCCATTGGGGGTTTAGATACTGACAATCTTTTACCTGAATCTTTTTTACGGCTATTGCCACAGACTCAGGAACCAACAGATGTAGTCAAATCGACGACAAACAAAAGCAGCACGAGAGGACGCAAGATCAAGAAATAAATACGATAATTAACTTATCTAATTATGCCCTTTCGCGTCATCAGATTGAAGTATTAAATAAAGGACTGTCTTTTGTCCCTTACTCGACTTATGATGCATTTTCCACCAGACAAGGGCTGTATAATTTTTTTAGAGAGTTAAAATTACGGTTATATTTCGATGCCCCTCAAGCCAAAAATGAAGAGGGTGGTTTTTTACCACGCACAGGAGTGAAGTCCCGTTGGTCCCCGCCTGGTCCCCCTGATCCATCTATAATGGCATTTCAAAAATTAGTGTTGAGAGAATTAGAAAGGATGGAGACGGTTAAGATACCATTCAGGTATAACCTCTCTCTGAATCAATATTTGAGTATTCAACAGCTGGCAAATAATGAGCAAATTATAATAATACGAGCGGATAAGGGAGGTTCCACAGTGATTTTAGATAAACAAAAGTATATAAAAGAAGGGTTGCATCAGCTACAACAAAGGGAATTCTATGATAGCTTATCCTATGATCCTACTGGATATCTACAAAATTTGATAACTGGGTATGTAGGAAGGGCAGTGATGAATGGGATATTCTCGGTAAGAGAACAACAATTCCTTTGCCACCCTAATCCGAAAATCCCTTATATATATTTTGTTCCAAAAGTTCACAAATCCATGGTGGACCCCCCGGGACGCCCGATAGTATGTACCAGAGATTCTGTACTAGAACCTCTTTCAAAATTAGTTGATAAGTATCTTCAACCTTGGGTTAGTACAGCGGCCTCATATGTCCGTGACTCTACAGATTTTATTCATACTTTGGATCAGATTAAAGATCAAGGGCTAGTTAGGGATACTACCTTTTTGGTGGGCCTTGACGTAGTAGCCCTGTACACAAATTTACCCCAAGATGGAGTTGTTGAAGTAGCTGGTGCCTATCTGGAACGGTGTGACATCCCTAATGAAAAGAGATTAGCTTTTCGCCAGCTTCTCTTTTGGGTCATTGGGTTTAATTATTTTCAATTTGAAAAGATGTTTTATCGCCAAAAGAGAGGTATAGCTATGGGCGCTACTGTTGCTCCCTCATTAGCTTGCCTATATATGACAAGATTTGAAGAGCAATACGTCTATCCTTCCCCATGGCACGAACATATCGTGCTATGGCGTCGGTATATAGACGATGTAATATTGTTCTGGAAAGGCTCGGAAGAAGAATTGGGTAAATTTATAAAATATCTGAATAGGGCCGATCCATGTGTTCAATTTACGGCGCGAATTTCCAGGGAGGTCATGGAATTTTTGGACATTAAAATTAGTAAAACGAATTATGATGACTTATCGACTTCCATTTATAGGAAAAGTACTGATAGAAATACCCTGTTACATTATTCAAGTTTCCATCATACAGCGTTAAGAAAAGGGGTCCCTGTTGGACAATATTTGAGATTACGTAGGTTATGTTCTTCTTTAGAAGAATTTAAAAATCAGGCTTATAATATGACAGAGAGATTTCTCCAACGAGGGTACCCACTATCAGTACTTAAACGGGCTTACAAACGGGCCCGATATGCCCAGAGGGATTGGCTTTTTATCCCAAAACAGAAATCAAAGGTTAAACCAATTGCTTGTGTTCTTCCGTTTTCCCGCAGGGCTCCAATGATCGGACAAATAATTCATAAGTTTTGGCACATTTTAAGTATTCATCCAGTGTTCAAAGAACACCCAAAAATGGCATATAGTCGTAAATTAAATTTAGGTGAGTTGGTGAAACGTCCTCGCAGGAACAAATCTGGGGGACATCATTCCCCATGTAACAACTGTGTGTATTGTAAATACGCGATGTCCACGAATGTTTTAGATATACCAGGTTTTCAAAATAAATATTTTTATCTTCGATCTGTTACGAATTGCAATAGTGAACGGGTAGTTTACTGTATAATTTGCCCGTGTAAAAAATATTATATTGGACACACAAAAAGGAAATTGAAGATCAGATTAGCGGAACATATCAGCAATATCAGGAATATGAGGGATGATGCCCCTTTGGTTGTTCATTGGAAGGAACACAAACATACTATAGAAGATATAAAGTGCATAGCATTGCTACAGGTTCCCGTGGAGAATCGGGGTGGCAATGTGAGTGAAATCTTATTTAACATTGAACAACGCTTTATTTATCAGTGGAAAACTGTTATCCCTCTGGGATTAAATTTAGAGGTGGAATGGATTTGAACTAGTCGGTAGTTAGGAGGCGGGGCTGGATGTGGTATATATATGCGACATCCAGACTCCGCTCAAGAGCTGAATGTCGTCATTTCCTGTTGGCCCAGACCGGGAAATTAGCCCGCTGGGTAAGTTGCCAATTACTTGGTTTTGATATTAATAGATGAATGATGGTTGTTATATATATATTTTTTTGATAAGGATTGTAGAGGAGTGTGTGGTGTTATGTTATATAGGTTTATATGTGTTCGTCTAGGGTGTTGACTGTGGTTCTCCTGATGAAGCTGAGAGCGAAATGCGAACTCGCATTGAGAACCGAAGAAGGAAATGTGATTTGAATGAGAGAACAAGGTGGAATAAAGATGAGCCATAGGTGCTTCTAGCACTGGAAGCTTCTATACTGGATGGATTGAAAAGACAAAAGACAAAAGATTAAAGAGTACTTTGAAAGGGGTCTTCCCATACAAAGCTCTTGGTATATATATATTTCACCTGGCATCTATATACCTCAAAGATAGAGTGGACAATATAAGTATGATATGGATTATGGACTACGAATAATCATCAAGGCTATATTGATATATTTAGAATATCTTAGCAGAGGATGTATGTATATGCTTAATTAAATAAGAAGCTCCAGTAACGTTATAAGCACTGGTGGGGGATATGTGTTGCATGTTACACGGGTTTTGTGTTTATATGTGTAAAACTATTTTTTATCAAAAGGTTTATACAGTTTGAATTAAAAGTATTAATAAATTAACAGAGAGTACAGTGATATTTGGCATTAGCACATGAGCCCTTATCCCCTCCTATTTACTAGGTGGTAAGGGCTCCTGCGCTAACCCCGCATTAATCAGGCAGCACGTAGCAATTTACCCACACTACTCGATTAAAGCAGGGCACACATACTCTCCACCTTCACACCAGGGGCATAGCCAGACTTCATGGAGGGAGGGGGCCAAAGCCTGAGGTGGGGGGCACATTTTGTTCTGCCGCCCCGCCATCACCCACCCACCACATCGCCGCCACCCTGCCACTTCCCTACCCATTGCCGCAACAAATACCTTTGCTAGTGGGGGTCTCCAGCCCCACCAGCTGAAGCGTTATCCAGTGCCGGTCTCCGGCGGCGCCACATTGCCTGAATGCTCTGTCTTCCCCTCACATCCTGCATGCTCCTTTTAGTGAAATTGAGCATGTTCAGTTTCACTAAAAGAAGCGTGCCGGACGTGAGGGAAAGACAGAGCAGGGCAGGCAACGTGGAGGTGCCAGAGACTGGCGCTGGACAACGCTTCAGCTGGCATGGATTGGGGACCCCCACCAGCAAAACCAGGGGCCCGGAGGAAATTTTGGAGGGGTCCAGGCCCCCCGGCCACTGCTTCACACACACCCTCTGCGCTAACAATATTTTATAATTTTTAGCACAAGATTGGCACGTATCGATCCCAGAACTACTGTGGGCCACCCGAGTGAGTCCCGCAGCAGTGCCTTTTTAGCGTGTGGTAAGTAAAATAGTCCCTTAGTCTACGTTAAAGGTAATAAATAGAAATAAAATGAAACAGAAAAGGAAAATTAGATGATACCTTTTTTACTGGTGAAAAAAAATGTATTGTTAGTCCAATAATAAAGAGATCATCTTATTTTCTTTTCCAGTTTTATTGCATTTCTATTTATGCCTTGAAAATAAAAAAAAACCGTAAGTGATGGAATTATGTAATTCCATTGTGCTTAGACCATCTGGCAAAGGCACTGCTAATGATTTAGCAACTTACTGACCTCTGCTGCACATGAAGAGCTCCTGAAGTCTGCAAAATAATTTAAGAAGAATATTGACAATGATAGATATTATACTTTGGGGTAAATTTATAACTCAACACATGCTTAAATAGTATGCATATGCTTTTCCATATGTCAGCTAGAGACACTCAGGAGCCTTTTTACTAAGCTATGCTAAGCTGCTAATGCAGTGCTATCGGCATGGTAGACAGTAGTGCAGGCCCTCTCTATTGTCTACTCTGCTAAAACAGGGTCCTTTGTGTTTAAAATGTCACATTAGCTGCCTAACATAGCAATGGAATATTGAATAATAAAAAAACTCTACATGAAGCATAATGGTATCATATATGTCAGAGAAGCCAGACATATGGGAAGCAATAAAATATCAAAAATGGACAAATCCACTTCCCAATTTTGCCCATGTGGGTTCAGTGATGCAAGGTCACGCAAGGATCCACGTTAGGAATCACGGACCAAGAAAGGGATCTAGGTGTCGTCGTTGATGATACGTTGAAACCTTCTGCTCAGTGTGCTGCTGCGGCTAAGAAAGCAAATAGAATGTTAGGTATTATTAGGAAAGGAATGGAAGACAAAAATGAGGATGTTATAATGCCTTTGAATCGCTCCACGGTACGACTGCACCTCGAATATTGTGTTCACTTCTGGTCGCCGTATCTCAAAAAAGATATAGTGGAATTAGAAAAGGTGCAGAGAAGGGCGACGAAAATGATAAAGGGGATGGGACGACTTCCCTATGAGGAAAGGCTAAATCGGCTAGGGCTCTTCAGCTTGGAGAAAAGGCGGCTGAGGGGAGATATGATAGAGGTCTATAAAATAATAAGTGTAATTGAACGGGTAGATGTGAAGTGTCTGTTCACGCTTTCCAAAAATACTAGGACTAGGGGGCATGCAACTAAGCTACAATGTAGTAAATTTAAAACGAATCAGAGAAAATTTTTCTTCACTCAATGTGTAATTAAACTCTGGAATTCATTGCCAGAGAATGTGGTAAAGGCGGTTAGCTTAGCAGAGTTTTAAAAAGGTTTGGACGGCTTCCTAAAGGAAAAGTCCATAGATCATTATTAAATGGACTTGGGGAAAATCCACTATTTCTGGGATAAGCAGTATAAAATGTTTTATACTTTTTTGGGATCTTGCCAGGTATTTGTGATCTGGATTGGCCACTGTTGGAAACAGGATGCTGGGCTTGATAGACCTTTGGTCTTTCCCAGTATGGCAATACTTATGTACTATGTACTTATGTAGTGTTGAATCTGAAGATCAGTCTCTGCTCAGTTTTCAGCAAAACATCATCCAGGTTCCAACCTCTCCATTGTAGTTCAGGTTTAAAACCAAAAACTTGTAGGGGCCTTTTTACTAAGCTGTGCTAAAACGTGGCCTGTGCTATAACTAGCCTGTAGGTTTTCCACACAGAAAGACCTCTTTTAGAGGCCCTTTTACTAAGCTGCGTAAGCGTCTACGTGCACCACAATGGAGTTACTGCCTGACTCCTTCAGGGCTCTTGCGGTAATTTCATTTTTGGCACGCATCCAATACTCACATCTGAAAAATATTTTTTTATTTTCAGGCGCACGTAAGAAACGCGCGCCAAGTGGCATTTGATGCAGGTAGGTCATTACCACCCGGATTCTTTACCGCTAGGCCAATGGCTGGCGGTAAGGTCTCAGACCCAAAATGGACGTGCGGCAATTTAGATTTTGCCCCTCGTCCATTTTCGGCAAAAAAAGATCTTTTTTTACAGGCGTGCTAAAAAATGGATCAGCCCACATCCAAAACCCATGCCTACACCACCAGAAGTCATTTTTCAGCGCGCCTTTGTAAAAGGACCCCTTAGTGCAGCTGTAAGATGGTCACATTTTCTAGTTCCCCCATTAATGTCTATGTGCTGATTTCGCTTTTGCATCTCTGATATGTCTCATAATAATTTTTTTATAATTTTTTATACATTTTTCTATACATTTATTGATTGCCTTTTGTTTACACTATTATTGATTATTTTTTGCATTATTCATGTTTATATTTTATGATTATTTGGCATTTGCATCATTTATGTTTTAATCTTCAAGAAGATGTTTTTATGAGTTTGTTTCATATGTTCATTATTGAACATTTTACAAAAATGTTTTTATAAGTTTATTTCAATTGCTTTTTGTTTGCATTATTCATGTTTTATATTTGTTTTTAAAGACTCCTGAAGAAGGCGCTACGGCGCCGAAACATGGCTGTGTTGAGTCGAGTTGTCGTAATAAACATTACTTTTTATTTACAATCATACGTCTTCTCCATTGTTTGAAAAGAGCCTATCTTCCCCACCCCTCTTTGTTTTTCCCTTACTTTGTTTCATGGGGATTAAGTGCACCTCCACACTCTGCGTGGGTTTTTTTTGGTATGTGCTGATTTCCCAATCAGTGCATGGTCATTAGCGTGGGATCCTTTACCAACACCTATTTTCAAGATGGTAAGGGCTCCCATGCTAATCCTGCGCTAATTGGTTAATGCACAGTGATGTAGCTGCGCTATCCGATCAGTGCTGGCATGCCTTCTCTTCGCCCCAAACACGCCCCCAGTGCTAAAAAATAAAAAGTATCTTTTAGCTTGTGGAAAGCACATATTGATCCAAAATTACCAAAGGATGCCTGAGCACACCCCGCGATAGTGATTTTTTTTTAGCTGCGGTAAGCATGCTTTAGTGCTTACCGCAGCTTAGTAAAAAAAAACCCTGTAGTCCTCAAAAGAATGCTTCTTGTTGACAGAATGTTGTACAAAAGTTATCTCCATAACTTTCCTTTTAACTATGCTTGTATGTTCTATCAGTCCCTTGTTGAATTGTCTTATTGTTTTTCCGACGTGCACAAGTCTGCAAGGACAGATATCTACATAGATAACCCCGGCACTCTTACAATTTGAAAGCTGTTTTAATTCAAACTCGTCTCCAGACTGGGGGTGCACAAATATTTTGCACTGCAAGTTTACTGCACAAACTGCAATCTTGTCTTATCCTTTTTAACAAGGCTTACCATAATAATCAACAATAGGAACTCCAATGCATCACTAATTACTTGAAAGTTTGACCGTTTTTTGATTCACTGAATTGATTATATCCAATATGTTACACTTGTCTCTCTGTATGTAACCAATTGTTTATCTACTTTTGATTGGCGCCTGCCATGATGTAATATTGTAAGCCACATTGAGTCTGCAAATAGGTGGGAAAAAGTGGGATACAAATGCAACAAATAAATAAATAAATAAATAAATAAATAAATAACTGCTGGTGGGGTAGAAGGCACCAAGGAATCCCTGAGGTTGTATCCTCTCATATTTGCCTCAATCAATCGCTTATTACTGAAGTGTTCAAAATGTTGTGCAATATATCAATGCTTCCTAAGAATGCTCGTGATGTCATTTGAGTGGTGTATAAAGGGCAGAGTACATACGACAGTCTCCTCTTTTTTGGCAATATCAGGTGTGAGTAATGCAGATCTATTCATAGCTTTAGCTTTCTTATAACAATTATTAATACATTTCATTGAATAACCTTTTGCTACCAACCTTTCTTTCATTTCCACACACCTGCTTTCAAAAGTACTAGTGTCAGAGCATAACCTTTTAACTCTCAGAAACTGACTGTACAGAAGATTAATTTTTAAGGATCTAATATGATAGCTTTTTGTAAGCCAGAAGTTAAATACGTTTCCTGAAGATATCAGTAGTAAATTACTGATTCATTACTAAAGTCCATTTTGAAAACCAAATTAACATCCAGTTCAAACATGAAAGAAAGCTTCTAAGTTCGGTCTCACTACCCTGCACATCAATGAAATGTTGACAATTTAAGGTTTTCATAAAACATTGTTTATAAAATCATGTTCAGTTAAAAAGAGGTGGTCATTTTGTATGGGAAGTAAAGATGCGACTCGTGCATAATGAATTGAGATGTTTTTTGTTTAATTTTTTAGGGGAAGTCCTTGACACAGCCTAGCTGGCGAAACATGCATGTCGGGCAATTTTGAACCCCCAGTCTGACTATCTATAAAGATAAGTACTTAAATTATGAAAATACAATGAAATTGACTACATGAAAAGTCAATGAGGAAGTTGGTGCTAAATATATTTCCAAAAAATAAGATTTGGTTATGAGCACCGCTGAGGCAAAAAATTGGAAAAAGAAAAATATAGTGTTGATAAAAGTATATCGGAAATAGGAGGGAGCATAACTATATATACCCAGGATCCATTAAGTTTGAAGTTTTGTAGCCCTTTACAGCAGGTAGTAAGTCCCTTTGAAACAAACAAAAATTCAGTGTTAGTGCAATAGTGGCTAGTTGCAAAACAAGTTGGGGAGGGATCCTCAGTGTGAAGTCTCTTTTGGTCAATGTATCTGCAATGATGTCTATGATATTTAACTTGATCTAGGATATTGAAAACATCTGTTAGATTCTCTGACAAAGGAAGGAAAGAGTGGAACAAACAATTTGAGAAAATGGTCAGTGAAAACCAATAATGGTTTTAGTAAAGAGCCAATGGCTAACATAGCAGTGGAAACAAAACAGCAAAAGTAGAGGCTGACAAATGCGCAAACCAATAGGGAGATAATATCAAAAAACAGTTTATTCAGAATATTCATATCAAGGACCCAACACGGTCCGTGTTTCGGCGCCAAAGCGCCTGCCTCAGGGGTCACAATCAACTTTCTACAAAAAACAGGACAAATTAAAAACATAATATTAAGAGATTTCAAATAAAATATACCCGCCTTAATAAAATATATAGCCAAACATATACGGACATTCATAATAGTATTCCATAGAGACATATTTATACAGGCTTACAGAGATGTCTTCTCCTTCTAAAGAGGAAAGGAGGAAAGGCAGGGGGCCACCAGGAGCTCCCACACTGGATGTTGCACAGAGAGTTGGGAAGAGGAGATGGAAGGGTAAGGTTTTAGAGAGTTGGAGATGATGTTTGGTAGAAAGAGAGAAAATGGAGAAGAGTGGGTGTTAATGGAGCTCTGGGGCAGGGAGGGGGGGGTGTAGGAGAGGACAGAGAGGTAGCTAGTTAGAGGAAGAGTGAGGCCTGAGACACCAACCTCCATCACAACACACAAAACAATGCTTCATGTCTCTCTTTCTACCAAACATCATCTCCAACCATCTAAAACTTTACCCTTCCATCTCCTCTTTTAGCCCCACACGCTGAAATTCCTTAGCATGCAACAGAAAAGGGAGTATGGCTAATGGCAGGGCAGGGGTGTTTGCACACAGCGTTATAGAACAACACCATTCATGTGCCCAAATGCCAAGAGTTGGGTGCCAACATTTCAGCTGGCATAAATACAGGTGCTCAGATTTGGCTCTATTCTATAGAGAGCACTCAACTCAGAGCACCCTTTATACAATAGCCTATGTTCTTGTAATCCCCCATTATAATGGGGATTACTAAGTGGTGGAAGCCCCTCCCTAGAGTCACTGGGGGGAGGGAATTGGTTGGTATTGGAGGTATGAGAAGTCCAGTCTTAAAAAGCCCATACCTTAGTAATCCCCATTGCTGCAAATCGATTTGTTGGTTCATTTGCATGCAATTTCCTTCATGGGGGGAGAGGGGAAGCCAGTCGATCACCTGAGCATGTGCAGATCAGCCAATTGCTAAGCATGGCTGCTGTGAGTATGCTTAGAGCGGCTTTCATACATGCAAAGAAGCTGCATGTATGAAAGCTGTGTAAAACCTTTTTTTTTCTTTGAAAACTGCAAGGCCAAAGCAGTGCACAGCATCGGGACGTGAGAACTGTTGTGCTGCAAACAGACAAGGCAGGAAATCACTCGCAGGCTCCAGTTGCTATCAGAAGTACCTGCCTGCCTGTTAATCACAGCACATTTAGCTAACACCAGAATAGCTAAATGTGCTGGAATGGCTCAAGCAGGGAGCTCTGGGGGTGGAGTGGGGGATTTGTAGCTGCGTGTATGAGAGCCATGAAAAATGTTTTTTTTTCTTTGAAAACTGCTGAGATTCCACCATGGCTGAAGCAGCAGGGCATGAGAACTATTCTATTAGGGGGACACAGAGCAACAGGTCATTAAACAGAAATGTCGTGCTGTAGACAGATGGAAGGCAGGAAATCACTCTGTACCAGGCATTTTTATCCCTCCGGGTTCCCACACTTCACTACCTTCCCTGATCCATCACGTCTCCTCTCTCCCCTAGGGTCCTTCTCCTCCTGCAGGAATAGCAAAGGTGGCTGTGGAGTACTTCCAATATGAATAACTGTCAGAACCGACAGCTCCAGATCTCCCACTAAACTTTCAGTGCTGAAGGTAGGGGCTGCTTCTGTGCATCGGGTCGGAAATTGACTGTGCGTCACTTTGCATGCACCTTTGTATAGTAATTAGCTCATTATAAGAGCTTTGCATTCCATTTTTGTTAGCTGCTACCATGATAGGAAAATAGCTCAGAGGGACCTTTTGTGCATGTCTCATTTTACTCCTTGCTCGCTAAACCAGCTAAAACTGGTATAAACACCACGTTGCTGGCTTGTTAGGTTTAGTGCATCTGGGCCTCAGTTAGCACACAGCAATGTAACTGCACTAACTGATTTGCACTGTCATGCCCACTCTTATTGCCCCCCAGACATGACCCCTCCAAGAAAACTTCAGAAAAATTATTTAGCACATTGTTTGTGTCCTGTGGTAAGCCCTTTAAAGCTGTGATAAGCACACACTTTAGCTTCTCAAAGCTCAGTATAAAGAGCTCTTAGGGGTCCTTTTACTAAAGTGTGCTAATGGATTTATCGTAAGCTAATCAGCGCGTGCTAAATGCTAAGAAGCCCATAGGTATAAAATGGGCTTCTTAACATTTAGTGCATGCTAACCATTAGCGTGTTCTAAATCCATTAGCACACCTTAATAAAAGGACCTCTGAGTGTCTTTTTATGTCATACCTATATTTGTTTAGTTAGTTAGTTATTAGGATTTACCACCTAGTTAAAGGAATTCACTCAAGGAGGTGTATAGCAAGAATAAGTCAAAAATATGCAATAGACAATTACAGCAGTAAAAACTTTCAAGTAGCAATACAAAGTATTGCATTTACATAGAGTAATAGGAGTAAGAAAATAAGAGAACTAATTTAAAGAAAGTTGCACATGAGGTCAGAATGGTGCTTGAAATTATATAATTAAGGTAGGAATGGATAAACATATCCAACTATAGTATGTACAGCCAGTGTTACTCCTTGTGTCTGTGTGACTAACGTTACTGCTTCCATTAAAGGCCTAGGTGAAGAGCCAAGATTTAACCTGCTTCCTGAAATAGAGATAGTCTTGTGTTAAGTGAAGCCTTTCAGGAAGTGTATTCCAGAGTGTGGGGGCTATCCTGGAGAAGGCTCGCTGGTGGGTATCACATCGTGTGATGTCCTTTGGAGAGGGTGTGGTTAGAGATACTTCTTGGGAGGACCTTAGTGACCTTGGAGATGTGCAGAAGGAGATCCTGTTCTTCAAGTACTCTGGGCCATTTCATTTAAGGGTCTCGAAGATCAGACATAGAGTTTTAAATTTAGCCCTGTATTGTACTGGTAGGCAGTGAAGGTTTTGTAAAAATGATGTGATGTGGTCCACCTCTTTCACATTCAGTATTGGAAAATTATAACAGAAGCAAAGAGGACCTACACAAAGCCATTATCAGGTTTCAAGAATTCTCAAGAAAATTACTAGTATTACCAATAAATTAACACATCCATTCTAGGCGTATCCCATTGTAGATCATTTAATTCATGTTGACATTTATCCTCATCTCAACTTGCTATATCTCCAGTCTAGGCAACAGATCATCTGTTTAATCAGAAAAGACCCCTTTGGTAAATTCATTGCATTTATTTTTGGCTTGGTAATTTTAAACAATTTCCAGCTATCGTAATCTAAGCTGACCTTTATCTAGGCTATGCAGCACAGACTGAGACTTAAATAATCATATTACCTTTTGTGAATGAAATTTCTAAAGTAGAAAATCTAGTTCACGTCTTTCGACCCAAACAAAATCTAATATATATTCCTCCGGCCATCTGGCTGATTTGCACTGATTAAGTGGGCTCCAAACTCTTGACAGAAAAATAGAGAGTGCGGAGGAAGAAGTCATAGTTAACCTCATATCACTTTTTGATTATCATTGGGCCAGTGTGTGATTAGCAATGAACTGCATGATAGCTTTTCTTAATAGATGCCGTTTTGATCTCCAGCATCCTTATTATGCAGATCAGCACTGTGGGTTCTTTGTTTGTTTATATTCCAGTGAAATTCAAGAATATTTTGGCAGAGATAGCATATCTTCTAGCAGTCATATGCTGTTGATTAATCATACATAATGGGAGGACAGCATATGGGGTAAAGTAATTTCATACCAATCACTACCTATTATTTAAGATCACTTTGACATGTTGCACTGTCTGTCCCATCTTAGACCTTGGAGCTAGTGAGAGAGAAAACATTTTTTTTTCCTTTTCGCACCATGAATCTGGAATAGCATAATATAAATATTAGCACATAAGTTGATTTCTTAGTCAAAGGAGCCACAGGGGGTTTCTTAAAAAAATAAAGAGCGAGAGAGAGAAATGAAAATGTTTGAGAACATCCTGATCATGTACCTGTGCATTGCATGTTAATAAATTGCAACAAAGAGCGGATCCCAAACACTGAAAGAGCCATTTATTTCTAGCAACTTCCTGAGAGATGAGCAGAAGCAACAATGTATAACCCATATACTGTTCCTACTCGTGATGAGTTTTACAGGCATCTCTTTGTTAGGGTGATAATTTGTCTATGGTACATTAGGTTCAGATGAGCAAGTCCTGATTGCTCAGCATCAGCTTCAAAGCTTTTCATAATGAGAAAGTTTCAGAATCCTTTGAAGAGGGATTTGAAAAAGATGTGAATGACTCACCCATTCTTTTTGACCTAAAATCCAATAGTCATTCTAATCTGAATAGAGGAATCTGATTTTCCACTAAGGATCATTCCTTTCTGCCTCCCTAAATCAATTTAAATCTTCTCAGAAAAGAAAGCTATCTTTTGATACTGATGGCATTTTGATTTGGGGATTGTCACCTAAATAATCAACTTGCTTAGGATTCAGTGAGAGGGTGGCGTGAGCTCATGGCCTAATGATTAGAGTAATGGAGCAGGTTACAGATGGCCTTAGTTTCACCTTCTGACAATCACTGTGGCCTTGAACAAGTCAATTGTCTCATGCATTCTTTTAGATGTTAAGGTTTACAGAGTACAGACTCTATGCACCTGTATGGAATTTAATGTAATATAACCTGGTTTAAGATTTAAAAATAGTTTATAAAAGGTAAAGTATGGGTTAATAAAGGAGGTAAAAAACAAATAATTCTTTCTAGTTTAAAGCAGAAACATTGACAATGTTTGTAAGACTCCTGTTTGATAGCACAAACAGAATCACTTCATATTTACAGCCTTGTGAATTAAGGAAATATTGATATTGCTGAAAAGATTGTTTTGCATTTTTACTAAATATATTAAAGCAAAAAAGAATGCAACCAAATAATATAGTTTACAATTAATGGTACACACTAAAATCTAGTTCAGGTCCCACCAAATAGGCAGCAAAACTCAACTGAGGTGTAACTACTCTGTTTTCAAGCAAAGTTAAACTCTGTGGGAAAAAAGGTTCGCAAATCACGGCCAATCCAGGAGCCTAACACCAACCCTGAGAAGAGCAGTGCAGATCATTAGCCTCATCCTTAGAATTCTTGATTAAGTGGACAAAATGAAACTAAATTTAAACCATAAATTTAAATTTTCTCATCCAGGTTCACACTGAATTGTGGTCCGCACAGTCAAAACTAAGAAATTATTTCACACTTTTAGCAAGTTCTTCTTCCAAATTTGGTGAGAAGTCAACAATTACACCTAAGCAGCCAGCACTGAAAAAACTCAAACATGAAATTGCTGATCTGCTGTAGTGATATGTAATCTGTCGTTAAAATTGTCCGTGGTACCTGAAGACTAGAAGATGGCCAATGTAATGCTGATTTGTAAAAAGGGTTCCCGAGGTTATCCGGGAAATTACTGACCGGTAAGCATGACTTCAGTGCTGGATAAAATAGTGGAAACTATTATAAAGAATAACATTACGGAACATATAGACAAACATGGTAGTAGTAGTAGTAGTAGTAGAGTCAGCATGGGTTCACTCAAGGGAAGTCTTGCCTCACCAATTTGATTTTGAAGGCATGAATAACCATGTGGATAAAGGTGAACCAGTTGATGTAGGGTTTCTGGATTTTCAGAAAGCTTTTGACAAAGTTTCTCATGAGAGACTACAGAGAAAATTAAAAAGTCATAGGATAGGAGGCAATGCCCTTCTGTGGATTAGAAATTGGTTATTGGACAGAAAACAGAGGGTAGGGTTAAATGTCCATTTTTCCCTGTGGAGAAGGGTGAATAGTGGAGTACTGCAGGGATCTGTACTGGAAATCAAAATGATGAGTGAGGTGATTAAATTTCCAAATTACACAAAAACTATTCAAAGTTGTCAAAACGCACGTGGATTGTGAAAAATTGCAATAAGACTGATCATGCAAATGGCAGATGAAACTAAATGTGGACAAATGCAAAGTGATGCACATTGGGAAAAACAACCTGAATCATAGTTACCTGATGCTAGGGTCCACCTTAGGAGTCAGCACTCAAGAAAAAGATCTAGGTGTCATTGTAAACAATACGCTGATATATTTTGCCCAGTGTGAGGCAGAGGCCAAAAAAGCAAAGAGAATGCTAGGAATCATTAGGAAAGGGATGCAAAATAAGATCAAGGCCCTGTTTACTAAGGTGGACTACCATTTTTAAAGCACGCTAAAAATTAATGTGTGCTAAATGCTAGATCACCCATATATTCCTATGGGCATCTCTAGCGATAGTGCGAGCTAGTTTTTAGCGTGCGCTAAAAACACTAGTGAGTCTATAGCATGGCTTAGTAAACAGGGCCCCAAGATTATTATAATGCCTCTATATCTCACCATGGTGCAACCTCACTTTGAGTATTGGGTTCAGTTCTGGTTGTCATATCTTAAAAGAGATATAGTGTTATTAGAAAAAGGTTCAAAATAGAGCGACCAAAATCATAAAGGGGATGGAACTCCTCTCGTACGAGAAAAGGCTAAAGAGGTTAGGGCTCTTCAGCTTAGAAAAGAGATGGCTGAGGGGTGATATGATTGAGGTCTACAAAATCCTGAGTGGTATAGAATGGGTAAAAGTGAATCAATTTTTAAAAAGTACAAAGATTAAGGAATACTCAATGAAATTACATGGAAATATTTTTAAGACAAATAGGAGAAAATATTTTTTTCACTCAATGAACAGTTAAGCTCTGGAACTAATTGCCAGATGATATAGTAACAGCGGTTAGCATATCTGGGTTTAAAAAAAGGTTTAGACAAATTCCTGGAGGAAAAGTCCGTATTAAGTTCATGAGATGGAAATGGGGGAAGCCACTGCTTGCCCCAGGATTGGTAGCATGGAATGTTGCTACTAATTGGGTTTTTGCCAGGTACTTGGGACTTGGATTGGCCACTGTTGAAAACAGGATACTGGGCTAGATGGGCCATTGGTCTGACCCAGTATGGCTATTCTTATGTTCTTATGTTTCAACCAGGAGTCCACATCAAACTTACATTATCCACACCAGTTTTTCCTAATTTAAAAATAAATATACTAGTGAATGTTAGACATTTTTCATATAAAAAAATAATCAACATTTACCCAAAAACCTCTAATTTCCCTCATAAAAAATAAAGCTATGTCACTATAGGTCCACTATCAATGGGAGCCACAAACAAGAACACCGAAGCCCAATTTCCAGTTCAAAGCCCAACCACATAAATTTTTTAAGGACCCAGACCACCCTGACTCACCACTTAGGGATCCCTAAAGATCTCAACAACAAAGAGGAATTTTTAAAAACAATCCCTAGGACCCAAGCATCATGCAACCAAAACTCACATTTTCAAATTAAAATAATTAAATTCCCTGGCCACGAGACCCCTTTCCCCAAGTCTTCTCTGGATTGCCCCTGGGCTTCTTCTGGGCAGCAGTGATCAACCACGATTTACCGTGGAACTCCATCGATCCACCTCAAAAAGTTAGGCCTGGCTTCATTTGAGGCCTATTCATAGCTCCGATGCGCACTTCACATGTACCAGAGCTCCTGCAACCAGGCCCCAGACAAGCTACTTTCTTGTCTCCTCCCTATTGCCAGCTGTCATTTCCCAGCCCATGGCGGTGCAGCCAATTGCACCTGCTACGGCTGGAACTCTGATGGCCCCTGGAGCCACCCTGGACCCAAGAAAGAGTCCTCCACTGACCACCAATGCTGAATATAGGTCTCTGATGACCTGGAAGCCCCCACATATTTTTTAAATATTAATTTTAAGCCCTGGTTACAGATGCTTCATTTCATCATATACAAGGTGCATTTTGGGATAATTAAATGAAAATAAGAAAAAGTAGTGACAGCGTATAAACCATAGAAGACAGTCCCCCTCCTAGGTTTATCTACCAATGATCAGACACATGAAAGTGGTGAGAGGAACAGACAAACAGAATGGAGATTGCTGTAGTAATCATTATTCCAGCCATATATACTAGATAAGTGACGTATGCAAAAAATAATAATAATAAATAAAAATCAGATTGAGGGTAATTCTATAAAGGGAAGCTTTTTTTTTTTACTCCCCAAGAATGCTTCTATCTGAAGTTCATTCCAGGCATGCCGAGAGACATAGCCATGCCCGGGGTAGAACCGGACCACCGTAAGCCCCCCCCCCCACTTGCACCACCGCTCCCACCTGCCCCTTACCCTTCTGTGTTTGCCTTCAAAAGGGGGCCTAGGCCCAGCTCTGGCAAACTACTTCCTACTTCCTGCTTCCTGCTTCCACGTCTGTCCTCTCCTGCTCCTGTCCGTGCCGGGAGTCAGGACCCGAATGATTGCATTAATATGATGTCAAACTAATGCAATCATCTGGGTCCTGGGTGGCATGTAGGAGCAGGGGAGGACAGACCCAGAAGCAGGCAGAAGAAGCAGCTTTCCTGTGCCGCCCCCCCCCCCCCCTTGGAGTCTGGGCCCATGGAATTTTCTCCTCTGCCCCCCTCTCGGCAGCCCTGGCTCATGGATAGTAGGTGTCAATTTTTCTTTATAGAAGATTAAAGTAAGAGGTCAAATACACCCTATATCAGTGGTTTCTAAACCTGGTCCTGGAGGCACCCCAGCCAGTCAGGTTTTCAAGATATCCACATTGAATATTCATGAGAGAGATTTGTATGCAGTGGAGGCAGCACGTGCAAATCTCTCTAATGAATATTCATTGTGGATATCCTGAAAACTGACTGGCTGGGGTGCCTCCAGGACCAGGTTTGGGAACCACTGTCCTATATTTTAGGTATGAGCACTTACACCAGCCATAGATCTGGTGCAAATGCTAGTATCTAGATTGTTAAAGAACACTTGTACATTATAGTATTTTAAAATCTACATATGTAAATCAGTGCACCACCTGTACTCTATCCAAACTCAGCCTATGTGAACGCCCACCGGCAAAATATCTGCTATCAGAATAGCGCTGAGCCAGGAACTGATCATTTACATTCGTAAGTGTTCACATATGCACATAAGTGTTCACAGGTGCATATAGATGACTTGAATGCTGGTATTTGCATGCATTCTTGCCACCTAAATCTAGGCAGTTCCTTATAGTATTACTCCTTTATGACTTATTTCAAACATCTCTATAAAGGGTTTCTGTGAAGAAACAGTGTGTTTTAAGCCTGTAAAATATATTGGATATTATCCTGCATTGATTATGTTCTGACGTGTATTCTCCTATTTGGCCAATGTGGTGTTTTTTGCTGTAAAGCTGTTACAGAGTACTGAGTGTTTTTTTTTTTGTTTGACACAAACAGGAAGCAAGAATCAGTATATATTTGAAATTGTGTTGACTGGGCTCTGATTGGCCCAGGAGCTCACCTCATTTGGACTTTACTGGTTTTGAGTTCAATTTCAGCCTGGGAGAAGAGAGAGAGAGCTCTTTGCTGAAGCCCTGTAAAAAAAAAAACAACAGTTTTATTTGATAACTGGTGAACACCTATATATGTCCTGATGTTCCTAGGTACTTTCTAGGAAGTATGCAAATGTTTAGTTAGTGTTATAATTGATCCATTTTCAGTTACTTGTTACTGTTTGCTAATTGCAAATTTTTTGTCCACTTTTCCAAGTTCTGAGAATAAACACGTTTGTTTCTTTGTTCTGCCTGTCTGGACTGATAAAAGAATCCTGGTGGTTTGTATGTTGGGTCTGTGAGTGCTTTCTGGGAACTGTGGTATCATTGGAAGTGTGGCTTTAGTAACCGAGAAATCACTGGGGATAATTTGAGAGTGGGAGACTCACCCAGAGGCAGTTGTAACCTAGTCAATGGGAGGAGGGTGCTAGTGTATAGCATGAGCAGCAGGTGCAGGCAGACCTGAGTTTTACTGGGGATAAACCCTCTAAGTGGCCACAAGATAACCCCAGGTGGGTGGCTAGGTGTTTTGTGACAGACCTTTGTCTTTTTTTTGGTGATAGCATGGTGGAATTGTCAGGCTCAGTGTGTGGTGTGAGGGTCACTATCCACTCACTGAGTGGTTCAGAGTCTTTTTGTATCTGTAGCCTCCAGACACAGAGCACAGTGAACAAGTACAGCAGTAACAGGGTCCCTTTCCTGTTAAGTTTTTTTTTTTTTGTAGTGTTAGGAGATTAGCAGCATGCTGATGGCAATTGGAAACAGCTAGCAGACACTGGAGATGCCTGTCTTAACACAAGAGCAACCAAATAACCTAAGCATGGAGGAGCTGCAGAACCGGCCTGCACAGAGTTCTCCTGAGGGGAGACCAGACTCCTTGTGGACAACAGCCCATGTGTTGGCAGCCACACCAGCTGAAATATGGCAGATCTACATGATAGAGCAATAGTGGCTAGACCAGCTGTGGCGTGAGGACTGGGAATGTGAATTCCAGCAGCAGTGTGAGAAGTATGAGTGGGAATTACAGCTGCAGAAAATGAAGTTGGAGATGGAAATGGCTCACATCCAAAGCTCCAGCCCAACCCTTGTGCCAAGGCCGAAGGCAGGATCGGACCCAACTTGTTTTCGCAGTTTGATGATACCAGAGGTGACATAGATGGATATCTAACTGCCTTTGAAAAAATGTGCTGCCTCAATGAGATTCTTCAGAAAGACTCACGTGCGCTATCTAGGAGGAAAACTCACTGGTAGTGCACTTGAGTCATTCCAAGGACTATACATGGAGACGTGCTCCCAGTTTGAGGATGTGTGCAAAGCTTTGTTATGCTATTACTGCTGAGACCTACAGATTAAAGTTCCAGAATTTGCAAAAGAGGGTAGATAATACTGCGAATTTGTGATCCAGTTAAGATACCAGCATTAGCAGTGGCTCAGTGGAGCTGAAGTTAAGACCCTGGAGGACTGCCAAAACCTGATGGTCCTGGAGCAGTTTGTGCAGCGTTGTCATCCAGAGGTGAGGGAACATGTCCAAGATCACCAGCTCCATACTCCAGAAAAAGCAGCTGAGTTGGCTAACATCTCTATGGCTAACCATCCCTGGTTGGCAAACAGAAGCCGTCCATACCCACAGCAGCCAGTACCTAAGGACAGCCAGTGCTCTAATTCAAATATTCCTGCAAACACAGAGACTGTCAGCAGACCCTCCAGTGTTCCCCAAAACCCTAAAGATTTTAGGCATAAACATCCTTGTTACCAGTGTGGGCACACAGGACATTTCAAAGCAGATTGCCCACAAAATCCCAAGCCTGCACTAAAGGTCATTCCAGTTCCTGCACCTAAACTGGCGGCTTTCGTGGGTGATAAATTGGAAGTTCAAATTAAAATAACATAAATTACAATGACAACTTTAAAAAAAAAAACAGTAGTTTTTTCGTACCTGAGAATGCATGGGTAATTTTTGAGGGGACAAGTTGCTTTGTTTATTGATGCAAAACCTGCAAAGTTTGCACCAGTGTGGGTACTTGAATTATCATTGATCCAGAGCACTGAATGATTTATTTAACATCATGTAATTGAGACAGTGCAAAATGACTCCTGGGTAAGGTTTTCTTTTTACGGTTCCATATCCTTTGTTGTAGTAAGAATAACTAAAATGTAATTAGAGGCAGAAACATTAGCACTCCAATTACTATTTAACTTTAGTAGCAATGGACTTTAAATGGTCATGAATAGATATTTAATGTAAGACTAATAAGACAGTTATTGTATGTTAATTAAGTACCAATTGAGTGTTCATGCATATTTAATAAGATTGAGCTATATCAGGGACACATATGGTTACAGTGCAAATATATTAATTGATAGCAGCCTCTGAATTTACGTTGTCATTAAAAATTAAGTTGACTACAAAGGACATTGTCGGTCCTACAGGATAACCTCTTATTGATTGTTTTAAACCTTAAAGAAATGATATGGAAGGATGCTGAGCAGAGGAATGGCAAAATGCTAGTGAATGTGTGGATCCTGAGCATTTGATCTTAGTTACAGTTGTCAATTACTGCAAGAGGTGAATCAGTTCAAGCTATCAACCCTGTAGAGTATTGCAAGACAGGTGGAGTTTTGTTCTCTGATCCTTCAGCTGCATAGACAGTTTGCCTTGAGAATTAGCTACTGCAAAACCTGTTTGTGCACAATGTGTTTTGCCCCTTCGATTTGTACAAGTCAAAATTGTATGAATACAGCTGAAAATGTAAAAATAAACCTGTTTACTCCTTTGACCTAACAGCATCACAAAGAATACTTTAAAAAAATAGGTTAAAGGTCCACACAATATGGAAGCATTTTTAATTTGCAGCAGAAGAGAAAATTTAAATCAGACCAGTTATTCAGGTAAAAGTATCCACTGGTGCAAACAACTTTGAAAAATGTCCGTTTACATGGTTAAATAGCAGTTTGTACACGTGGGGGTCCTTTTACTAAGATGTGGCAAAATCTGGGCTTTGCACATGCTAATATGGGACTTCCCCACAAGCTAAGCCCAGATTTACCATGGCAGTAGATAAAGTATTATTGTTTTGTAGGCTGTGTGCTAATTTTTCCATTAGCACGCAGGACTTGCAAAACAATATCGCGGGAGCACTTATCACTTCCATTTTGGAAGGTGCTAAGTCCTTCCACATTAAGGGGACCTTTTACGAAGCTGCAGCAAAAGGAGGCCTGTGACGGCATTGGTGTGTGTTTTTGACGTGTCCTGAGTCCCCCTTTTACTGCTACGGGTAAAAGGCAGGTCTTTCTTTTTTTAAAGAAATGGTCATGCGGCAAATGAAGCACTTGCTGCAGGCCCAGGGAACACTGACCATCACCCACTGAGGTGGCGGTAAGAGCTCCCGCGCTAACCCAGTATTTTTGTAGTACCGGAAATGGCGCATGCTGGGGTGGAAACTAACACCGGGCTGCTACGGTAGCCTGAGGGTTCTTCTGTTTTAGCAAGCGGTAAGCCTGCGTTGGTCTTACCGTAACTTTGTAAAAGACGCCCTTAGTCCACGTTATCCAGTTAACGAACGTGAATCAGAATGTGCTAGCTGGATAACACTCCTATGACTATTTCCCACCCACAGCACACATGTAATTAGCACATATTTCATAAGATTTTGTTTATGGTCCTCCCTGTTCTCTGTCCAGAATTGTACATGACACAGACTACAAATATTTTAAATAAATATATAAATAAACTACCACAAAACATTTTAATGCATTTTGCAGTAGGCCTTTTTTTCCCACATTAATCCTCACTGTTTGCAAAGCTGCGCAGCAATGCTGACACAGGTTATTCAAAGTGAATAGGCAGAGTTAGCATTACCGCACTGGCAGCCGATAGAATGATTTTGTAAACAGGGGGATAAGTACGCATTAGCACTAAGGGCCAGATTGAGGTGGTGGTAACCGCTCCCACGGTAACCTTGGTGGTAACCAGGCAGCACACAGTGATGTCCGATTACTACCGAGTTATACCGCTGTGCTAATCGTTTCCAGCAGTTTCTTCCCCTAGAAATGGCATGCGTTTGACACAGAACTACCACCGGCATCTGTTGGGCTGGCGGTAGTCCCAGAATAGCGAGCAGTAAGCCTGCGTTGGGCTTACCGTTGCTCTGTAAAAGGGCCCCATAATATAGGGATAATTATGGCAGCATTGATTACTGAAGTACATAGTGCAGTCGATAGTGATGGGGTCGCATTGGCTGTTTCCCTGGGTCTCAATGCTGCCTTTGATTTGGTAGATCATCAACTACTTTTGGAAAGAATGGTTTCTATAGGTATGAGAGACCATCTGTAGAACTGGTTTGCATCCTTTCTTTCTGGTCGATCTTTTTCTGTAAGGGCATCCTCTTCTAGTTCCCCAAATTACACACTGATATGTGTGGAGTTTCTCAGGGCTCTCTGTTGTCACCTTTAGAGGGACATTTTTGATATGAAGTCTAAATCTAACTTTGGATGTTTTGCTGAAAACATCCAAAAATCAAGTGGTTAACATGGCCATTTTCACACATGAAAAATGTCTCTTTTAGTTTCAAATTTCCTAGATGATTTTAGATGTTTTGTGCTCAGTGAATTTTTCTTTTGTGACTATTAAAAAAAAATATATCCAAGGGAAAAATGCACAAAAACAAGCACGTAAAAGGTCCCAGGTACATATCTCACCTTTAACTTTACTAGGCGTGGCCTAGTGGTTAGGGTGGTGGACTTTGGTCCTGAGGAACTGAGTTCGATTCCTGGCACAGGTAGCTCCTTGTGACTCTGGGCAAGTCACTTGACCCTCCCTTGCCTGCTGCATTGAGCCTGCCATGAGTGGGAAAGCACAGGGTACAAATGTAACAAAAATAAATATACAGTGGTGGAAATAAGTATTTGATCCCTTGCTCATTTTGTAAGTTTGCCCACTGACAAAGACATGAGCAGCCCATAATTGAAGGGTAGGTTATTGGTAACAGTGAGAGATAGCACATCACAAATTAAATCCGGAAAATCACATTGTGGAAAGTATATGAATTTATTTGCATTCTGCAGAGGGAAATAAGTATTTAATCCCTCTGGCAAACAAGACCTAATACTTGGTGGCAAAACCCTTGTTGGCAAGCACAGCGGTCAGACGTCTTCTGTAGTTGATGATGAGGTTTGCACACGTCAGGAGGAATTTTGGTCCACTCCTCTTTGCAGATCATCTCTAAATCATTAAGAGTTCTGGGCTGTCGCTTGGCAACTCGCAGCTTCAGCTCCCTCCATAAGTTTTCAATGGGATTAAGGTCTGGTGACTGGCTAGGCCACTCCATGACCCTAATGTGCTTCTTCCTGAGCCACTCCTTTGTTGCCTTGGCTGTATGTTTTGGGTCATTGTCGTGCTGGAAGACCCAGCCACGACCCATTTTTAAGGCACTGGCGGAGGGAAGGAGGTTGTCACTCAGAATTGTACGGTACATGGCCCCATCCATTCTCCCATTGATGCGGTGAAGTAGTCCTGTGCCCTTAGCAGAGAAACACCCCCAAAACATAACATTTCCACCTCCATGCTTGACAGTGGGGACGGTGTTCTTTGGGTCATAGGCAGCATTTCTCTTCCTCCAAACACGGCGAGTTGAGTTCATGCCAAAGAGCTCAATTTTTGTCTCATCTGACCACAGCACCTTCTCCCAATCACTCTCGGCATCATCCAGGTGTTCACTGGCAAACTTCAGACGGGCCGTCACATGTACCTTCCGGAGCAGGGGGACCTTGCGGGCACTGCAGGATTGCAATCCGTTATGTCGTAATGTGTTACCAATGGTTTTCGTGGTGACAGTGGTCCCAGCTGCCTTGAGATCATTGACAAGTTCCCCCCTTGTAGTTGTAGGCTGATTTCTAACCTTCCTCATGATCAAGGATACCCCACGAGGTGAGATTTTGCGTGGAGCCCCAGATCTTTGTCGATTGACAGTCATTTTGTACTTCTTCCATTTTCTTACTATGGCACCAACAGTTGTCTCCTTCTCGCCCAGCGTCTTACTGATGGTTTTGTAGCCCATTCCAGCCTTGTGCAGGTGTATGATCTTGTCCCTGACATCCTTAGACAGCTCCTTGCTCTTGGCCATTTTGTAGAGGTTAGAGTCTGACTGATTCACTGAGTCTGTGGACAGGTGTCTTTCATACAGGTGACCATTGCCGACAGCTGTCTGTCATGCAGGTAACGAGTTGATTTGGAGCATCTACCTGGTCTGTAGGGGCCAGATCTCTTACTGGTTGGTGGGGGATCAAATACTTATTTCCCTCTGCAGAATGCAAATAAATTCATATACTTTCCACAATGTGATTTTCCGGATTTAATTTGTGATGTGCTATCTCTCACCAATAACCTACCCTTCAATTATGGGCTGCTCATGTCTTTGTCAGTGGGCAAACTTACAAAATCAGCAAGGGATCAAATACTTATTTCCACCACTGTATTGTATGGTGAGTTCTCAAAAACCCACCAAATCCCTACTGTACCCAGATATAGATGACATCTGCAGGCATAAGGATTATTATAGTGATGTACAGTAGGCTTTTGACCATAGTGGATTTGTTCAAGTATTTGGGAATAGTGATCAACTATCATTCTTCTTATTTACATTATGGGCCCGATATTCAACCAGTGGCTGACTGCTGTTAGATTGCCCCAATCTCAATCCCCCCCCCCCATTTTGATCACCCCATACAAGACCCATCCCTCTTCACAAGACCCCCCCCCCCCCCCCCCATAATGGATTCCTCCATCCCCATTATTCTCTGATAGTCTAGGAGGTCTCTGGGCAGGAACAATCTCCAGTCGCTCCTGTCCTTCTGGTGCCATTCTTCAAAATGGTGCCCCTAGAGGTTTTCTTGCACTACTACTGCTGGGGGGCATGTTTTCTTTTATATGGAACATCATCCTTAGCTCAGTTTTCATTGACCTAATTGCAGAAGGATAGTTTTCAAAGGATAGCCATAAATGTGTTAAATTAGTCCAATAAAATATGCCACCTACTACTGGTTTGATATTTATTTCTACCAACAGAGACAGAAATGGGTCATATCTATGTGCAAAAGATCTACTATGACACAAGATAAGAGCGTTCAAATTTAACATAGGTCACATCTGACTTTTTATTCTTAATGATACAGAATCATACAGGTTTGTGGATAACAGCTCTGAATAAGGTTATAGTATTTTTCTAGCAGTGGTTATAAAGGACCAGTATTTTTTTTTCACTGGGTAGAGCCTTGCATTAGCTTTTGTGATGGAGCTGATAAATAATTATGTTTTGTGGCATCTTAGTATATTAATTACAGATATATTACATAGACAAGACCAGCCTCGCACAGGTGTTTTGGACATATGGCAAGTGCTACAGTGCTAATTTGGGGAGCCTTTGAGCATATTGGTAACCACTGAAAGGAAAAGATTGATAGGGAGAACATCTGCTTACAAGAATTCTGTTCACATCTGTTCATGCCACTGGCTCCCTCTGAGTCTTCAAGTTAATTTTATTATCTTGATATTGGTATTTAAAGTTCTCAGAGGGTTGGCTCCACAATACTTGTTGTCCCAAAATCAAAAATATTGTCCTTTATGATTGCATCGTTCCAGTCAGAACTTGATTCTTATTGTATATGCAGTCCATGGCCTGATACTGATTTCTCCCTACAATGAGACACTAATGGGGAAAGCTCCTGTGATATGGAATGGATTTGCTCAAGTAGTTAAAACTGGATACCTATAATGAGGCTCATTTTCAAAGCACTTAGACTCACAAAGTTCCATATGTTACTGCAACTTTGTAAGCCTAAGTGCTTTGAAAATATGCCTCAACCTTGGAACTAATTTTGGAATTCAAAGAATAACAAAGAGAAAGTATTTATTGAGGATAGCTGGGTATATTGCATTGCTAATTTGTTACCCTTGCTGATGCTTTTGGACCATTTAAATCAACTTTTCATAAGGCATTAACCTCCAAATTCTACATATAGTGCTCAAACTTATGCATGCAAATTTAGGGGCATGCCCAATTTGCATGTACCATTTAATGTATAAATGAGGTTATTAGAATTAATAATTGGTTGCTAACAACTACTGGTGCTAATCAGCAACAATTAGAATTTAGGAAGACACATGTGGAAAATCCAAAAGGGCCATGGCCATGGGAGGGACATGGGAGGATCATGGGCATTCCTAGAATTTGTGTATAGTGTTATAGAATATGGTAATCTGCACCTAATTTAGGCAAAATGATAAAGGGGATGGAACTCCTCCCATATGAGGAAAGGCTAAAAGGTTAGGGCTCTTCAGCTTGGAAAAGAGACTGCTGAGGGGAGATATGATTGAACTCTACAAAATCTTGAGTGGTGTAGAATGGGTAGACATTGAAAAAGCATAAAGACCAGGAAACACTTAATGAAATTATATAGAAATACTTTTAAAACATATAGGAGGTAATATTTTTTCACTCAAATAATAGCTAAACCCTGGAACTCACTGCCGGGGGATGTGGTAACAGCGGTTAGTGTATCTGGGTTTAAAAAAGGTTTGGACAAGTTCCTGGAAGAAAAGTCCGTAGTCTGTTATTAAGATGATATGGGGGAAGCCACTGCTTGCCCCGGGATTGGTAGCATGGAATATTGCTACTATTTGGGTTTTTCCCAGGTACTTGTGACCTGGATTGGCCACTGTTGGAAGCAGGATACTGGGCTAGATGGACCATAGGTCTGACCCAGTATAGCTATTCTTATGTTCTTAAATTGTAGAATACTATATGTATATGCAGATAGGAAGGGTGAAGCATTTTCAGAAACACATACAGTAGATGTATATGTGTTCCCTGCCACTTGCATTAATATTCCGTAAAAAAAAGTAGACATCTGTTAGACACCATATCCAGCTCCCTCTAAAAGGGTGCCTTCTATAAAGTAGATGCTATCATTTACATACCAGTTATGTGCATAAATATTTATTATTCTAGAATAATGTACATGCCAGATATGTGTCAAAGTGTTATTCAATAATGCATGTATCTCTGATGACATGTAATTTTCAGGTTGATATATGCATGGAAGGAGTTTGGACAGGGCACAAAGTTACATATTAATGGGCATTTTAGATAAAATGTCTAAGTCCATTTTTGGATGTTTTGCTAAAAATATCCAAAAAGTGAGTGGTGAACAAAACCATTTTCGAACCTGTAAAACATCTATCTTTTTGATTCGAAAATCGTCTTTTTCTAGACATTTCCCCCAGATTCTATATAAGGCACAACAAGTAGTGTGCTTTAAATTGGGTGCACTTTATTAGAGTAATGAGTCAATCAGTGATGATAATTGATCGATAAAAACCAATTATTATCACTAATTGGCAATACTTGGAATTTACCTGCACTTTTTTTTAGGTGTATTCTAAAAAGAAGAGTACATAAATCCTAATGCATGTAGCTGAAAAGGGGACATTGCCATAGAAGGAGTGTGAGCGTGTTGAGGACACTAGTCAAATTTACACATGCTGTAATAGAATTCAGAGGAACGTGCCTACATTTAGGAGCGAGTATTTACACCAGGTTACCAGTGGCAAAAATGGCAGAGGTTCTCGCTGGGTGAAAGAGCTGCCAGTTAAGTGACATATAACCTATACTAGAGCTCATTACTGGATCACAGAAAGCATGGATAAAATAGCTGTATAAAGAATTTTTTTACCCTTTTATATAATATTGAGTATAAAAGTAAACGAAAAAAAGAAAAGAAAAAGCTTGGTGGATCAACGACAATTTGCACCACACTGCTTTTGGAGAAAAAAAAATGTTTTATAGCAGTGTGAGTCGCAGGACATCCTGATGATCCCCCTTTAGAAAATGTAAAACTACTCAAAGCGATATATAGCAAAGTATGAAGCAAACATTGCAGATAATGGCAAGCAACTTCACTGGATTTGGAATGTTTACTGCTTGATTTTTACTATTAAATTTGCACGTAATCAGTAACACATGGTGTTTGGGACAGTGTTATCAGGATATATTTTATGTACAGTCCCCACACATAATAATTGAAAGTGGTCTCTGGAATTGGATCACGCCTAAATGTAAGCACGTTATCCTTTAGGTGTGGTTTATAGAATAGCGCTAAGTGCTTTTTTCTGGACGCTTCTAGATTTTAGATGCCATTTACAGAATCTGGCCCTTTGTGCACAATGCGTTTTTCTTTTGGGACCATTTTGGAAAACAAAACGTCCAAGAGAAAAACGCCCAAAAAACAGCCATTGAAATGTCTAGTTGCCATCATTTTTAGTAGACTGACTGTACAGATATCCTAGTAGAGCAGTGAGGCAGCCTAAGGGGCACTGCAGTGGACTTCACATATAAGGTCCCAGGAATACATCTCACCATAAACCTCTTATATTGTATGGTGAGCCCTCCAGGAGGAGAAAAATACCTGCTATACACCACTACAATAGCTCTCAAGCTTGTAGATGTCACCTATATAGTGTTTTTTAAGGGGGGAGGGACTTACACACTCCACTACATGTACCATTTAGAGTGGGATATGAGCCTGAGTCCCCTTCTCTTCAGCCCACTGTACTGACCACTAGGCTCCTCCTGGGACCTGCTTGCTGCTCTAATGGCTATCATATCTGAAGCTGTCATAGAGCCTGGTATGCACTATCACTGTCACATATTAGGGGTCTGGGAGGGGGTAGTAACCACTGGGGAAGTAAGGGGTGTATTGCTTTAATTCTTTCAGTGGTCATTTAGGGCACTTTTTGGTCACTTAGTCATGACTGAAACAGATCTAGCCAAAAACATCTTAATTTTTGTCCTAGACATTTTCATTTTGTTCCATTATTGTAGAAAAATATCTACCGGTTGGTGCCACCATATCTCACCCAAAACATGATCCCAACATACCCCCTTCCCCGAAGGACTGGAGAAGGTGGATGTGGTCCCTCTGTACAAGAGCGGAAGTAAGGAGGAAGTTGGAAATTACAGACCTGTGATGAGTAAACTAATGGAAACACTTCCAAAGCAGAGGATTGCAAGGTTTCTTGAATCAAATGGACTGCAGGACCCGAGGCAGCATGGTTTCACTAAAGGCAGGCCTGGTCAGACAAATCTAATTGATTTCTTTGACTGGGTGACCAAACAGTTGGACATGGGAGGTGTGCTAGATGTGATATACTTGGAATTTAGCAAAGCCTTTGACAAGGATCTGAACAGGTACCTGATAAACTGAGTGCCCTAAGTATGGGACCTAAAGTGACTGACTGGGTTAAAACCTGATTAAATGGAAGGAGACAGAGGGTAGTGGTATATGATTTTTGCTCCAAGGAAAAGGATGTTATCAGTGGTGTGCCATAGGGATCGGTCCTTGGACTGACTCTTTTTAACATCCTTGTGAGTGATATTGCACAAGGACTATCTGGTAAGGTTTGTCTCTTTGTGGATGATATGGAACTCTGTAATAGGGTGGACACCCCAGAGAGTGTGGATAGTGTAAGGAGAGATCTTGCAAAACATTAAGAATGGTCCTGTAATTGGCAACTAAGATTTAATGCTAAGAAATGCAGGGTCATGCACTTGGGTTACAAAACTTCAAGGGAATGGTATAGTGTAGGGGATGAAGTACTTCAATGCATGAAAGAAGAGCAGGACTTCAGGGTGATCGTATTTGATAATCTTAAGGTGGCCAAACAGGTAGAAAAGGTGACGGTCAAAGTCAGAATGATACTTGAGTCCATAGGGAGAGGAATGACCTGCAGGAAAAAAGGGGTGATAGTGCCCTTGAATAAATCTCTGGTGAGATCCCATTTAGAATACTGTGTGTAATTCTGGAGACCACACCTTCAAAAAGAAATAAACAGGATGGTGTCGCTCCAGAGGGCGACTACAAAATTAGTCAGTGGTCTTTGTCATAAATTGTATGGGAAAAAAACATCGAAGGAACACACCTCTCACGAGCGAACAATAGTAAGACGCAAAACAGTAGGGGTGGACCAGTACACTGTGAGTTTCAAGAGGATTGCTGTTTGTAGTTACCTTAGTAATTATACTGCTGTGGTTTCTTTCTTTGTATTTTTAATTCATTACTACAGCACCCCAGGAGTAGCGTTTGTGCTGCTATATAGTTTATTGTAACTCCTGAAGCAGGTGGCATTCCTCCTCCTACTACTACTACTACTTAACATTTCTAAAGCGCTACTAGGATTACGCAGTGCTGTAGAAATTAACATAGAGGGACGGTCCCTGCTCAAATAGCTTACAATCTCAGAGACAAGTGAACGGTCAGTCCGATAGGGGCGGTCAAATTGGGGCATTCTGGATTTACTGAACGGTAAGAGTTAGGTGCCGAATGCAGCATTGAAGAGGTGGGTTTTAAGCAAAGACTTGAAGATGGGTAGGGAGGGGGCTTGGTGTAAGGGCTCATGAAGGTTGTTCCAAGCATAGTGTGAAGTGAGGCAGAATGAGCGGAGCCTGGAGTTGGCGGTGGTGGAGAAGGGTACTGAGAGGAGGGATTTATCCTGTGAACGGAGGTTACGGGCGGGAACGTAAGGGGAGATGAGGGTAGAAAGGTAGTGAGGGACAGCAGACTGAGTGCATTTGTAGGTAAGGAGAAGCTTGAATTGAATGCGGTATCTGATTGGAAGCCAGTGAAGTGACCTGAGGAGAGGGGTGATATGAGTATATCGGTTCTGGCGGAATATGAGATGTGCAGCAGAGTTCTGAACAGATTGAAGGGGGGATAGATGGCTAAGTGGGAGGCTGGTGAGGAGTAAGTTGCAGTAGTCAAGGCGAAAGGTAATGAGAGCGTGGACGAGAGTTCGGGTGGTGTGTTCAGAGAGGAAAGGGCGAATTTTGCTGATGTTAAAGAGGAAGAAGTGGCAGGTCTTGGCTATCTGCTGGATATGCGCAGAGAAGGAGAGGGAGGAGTCAAAGATGACTCCGAGGTTGCGGGCAGATGAGACGGGATGGATGAGGGTGTTATCAACTGAGATAGAAAGTGGAGGAAGAGGAGACATGGGTTTTGGTGGAAAGACGATGAGCTCGGTCTTGGACATGTTCAGTTTCAGGTGGCGGTTGGACATCCAGGCAGCAATGTCGGATAAGCAGGCTGATACCTTTGCCTGGGTCTCTGCGGTGATGTCTGGTGTGGAGAGATATAGCTGGGTGTCATCAGCATAGAGATGATACTGGAAACCATGAGATGAGATCAGGGAGCCCAGGGAAGAGGTGTAGATTGAGAAGAGAAGGGGTCCAAGGACAGATCCCTGGGGAACACCAACAGATAGGGGGATAGGGGTGGAGGAAGATCCATGAGAGTGAACTCTGAAGGTGCGGTGGGAGAGATAGGAGGAGAACCAGGAGAGGACAGAGCCCTGGAACCCAAATGAGGACAGTGTGGCAAGAAGTAAGTCATGATTGACAGTGTCAAAAGCGGCGGATAGATCAAGGAGGATGAAGATGGAGTAGTGGCCTCTGGATTTGGCAAGGAACAGGTCATTACAGACTTTAGAGAGTGCTCTTTCTGTCGAGTGAAGAGGGCGAAAGCCGGATTGAAGTGGATCGAGGATGGCATGAGAGGAGAGAAAATCAAGGCAGCGGCTGTGAACGGCATGCTCAAGTATTTTGGAGAGGAAGGGTAGGAGGGAGATGGGGCGGTAGTTGGAGGGACAGGTAGGGTCTAGTGATGGCTTTTTGAGGAGAGGTGTGACTACGGCGTGCTTGAAAGTGTCAGGGACAGTTGCAGTGGAGAGAGAGAGGTTGAGGATATGACAGATGGAGGGGGTGACAGTATGAGAGATGATGTTAAGTAAGTTGGTGGGGATGGGATCAGAAGAGCAGGTGGTGCATTTCGAGGCGAAAAGAAGGCGAGTGGTTTCCTCCTCGGTGATGACAGGAAAGGAGGAGAAAAAGGCCTGGGTTAGTTGGTTGAGGGAGAGGGTTGAAGGGTGAAGAAGAGATGGCTTGGTAGTGAACTCAAGGTTGATCTTTTGCACCTTGCATTCCCTCCAAAACACAGTCCCGTGTCAGGTCAGCACATGGTTGTGGTGCTTAATATTGCTTTTTAATCTCATTTGGCTATAGGGCTGCCAAGAGAGGGGGGCAGGGGGCAAGATTCCCTGGGCCCAGCCTCCAAGGAGGACCCGGAGCCGGGGTCTGTCTCTCTCATGCTCCTGTGTGTTGGGACCCAGATGATTGTGCTAACGCAATAACCTGGGTCCTGGCACACAGAGGGAGGAGAGTGACAGACAGAGGGAGAAGCAGATGCAGGAAGGTAAGGGGGTGGGGACAGCTGCCCAAGTGGGGTCTGGGGGTGGCAGTGGTCTGAGTTGAGGGCAAGGGGTGGTGGTGGTCTGAATGGGGGGGGGGGGGCAGCGGCGGTGGTAGCGGCCCTGCCCTGGGCCCTGTTCTGTCTCTTAGCAGCCCTGTTTGGCTGTAAGGTCATCTTTGGTCCACCCCTACTTTTTTTGTGTTTTGCTGTTATAAAGCGTATGGGGACAGACATAGACCTCAATATGTGTACTCTGGAACAAAGGCAGGAGAGAGGTGGAAATGATAGAGACATTTAAATATGTCTGTGACTTTAAGGTACAGCAGGAGAGCCTTTTTCAAATGATGGAAAACTGATATGAGTAATCTAAGAAAATACTTTTTCACAGAATGGGTGGTGGATGCGTGGAATAGCCTCCCAGTGGAGGTCATGAAGACAAGACTGTGTCTCAGTTTAAGAAAGCATGGGAGAGGCACATGGGATCTCTTAGAGAAAGGAGGATAAGCATAAAGGAATCCTGTGCCGAAGGAATGGATCCTCAGGAGCTTAGTCAGGATCGGGAGGCGGGGCTGGTGGTTGGGAGGCGGGGATAGTGCTGGACAGACTTGTACGGTCTGTGCCAGAGCCGGTGGTGGGCAGCGGGACTGGTGGTTGGGAGGCGGGGATAGTGCTGGACAGACTTGTACGGTCTGTACCAGAGCCGGTGGTTGGGAGGCAGGGCTGATGGTTGGGAGGTGAGGATAGTGCTGGGCAGACTTATACGGTCTGTGCCAGAGCCGGTGGTTGGGAGGAGGGGCAGGTGGTTGGGAGGCGGGGATAGTGCTGGGCAGACTTATACGGTCTGTGCCCTGAAGAGCACAGGTACAAATCAAAGTAGGGTATACACAAAAAGCAGCAAATATGAGTTATCTTGTTGGGCAGACTGGATGGACCGTGCAGGTCTTTTTCTGCCGTCATCTACTATGTTACCATGTTACTATGAGGAGAAAGTGGTTACTGAGGTTAGGCAGACTGGGTGGACCATTTGTCCCTTATCTGCTGTTATGTTTCTACTGACTGCCGCCAGTTAAATATCGACCAGGAAAAATATACAGAGGTTTTCTTTGTTCTGTTACTCTTTTTTTTTTTTTTTTTACAAATTCTTTAGCTTGTGGGCATATGTGGTCTTCTTAGCTAGCTTCCTCTGGTTTTACCGATCCACTTATTACTTTCCTGGCTAAAAATAAATTCAGAAGTTCCAGCAGTATTTATGCATAAAAATGGAAAACAAAAAGTATGAAATTGGCTGCTGAAGGGAACGTGACAGGTAATTGTACACTGTGACTAAAGTCTGATTCCTGTAGGCAGTCATAATTGCCCACAGTGTATAATTACTTCACATTATTAGCAATAGGAAATTATGCACAGGCAAAAATTTATATTAGGCCCTTAATGTTCATCTCTTCCATCATTATTCTTCCTTTGAATCTGAAAAACAACTTGGCTAATCCCATTTAGTACTATCCATACATTACAAGAGTGCCTCTGCCTGATTTATATTAATCCTGAAGTAAAATTCTTTAGTGTAGAGAAGTTTTACAGGATTTGTTTGGTAATATTACTTAAGAACATAAGCATTGCCATACTGGGACAAACCAAAGGTCCATCTAGCCCAGTATCCTGTTTCCAACAGTGGCCAATCCAGGATTATGGAGTTTTCTTTTAGGAATTTACCTAAACCTTTTAAACCCTGCTAAGCTAACTGTGGTGGGGTGGGGGTCAGAAGCAGTGGGAGAGGGACGATGGCTGGGGGAGGCGGGCTAAAATGTACCCCCCCACACTTTGGGCTCTGGCCCCCCCCTCCCACCGAGGTCTGGCTACGCCCTGAGTGCATCTTTTCGGTGCATGCTGGGCCAGTTTTTGCCACGTCCTGGAAAAATGGCCTTTTTAAGGGGTCGGAAAATGGACATGTCCATTTTTGGCCTGAGACCTTACCGCCACCCATTGACTTAGCGGTAAGGTCTAATGTGCTACCTGCTGGGTAAGTGTCACACAGTTGAAAACAAAAAATATTTTCTACTGCTTGTTTTTGATGCGCACCAAATTCAGAATTACTGCCGGGGCGTGCGGTAGCCGGGTGGTAATGCTGATTTGGCGCATGCTGGATGTGCATAGGGCCTTATGTGCCTTTGTAAAAGGGCTCCTAAGGGACCTGTTTACTAAGCTGTGTTGTAGGCACGCTATCATTTTTAGCACATGCTAAAAATTAGCACATGCTAATGCTACAGATACCCATATGGATGTCTCTAGCATTAGCACACACTAAAAAAGGATAGTGTGCCTTAGTAAACAGGGCCCTAAGTATTTGATTACATCTGCCCCTAACTCAAGATTTACTGGTCTAACATTATATGATGTATTTTACTTTCTGTTAATATATTTTGAACATGTTCATGCTTTTCTAATTGTTATGTAAGCCACATTGACCCTGAGTTCTACTCGAGCTAATGCAGGATATAAATGTCATAAATAAATAAATAAATAAATAAAGTGCCATGACTGGCATTGCACATACAAACATCAAAGCATTACTTTGACAGTCTGACAGAGTGGGAGGGTGGGGGTATGCATGGGAACATCAAAGCATTTCATTGATATTCTAACAGGATGGGTGTTGGTAGATGAGAGGAGGGTAATAAACAGAGAAATAAACAGAGAAATACAGCTTTATGGTTTATAATGGGTTAGAAAACCCAGATCCTTATTAAGTCCTGTTTGTTGGGTGTCAAAATATTCAATCATTCTTATTTCAAATATCTTACATTCCTGTATTGTTTTAAAATTACCTTTCAGTATTCTTACTGTGAAATCACTGGTGCAGTGTTCTGGTCTTGTAAAGTGTTGGCCCACAGGGGTGGGGGCTTGACTGGCACCGGCTATTTTCATGTGATGTCTGTGCAGATTGAATTTTGTCTTAAGCATCTGGCCTGTTTCTCCAATATAGCATCCGTCGTTACATTTTTTACACTGAATGATATATACCACATTAGAAGATGAGCATGTAAAATAGTCCTTTATGTTGAATATTTTTCCCTTGTGAATGACTGTGGGGTCTTGTGAAATGTTTTGGCATAGTTTACAGCTAGATGTGTTACAGAGAAACGTGCCCTTTTCTTTTTCCGTCTGTGTTGGGAGTTTACTTCTGATCAGCTTGTTTTTTAAGTTTGGTGGCTGTTAGAAGGCCAGCACTGGTGGGGATGGGAATATCTCTTTCAGTAATTCATCTTCCTGGAGTAGCGGCTGTAGGCCTCTTATGATTTTCCTCAGTTTCTCCAGCTGAGGAAAATCATAAGAGACCTACAGCCGCTACTCCAGGAAGATGAATTACTGAGAGAGATATTCCCATCCCTACCAGTGCTGGCCTTCCAACAGCCACCAAACTTAAAACACAAGCTGATCAGAAGTAAACTCCCAACACAGACGGAAAAAGAAAAGGGCACGTTTCCCTGTAACACATCCAGCTGCAAACTATGCCAAAACATTTCACAAGAGCCCACAGTCATTCACAAGGGAAAAATATTCAATATAAAGGACTATTTTACATGTTCATCTTCCAATGTGGTATTTATTTATTTATTTATTTATTGCATTTGTATCCCACATTTTCCCACCTTTTTGCGGGCTCAGTGTGGCTTACAATATGATATGAATAATGGAAATACAATATGTTACAACTTGGTTATGGATTACATTGTGCAGAGTTATGCGAGACAATCGAAGTATCGTTAAGAATGTAACAATGGGACATAGACATTGAAACATTGGAAGGAGACAATGGGAAGCTTAAAGGGCAGAATTAAGACACAAAGACATATGGTGTACATCTTTCTGTGAGTAAATCTATGAGTGATGTGAGATTACGGGGGATGAGAGATCAGAAGTGGATATATGGTGCATTGAAGATTAGTGAGTGTGGACTCTATGTGTTTTGGCTCTTTCCGTAAATTTTTTCGAAAAGATGGGTCTTCAATAATTTGCGGAAGGAAGCTTGTTCGTGAATTGTTCTTAGGTTGCGTGGCAGTGTATTCCAAAGCTGCGTGCTCATGTAGGAAAAGGTTGACGCGTGTAGAGTCTTGTATTTCAAGCCCTTGCAATTAGGGAAGAGGAGGTTGAGGTATGTTCGGGATGATCTTTTAGCGTTTCTGGGTGGCAGGTCTATCAACTCGGACATGTAGGCTGGGGCTTCGCCGTAAATGATCTTGTGGACTAAGGTGCATACTTTAAAAGTGACGCGTTCCTTAAGTGGAAGCCAGTGTAGTTTCTCTCGTAGTGGTATATATCATTCAGTGTAAAAAATGTAACGAAGGATGCTATATTGGAGAAACAAGCCAGATGCTTAAGACAAGATTCAATCTGCACAGACATCACATGAAAATAGCTGGTGCCAGTCAAGCCCCCACCCCTGTGGGCCAACACTTTACAAGACCAGAACACTGCACCAGTGATTTCACAGTACGAATACTGAAAAGTAATTTTAAAATAATACAGGAGCATAAGACCTTTGAAATAAGAATGATTGAATATTTTGACACCCAACAAACAGGACTTAATAAGGATCTGGGTTTTCTAACCCATTATAAACCATAAAGCTGTATTTCTCTGTTTATTTCTCTGTTTATTACCCTCCTCTCACCTACCAACACCCATCCTGTTAGAATATCAATGAAATGCTTTGATGTCCCCATGCATACCCCCACCCTCCCACTCTGTCAGTCTGTCAAAGTAATGTTTTGATGTTTCTGTTATATATACTATTTGCTACCACATTTGCTTATTTCTGATCTGACGAAGAAGGGCAACCTTCGAAAGCTAATCAAGAAATGTATTAAGTTATGTCCAATAAAAAGGTATCATCTTATTTTCTTTTCCATGTTCTATTTTGTTTGATTTCTATTGATAACTTTTAAGAGCGGACTAACACGGCTACCACACCTCATATACAAACAGAATTCGAACAGATATTCTTCTATGTAAGGTCCTTTGAACATGTACCTTTTTTAAGTTTTGTGAATGTGTGTGGGAATTATTTAGCAGGAGTTTGCAGCCAGAACATTTTTGTTGTGTTCTTTTCCATTTCATTTCTGGGAATGTTTTTTTTTTTACAGTGTCATCGAGGGAGCAAATATTAATAAACTATAAACTATTCACAAAGGGCCTCTTTTACAAATCCGCACTAGCGATTCCTGAGTGGCAAATGAGAGGAAGCGCATTCAATTCCTATGGGCTTCCTCTCATTTGCAACGGAATTGCTAGTGCGGATCACACACTAGGTTCCACTTTTGGTGCAGATTTAAACAGTCTCTCTGTTGCTAACAGTATTCACAATGGGGCGACTATTGAGACCGCGGGAGGTTAAAAACTTATAAGATATAATAATCATAAATATAAAAGTATGAACATAAACAATATGACAAAAACTTTTATATTTGTGATTATTATATCTTATAAGTTTTTAACATTTTTTATTTTCATGTAGCAGTTTGACCCCTGAGGCAGTTGGTAGAACCATCGAAACACGGCCCCGTGTCGGGTAATATATTTGTGTTTGATGCAATAAAGTTACTTCAATCAACCTTTGCTTGGCAAGACTCCTTGGTCCACCCCTAATTTTTGGTTTTGACTGGCACATGGGTATTATTTATTTATTTGGACTTTGCTCACACCCTTTTCATTAGTAGCTCAAGGAGAGTTACAGTCAGCTACATTGGATATTTCTCTGTCCCAGGAGGGCTCACAGTCTAAGTTGGTATCTGAGGGAATGGAGGGGTAAGTGACTTGCCCAAGATCACAAGAAGCAGCAGTGGGATTTGAACCAGCCACCTCTGGATTGCAAGACCGGTGCGCTAACCATTAGGCCACTCCTCCATATGTCATTGATATGTTGCCAAGCGACGCTCAGAACTTTATTCCATACATTCAGTTGCACATGTTGCATGGTGCAGTAAGGCTCGCTGACTTACATCACCCATTAAGATGTCATAAGTTGACACGTCTACTTTTCTGTGTCCCAGAGTGTCTTTGTGCTAATATTCTATAATGTTTTAGGTGCACCTTGAAGCTGTTATAGCATTCACACTAAGGGCACCCCCTTGTGGTACTTACATCTTGGCAGTAATTATTGTGATAGTTCTATTTTTGAACTAGCACAATAAAATTTTCAAAAAATTTGTTTGTTTTTTCAACGGGGTTTTTTTTAGTCTATGATGACTTGTGGTGCGTGCAAATATATTTGAATGTCAATGAACTTTTGAATTGCCGCACTAGTTGAGACTTTCCCCCCCCCCCTTTTTTTTTGATTTTTGAAATTTTGATATAGACAAAATCACTCTGCTATTGTGGTTTTTTGTTGTTTTCAATATTTCCAGCAGTTGTGTTGATCTGAATGTGATATTGTGATTGACAAGCACTAATTTTCCCACTAGTGCGTGGCCATTAGCGTATGAGCATTTACTGACACCTAGGGCCCTGTATACAAAGGCACACTAGCAGTTTTAGCCAGGGGCGTAGCTGCTATGGGGCCATGGGGGCCTGGGCCCCCATAGATTTGGGCCAGGAACCCCTGCTGGCGACACTATCAACCCCCCTCCCGCCGCCAACCCGCTGCCTGCTACCTTTGCTGGCGGGAGACCCCAAACCCCATCAGCCGAAGTCTTCTTCCTTCATTTGGTTTCTTCTGACTGAGTCTGACATCCTGCAGATCGCAAGGCTTCGTTCTTTTTCTGTGAGTTTGATGTCCTGCACGTTGTACGTGCAGGACGTCAGACTCAGTCAGAAAAAACCAAACGAAGGAAGAAGACTTCGGCTGGCGGGGGTTGGGGTCCCCCGCCAGCAAAGGTAGCAGGCGGCAGGTTGGCGGCGGGAGGGGGTGTCGAGAGGGTCATCGGCAGGGGGGGGTCAAAGTTGTTGGAGGTGTCGGCAATGGCGGGCGGGCGGGGGGGGGTTCAGTGTTGGCAATGGGAGGGGGGTCAGCGGCGCCGGGGGGGCTAAAATGTGCCCCCTCACCTCAGCTCTGGAACCCCCTACCGTTGAAGTCTGGATACGCCCCTGGTTTTAGCACGTGCTAACCGTGTAGATGCCTGTAATATTCCTACAGGTGACTACCCAGTTAGCATGCGCTAATTTTTAACATGTGCTAAAAACACCAGTGCACCTTTGTAAACAGGGCCCCTACTTTTAGGCAGCATGGGCTCACGTGCTAACCTGTTAATGCATAGCAATGCCCACACGCTAACCAATTTGCATAGCCGGGCCTACTCTTCATCCCCAAATACACCCCCAGCACTAAAAAATACATTTTATTTTAGTTTTTAGTGTATGGGTAGCAGCACACATGCAAAAACTAGTACAGGATGCCTGAGCGCACACTGTAGTGCATTTTAACCTGTTATAAGCATGCATTAGTGCTTACCACAGCTTAGTAAAAGGTCCCTTTAAATGAAAAATTTGAGTTGCAGTCAAGTGTATAAGAGGTACCATGCAGGAAAGGATTAGAAGTAAAATGATTCCTCCCCCCCCCCCCCCCCCCCCCCATGTAATTACCATTCCTTACTGTGGTTTGTAACTTCTGAAGTTTTTTGCAGATTTTCGATGTGTTCTAAAAAGCTTAAAAGTGAAATTGCACAATTATAGAGTAAATATCTTCTGTAATTATATCTAGCACAGTCTGCTCTTAAAGCAGTTTGCTCAGAAGAAACTTGTTAACAGTATTTTTTTTATTCTGAAATGACTGGTACAGTCCTCTAATTCAGAAAATTATTTTTGTAAAATTTAAACATCATGTAATGGATTTTTTTTGGAACTTTTAACTCTGAAGAGTTTGAAATAAAACTCGAGAGGTGTGCTTATTATTTATCAACTGTTTTATTAAATAAGGATATTACAAGTTCTTATCTTTGTTGTTTAACCGTCTGTATATTATTGCACTATTTTCTGTAAATTATTTTAGTCCTAAGGGCCCTTTTACCAAACTGTAATAAAAAGTGGCCTTACTGAGGGGTCCTTTTACTAAGTCATGGTAAAAAGTGGCTTGCGGTAGTGGGCATGTGCTTTTGGTGCACGCTGAGCCATTTTTTAAAATGCTTTCGGGGAAAACAGCTTTTTTAAATGAGGGCAGTAAATGCCCGTGCACTAGAATTAAAAACAGTGTGCGGCTAATTACTGCCTGAGCCCTTATCGCCACCCATTGACTTAGCAGTAAGAGCTCCTGTGCTATGTAAGCGGTACCCATACAGCATGCACCAATGTGGCTGCGCTGCTGATTATCGCCAGGAACGCCCCCGTTGTACAACATAGAAAAATATTTTCTACCGTGGGAAACAGCCCACACCAACTTTGATATTACCGTTGGGTGGACACGCTAACTGGGCGGTAATGTCAATTTGGCATATGCTACACACGCGGTAGCCCTGTTGCCACTTTGTAAAAGGGCCCCTGAGTGCTTACGTGGGTCATTCATGCGTGCCGAGGCCAATTTTACTATCATCAAAATAGGTTCCTTATAATTATACCTTATAATATTTTTGTGGACCATCAGAAAGTAGGTGGGTGCTATTTTTCCAAGTGTGAGGCAGTCCTCATCGGTCCTTATTTTTGCATGTGTTATTTCTGCATATATAAGATCCACTATAGAAACACTTGATTCAATGCTAAAATTCAAAATTTTTCATGTGCTGTTAAAATACTTATCTCAAACGACAGCATAATTTCATGCTGCCTCTCACAGTCGGAGCTTCAAAAAACTGCACTTCTGTCCACAAACTGCGCTTCAGTCTGACATAGCGTTTTGTTGCGTGTTCTGCCTCACACCTTGAAAAATAGTACCCACCTACCTTCTGATGTTATACAAAAATATTTAAGGTATAATTGTAAGGAACCTTTTTTGATGATATTAATTTTGTAGTTGGTTACTTTGTGCTGAATTCTAAGACCACGATTTTTATGTCAGTTTTACAGTGTGGGTTAAATGGCCACTTTTTCTATTTTTTTTTTTTTAAAATAATGGCCAGGCGCTAATTTTGCTGTTAGTACTTGAGGCTCTACTGTAACCTATTTCGTAGACAGTAAGGGATCATGCACTAATCACATGTTAATCACACGCTAATCAGTTAGCATACAGCAATGTAGCTAACCAATTAGAGCAGAACACGCCTACTCTCTGCCCCCTGACCTGCATGAGAAGCATGTGCCAATGCCAAAATTACCGCAGGATGCCTGAGCACGCCCTGGGTAAGACATTTTAAGCTGTGGCAAGCACATGTTATTTTTAAAATAAATTGCAGATTTCTGTTTAGAAATGTAGAGCTTATCAATCTGAACAATAAATATTTTGTTACATTTAAACTAATATATTTTAAAAGAGCAGACTCAAGTGATATTTCTTGGACAGGAACATAGCAAGTCCGGCACACACCCTATGCGACCCCCCCCCCAAATGATTCTGAAACGCCCCGCCCCAACCACTTTGCAAAGGAAGCCAATGGAAGGGGCACAATTTTCACACCCCAGCTTCCCTTGCACCCTGTTTGGCTGCACCACCCGCATATAGCTTGGTTAAGAGCCAGTGATGTCCTGCATACCTCAACTCCATACGTGACATCACGTCAATTTCTTCTTAGTTAACTATGGTATACAGCTAGATATTTTAGTGCTAAGACTAAGTCAGTGATATGATTTCTCAGGGCCCCTTTTACCAAGCTGCGCTAAAAGGAGCCCTGCATTGGCTTTGGAGCATGGATTTCCTTTGTGCCAAGGACCCATTTACCTTAGACGGTAAAAGACTTTAAAAATAAAAAACAGGAAATGGCCATGTGGTAAGTTAAACACTTGCTGTGCAGCTATTTCCTGAGGAAGCCCTTACTGCTATTTATTTAGGAGGCGGTAAGGGCTTCTGCGCTAACCCAGCAGTAACCAGGCATCATGCGGTGCTGCCCAATTACCACCAGGTAAGCCCCCGGCACTAAAAATATAAACATATTTTTCAAGCTCCGGAAATGGCGCATGGTGGAGGCAGGATGTATCGCCGGGCTCCTGCGGCAGCCTGGTGATAGCGCCAAATAGGTGCATGGCAAGTCTGCAGTAGGCTTGCTGTGCATTTGTTAAAGGGCCCCTTAGTGACAAAACTTGCTCTCAGTAAGAAAGATTGAATCTTTTAAGCATATGTAGGTAATACAGGCTTAAGATAAGTTTTTGTTAAGGAATACAAGATCCTTAAGAGATGTTTGTTTTTGTGGGATTATTTTAGCGAATGATATAGAAATTGCAGGACAGATATTCAGCTTGCGGTTGGCAGCGTTTATTTAAACGCTGACCTTGACTGGCTAGATTAGCTCTGAATATTCAATGCCGAGCCATGTGCAGGCATCGTCACTAAATATCTGAGTGCTAATTTCAGTGTGGCTGGTCACTGCAGCTTATGCGGATCCTGGCTAATGTTCAGTGCCAGGAAACACATAGCTCTAACTTGGCCTATTTAGGACAGACTTTGATGTGATGTGAGGTGAAAAGCAGCCGCATGCCAGGCAATGCGATGGAGAGCAGGTCTAGAGGAAGGTTTCTGCTGGTGAGGCTTGGGTACTCCTGCCAGCCAAGGTATGTGGAGTTGCGGCAGGAGGCAGGGAGGTGAGGCAAAATGTGCCCCCCCCCCCACTTTGGGGCTCTGGACCCCCCCCCCCCCAATATTTTAAGTCTAGTTATGCGGCAGTTTGGGGGGGCCCAGAAGCAGCTGTCCGGTGGGGCCCTGCTCAGTCTCTCGGTGGTCCTTTGGCCTTTCCCAGTATGGCAATACTTATGCACTTATGATATATTTTCATAGAAAATTTCAGTTAATTTAATTATGAATGGACAGGATCTCTAACTGGAATCCAACCTCATCTCTTGGGGTAGGCCCTATATCGGTGATGGCGAACCTATGGCACGTGTGCTAGAGAGGGCACGCGGAGCCCTCTCTGTTGGCACGCACGCCGCCGCTTGCCTCACCCGAGACTTAGCCCTCCCACCCACCCGGCGTCAAGCATTCCTTTCTCCCTCCCTCCCACCCGGCGTCAAGCATTCCTCCCTCCCTCCCACCTGGCACCAGCCCGCCATCCCTCCCTCCCTCCGAACCCGAAGAAATTTAAAAGTCTTCCCTTGTCCGAGTAGGCGGTGTCAGCATCAGCAGTAGCAGCGAAAAGCGTGCTGCTGGTTCGGCGCGTCTTCAGTCTTCTGTCTCTCAAGCTCTCTGGTCCCGCCCTCATTTCCTGTTAGGGTGGGACCAGAGAGCTTGAGAGACGGAAGGCTGAAAACGCACCGAACCAGCAGCACGCTTTTCGCTGCTACTGCTGATGCTGATGCCGCCTATTCGGACAAGGGAAGACTTTTAAATTTCTTCGGGTTTGGAGGGAGGGAGGGATGGCGGGCTAGTGCCGGGTGGGAGGGAGGGAGGAATGCTTGACGCCGGGTGGGAGGGAGGGAGCGAAGCCTGGTGCTTGGGTGGGAGTGCTGGGTGGGTGAGAGGGTGGGAGGGAGGGAGGCCTGCCTGGTGCTTGGGTGGGTGGCCTGGTGCCTGATGCTGGGAGGGAGGGAGGGAGGGAGGGAGGCTTGGTGCTGGGTGGGAGGGAGGCCTGCCTGCCTGCCTGGTGCTGGATGGGAGGGAGGCCTGCCGTTGGGAGAGCAGGGGGGAGAGGAGGGTGGCTGGACATTGGTGGCTGGAGGGGAGGGCAGGGGGAGAGGAGAGTGGCAGGAGGGGAGGGCAGGGGAGAGAGGAGGGTAGCTGGACATTTGTGGCTAGAGGGGAGAGGAAGGTTGCTGGACATGGATGGAGGGCAAGAAATGAAGAAGAAAGGAGGAAAGTAAAGAAATAAATGGAAAGGAAGTCCTGGAAATGGAGTTAAGAGAACAGATAGACAGCAGCAGAATCAGCGACTAGGACCAATATGGATAGAAAATCAAAATCACCAGACAACAAAGGTAGAAAAAATCATTTTATTTTCATTTTAGTGTTTGGAATATGTCCAATTTGAGAATTTACATCTGCTGTCTTATTTTGCATTGGGTATACTGGAGCTGTAACAACTTACAGAAATGATCTATAATGAAAGAAAATCATGTTATTTTTTTTTTCTCCTATACTAGTATAATATTTTCAGTGATGTCTGTTTATATGCGCCATGGTTGGTGTAAGGGGGTGTGGCTATCATAGGGGTGGTGTCATATGTGGTGACCCCGCCCATAATGAGTACCGGCACTTCGCGATAAATAATTAGATTTTGGGTTGCTGTTTGGGCACTCGGTCTCTGAAAGGTTCGCCATCACTGCCCTATATGGAAGGGACCTGAGGGAATAAAAAAGTAAAACACAGAAGGATTTTAACTAACTTTATCAAGGCATGGTTATAAAATCCTACTGGTAAACAGAATATGCAAAACCCATCATGAAATCCTAGGGATGAGAAGTGGCAAAGAGAGCTCTATATTTATAACTGGGAACATTGAAGTGATGAAATATTGGAATGCAACAAAAATATCAGGCATAGAATGTATGGCTATAAATTATGGCAATCAAAGGACCTTTTTACTAAGCTGAATGAGGTGCTAATGGTATACAGTGGGAAGTGTTCAGGCATCTTGCAGTAACTGCCAAATCAGTACATGATAAAAAATATTTATAATTTTTTTTTGAGGGGATGTTCCAGAGGGCAGAGAATGGACATCCCTGCGCTAATTTGTGCAGCTAAATTACCGCATGCAGTTAGTTCCTAAAAGAAAAGTCCATAAGCCATTATTAAGATGGACTTGGGAAAATCCATTGCATAGTCTAGGATAAGCAGCATAAAATCTGTTTTACTTTTCTGGGATCTTGTCAGGTGCTTGTGACCTGGATTGGTCACTGTTAGAGACAGGATACTGGGCTTGGTGAACCTTCGGTCTGTCCCAGTATGGCAATGCTTATGTTCTTATGATTTTTCCTAAGTCCAATTTTTAATAATAGTTTATGGACTTTTCTTTTAGGAACTTCTCCAAACATTTTTTATACCCTGCAAAGCTAACTGCTTTTACCATGTTCTCTGGCAATGAATCCCAACGTTTAGTTGGAATGAAGAAATATTTTCTCTGATTTGTTTTAAATTTACTAATTACTAGCTTCATTGCGTGTCCCCTACTCCTTGTATTTTTGGAAAGAGTAAACAAGTGATTCACAACTACTCATTTCACTCCATTTATGATTTTATAGACTCCTATCCTAGCTACACCTACATCTGCTCTACATCAGCAGATCATTTTCTAAAATTCCATCAGAAATGAGCACATCTTAACCTGGACATCTCAATTTTAATTTCTATATTCTATCAAAAATGGGGTTCTGTGTATCATCATATCACCAAAAAATGCAACTTTTTTTTGCTTCTGGCAGTACAGTTTTCTGTTCCTTCCACAATATCAAGGAGCCAAAACAAGCTTATTTTTAGCCTAAATCAATGCAAAGCAAAAAGGGAAAAGCATGATGGAAAAGTAAATTGAAGTTTTTCAATCTACTAGGCTGAAAAATGCCTGTCAAAACTAGATACTCTTGGTCACGTGAGTGTATGGTGTCAACTTTATTGATAAAATATGATTTTAAAAGTACTCATAAAAATAACAAAGTGAAGAGTGGAATTGCACAGATGGTTTGTCAGAGATTAGAACATCGTACACCTATTTATTTTGGCCATTTATGTTGTGGTGGGCAAGCTAATTAGAATGGCCATCACACCAGCCTTTCATACAAAGCTGGGAAGCTGGCAGACTCAGAAAATATTGATTGACCCTTGCTATCAGTCTCAAGGATTCTGTGAATTTGGAAGGTCATGAAGGTTCAATCATTCTCTCCTTCACTCTCCCTATCCTCTGCCTTAGATTCATTCTTTCCTACACCCCCCCCCCCCTCATCTCTCTCTTTTTGAAGACTTCAGTTTTCCCTATAAACTTCTAAATATGATGCAAGAAGTCTGATCAGCATCAAATTTGACCTAAATGTTCCACCATTATTTCATTAGTTTACTCAAGTCTTCTACATTTGTGCATCTCAAAATCATAATTCTTTAGTTCTTAAGCCCACTACTTAATACATTTTTAAAATGACATTATAAAATTGCATTCAATAGAAAACTATTATGGGAAATTTTTAAAAGTATGAGATCTGCATTCAATTATCCAGGTAAATTTATCCCAATACCATTTTCTAGATCAGTCAATCCCAACCCAGTCCTCAGGGTGCACCTAGTCCCATCGAGTTTACAGGTGTTACAGCATTCTCCCTATTATGCTTTATTATTGCATTCTTTATATATTTATGATTCTTTCCTTAAAGATAAGTGTGGCTTTATGTATCATGTTTAATATTTTGTTATGACTTCTTTTTAGCTTATTAAAATATCATAATTAAATACATAAACAAATAGGTGTGCTCTGCTTGTGATACGTACTTTGAGCCGTGATGTGCCATCACACACGCCAGATCATGTCCAGGTTTTTCCTCTAGACACGCCGGGACTGGCATCTTGGGAATTCCAACTCCCTTCTAATGCTGAATCGCCTGCAAGATACAAGTTTGTACATCAGGATTCAAGGGATGGCCCTTCTTGCCTTCACAGACAAAATTCCATTGGAAGCCAAATTGAAGAGACAGATAACACTGATGGGGGGGGGGGGGACATTACATAGGCACAGGTGATATGATAGTAGAGGTGGACATGGGGACAGAGAGTTCCCTTTCTGCGCAGCATGTGCAGTATTGCAGGAATGTGGGAATGGTTTCCTTTCTAGGACATTGATTATATTTATGGATGTGGGTGTTCACATATCTCTGTTTACTCTTGAATGAGAGGCTTCAGTCAGTGCTTGGATTGGTGAGGGAGCTCCTACAAATCTGATAGACCTTGTCCAATGCTGGGACGGTGGGGGGGGGGGGGGGGGGGCTGCCATTGCTGAACACTAACCTTGCCAGGTGTCTATTATTAGGGTCCAGGCCCTTATAGAGACATTCCTTGGGGGCAGGTAGTAGTACTATTTAAATAGGCATCGTTTGTGCCTTATACAGAGCTGTATAAAATGCAGTGTCTCAGCCACACTAAAATTAGGCTCTCTCCTAAGTGCCGTTTTGCTCTCTGAATGAACATTTTTACACGTGCAGTGCCTTATATGGACGTTCAGCACGTGGAGAGGGCATTTCTAGTGTGACTATGCATGTTTTAATAGGCGCAGACACATTTGCGTAATGGACGTTCTACATATATTCTACCTGGAAAACGTCTTTTGTGGATCATGTTAGACATTTCCATTTTATACATTCATTGCTTGTATTATGGAACAAGAGAAGACATTTATAATGTTTTTCCATTATATTTTCCCAATTTAGAACATTTTTGAGAAAACGTCCAAAATCGGACTTAGACGTTATAGTGAAAATGCCCCTCTCTGCCAATGATGTTATCCTATCCTTTATTATGTCAACCACAAATGTCAGAATAAGGAATAAGCACAAAATCCAACAAAGTTCACTAAATTAGTATATAAAAGTTTGAGAATGTCACCATTTTTTCTTTTTCGGACAATTTTTTCAGCAGATCTCAGGTATAGCCATGGGGGCCCGTATGGCCCTATTGATGGCTAATTTATTCATGTCCAAATTTGAAGATAATTTTATTTACAATTCAGAATTTTTTGGATGTGTGAAACTTTGGAAACGATTTATCGATGATATATTCCTCATTTGGTCTTGCACCCAAGAAAGGCTTCAAGATTTTCTCATCCATTTGAACAATTGTCATTCAACTATTAAGTTTGTGATTTCTTCTTATGAGAACAAAATTTAATTCTTGGATGATGAGATTTCAAGATTAGAAGGAGGCTTTTCTATAACTATGCTCAGAAAAAACACTGATCAAAATACCTTTTTGCATGTCAATAGTTGTCATCCAGAAGAACTGAAAAACAGCTTGCCTCTATCTCAAATTTTTTTTGCTACAGTCACATTTGTTCTTCGAAGGAAAATTTTATATCAGTCTAAGTTCTTGCAAAAAAACATTTGGATAGAGGATATCTGAAATAAGCAGTGGAAACAGTCTTTAAAAGAGCTTTACACAATAACCGTGATGTGTTGTGCACTCTCATGGAATAAAACTTATTATGTGCAAGACGCAGTCACTTGAGTGTTGCAATTTGGCGGAGAAAGCAGTAAAGTCACGAAGATCTTACGGAAATATTGGAGCATTCTGACATCCTTTCCTGGTTTTCAAGAGAAGAGATTGAGATTAGCTTTTAAATGGTGTAGGAATTTAAACAAAATGCTTTATCCTACTTTTCTTCCGACAATCTCTTTAATCCCTCTGGACAGCCACAAGATGGCATACTGCATGTCATTCGTGCTCTGTTTGTGCAGTTATGTTAACAGCTAACGTTTTTACTAATCCAAATGATCAAAGGCAATGTATATTAAGATATAGTACTACATGTGATGACACCACTTTTGTAGTTTACGTGATTTTATGTCCCTACTTGAAGATCTATATGGGACAAAACTCTAGAAAATTTAAAACTCAGCTAATAGAGCACTAAAGTGCTTTAAACAGAGAACTTAAGGAAGCACCAGTAGTAGATCATTGCCTACAACAGGGACACACTTTCAATTATATAAAACGCTGTGCAATAGATCCAGATGTACGTGGTGGGAACCAGTGCCTGATTTTACTCCAAAGAGAACAATGATGGATTTTCAGATTAACCTCTTTAGACCCAAACAGGTTGAATTCAGGCATTGAATGGCATCATCTCTCTATATAAAAGGCAACCCCAACGTTCTGAAGCCTCCACGGAAGTTGAGGCGCCCGAGATATCCGGTGTGCCCTGGAGTGTCTGCACCGCCCTCGCGTCAAAACGTCATGATGTCGAGGGCGGAGCTATGACACTCGAGGGCCGAAACGGAAACGCCACAGTGAACAAGGCAAGTAGCTTGGAGGGACGGAGGGAGGGGGCCCCTTGCTAGCGCCCGTTTCATTCCGCTCAGAAACGGGCATTTTTTCCTAGTTTTTATTAAAATCTAAAATTTTAGATCTCTCCCTTGTGTGATATTCAGCTCATTCTGTGACAGCTAATTTTTTTTATTTTGATACTGTTTCATCCAATCAGTAGTTGAGAAATATCAAGTGATTGCTATATATCGTAGCCTATGAGTGTACAGCTGTTGCTAGATGTCTGATTGGTCTAAGTTAGATATTAATACCACCTCTCAGACACCAAGTTACCATTTTTAAAAAGTGTTGAGGTCAACATTGAACCTAAGAACAGTAAATGTGCTGATATGTGTTTTGGTTTTAAAACGTTGGATAAAGGTTGTTGAATGTTGTTTTCTTTTCTTCTGTTTACAGCTTTTTAATTTAAGGTGATTACCCCCTGAAGCAGTGGGACAAGGTGCTGCAAAATGGTGGCTGGTGTCAGGGTGACCTTGTAAAACAAAGAAATTGAACTGTAAAAAAATTACAAAAGTCTAAAAACATTATTTGAAATTGATTAAAGTTTTTGAAGTTTTTTTTTAAGACTATGATTGAAAATTTGAGGTGTGAATTTTGACAGCATCCATCATATTCTGAAGTCTTTTTTCCCTCCATTTCAGATAGATATTTTTAGTAACTGTATGGTGACATTCTTATACCTTTATACACTAATTTAGTGAAGTTTGTTGAATTTTGTGGCCATTCCTTGAATCCTGATGTACAAACTTGTATCTTGCAGGCATTTCAGCATTAGAAGGGAGCTGGAATCCCCGAGACGCCAGTCCCAGCGTGTCCAGAGGAAAAACCTGGGCATGATCTGGTGTGTGTGTGATGGCACATCACGGCTCAAAGTAAGTATCACAAACAGAGCACACCTATTTGTTTATGTATTTATTTAATTATGATATTTTAATAAGCTAAAAAGAAGTCATAACAAAATATTAAACATGATACATAAAAGCCACACATATCTATAAGGAAAGAATCATAAATATATAAAGAATGCAATAATAAAGCACAATGGAGAAAATGCTGTAACACCTCTGTCCCAGATCAAAGCCTGAGGTTGCAGCTACCCTCCTTAGAGTTTGACTGCAAACTCCAACTAACCAGCTATGAGATGGCATGGAAAGGAATGGGTCACATTGAGGGGCATAATCGAAAGGGACGCTCAAGTTTTGGTGAGGATGTCCTCGCAAAACGTCCCGATGGAGGGGCGGGGAAACCCGTATTATCAAAACAAGATGGATCTTTCATTTCAATAATACGATCGGGGACACCCAAATCTTGAAATTTTGGTCGTCCTTAGAGATGGTTGTCCCTAGACTTGGTAATTTCTGATTTTCGGCAATAATGGAAACCAAGGTTGCCCATCTCAGAAACTACCAAATGCAAGCCCTTTGGTCATGGGAGGAGCCAGCATTTGTAGTGCACTGGTCCCCCTGACATACTAGGACACCAATGATCTATGGAACTTTGGAAGGCTAAGTGCTTTGAAAATATGCCTCCAACTGGCACCCTAGGGGACACTGCAGTGAACTTCATAAAATGCTCCCAGGAACATAGCTCCCTTACGTTGTTTGCTGAGCCCTCCAAACCCCCCCTAAAACCCACTACCCACAACTGTACACCACTACCATAGCCCTTATGGGTGAAGGGGGGCACCTAAATGTGAGTACAGTGGGTTTCTGGTGGGTTTTGGAGGGCTCGCTGTTTCCTCCACAAATGTAACAGGTAGGGAAGGGGATGGGCCTGGGTCCGCCTGCCTGAAGTGTACTGCACCCAGTAAAACTGCTCCAGGTACCTGCATACTGCTGTGATGGACCTGAGTATGACATCTGAGGCTGGCAAAAAATATTTTTAAAGTAATTTAATTACATAGTTCACCCCCCCTCAAAAAAAAAAAAAAAAAAAACCAAACATCTCCACAAATGGCCATACTGGGAATCCAACCCATAACCCTTGGATATAGGTACCGTGAGTCACAACCCAAATCCAAACATGCTGCTGAGGAATAACTGGACCCTGCTAACACATCCTGTGTGCTGCTTGTCAGATCAGCCTCTAGGGTTCCCTGTCATGTCATCTCATGCATCTTACATCCCAGGCATATACCTCAGGGATCACTAATGACCACACCTTTCCCCATCCCTGCCTCCTGCCTCCTGCCAGCCAGCTCTTGCACTATGCAAGCCATGTAGGATGTGCTGATCTCAAGGACAAATCTTTTACAAACACAGGGCAGCAGGATGTGGTGTACCCTGAAGAATGGGAGGTGCCCGATGTGCAGGACCCCTGGGAGGATATGCCTCCTCTTGAGGGGGAGGAAGAGGAGGGGGAGACGCACCACCAGCAAACCCCCCCCCCCCCACTACCACCACCTACGCACTTTAGTAAAGTGGCCCCTGAGTGTTTTTTCTTTAGTTTGACAGAAACAGGAAGCAAGACGCAGTATATATTTGAAATCTTGTTGACTAGGCACTGATTGGCCTGGAATTTGAAATTACCCAGCAGTTGTTGCTGGCTGTTACTTCAGTTTCAGCACAGGAGAAAAGACAGAGAGAGAGAGAGAGATCTCTTTGCTGACGCTCTGTGAACAGATATATGCCCTGATCTCCCCAGGTACTTTCTAGGAAGTAAGCAAATGTTTAGTTAGTTTTATAATTGATCCATATTTCAGTTACCTGTTATTGTTTGCTGATTGCACATTTGTTTTGTTCATTGTTTAATTTTTAAGACAATAAATAATTGTTTATTGCCTCTGCCTGTCTGGACTGATAAAGAATCCTGGTGGTTTGTGTGTTGAGTCTATGAGTGCTTTCTGGGAACTGAGCGAACACTGAGAATGTGGATCCAGTAACCTAGAAATCACTGGGGATAATTTGAGAGCGTAAGATTCACCTAGAGGCAGTTGTGACCCAATCAGTGGGAGACGGGTGCTAGTGTAGAGCACGAGTGGCAGGTGCAGGCAGACCTGAGCTGTGCTGGGGATGGACCCTCTAAGTGGCCACGAGGTAACACCAGGTAGGTAGCTAGGCATTTTGTGACATATGGCTAAAGAATCATTTTAGAAGATTTGAGGGTATGGGGTCATGTGGCGATGTAGTGACATTCATCCCTGAAATTATACTTTTTAATTGAGATGATATGGGAATGTTAAATGTGGAAATGGTACTTAATGGCAGCAAAGATCATGAGTCTACTACTACTACTACTTAGCATTTCTATAGCGCTGCTAGGGTTACGCAGCGCTGTACAATTTTAAACAAGGGGAAGGACAGTCCCTACTCAAGAGAGCTTACAATCTAAAGGTAGTAAAACTATGTAGTCAGTGTAGGTATCATGAATGGGGAAGGTGATTAGGCGCCAAAAGCAAGGGAGAAGAGATGGGCTTTGAGTAAGGACTTGAAGATGGGCAGGGAGGCCGCATGGCGTATGGGTTCGGGAAGTCTGTTCCAGGCATAAGGTGGTGCAAGGCAGAAGGGGCGGAGTCTGGAGTTAGCGGTGGTGGAGAAGGGTACAGATAGGAGTGATTTGTCCTGAGAGCGGAGGTTACGGATGGGGACATACGGGGAGAGGAGGGTGGAGAGGTAATGGGGGGCTGCAGATTGAGTGCACTTGAAGGTCAGTAGGAGAAGCTTGAACTGTATACGGTAGCGGATCGGGAGCCAGTGAAGCGACTTGAGGAGAGGGGTGATATGAGAGTATCGGTTCACGTGGTAGATAAGACGTGCGGTGGAATTTTGGACAGATTGGAGGGGGGATAGGTGGCTAAGCGGGAGCCCAGCGAGGAGAAGGTTGCAATAGTCAAGACGAGAGGTAATGAGTGAGTGGACGAGGGTTCGGGTGGTCTGTTCAGAGAGGAATGGGCGAATTTTGCTAATATTATAGAGGAAGAAACGACAGGTCTTAGCTGTCTGCTGGAAATGGGCAGAGAAGGAGAGGGAGGAGTCGAAAATGACTCAGAGATTGCGGGCTGAGGAGACGGGGAGGATGAGGGCGTTATCCACAGAGACAGAAAGTGGGGGAAGAGGAGAGGAGGGTTTGGGTGGAAAGACAAGGAGCTCAGTCTTTGCCATGTTCAGTTTCAGATGTCGGTTGGACATCCAGGCAGCGATGTCTGAAAGGCAGGCCGAAACTTTGGCCTGGGTTTCGACTGTGATGTCGGGAGTGGAGAGGTAAAGCTGGGTGTCATCGGCATAGAGATGGTACTGGAAACCATGTGATGAGATCAGCGAGCCCAGGGAAGAGGTGTATATCGGGAAAAGAAGCGGTCCAAGGACAGATCCTTGAGGAACCCCAACAGAGAGTGGGATGGGGGTGGAAGAAGAGCCATTAGAAAATACTCTGAAGGTGCGTTGGGAAAGATACGAGGAGAACCAGGAGAGGACGGAACCCTGGAACCCTGGAACCCGAGTCTGCTGAATTACAAGTTTGTTTTGTCATGGAAAGCAATTTAGACAACAGCGAGGTGACTTTAAGATGAAAGTAATGGACCAGATCTTGAGTTGAAGGTAGTTTAGTGTTTGTTGGTTTGTCTGTATTAGAAGTTGTCAGTGTTTTCATTGTTTGGTATAATACAGCAGAATTAGGAGCTTTAACAATTTTTGCAGTGTAGAACATTTTCTTAGCAGTTTGCAAAGCAATTTTGTATGATCTTGCTGTATCTTTATAGTTCGCTAAAGAGCTGGAGGACGGTAGATGTCTCCAGTGGCACTCAGCCTAAGTTGGCATTTCATTCGATGTAATCTCTACGTAAACCATGGTTCACTGTGATGTTTAGCACTCTTTACAAACCTGTATGACCCCTTTGCAGTTGTCCCTAAAGCATTTAGGTGCAATCCACATAATAATCAGTTGGCAGCAGACAGTGTTTTTTTTATCCGCCAACAGTGCTAAAACTGGAAATTCAAGGCCGGGCCCTGTGAGGGTGTCAGCATTGAATTTCCACCAACCTACTGTATATTCAAAGCGAGTTAACCGGCCGAGAATGGTCGCCAACTGGTTAACTCATTTGTATATGGCTATTCCATAATTTTCAGTGACACAACCAGTTAGTGGCACTGAAAATGACCGGTTAGCACCAAAGCAGAAGCTGGCTATGTCGGGAGGGCATCCCAGGGGCATTTCCGGGGTGAAGTCTGGTTAGCTTCCAATATTCAGAGCTAACTAGCTATGTTTAGTGCATAAATAGAACTACATAAATGCTGTCTGTCGCCATCTGAATATTGGATGGCCAGTTTTATAAAAGACAGCTAAGGCGGCCATAGGCTAGCACATGAAGATAGGACAGCTATTTATGTATTCCTATTTATGCGCTAAACATGTCCGGTTAGCTCCGAATATTGGGAGCTAACCGGACTTTGCCCCTGAAATGCCCCCAATGTAGCTGGCTTCCACTTCGGTGCTAACCTGTCATTTTCAGTGCTACTAACTGGTTAAGTGCTGCTGAAAATGAGCGGATAGTGAGTTAACCAGTCGACGGAAGTTCCGAGCCAGTTAACTCACATTGAATATTGGCCGGAATGTTTATAGATTAGCGCATAAGTGCAGTTACTAGAATAATTGCAGATCAGTGCCAATTAAGGGTCATTATTGGTATTTAAAGATAATTAGCACCTAATATAACAATTGTGCATGCAGGTTTATAGAATGAGGGAGTGCTAGAGTTGGTTCTAGGAGACTTTTTCATATAGGCATATAGATGCCTATGTTATCTTTATAAAACAGAAATAAAACAGGTGCATCTTTAAACTCATCCTCTTACAGAATAACCACCTGAATTAGCATCGGATGTTAGGAAAAGGATATTACAGTGGTGTGCTGCAAGGTTCGATTCTTGGACTGGTTCTATTAAATATTTTTGTAAGCTAAATTACTGAAGGGCTGTCTGGTAAGGTTTGTTTCTTTGTGGATGATACCAAAATCTGCATACAGGGTAGGCACCCCTCAAGGTGTGGATAACATAATGGTCTGGAAGCTGAGATTTAATGCTAAAAATTCAGGGTCATGCATTTGGGCTTCAAAAAAAATGAGGGAATGGTATCCCCCCTTCAATCTGTTCAGAACTCTGCTGCACGTCTTATATTCCGCCAGAACCGATATACTCATATCACCCCTCTCCTCAGGTCACTTCACTGGCTTCCAATCAGATACCGCATTCAGTTCAAGCTTCTCCTTCTTACCTACAAATGCACTCAGTCTGCTGCCCCTCACTACCTTTCTACCCTCAACTCCCCTTACGTTCCCACCCGAAACCTCCGTTCACAGGACAAATCCCTCCTCTCAGTACCCTTCTCCAGCACAGCCAACTACAGGCTCCGCTCATTCTGCCTCACCTCACCCCATGCTTGGAACAACCTTTCTGAGCCCTTATGCCAAGCCCCCTCCCTGCCCATCTTCAAGTCATTGCTTAAAGCCCACCTCTTCAATGCTGCGTTCGGCACCTAACTCTTACCGTTCAGTAATCCAATTTGTCTGCCCCTTTCGGATTGACTGTTCACTTGTCTTTTAGATTGTAAGCTCCTTGAGCAGGGAATGCCCCTCTATGTTAAATTGTACAGCGCTGCGTAACCCTAGTAGCGCTTTAGAAATGTTAAGTAGTAGTAGTAGTAGTTTAAGGAGTGGAGAACTTTTATGCATGAAAGAGGAGTGGGACTTGAGTGTGATTGTATGTGATGATCTTAAGGTGGCCAAACGGGTAGGAAAGGCGACAGTGAAAGCTAGAAGGATGCTTGGGTGCATACGGAGAGGAATGGCCAGTAGGAAAAAGAAGGTGATGATGCTTCTGTATAAGACTCTGGAGAGACCTCATTTAGAATATTATGTACAATATTGGAGACCGCACCTTCAAAAAGATATAAACAGGATGGAGTCAGTCCAGAGGGTGGCTACTAAAATGGACAGTAGCCTTCATCATAACGTGTATGGGGACAGGCTTAAAGACCTCGATATGTATACTTTGGAAGAAAGGCAGGAGGCAAGTCTCTTTCAATTGAAAGGAAGCTCTGGAACGAGGGGGCATAGGATAAAGAGGAAAGGGGATACTCGGAGGTAACCTGAGGAATACTTCACAGAAATAGTGGGGAATTTGTGGAGTGGCTTCCCGGTGGAAGTGGTGGGGATGAAAACAGTATCTGAATTCAAGAGAGCTTTGGACAAGTACACAGGATCTCTAAGGGAGTGATAGAGAGAATAGATGGCATGGATGGGCAGACTAGATAAGCCATATGGTCTTTATCTTCCTACATTTTTCTATGCTTCTATAAATCTTGTGTTAGCTCCTGGCTTGCCCTTAACCCATCTCCCAGTGCATAAATATGTTTTATACATATCCTTCAATGGCATGGTCTATGCATAAAATTATACTTTTTATTTCAATATCAGGTCCAATCTGTTCACTCTGAAATCAGCTTTAACACCATTAACCAAATTCTCTCTTGGCTGGGAATGTGGAGCTTTAAGGATTAAAACAACATTTATGCAAATAGACTCAGAGAGAGAACATGTTAAAATCTGTTTTCATTAATACTAGAAGCAGCAGCACATGTTAACCAGAGGTATCCCGCTTGCACAGATGTTTCAGAATGATAGTTGTAAAGACAGATGAAAGTGATGGATTAATCAAATAGAACAAAAGAAGGAGAATACAGATGCAGACAAGAAACTTTCAATCCGCAGATGTTTTTTACAATAACTACAGAAGATACCGGAGATGATTTTAGAAGAGTTATGCATCACCCCCCAGATTCCGTTTATGACACTGAAACCTGTGTGTGAAAATTTAGGCGCACACCCGATTTGCATGTGCAATTTAATTGAGTAACATGCCAATATGTGCCAATAATTAGCCGCTAACAACCAATTATTGGTGTTATTACATAGAAATGCAAAAAAAAATTGACTTTTGGAAAACAATTCTGCAGACATGCAGATTTCTAAAAGCCACCATCTGTACATATAGGTACTGCCATTTACACAGGGAGGGTAGGAATTAAGGAGCCCTTTTACTAAGCTGCATAGGGGTTTACACACACGAAACACATGCCAAAATGGAGTTACTGCCCAGCTACCACGTGGCTGTTGCGGTAATTTCATTTTTGGCATGTGTCCGATATGCGCCAAGTGGCACTTGACGCGCGTAAGTTAATATCGCCTGGTTACCACGTGAGTCTTTACCGCTAGGTCAATGGCTGGCGGAAAGGTCACAGACCAAAAACGGACACGCAGCTATTTTGATTTTGCCGCACATCCATTTTCATCAAAATTGTTTTAAAAAGGCCTTTTTACAGGCGCGCTGAAAAATGGATCGGCGTGCGCCCAAAACCTGCGCCTACGCTACCGCAAGCCATTTTTCAGCACACCAGAGTAAAAGGACCCCTTAAGGGATTCTATAAAAGTTTTCTGCATGTTGCCTATGTCCTTTTATAGAATAGAATCCTACCGCTCACCCTCAGGGCACTTAATTAGAGGCTCCCAGTTATAGAACTGCCCCCCAATTGTGTTATATAAAAGGCTTCATTTCATCAAGATTTTTCTAAAATACTAGCTGGCTGATATACAGCACGAGTTAACCAGTCAGGAATGGCTGCCGACTGGTTAACTTGTTTGGCGGCTAACCGGTCATTTTCAGCAACACTTAATCGGTTATTTTCACTGTAAATGACTAGTTAGTGCCAAAGTGCAAGCCCGCCATGTCAGGGGCATTCTGTGGGCATTATGGGGGCGGAGTCCAGTTAGCTCCTAATTTTTCAGAGCTAACCGGCTAGTGTTAATGCATAAATAGGACTGTATAAATAACTGCCCTATCTATATGCACTAACTCATGGAAGGTTATCGCTGAATATTGAGTTAACCAGGCATGCACTAGCCAGCTTAAAAAAAATAAAAACGTCTATCTTTTTTCAAAAATACCACTTCAAACAAGGTTTTGTGCTTCGTGTGTTTATCTGTTTAGGCCATTTTCGAAAAAAAATGAACAAGTTAAAACCGCACAAAATCAAGCCATTGGGATGTAGGAGGGACCAGCATTTTTAGCAGACTGGTCCCCAGAAGTCCCAGGAGAGCAATGGGGCACCCTAGGGGGCACTGCTATGGACTTCATATAAATGCTCCCAGGTACACATCTCACCGTTGCTCCCTTATCTTGTCTGCTGAGCCCTCCAAAACCCACTACCCCCAACTGTACACCACTACAATAGCTGCCGGAGGATGTAGTAACAGCATTTAGTGTATCTGAGTTTAAAAAAGAGTTAGAGAAGTTCCTGGAGGAAAAGTCCATAGTCTGCTATTGAGAAAGACATGGGGAAGCCACTGCTTGCCCTGGGATTGGTAGAATAGAATCTTGCTACTATTTGGGTTTCTGCCAGGTACTTGTGACCTGGATTGAGGTTAACTACTGTCATGGTATGTGCACAAATCACCCATTTGGAGATGTTGCCCTCAAGACATCTTCAGACCCAAAACACCTAACCCAACGGTTCAGACCCAGGACAACCCAACCTGTTTTCGTTTCCGTTGTGGATTCGTATTGTTTTGCCAGTCTTCCAGAAGCTGGTCTTTCTGTTCCAAGACACGTGAATTTGACTGAGATTGACACCATATTCTTTAGCAATAGATGCTTGACTTTGTTTGTTTTCTAATTTTTTAAGAACTTCTATTCGTTCAGCCAGTGTTAAAGTCTTACAGTTCTGCCGTGACAACGATGACCCCAGTGCACATTCTAACAACATTCTTTCGCTTATTCTGCCTGTGGCAGCTAAAGGGGCGGTAAATTTGAAATCTCGTTGGTTGTCACGCGCCAATCGGCTTCCATATTCCGTGCGCGCGCTTATGCTGAGTCTTCCGTGCAGAGGAGCGGTCTTAAACCATGCATGTAAGCGAATGGTACGCTAAACCAAAGTTTGTCCCCATAGAAATTGATGGCACCAAAAACAGGACCGAAGTACAGCATGCAGTTAAACAGAGCATGCGCTTATCTGACGTGCACTTAAATGGAGTACTTGGACTGCTTAGATTTTGATACCCCTTTATTTTTTCTGAATGTATCTCATCTTGAGCTATTGCTGAAAAGGTGTGAGCTAAATCCAAATAAATGTAATAAATATATCTGCTACTGTTATGAGAAGCTAATATTTTTCCTCATTTCTGTGGGTAAAAAAAATAACTGAAATAATAAGTGATTAATTAAAGGACATGATACATTGTGACAGCTCACATTCAGGGATTTGTTTTTGTCATTTCTCATGTATCTGTGATAGCTTTGTGGAAAACAGGTCCATTGGTGCTTTAAAAACCATAACCTCTAGAATTATAATGAGGTCCCCCTACAAGCAGAGCAATAAAAAAGCAATCACCTACCTAGCCCGATGGACATTATTATTTTAACATCAGTGTGATGGGTTTTAAAAAGCTTTTGACATGCTGGGAAACCCAGCTACACATAGGTTCTTCAGAGCTGATCAGTATTAAATACCAAGGCACCTGTCATTACTAGCAGTTTAGGAACTAACCTCATTTTCTAAACGGAAATAAAACAGCTCGTTGAAATGGTGGGACATCTGTGCAGATACTGGTTTCATTGCAAGCAATGTTCTCCCTACAATGGTGCCTAACTTGGGGGGTCCTTTTACTAAGGTGTGCTGTAAAATAGCCCGTGGTAGCGTAGACGCGTGTTTTGGGTGCACGCAGAATTATTTTTCAGTGCACCTACAAAAAAATGCCTTTTTACATGTTTGCAGAAAACGGACTTGCGGCAATATGAAAATTGCCGCCTGTCCATTTTGGGTCTGAGACTTTACCGCAAGCCATTGATATAGCGGTAAGGTCTCACGCGGTAACCGGGCAGTAACGGTCTGCGTGCGTCAAATGCCACTTGACGTGCGTAGCTGCTGCGCGTCAGAAAATAAAGAATATTTTTCAGACGCGTGTAGCGGACGCGTGCCAAAATTGAAATTACTGCAAGGGCCACGCAGTAAATGGGTGGTAACTCCAATCTGGCGCGCATATGTGCATACTTGGCCTTTTAAATGTACCCCCCCAAAAGAAGGGTGTGCATATTTACACCTGATCTCTACGATACACACATTTTCTGCCTTATTTGAAACATATTAGTCACTTGGATCAGAGGAGCCAACTTTTCCAAATGATTGGGGGGTGCTTAACTTGGTACAAATTACCAAGTCCATATAAAGGAAATAAAAGCATGGTGGGTTGTGAACACAACTGGTCAAGCTGTCTTTAAAAATACAGAGCACAGCAGGTGGTGCACACAAAGGAGGACCTGTGGGTAAAAGAAATGCTAAGGGAAGCACTGCAAGTCCCATCAGTCTCTCTTCCTCCAAAACCCCATCCCTACTCCAAGGCCATCTACACCATACTCATGCTATGTTTTCCAGTCCACCCTGGCCCACCTATACAACCCACATTCTCCGCATCCCAATCAGTCCTCAACAGGTCTTCTTCCCTACCTAACCTGTGCACACCATACCCTTTCTTTAATTTCAGACCACCCCCCTGTCTTTCTTAGTCCCTCCCCACCTTAATGTCTTCTTCCTCTTCTCATCTTATTATTCTGTTTTTCCCTCACTTCTTTCTCCTAATGCAGTACGATTTTTGTTTTAGAATAGTATGTTTAATACCCCCCCTCCTATACCTACTCCACTCCTCTACTCTATAATAGAGACCAGCACGGGAACGGGGTTCATGGGAATTCCACAGGAATCCTCTCTGGGGCTGCTGGGTTCCCATGGGGATGGAAGTAGTTCTGCAGGATTCCCACGGGGATAGAAGCAGTTCCTGCAGGGTTCCCGTGGGGAAGGAAATAGTTCCTGTGGAAGTGTAAGCTGCACCTACACCAGCCTCTCACATACCAAGTGCCAAGTTCTTTGATTGCCGTTTCCTTCTTCTACTTGCTTTAACAGTACAAATGCAGAAAGTCTTCCATTAATGAGGTGGTAGAGACACGAATGGTGACGGAATTCAAAAACGCATAAAATGAACACAAAGTATTTCTAATTGGAAAATGGAAGTTATAAAAAAAATCTGTAATGAACTAGGGCCAATATTGGGTAGACTTGTATGGTCTGTGTCTCTTATATATGGCAATCTGGTTTAGGATGGGATGGAAAGGGCTTAGACAATAACTTCAGTGACTGAAAAATGAGGACGGTACTGGATGGTCTGTGTCCCGTACATGAGAAATCAAATAGGCTGGAGTGAGCTTTGATGGCATCTCAAGCAGTTGGAACATAAGGGCCAGGCAGAATTCTATGGTCTATCTCCCAGAAATGCCAAAGAAATACCATAATCAAGTATATATCATGTTCATTGTTAATTTAATCATGAACTGATAATGAGTGTGACTATTGGGTAGACTGGATGGACCATTCAGGTCTTTCTGTCGTCACTTACTATGTTACTATTAATCCTTTCTACTCCCGGGCTGATGTGCAGACCTTAGCTCTGACACAAGCACGAGCATCAGAGATCACCTGACCTACTGGTGCATGCATATGGTGACCTTTCATCACACAGTGCCAGACAATCAGAGAAAAGTCTTACATATACACACTATAGTGTTCAAAGTTCTAACTTCCATTCCTTCCTGTCTGCAGTGCTGCATCTCGAACCTAGCGAGAGATCGACAGAGCCGACCCAAATTTTCTTTTATGTACCATTAAATTCTTGCGGGAACGGGTGGGCACAGATCAAAGTTTTGCGGGGATGGGTGGGGACAGGTGAGATTCCAGTAGGGACAGGTGGGGACAGGTTAGATTTCTGTCCCCATGCAACTCTCTATACTTGTCTGCTCTCTACTTTCTCCAGACTTGACCTGCCTTGCACCCTACTAATTCTTCCTCTCCAAATTAGGTTCACGCTCACTCCACCTTGGTCAGTGTCCATACCCTGCAGATTAGGCTCACCCATCCTTCATACCTCATAATCAGATTTATCTCACATTTCAAATGTTTTAGGCCCAATCTTTCTGGCAAGGATCATATTCCTACTATCCTTCCCCAGAGCCTCAGACACCATTCATATCTGGAACTCACAGACTGAAACATAATAGCAATTCCGCATCTAGAAAGGCCTTATGAGCTGCTCCACCTCCTGCATGCACAAGCCTTGGAAGCTCAGCAACTCCACAGCCCCCAGGGCCACATTTGCATGTCTTGCTTCCTGCCCTTAGACTAAAAAGCCCAAAGATCACATGTTGAGCAGGAAATCGATGAACCCAAAGGCTTGCATTCATATCAACCCACTGTATGCCAGCCCTCCTGCTTAAGCTCTATCATTCACAGAGTAAATGGTTGGCTTGGGGAGCTGGCACTGATCCTAGTGCCTTCTGTAAAAATGGAAATTGGCACAACTGGTAACAGCTTTGGCACAGTGCCTCCTCCTTTTACCAAACATCCACTTTTTTCTCCTCCATTCTCTTCCCAGCATTGTTATCTTTCCACATCCCTCTTTCCCTGGCTTATATGATGTGGAAGGATATGGGGGTGGCATACCAATATTGCAATATTCTTATCATATAGTGCCCTGTACAGCCAAACAGGTCACACACCCCCAAACGCTAGCCTGTAGCAGAGTTGTGTTGGGAGTGAGAATGGAAAGCCAGGGCTTCACAGCTGAGCCAAAAGGGAAATCAAACCAAGGAACACATACAGCTGGAGTGTAGTGAACCCTTTATCCCCTTCCAAACTCCACCCATATTTCCTGTAACCTCTTCTTGCAGCTGCCATGCTATTTCTTTGGGCTGATACAGGCCCAGATGCACAAAAATTAACGAGGCAGGGAAATGTGTTTTATACTGGTTGTGGCCAGTTAAGCGATCACAGAGTTCAGTGAGACATGCACAAAGGGCTTCTGCAGGCTCTTTGCCTGTCATGGTAGCAGCTAGCGATAATTGCATGCTAAATTATTAAAATGAGCTACTCACCATTCCTAGCAATGCACAGAAAAGACCACCTCCTGTAATGATGAATTTTTAACTGGTGGTCAGGAGCTGTCTGTATTGCCTGCCCCAGAAGCCTTCTCTCTACAGCATCCCGCCTACACAGGAACAGGAAGTTGCTGCAGAGACAAAGCTTCCAGGCAGGCTAAAGACTGTAGACCAGAGAGGGATATGTTTTTTTTATATATATTTGATTTTTATATGTGTTGAGTCTGATAGAAGAGGACTATTAAAGTTATCTTTGAACCATTGCTATTGTTGCATTTCTTTGGTTATCTCCACTGTTGTCTGTGCCATTTCGTGTGCTGTAGAGGTTCTTCTGATTTGTTATACATTTGATGGTGTTGAGCGAATGTGGGGTAGTTTTAGCAGCTCCGTTGTTTGACATGTTCAGTGGTTCTTTAGAGATAGGAGAGGAGAAGGACTATGTATGGGTGACTGTGGTTCCTCCTCCAGCCTGCATCTAAGTGGGAAAATGTGGGATATAAATATGTTAAATAAATAAATAAAATGGAAATATGGAACAAGCTGGAAACTAAAGGCTGGCTGGCCTGACCTCAATGGCGAGCTAATTATTGGAATTCTTACTAAAACAACACAGTTTTGCATTCCAGGAGCCAAGGCAGTATGGTTTTATTAGATGAATCTGACCATTTCTTTGACTGGGTAACAAGATCTGTATTGTGAAAAAGCATTAGATATGGTGGACTTCAACAAGACTTTTGACATGGTTCTTGATAGACAACTTATAAATAAACTGTGGTGTGCTACAGGGATTGGTCCCTTGGGGTTTTTTTTCAATTTTTTTATAAGTGATATTATGGAAGGGCAGTTAAGAACAGTTTGCTTCTTTATGGATGACATTAGAATCTGCAACACCCTAGAAGATGGAGATAAGATGAGGTTGGATCTAGAGAAGACTGAGGAATGGTCTTGAGTTTGGTAGCCAAGATTTAAATGCTAAAAAAATGCAGGGTCATGCATTTGGCCCGCAAAACCGTGAGGGTATAGTACAGTACAGTAGTCATTTTAGAAGCTCTGATTGCAGTTTATCTGTGTACATACAGACATTTACATCTGTATCTTGGATACATGTAGAAAACACAGTTTTAGAAAGCCAGTATTTATGTGTGTAAAGGAAAGGAAGAAGACAAGAGGAAAGAGAAGAAATGGAAAAGCCAGCCTGGAAAAGAATTTAGGAGATGACTGACACATGGAATGTGGAAAAGAGACTGGAACCACAATTAGAAAAATAAAATGCTCAGACAACAAATGTAGGAGGAAAAACATTTTTATTTAATGCTTATTAAGGACTAAGATGTGCTTGCTTTGTGAAATGTACATTTTTTTTCTATTTTTATATTTTGCAGAGTGCAGGAAAAATACATTTCTGTTTCTCTTTTACCAGTCTTTGCAATGCTTAAAGAGTCTGACTTTCTTGAGGAAATCTCTATTTTAGTTTTTGTGGGCCCTTATTTTGTATCATGTGAGGGTCTGTCTATGCTAGCCTAGTGCATGTGTGTATCGTTGTGTTTCTAAATAACCATAATGAATATTTATGAGATGTATCTATGCAAATGAATATGCTAATGTGCCAAGCCACATCCTTTGCCTCCCCCCCAAATGAAACAGTCAAACTATGCCCATGGTTCAGAATAAGGTATCTTTCAAAGATATCACCAAAACAGGGAAGATAGGGTATCCTGATAGTGAGGTTGCAAAAGAGACCATAGTAGATCAGGTGTCCTTAAATAAAAATAAAAATCAGAAAAAAGATTGCAAATTAATACTGTCAAATACTGAGCATGATTTAAATAGGAACAACAAACATAGTTTGAAATGTCTATATGTGAATGCCAGAAGCCTAAGAAATAAGATGGGAGAGTTAGAATATATTGCACTAAATGAAAAATTAGATATAATAGGCATCTCTGAGACCTGGTGGAAGGAGGATAACCAGTGGGACACTGTCATACCAGGGTACAAATTATATCATAGTGATAGGGTGGATCAAATTGAAGGAGGGGTAGAACTGTATGTTAAGGAGAGCCTTGAATCAAATAGATTGAAAATTCTGCAGGAAACAAAACACATCTTGGAATCCCTATGGATTGAAATTCCATGTGTAAAGGGGGAAAAGGATAGTGATAGGAGTGTACTACCGTCTGCCTGGCCAGGATGAACAGACAGATGCAGAAATGTTAAAGGAAATTAGGGACGCGAACAAACTGAGCAACACAATAATAATGGGTGATTTCAATTACCCTGATATTGACTGGGTAAATGTGTCATCGTGGCATGCTAGGGAGGTAAAATTCCTTGATGAAATCAAGGACTGGTTTATGGAGCAGCTGGTACAGGAGCCGACGAGAGAAGGAAAAATTCTAGACCTAGTCCTTAGTGGAGCGCATGATCTGGTGCAAGAGGTAATGGTGCTGGGGCCACTTGATAACAGTGATCATAAAATGAGAATGGTGAAAAAAAAAACTTAGAGGAGCAGCTGTGAGGGTCAAAAATTTACATCAGGCGTGGATGCTGTTCAAAAATACCATCCTGGAAGCTCAGGCCAAATATATTCCGCATATTAAAAAAGGAGGAAGGAAGACCAAACAACAGCCAGCATGTTTAAAAAGTGAGGTGAAGGAAGCTATTAGAGCTAAAAGAAAATCCTTCAGGAAATTGAGGAAGGAGCCAACTGAAATTAATAAGAAACAGCATAAGGAATGTCAGCTCAAATGCAAAGCGCTGATAAGGAAAGCAAAGAGGGGCTTTGAAAAAAAGATTGCATTGGAGGCAAAAACACATAGTAAAAGTTTCTTAGGTATATTAAAAGCAGGAAGCTGGCAAAAGAATCGGTTGGGCCGCTATATAACCAAGGGGTAAAAGGGGCGATCAGGGAAGACAAAGCCACAGCGGAGAAATTAAATGAATTCTTTGCTTTAGTCTTCAACGAGGAAGATTTAGGAGAGATACTGGTGCTAGAAATGATATTCAAAGCTGACGAGTCAGAAAAACTGAATGAAATCACTATAAACCTGGAGGATGTAATGGGTCAATTTGACAAATTGAAGAGTATCAAATCTCCTGTACCGGATGGTATCCACCCAGAGTACTGATAGAATTGAAAATGAACTGGCGGAACTATTGTTAGTAATATGTAATTTATCTTTAAAATCGAGCGTGGTACCGGAAGATGACCAATGGTGACCAATGTAACGTCGATTTTTAAAAAAGGTTCCAGAGGAGATCCGGGAAATTATAGACCAGTGAGCCTGACATCGGTGCTGGGCAAAATGGTAAAGACTATTATAAAGAACAAAATTACAGAGCATATTCAAAAGCATGGATTAATGATACAAAGCCAACATGGATTTAGTGAAGGGAAATCTTGCCTCACCAATCTATTACATTTCTTTGAAGGGGTGAGCATATATGTGGTTAAAGGTGAGCCGGTTGATATTTTGTATCTGGATTTTCAAAAGGCATTTGACAAAGTACCTCATGAAGGACTCCAGAGGAAATTCCACTATATCTTTTTTGAGTACGGTGACCAGAACTGACTGCAATACTCAAGGTGAGTTTGCACTATGGAGTGATACAGAGGTATTATAGTATTTTTGGTCTTATTCACCATCCCTTTCCAATAATTCCTATTATCCTGTTTATTTCTTTGGCTGCCACCACACATTGAGCTGAAAATGTCAGCGTATTATCTGCAATGACACATAGATCTTTTTCTTGGTTGCTGACCCCCCAAGGTGGACCCTAGCATCAGGTAACTATGATTCGGATTATTCTTTCCAATGTGCATCACTTTGCATTTGCCCACATTAAATTTAATCTGCCATTTGGATACCCAGTCTTCCAATTTCCTAAGGTCTTCCTGCAATATTTCACAGTCCACACGTGTTTTACAAGTCTTGAATAGTTCTGTGTCATCTGCAAATTTAATCACCTCACTCGTCATTCCGATTTCCATATCATTTAAAAGTATTGATATCTGCAGCATTCCACCCTCCTCCATTTAGAGAAATTACCATTTAACCCTACCCTCTGTTTTCTGTTCAATAACTAATTCCTAATCCACACCAGAACCTCACCTCCTATCCCATGACTCTTTAATTTTCTCAGGAGTCTCTCATGAGGAACTTTATCAAAAGTTTTCTGAAAATCTAGGTGCACTACATCAACCTGCTCACTTTTATTCACGTTTACTCACACCTTCAAAGAAATGAAGCAAAATGTTGATGCAAGACTTCCCTTGGCTGAACCCATGTTCACATTGTCCCATTAAACCATGTTTGTCTATGTGTTCCATAATTTTATTCTTTATAATAGTTTCCACTATCTTACCTGGCACTGACGTCAGTCTTATCGGTCTTTAATTTTCTGGATCACCTCTGGAACCCTTTTTAAAAATCGGCGTCACATTAGCCACCCTCCAATCTTCAGGCTCCATAAATAGAATCCCAGAGTGTATGGATCCTTTCAGCTAAACAGATTTCCTTTTCAGGAGAATCGATTTTCAATTGTTCTTGTTTTATCTTCCGAGCTGTGAAGCTGAGTATTTCTCCTCTCAAACTTACTTTGAAAGCTTCCCAGACTAAACGAGGTAACAGAGTTGGAGTTAATCTGGAAAAAAAAACTCTTTAAAAAGAGATTAATTTTGTAAACAAAGTCCAAATCCATAAGAAGTGAAGTGTTTATTCTCCAACACGCAGATGGTTTAGGCAGACGAAGCTCGAATTGAAGGGAAATGATCGGATATGATGACAGGGAAGATATGAGTTTCAGTGGTCATAGGCAATAAACATTTAGAGATGAGGAAAAAAGTCAATCATTGAGTATGACTGGTGAGGCAATGAGTAAAAATATTTTTGTTTAGGGTTCAATGATCTCCAAGGATCACAGAGAACAAGTTCTTTAATTAGAAGATGTAATTCTTGCCACATTTTATAAGGACAAAAATACAAGAGGATTGTCTATCCAGTAAGATATCCAGTAGAAAATTAAAATCACCACCTACCACCTTATAATTGAAAGAGAAAAACGCCTAGATTTCGACCCAAATCGGGAGATATATGTTTATCTCACAAAAACGAATACATCGGTATAATGGAAAGCCGATTTTGGACGTTTTCAACTGCACTCCATCGCGGAAGCGTACAAAGTTGACGGGGCGTGTCAGAGGTGTGGCGAAGGTGGAACTGGGGAGTTGTTATCAGCCGAGGAGAGATGGGCGCCTTTCGCCGATAATGGAAAAAAAGTATGCGTTTGTAGCTAGAATTTAGGGCACTTTTCCTGGACCCTGTTTTTTCACGAATAAGGCCCCAAAAGGTGCCCTAAATGACCAGATTACCACCAGAGGGAATCGGGGATGACCTCCCCTGACTCCCCCAGTGGTCACTAACCCCCTCCCACCACAAAAAATGATGTTTCACAACTTTTTATTTTCACCCTCAAATGTCATACCCACCTCCCTGGCAGCAGTATGCAGGTCCCTGGAGCAGTTGTTAGGGGGTGCAGTGGACTTCAGGCAGGTGGACACAGGCCCACCCCCCCTACCTGTTACAATTGTGCTGCTTAATGCTTAGTCGTTCAACCCACCCAAACCCACTGTACCCACATGTAGGTGCCCCCCTTCACCCCTTAGGGCTATAGTAATGGTGTAGACTTGTGGGCAGTGGGTTTTGAGGGGGATTTGGGGGGCTCAACACACAAGGGAAGGGTACTATGCACCTGGGAGCTCTTTTACCTTTTTTTGTTTTTGTAAAAGTCCCCCCTAGGGTGCCCGGTTGGTGTCCTGGCATGTGAGGGGGACCAGTGCACTACGACTCCTGGCCCCGCCCACGAACAAATGCCTTGGATTTATTCGTTTTTGAGCTGGGCGCTTTCATTTTCCATTATCACTGAAAAACAAAAACGCCCAGCTCACAAATTGTCGAATAAAACATGGCCGTCTATTTTTTTCGAAAATACGGTTCGGTCCGCCCCTTCACGGACCCGTTCTCGGAGATAAACGCCCATGGAGATAGACGTTTCGTTCAATTATGCCCCTCCTAGTATAATTGGTGAGATGCTATATTCCAAGAGAATGTCTCTCAAAGATGAAATGAAGGAAACAGAGTCAATGTTTGGAGCATAGATGTTCATTATGGTTAGTGTAGTAGGATCCAATTGTAACATAGAAATGACTCTTCTCCCCTCAGAATCTACAGCCTGTTGAATAACAGAAGCATTTAAAGATTTGTTAATAAAAATGGACACTTCCCTTTTTTTGAGTGAGCCATGGAGAATAACAAAGTTAGTTTTGACACAATCATCTTGATTCAAATGTGTCCCTTGGAGTCATACAATGTCATTTTTCTTCCCTTAAATCATAGTCTGAGACCTTCCATCCCTTAATCGGGAGGTTGAGGCCATTAGCGTTCCAAGAAGCTACATATAAGCTAGACATAAACAAGTTGAATAGAAACCCATATGAGTAGCTAAGCACCGATATGCAATTTATTTATTTATTTGGATTTATAAATCACCCTTATGAAGAGATTCACCCAAGGCAGTGTACAGCAGGTACAGTTTAACATAAAACTTACAATTTTGTTAACAGCATAACAATAGTAAAATAACCAAGAATAAACTAAGGGGTCCTTTTACAAAGTTGTGGTAAGTCCAACATTGGCTTACTGCTCGCTAAAACGGAAGTACCGCTGAGCTACCTCAGCAGCCTGGCAGTAGTTCCCACCCCCAGCACGTGGCATTTCTAGCACTACAAAAATAATCCACAGACTTGCTGCAAGACCTGCAAACTTTATCAGGTGAAGGTGGGTTAGATTTCAGGTGTTTAAGACCGGGAGTCTGAAGTCTTTCCTCTTTAAACAAATATAGTTATCCAAGAAGTAAAGTTTGAGTTTGCTATTTGGTGGATGTAATATAGTAGTATAAGACAATAGCAAACGCCGGTGAGAGAGGTGTTTAAGGTTGTAAGAAATGCTGCTATTAGTATCACACTTGTTCTTCTTCATTCTTAGTGTGAATAAAGGACTTAAAAATAATTAAGATGTAAGAAATTAGTTGAGATTGGCAAAGCATCAGTGGAAGCACGCTGGTCAGGCAGCCATCATGCAGTATCTCAAAAAGTCCTCAGTTGACCAAATTTAATTGATAATTAAATTCAGCTCATTGAACACAGTCAGGCTTGATTGTAGCAAAGTAACGGAGTCAATATTGGGAGCATAGATGTCCATTATGGTTAGTGTAGTAGGACCCAACTGTAACATAGAAATGACCCATTTCCCCTCAGAATCTACAGCTTGTTGAATAACAGAAGCATTCAAAGATTTGTTACTAAAAATGGACAATCCCCTTTTTTTGAGTGAGCCATATGTCTCTTGGAGAAATAGAATGTCGATTTATTTTCCTTAAAGCATAGTCTGAGACCTTCCATCTCTTAATTGAGAGGTTGAGGCTGTTAACGTTCTAAGAAGCTACATTTAAGCTAGATATAAACAAGTTGAATAGAAACCCACATGAGTAGCTAAGCACCAATATGTAATTTATTTATTTGGATTTATTAACCGCCTTTATGAAGAGATTCACCCAAGGTGGTGTACAGCAGGTACAGTTTAACATAAAACTTACAATTTAGTTAACGTAACAATAGTAAAATGACCAAATAGAACCATATATATACAATAACTGAGGTAAACTTGAAAACAGTAAATTGCAACCTAATAATACGACTACCATGAAATGGTATCAAAAATATGCACATTTAACAGCACAGAAATCCAAATAACAGAGATATGCATAATATGGTCAGCATAATACTAATGAAACACCTAAGAAGCATGCATTAGAACATGCCAAACTCAGAATTACTGCCAGGTACACACACTAGCCCGGCGCTAGTGCCAATTTGGCATATGCTACCCGCCCATTAGCCATCTCACGCCTTAGTAAAAGGGCCCCTAAGAAAATTTTACCCCAGATAGAGAAAAGCAATAAAATCCCCTAGTCTGACAAAGCTATTAAATGTGCATCTCTCTTTAACTCAAGTCACAGTGTTCTGTACTTTTGCATGGGAGATCTGATTCAGGAAGGGAGCTATCCTAGCTCATAAGTATGAGCTCATTTCTTTCAATAAGTAAAGATAAGAAATCAGCAGAATCGAGTGGGAGTATCAACCGCAACTCAATCTGAGTTAGGCTCTGTATTCCAGCTAGGGTAAAAATACCCTACAGAAAGTTAATAAAATATTTCCAATAGGGTTGTTTTAGAATATTTTTCATTAAGCAGAGAAACTAGGCAAGCATGCTCTGTTTCTCTTTTATTATATAGAAATGTGAAAAGGTGTTTCCTCTTCTCCCGATTTCCCCTATTGTTACATATATGTTGCACTGAATGGTTTCTGATCTTTAAACAAAATGTGAAATAGTATTAGACAAAGGGAGTCTGAGTAAACATATAACACAGTTTTTAAATTATTACTTCATTTATTTAAGGAACAAACCACCTGATATTTAGCCAGTACGGTTGCTGACCAGTTAAATAGTGCTTAACCGGCTATCCGGCGCTGAATATTATATCATACCAATTTTTAAACCAGATTTAGCGGCCGTATTTTACTACCTTTGGCCGGTTTGAAGATAACCGGCTAAGTCTGAATATTGTCTTAGCTGGTTATCTTCAAACCAGCCAAAAATAAACCAGATATTCAATGCTAGTCACCAGAAATGGCTCGGATTTGAATATCTGGGATTAGCACCGACTACAGGAGTTAGCTGGTCTAACTCTTGCTGTCTGAATATTGGCCCCAAAAGTTATCTAACACCTATATCAGCCATGTGGGAAAGTCACTGCCTCCTAATCTTAATAACTGATTGCACACACAAAACACGCGCACTCACTACCACTGTCCACTTTTCACTGTGGCTTAGTAAAAGGAACCCTTAGGACCCTGTTCACTAAGACGAGCTAGCATTTTTAGCACATGGTAAAATTTAGTATCAGATTGAATGATGGTCTTGTGAACTGTTTATTCAGGCTGATTATTAGAAATGTAAGTTTGATAGAAAAGTATATTTTATAATTTTTCATGTGGCAGAGGGAAAGAAAAAAGTCAAAATGTAAATATGCTGATGGGTGATAAGATGCCAGCTGAAACTTTTTTTCCCCCTTGCAATTAGCAAAACTGTGTTCACACGGCAAGCTGGAAAACTGGCACTTCAGAGAACAGATGGGTTTTTAACCTTTAATTCAAAACTCATGTTTCATTAGTTTTTCAAAATGTTGAAATTCTTATATGTACAGTCATACTTCCAACACCATTTCTTGCTCTCAAAGAAGTGTGCTATGCCTTTTTCCTGGCTGCCACTCTGGGCTTTGTTCTTTATGCAAGTAGTCAATTCTTGGGGGCATCATATCATTAATTTCTCATTTTGCCTTTTTCTGCTGTACATTTCTCACTTTGCAGAGTCAACTGGCTCATAATCTGAAATGTGTAAACTGAAGTATTACAGTACTTCTGCTTTATTGGATTTTAAAGGGACACAATAAAGTGCAAAGTTATTAATAACCATATTGCTTCTGGAGAAACATGAATTCTCTGCAAGTTTTGATATAGTTTAGGTGCCCATTGGTTTTTACATGAACTTTCAAGACCACAGGGTCTTTCATCAGAAGTCATAGCTAAGTGACATGTATACTGAATACTGCTTTTCTGATCCTCGAGGATATATCTGAAGATAGCTAGATAGTATCTGAAACTTTCATGCAGTTATTTCTGGATAGCTCTCATATCTCTGCCCCCCCCCACCCCACCCCCCAAAAACTGCCACAATCTGCAAAGAACCAGTACTGTTGGACTATGAGAGAGCATTCAACCTCTGTACCTAATCTACATTAATAAAACTACAAAGGGTTTGTTGATTCAGCATACTGCAGCATGACAGACAGAAGGTTATAAGCAATGTGGCTTTATCACATCATTTCTGCCCAAAAGCATAATACAAGGCTAAGTTTTATACTTTCCAAGGTCACTAAGGTCCTCAGAAGGAATATCCTGAGTCACACCCTCTCTAAAGTAAATTCACCTTAGTCTTAATTAAAATATTATTCCCTTTTGTCTTATGTACCTACATCTACCGTATGTTCTATGTACTAATATTTACCTTGTTTTCATTGTAACGGAGTTTGGATTGAGTTTCAGTGTACAATTGTTCTCCTTAATTTGGATTTGTCATCCACCTAGAACTATAAGGTTAAGAGGACTATAAATGCCAAAATTAAATTAAATTAAATACATTCATAAAGGAGGTGACATAAAACACTCACATACCCAGGGGGTATAATCTGATTGTATCACCTATTAATTAAAGGCTAAAAACAAATAAAAATTATTATTAAGAGCTTAATGTTCTCTTCTAAAACAATCCCCCATAGAGAGCAATAGAAATCTCAATTAATAGCCAGTAACTCAAAATGAGTCAAGGTGCTCAAAACAAAGTCATTACACACATTCCTTTCTCCTGTATGGCAGCAACTTGTGGTGAATCAGCCCCAACTGTATTGGTACTTCCTTTATTTGTTGTGTGTAAGTGTCAAAGGACGCAGCCTAACATATTTTAAAAATCCTTTAAAAAAATCTCTTTTAAGTCACATCAATAATAACATTCTGATAAAAAACATAATACCTCACTAAAAACAAGTGACTGGTCCAAAATCAAATGAAACTGTTTTCCCACGCTCCCAGCACACAGGATGGCTTCAAATGACAGAAATCTTAAAACCCCTCAAAATTAAAAAAACGATTATAAATCCTAAAAGAGCACACTTGAATTAGCAAAATATCTGCATTTTTGTAATTTTTCAATCTCAAAACCAATGGAAAAATACTAAAAGTTTCATGGGGATTATGCATTCCAAAGCTTGCATTCCAATGATGTCATCATGCATCAATGATATCATTGGATGCTAAAACACTAGGATATAGTCAGAGCCAGCTCATATAAGCTTATTATATATAAGCTTATATGAGCTTAGGTTGTTAAAAGTCCTTATTTCACCTCTAAAGTATTATATGGTTTTGCCCCAGATTATATATTATTATTGCTTACTTTCCTTTGTTGAGATATTATTATAAAATTACAGAATACTCTGTGTTTATATCTTCCATCTTTTAGCTCATCCAGCAACCTCAATTAAGTGTTAATTAAGGTATGAGGAAGTAGAATACTTGCATAGGTTGCTGAGTCAGCTTCAAAGAGCCTGTTTAAAAGAGGCCCCTTAGATTCAAAACTATATAAAGAGGAAAGGTACCACTGAACTTTCTTTCTGTGAAGTTCTGAGAGAAGAGGACATTTCTTTGGTAAGTGAACGCTACTTTGCTTTGTGCTTTGAGAACTTAAAGATTGGGGTTTAAAGGATGAATTGTAGGTTAGTGTTAGGCAAAATAAAAATATAAAAAGCAAATTTTAATAACTAATCTCCATAGTCTTTTCCACTTAGTTTTAAAAGCTTTGTACCACAGCATTAACAGATAGAATCTAACAAGCACTGCAGGATCTAGTTTAGTCTTTCATACTCTGAAATGTCTATATGCAAATGCTAGGAATCTAAGAAATAAGATGGGAGAGTTGGAATATATTGCACTAAATGAAAAATTGGATATAATAGGCATTACTGAGACCTGGTGGAAGGAAGGTAACCAGTGGGACACTGTCATACCGGGGTATAAAGTATATCATAGTGATAGGGTGGACCAGACTGGTGGAGGGGTACCATTGTATATTAACGAGAGCCTTGACTCAGATAGATTACAAATTCAGCAGGACACAAATCACACCTTTGAATCATTGTGGGTTGAAATTCCATGTATAAGAGGGAAAAGTGGAGGAGTGGCCTAGTGGTTAGGGTGGTGGACTTTGGTCCTGAGGAACTGAGTTCAATTCCCACTTCAGGCACAGGCAGCTCCTTGTGACTCTGGGCAAGTCACTTAACCCTCCATTGCCCCATGTAAGCCGCATTGAGCCTGCCATGCGTGGGAAAGCGCGGGGTACAAATGTAACAAAAAAAAAAGGACGGTGGTAGGAGTGTACTACCGTCCGCCTCGCCAGGATGAGCAGGTAGATGCAGAAATGATAAAAGAAATCAGAGATGCAAACAAAATGGGCAATGTGATAATAATGGGTGACTTCAATTATCCAAATGTAGACTGGGTAAATGTAACTTCGGGACACGCTAGAGAGGTACAATTCCTTGATGAAATCAAGGACAGCTTTATGGAGCAGCTGGTGCAGGAGCTGATGAGAGAAGGAAAAATTCTAAACTTGGTCCTTAGTGGAGCGCATGATCTGGTGAGGGACATTATGGTACTGGGGCCGCTTGATAACAGTGATCATAATATGATCAGTTTTGATATCAACCTTGAAGTAACTATACAGAGGAAGTCAAATACGTTAGCGTTTAAATTTAAAAAAGGAGACTATGATAAAATGAGAAGAACGGTTAAAAAAAACTTAGGGGGGCAACTGAGAGGGTAAAAACTGTACACTAGGCATGGACACTGTTCAAAAATACCATCCTGGAGGCCCAGGCCATACATATTCCGCGAATTAGAAAAGAAAGACGGAAGTCCAATAGACAGCCGGCATGGTTGAAAAGTGAGATGAAGGAAGCTATTAGGGCTAAAAAAAACACCTTAAGAAAATGGAAGAAGGAACTGTCTGAAAATAACAAGAAGCAGCATAAGGAGTGTCAAAGCAAATGCAAGGCGCAGATAAAGAAGGCCAAGAGGGATTCCGAAAAAAAGATAGCATTAGAGGCAAAAAAACATAGCAAAACTTTTTTTTCGGTATATTAAAAACAGGAAGCCGACAAAAGAATCGGTTGGGCCGCTGGATGACCGAGGGGTAAAAGGGGTGATAAGGAAGATAAAGACGTAGCGGAGAGATTGAATGAATTCTTTGCTTCGGTCTTCACCGAGGAAGATTTGGATGGGATACCGATGTCGGTATTGCAAGCGGACCAGTCGGAGAAACTTACTGACTTTACGGTAAACCTGGAGGACGTAATGGGGCAGTTCAGCAAACTGAAGAGTAGCAAATCTCCTGGACCGGATGGTATTTTTCCTAGAGTACTGATAGAACTGAAAAATGAGCTTACGGAGCTAGTTAGTGATATGCAATTTATCCTTAAAATCGAGCGTGGTACCAGATGATTGGAGGGTGGCCAATGTAATGGCGATTTTTAAAAAAGGTTCCAGGGGAGATCCGGGAAATTATAGACCGGTGAGTCTGACGTCGGTGCTGGGGAAAATGGTAGAGGCTATTATCAAAAACAAAATTACAGAGCACATCCAAGGACATGGATTACTGAGACCAAGTCAGCACAGCTTTTGTGTGGGGAAATCTTGCCTGACTAATTTACTTCAATTCTTTGAAGGAGTAAACAAACATGTGGACAAAGGGGAGCCGGTTGATATTGTGTATCTGGATTTTCAAAAGGCGTTTGACAAGGTACCTCATGAAAGGCTACAGAGGAAATTGGAGGGTCATGGGATAGGAGGAAATGTCCTATTGTGGATTAAAAACTGGTTGAAGGATAGGAAACAGAGAGTGGGGTTAAATGGGCAGTATTTACAATGGAGAAGGGTAGTTAGTGGGGTTCCTCAAGGGTCTGTGCTAGGACCGCTGCTTTTTAATATATTTATAAATGATTTAGAGATGGGAGTAACTAGCGAGGTAATTAAATTTGCTGATGACAAAAAGTTTTTCAAAGGCGTTAGCTCTTGACAGGATTGTGAAAAATTACAAGAGGACCTTACGAGACTGGGCAGCTAAATGGCAGATGACGTTTAATGTGAGCAAGTACAAGGTGATGCATGTGGGGAAAAAGAACCCGAATTATAGCTACATCATGCAAGGTTCCACGTTAGGAGTTACGGACCAAGAAAGGGATCTGGGTGTCGTCGTCGACATACATTGAAACCTTCTGCTCAGTGTGCTGCTGCGGCTAGGAAAGAGAAAAGAATGTTGGGTATTATTAGGAAAGGTATGGAAAACAGGTGTGAGGATGTTATAATGCCGTTGTATCACTCCATGCACCTTGAGTATTGTGTTCAATTCTGGTCACTGCATCTCAAGAAAGATATAGTAGAATTGGAAAAGGTGCATCGAAGGGCGTCTAAAATTATAGCGGGGATGGGACAACTTCCCTATGAAGAAAGACTAAGCAGGCTAGGGCTTTTCAGCTTGGAGAAGAGACGGCTGAGGGGAGACATGATAGAGGTATATAAAATAATGAGTGGAGTGGAACAGGTAGATGTGAAGCGTCTGTTCACGCTTTCCAAAAATACTAGGACTAGGGGGCACATGATGAAACTAAAGTGTAGTAGATTGAAAACAAATCGGAGAAAATGTTTCTTCACCCAACGCATAATTAAACTCTGGAATTTGTTGCTGGTGAATGTGGTGAAGGCGGTTAGCTTGGCAGAGTTTAAAAAGGGGTTAGACGGTTTCCTAAAGGACAAGTCCATAAACCACTATTAAATGGACTTGGGAAAATCCACAATTCCAGGAATAACATGTATAGAATGTTTGTACGTTTGGGAAGCTTGCCAGGTGCCCTTGGCCTGGATTGGCCGCTTCGTGGACAGGATGCTGGGCTCGATGGACCTTTGGTCTTTTCCCAGTGTGGCAATACTTATGTACCTATGTACATGGGCAATGGGATGCCAAAATTGGTCCACAACTTTATAGAATTATCACCTAGAGAGCATCTATTCTGTAACAGGATCTGAGAGTGACGATTCCATTGGTGCACCCAAAGTTAGGCATAATCATTTAAGCCAGGTCAATGGAGTTGTAAATGGGTTCACTAAAATGTGCCACATTATGGATCAGATTTAGTAAATGGCACTCAAAATTTAGCACAAAATGGTATTCTATAGCTGGCATTCCAGGATCGGTGCCCTTTATAGAACAGTGCATAGCACTGGGATCCGCACTCAACTTTGGGCGTGAGGAGTTACACCAATTGAAACAAGGTGTAAATCCCACTGTGCAAGCTGGGCACTGATCTGCACTATTCTATAACACTGCATGCATTTTAAGGGATGGACCATGACCTGTCCATGCCCCCTTTGCAGAGCTGCACGGAAACACTCGGGGACCAGTTTACTAAGCTATGCTGTAGGCGCACTAGCATTTTTAGTGTGCACTAATGCTAGAAACACCCATAGGAATATATGATAATGATATCATTCTATAAGAGACACATGTAAGTTGGAGACACACTCATGCCCCTCTCAAGCTCTCTCCATTTGTTTGTCTTCTTCCACTTATGTAGTACCTCATAGAATATCATGTAGTATACACGGAGGCCATTTTTGATATGATGTCTAAGTCCGACTTTGGACGTTTTGCAGAAAACGTCCAAAATCTGAATAGGAAAGAAGGTCATTTTTTGATCCATTAAAAAAAAAAAAAAAACATCTAAGTGCAAAACGCACAAAACCAAAACATTGGGATGTAGGAGGAACCAGCATTTTTAGTAGACTGATCCCCCATACATCCCAGGAAAGCAATACGGCACCTGAGGGGGCACTGCAGTGGACTTCATAAAATGCTCCCAGGTACACATCTCACCATTGCTCTTATCCAATGGCGTAGGAAGGGGGGGGCGGTGGGGCGGTCCGCCCCGGGTGTTGGCTCTGCTGGTTCACTGCTCTCTCTGCCCCAGAACAGGTTACTTCCTGTTCCGGGGCAGAGAGAGCAGGGAACCACCGGAGCCGATGCAGCTCCCAGCGACGTGTACTCGGGGCGGAGCGGCCCTCCCACCCTCCCCCCTTGGTAAGAATGCGCTCTGGAGGGGGGTGCATGCTCCGGGGGGGGGGGGTGCGCGCGCCGAGGGGGGTGCGCTGTGCTGCACCCAGGGGGAGGGTGCGCAGCGGCGAACCGCCCCGGGTGTCAGCTGCCCTCGCTACGGCACTGCTCTTATCTTATCTGCTGAGCCCCCCTAAAACCCACTACCCCCAACTGTACACCACTACCATAACCTTTACAGGTGAAGGGGGCACCTACAGTGGGGGAAATAAGTATTTGATCCCTTGCTGATTTTGTAAGTTTGCCCACTGACAAAGACATGAGCAGCCCATAATTGAAGGGTAGGTTATTGGTAACAGTGAGAGATAGCACATCACAAATTAAATCCGGAAAATCACATTGTGGAAAGTATATGAATTTATTTGCATTCTGCAGAGGGAAATAAGTATTTGATCCCTCTGGCAAACAAGACCTAATACTTGGTGGCAAAACCCTTGTTGGCAAGCACAGCGGTCAGACGTCTTCTGTAGTTGATGATGAGGTTTGCACACATGTCAGGAGGAATTTTGGTCCACTCCTCTTTGCAGATCATCTCTAAATCATTAAGAGTTCTGGGCTGTCGCTTGGCAACTCGCAGCTTCAGCTCCCTCCATAAGTTTTCAATGGGATTAAGGTCTGGTGACTGGCTAGGCCACTCCATGACCCTAATGTGCTTCTTCCTGAGCCACTCCTTTGTTGCCTTGGCTGTATGTTTTGGGTCATTGTCGTGCTGGAAGACCCAGCCACGACCCATTTTTAAGGCCCTGGCGGAGGGAAGGAGGTTGTCACTCAGAATTGTACGATACATGGCCCCATCCATTCTCCCATTGATGCGGTGAAGTAGTCCTGTGCCCTTAGCAGAGAAACACCCCCAAAACATAACATTTCCACCTCCATGCTTGACAGTGGGGACGGTGTTCTTTGGGTCATAGGCAGCATTTCTCTTCCTCCAAACACGGCGAGTTGAGTTCATGCCAAAGAGCTCAATTTTTGTCTCATCTGACCACAGCACCTTCTCCCAATCACTCTCGGCATCATCCAGGTGTTCACTGGCAAACTTCAGACGGGCCGTCACATGTGCCTTCCGGAGCAGGGGGACCTTGCGGGCACTGCAGGATTGCAATCCGTTATGTCGTAATGTGTTACCAATGGTTTTCGTGGTGACAGTGGTCCCAGCTGCCTTGAGATCATTGACAAGTTCCCCCCTTGTAGTTGTAGGCTGATTTCTAACCTTCCTCATGATCAAGGATACCCCACGAGGTGAGATTTTGCGTGGAGCCCCAGATCTTTGTCGATTGACAGTCATTTTGTACTTCTTCCATTTTCTTACTATGGCACCAACAGTTGTCTCCTTCTCGCCCAGCGTCTTACTGATGGTTTTGTAGCCCATTCCAGCCTTGTGCAGGTGTATGATCTTGTCCCTGACATCCTTAGACAGCTCCTTGCTCTTGGCCATTTTGTAGAGGTTAGAGTCTGACTGATTCACTGAGTCTGTGGACAGGTGTCTTTCATACAGGTGACCATTGCCGACAGCTGTCTGTCATGCAGGTAACGAGTTGATTTGGAGCATCTACCTGGTCTGTAGGGGCCAGATCTCTTACTGGTTGGTGGGGGATCAAATACTTATTTCCCTCTGCAGAATGCAAATAAATTCATATACTTTCCACAATGTGATTTTCCGGATTTAATTTGTGATGTGCTATCTCTCACTGTTACCAATAACCTACCCTTCAATTATGGGCTGCTCATGTCTTTGTCAGTGGGCAAACTTACAAAATCAGCAAGGGATCAAATACTTATTTCCCCCACTGTATATGTGGGTACAGTGGGTTTCTAATGAGTTTTGGAATGCTCACAGTTTCCTCCATTGCCCCTGGTACAAATAAGTGCCTGTATATACTATGTAAACTGCTTTGAAAGTAGTTGCAATAAACCCCACAGAAAGTGGTACATCACTTCCCATTTCCCTTTCCCCCTTTCCCTCCTCCACAAGTATAACAGGTAGGGGGAGGTATGGGCCTGGGTCCACCTGTCTGCAGTGCATTGCACCCACCCCTAGATTACTCCAGAGACCTGCATGCTGTTCTAATGGACCTTAGTATACCATCTGAGGCTGACATAGAGAATGGCAAGTAATGTTTTAAATCACATTTTTGGGGGTGGGAGGGGGTTAGTGTTCACTGAGGGAGTAAGGAGAGGTCATCCCTGATTCCCTCCAGTGGTCATCTGGTCATTTAGGGCACATTTGTGTGCCTTATTCGTTTTAAAAACAGATCTAGCTCAAAACGTCTTAGTTTTAGTCCTGGATGGTTTTGTTTAGTTCCATTATGGCTGAAAAACGTTCAAATGTTAGGAAAGCCCTTAACACATCCCTGACAGGCCCTAATGATTTGAACGCATTTCTGATGGACTTCATAGAAAAATGTCTAAAAATTGGTTTTGAAAATACCAATTTGGACGTTTTGTGAGGAAAACATCCAAATGCAGATTTATGTCAGTTTTGTGGACGTTTTTCTCTTTTGAAAATGAGCTCCTTAGGTGCACAAATCTATTCTGTGCACTTATTCATGCAGGGCACTTGGAAACTGCTTGTGTTCAGTTACAGAATTGCCCTTATATTTCTTAAAAGTAAATAAAGGTGGATCTATAGGACCTTGAGAAGCCATGTGGATTTCATTTTCACCACAGATCTATTCTCCAGTGTAAACTAGAGGGAAAAAAAACAACAATCAAAAAATAACCTCAATTGTAAGACTCTCACGAATATTTCAAAGTCTATCCTAAACTGAAAAAAAATGTTTCTTCTAGAGAAGACAAAACGTAATTCCTTAGACAACAAAACAATTTGACCAAAGGTTAAATCAATATTAGACAAATTAATCACTGTTATATTTTCTTTTGAGACTGAGTATTTGGTCTGACCCGTTGTTTGTTCGGTCAGCACCAGTGCACATTGCACTTTGTTGATTTCTTATTACTCCACAACTCACCACCCTCCCTTTCTGGTTTGACCAACTTCTTAAAAAAAAAATCTGACAAACTATCCTCACTACTAGGATAACTATCAGAAGTTAGATCAAATTTAACTTTTTTAGAAATAACTTCCTTCTCAGATATTTTCTTCATCCATGGATAAATGCTATTAGTAGAATAATCTTTTCATCACAGCAATATTTCTTAAATTTTAATGGCCTTTAATTTTGATTTAAATTGCTCCATAAATTGCACAAGGCTTTCATACTGTGTTTCAAAATCATTTAACTGTTGCCTCAAATTACTGTTGATCCATATCATTCTTCATGGTCACATATTTTTCATTAGCTGTCTCAATCAGCAACAACATCACGTCCAGTGAACATTTATTTAACATTTTATTCTATTTAATCATAAAAACATCATCAATAGCATACAAACTTGGTGCCCTTTTTACAAAGGCACGTTAGCGTTTTTAGTGCGTGCTAAAAATTAGTACACACTAACCATGTAGATGCCCAGTTAGCACACATTAAAAACTTTAGCGTGTCTTTGTAAACAGGGCCCATGTTCTTAAAACACTGCGAATAATTCTATGTTTACAATGTTCTTTCAAAGTGATTTTATGCAATTGCAGTCATACCAATCTCTTAAAGGAATTAGTTAATACTGCCCATATGGAGAGATCTGTAGCTTCAGTCAATTAAATTAGAGATGGGAGCTCTGAAGAGTTCACTCAATTTGTAAGTAAACTCTGGAATTCATTGCCAGAGAATGTAGTAAAAGCAGTTAGCTTAGCGGTGTTTGAAAAAAGGTTTGGATGGCTTTCTAAAGGAAGTCCATAGACAATTATTAAAATGGACTTGGGGAAAATGCACCGCTTATTTCTAGGATAAGCTGCATAAAATGTATTGTATTGTTTGGGGATCTTGCCAGGTACTTGTGACCTAGATTGGCCACTGTTGGAAACAGGATGCTGGGCTTGATGGACCTTTGGTCTGTCCCAGTATGGCAATACTTATGTACTTATAGGATGTTATGGATTTCATACATGTGGAGGTTTGGTGTACTGTGGACAGAGGACAGGAGGAGTAGTGTGAGTAGGATAGTTTTGAAAGCTCTGTGTTTTTTTTAGGTCTTGAGATGGTCGTTTTTCTATGATGTTTGGTGACGTCCTTGTGTTGAGGGATTTGTTGTCGGGGTAATGATGTCATCTGAAAGGCCTTATAGCAGCAAGGCAGACTCTGTGATTCAAGGGATATTTGGAAGGATGTTGGAGGAGAGTGTGTAGGGTTCCACTTCCACAAGATCAGCAATGTAAGTCTAACTTGCGAGGAGAACAATATACGCTTAAACATGTGCGAGGAAGAAGATATGGATCTAACAATGTGCTCTGCAGCTAGATAAAATACATTTGAAGTGCAGTGTCAGAACTTACAGCTTTGGGTTACAATTTACCATGTTGCATGTCTCTCCCCATCTCCACTATAGAGAATCAGTAAATAAAATCATATAGGATAAAATGCTTGCTCTATCAAACTTACTCATGGAATAAGCTGACAAGTTCCTAAAGTCCTGTTGAATAACAGTGCTGCACTATGTAGTAACATAAGAGAGCAAATTTATAGTGCAGCGAACCAAGTCCTGTTAAATGTCATAAAATTCTCGCTCTATAAAACTTGCTCATGGAATAAGCTGGCTATGAGATTCTAAAGTCCTGTTGAATAACACTAATGCACTGTGCAATAACATATAGTAAAGAGAGCAAACATTTAGTGCAGTGAACCAGCAGAGACTCGGGTTATAAGTATTTAGCATTTCTCTTTATAGTCTTATTTTGTTCTTAGTTAAAGCACTGTACTTACAGCCATTTGATTCCGAACACATTCAGTCTGTGGTATCAAGGACAGAAGGTAGTAGAAAAATGGTCCCAGTTTCATTTTTGCCAGAACACAATTCCGAAGAGGTTCTGCCTCACTGCTCTCTCAGTCTTGGCCTGTATGGGGTTTCTGGTATTGATCTGCATTCTCCTTCGGTGTGATCGCTCGGGTGGGCGCGGGATCTGGCTATCCTAGGTGTTCCACCTGGATCTCTGTTGTCATCGTGGGTAGAAGCTGAGGAGGGTCTCTATCTGGGTCCAAGAGGCCTTTATCTGTGGTCTGTCCCTGGGTTTTCGCCAGCGTGCGTGGAGCTGAATGCTCCTCCCAGGCCAAGTATCTTTCTTGGGGCGCTCAGTGCTCTGATCCTCTGTCACCTCTTGCAGTGCTCTCCGAGGGTTTCTCCTGGTGTCGATGGGGACTGGCTCTATCTCTGCTGGGGCTTGATGGCTGGCTCTGGATGAGTTTTGGGCTCCATGGAGGTTGATTCTGGCTCAGCACGGCCCCAGAGCGATTCCGCTCCTCCATGAGGAAGGCCCACCACCTCAAGTAGCATTTGCCAGGGGTCCCTCCTAGCGTCAGTAGGATCCAGTTCTATCACTGTCGGGTTCACTGTCCGGCTTGGGCTGTGTTGGCTCAATGTGGATCTGCCTGTTTGACAGAGCTCTGAAGAGATTCCACGCCTCAACATGGAGGACCCATCTACTTGGTAGACGGGCAGTCGGACCTGCAATCCCGGTCTCCTGGTGCTGATCTAGTGGCTCCAATCCAGTTCCTCTGAGGGTCTCGATTGGATGGGGTGGTCATGTCCTGGTTCTTGGGATCAGGATTGGGTCAAAATTTAACTTCAGCTCGGGAGCTAGCTTTGAGCATCCGTCCTGATCAGCCATCTTGCTGGCTATCATGATGAGTGGAATAGGATGCTACCCAGAAACAATAGTGAACAACAAAAGCAAGAACCACAACAACAGAACAGTAAGGGCCTGATATTCAGACATGAGAAGTACCCGGGCTGCCTTCCGCGGTTGGCACTGAGCCCAGATAGTCAATTCCAGGCCGTTTCCCGTGACCGGCATTAAAAATACAGGTGTTTAATGGCCAGTTTAAATTGAACTGGCCAAACCGATATCCAGTGCTGGCCAGTTAATTTTAAACTGGCCAAAGATATTCCAGCTATTTTGTCAGCTTAATTTGGCCGCCAAACTTAGCGGCGATGCGTCGAATATTGGCAGATAGCCAGTAATATTGCATGATATCACCAGCTATCTGCTAAGTGCTAACTGGCAATTTTCAGCACTGAATATTGCCAGATAGCCAGTTAAATACCATTCAATCAGGCAGGAGCAGTTCCTGGCCAGTTAAATGGTTTTAAATATCAGATGGTAAAAATCTTCAAATCTAGATTATAGACTGACAGAATTTTATCTGTTATTTCCCATACTTTGGTAGTTTACTCTGAGGTCCTTTTACTAAGCCATGGTAAAATGCGGCTTGCAGTAGTGCGAGCGCATCTTGTGGGCGTCCACTGGGCCATTTTTGACCACGTCTAGGAAAAAGGGCCTTTTTACAGGGATGGAAAATGGACGTGCGCTAAAATTGAAACCAGCACACGTCCATTTTTGGCCTGAGACCTTACCACCACCGATTGACCTAATGGTAAGGTCTCACGCGCTATCCGTGCAGTAAGCATGCAGCGCACACCAACTACTGTTTACTACAGGGTAAGTGGCCCGCGGTATAAAATAGAAAATTATTTTCTACTATGGGATTTGGCACATGCCAAATTCAGAATTACCACACAGCGCATGCATTAGCTGGGCGCCGATTTAGCACACGCTGTATGCGCGTAGGCACTTACACAGCTTAATAAATGGGCCCCTCTGTTTCCAGGTGCTGCACTCCACACCTGCACTAGAGCCAGAGAATAATACCTTGGTTATTTGCATTTCAATCTGAACAATCCCATCTGTTATTAAAAAGTTTTAAATCAATGTCCTGTTTCAGCAGCACAGATTTTTTCTAGTTACTGCCACTTACCTTGGTAAATGTCACATCTTTATTACTTTCTGCTTCCATAAAGGCAGCTCGACCAAGAAAGAAACAGCTCTTCTATGTGAAGTAACCACAATTTATTTTTTTAAATAACAGTTCTGAATTGCATACAAGTGCTGGTGCAGAGCTGATATCACAAAAGATTGGAAAACCATTGGAGGTCATTTTAGAAGCACACACATGTAGAAATTGCACGATTTATATACACAGGTACATGGCAATTTCATGTTTAGGTGACCGGAATGCATAAATTTCAAGACCATGGGACTTGGGCATGGTGTGAATGGGCCAAAGAAGATAGTAGTTGATACTCAATCCACAGTGGTAAAAGGATTGTAAGCCACTCACAGCCATAGGCAGAACTAACCCCAAGTATTTCAATGCTGGGGCATGTTTGAAGTAGAGAATGACATAGGGACAAAGTTTGTCTCCGTCCCCACCCTATCCCTGTGGGTTCTGTTTCTGTCCCTTCCCTTCCCTGTCCCCGCGGGCCCTGTCTCTGTTCCCGTATAAGGTATAAAAAGGAACAATATGCTGTGAAACTGTTGTTTATAAATCACTAATAGAAAATAATAATAACAATGAACAACTATAATAACCCCACCACCAGCATCACCACCCTCTACCCTTCCAACCCCAACAACAGCTGACTTCTACTACCCCAAGGAGTCCTAATCCACCTTGTTAAAATGTCCAGGGGTACAAAATACAATCCGCTCTGTATGCCTTAGCAGGGAAGAAATATGTCCTATGAAGCAGTGTTATAATTTTTTAATTTGTGGGTGAATAAGTCATCTACAATCTAGCTCTTCTGTCTTCAACAGTCTTTCCTGCAATGGAAGATGTCTTCTTAGAAGATATGCTGGTACCAGGAATGTACAGGATCCCCCATGCAAATTTTGCTTGTTTTTCAAAAAAAAATCTAAATATCATTGTTTGCATCACTCAAACATAAATAACAGTCCAGTTTATTAACAGGCTTCAAAGTAGAAAATGACACAGGGACAAACATTGTCCCTGTCCCCACGGGCTCTGTCTCCATCCCTGTGTGATCTACACCCTTCCCCGCCCTGTCCTCACGGGCTCTGTCCCTCTCCCTGTCCCTGCGGTTACCGTGGGTCCCCATCCCCATGTCATTCTCTAGTTTGAAGCCCTAATTGTTTTAGAGAGGGTTGGAGCAACTAATATAGTGCTTGTGCTACTCAGATCGCGGCAGAGAGTGGGAACGTTCATACAGGTCCTTGAAGAAGGAAGCGAAACTGGGTACCTCGTCAGATGGCATCTTTTTTTCCCTGTGTGACGCAGCAGATATGTTGCAAGCTTTAGAGAAATTTTTGGACTACATATGAAGCATTTAGGACATTGGAATATATTTTTATATATATAATTTTTGTACACTTTTCATTATCCTCCTGATATTCAATGGCACTTAACCGGCTATTCGGCAATAGCTGGTTATCCTCCCATAAATATACCCAGTTAGTGACTGGGAGATAACCGGCTATATCACATGATATCACTGGCTATCCCTGAATATTCAATCCATATCCAGCTATTATAAGTGGCCACATTGGGCCACTTAAATAGCTGGTATATCTTTAGCCAGTTTAAAGTTTACCGGCTATTGTCGAATATTGACTTAGCTGGTTAACTATAAACTGGATATTCAATGCTGGTCACCAGAAATGACCCGGCATGGAATATCCAGGGTGATCGCCGACTGTGGGAGTTAGCCAGGCTCCCTCCCACCTTCTGAATATTGGCCCCAATATGTTTGAGCACCAGTAGGTGTGCCTGTTCTAATGACAAGGTTTGTCTAATATATACAATCCAAGTGCATATAGAGGCCAAAAGCCAAATTCAAATAATGGTCTGTTCATCTCTGACCCATCCCAGATCAGGGTTTGCTCCGAAGCACTGGCAGTGTCCTGCCAAGATTGAGGCTTTTCTGCTGTCATTCCTCTCCTGCCAGTGGTGTCTTTTTCTACCACACTTCCTTCCCTTCAGGTTCATCCACCAATTGCTACAGGTTTTAACCCACTCCATTCCAGGTCTTTCCCCTTGGTGCTCAGGGCCTTGGCTGGGATGGACAACCAAATACCTCATTCCCACAAACAAAACCCTTTTTATGTCCTCCTCACCCTGTCCCATAGGGCTGGGGCTCTCCATCTCCAACCAGAGGGATAGTGGTTCCATCCCTTGTTGTTATAGTGACCCCCCAGAAGCAGAGGCACTTTTCAGGGGGGTCACATTAAGATCATCACACATGATCATACCCAAGTGCCGCTTCTCTTTCATGCACGAAAGTTTTTCACCCCCTAAACTGTACTGTTACCTTCGGTTTTTGCAACTCAAACGCATGACCCTGCATTTTTTCACATTAAATCCAAGCTGCCAAATTCCAGACCATCGCTCTGGCTTTGCTAAGTCCTTCCTCATGTTATCCAGACCATCAGGGGTGTCTACCCTGTAGCAGATTTTGGTATCATCCACAAAGAGGCAAACCTTACTGGACATTCCTCCAGCAATATTGCTTACAAGAATGTTTAAAAGAACTGGCCCAAGAACTGAAACTTGTGGCACAACACTGGTAAAATCCTTATCCTCAGAATGAGCTCCATATCTCAAAAAAGATATAGCGGAATTAGAAAAAGGTTCAAAGAAGAACAACCAAAATGATAAATGGGATGGAACTCCTCATATGAGGAAAAGTTAAAAAGATTAGGGCTTTTCAGCTTGGGAAAGAGACGAGTGAGGGGAGATATATGATTGAGGTCTACAAAATCCTGAGTTGAAGTGAATCTATTATTTACTCATTCCAAATGTACAAAGAGTAGGGAACACTTAATGAAGTTACATGGAAATACTTTTAAAATAAATATGAGGAAATATTTTTTCACTCAATGATTAGTTACGCTCTGGAACTCTTTGCTGGCGGACGTATTAACAGCAGACACCATATTTGGGTTTAAAAAAGGTTGGGCAAGTTCCTGGAGAAAATGTCCATAGTCTGCCATTGATATAGACATGGGGAAGCTACTGTTTACCCTGGGATTGGTAGCATGGAATGTTGCTACTAATTGGGTTTCTTCCAGATACATGTGACCTGGATTGGCTACTGTTGGCAACAGGATACTGGGCTAGATGAAATCTTTCTTAAAGCAGAAGTTATAAAATCAACATATCTCCTTCAATAAAAATATTACAATAAATACAATAATTACAATATCATTCCATCAATAAACCAAAATTTGATTTATCGCTTCAAGCTTACAATAATATATCATCATTGGTCCATCATTATAGTCATACATTGAAGTTATTATGCATTGATGTTATATGCCTCCTGAAACAGCAAGGACTTTAGTACAGATTTAAATTCCTTCAGGTCTTGTAAGAGTCAAATACTATTCCAAAGAAGAGGGGCGATAAAGATAAAGGTACAATATTGGGTTTGTTCATTTTGGTCCTGGGAAAAGCAGGTGGTGGTCATTCAGAGATTGTAGGGTTCATATAGGGGTATAAGGAATGGTAAAATTGTTAAGATAAGATGGAGTACCAAACTATAAGGCCAAACCTTCTCAGGTATATCAGAAGCCTGGGAGGGAATCAGTTGGATCATTAGATCATCAGAGAATAAAAGGGGTACTCGGAGAGGACAAGGCCATTGCAGAGAGACTGAATAAATTCTTTGCTTCAATCTTTAGTGAAGAAGATTAAGAGATTTTCCTATGCCAGAATTTTTTTTAATTGTCACAATATGGAGGAACTGAAACAAATCTTGGTGAACCCGAAGACGTACTGAGCCAATTTGACAAGTTAAAGAGAAATAAATCACCTAGACCAGATGGTATATACCCCAGGGTACTGAAAGAACTCAAACATAAAATTACTAATCTGCTATTAGTGATGTGTAACCTGTTATTAAAATCATCCATAGATTGGAGGGTGGCTAATATAACACTGACTTTTAGTTCCAGGGGTTATCTGTCAGTGCCAGGTAAAATAATGGAAACTATCATAAAGAATAAAACACCTTGATGAATTCCCCCCATGAATAATGATAGTAGAATTTCATCAATGGTGAAAATTAAAAAGGTTTTCGCAGCTGCCCAATAACCACAAGGCCAGGCTAGTCATTTAGGGACCCTTTTACTAAAGGGTGTTAAGCCCTTAATGCACGGTTAGGAAGTGCAAACAGGTTACTGCATAAATGCTTTAAAGCATTTTGCGATATTTTGTCTGCGCTTGCTAACCCACACATTACTAATCTTTTGGGCGGGAAACAGGCATGGAAGTGTTACCCAACTAGTAAGTTATACTTAACATGCGCTAACTGGATAACTTATTGCCTTGTAACTAGGAAGTGTTATGTGCTCCTGCATTAACTCCTAGCAGGTTCGACATGCTAAGGACAACATCAGCCCATCACCTGAATAAAAAAACATTAAAATGCCTTAAAATGTGACACATTAGATTTGGAGTTAAACATGGGAACATCTTCAAGCATTTAGTACAAGGGTCCTTTATATCTGCAAGTACATTTATAATAGTGTAAGATACATATATGTCCTCCTTTCTCACTACATATGTTTGGCAACTCATTAAATCACAAATCAGGGAATTATCATATCAGCCCCAATGGGTGTTCTAATTTAGAAATGGGTTTGTTTGTTATCTGGCCACCAGGTAACAGCTGTCTAAATGAAGCAGCATAAATTATTTTTTTATGTTTCTGAAAAAGCAAAAAAGATATCCTATGAGCTGTCAAACTTCTCTTGCTATCTAAGTAAACAAATAACAGCAAAAAATTAAATGCGACTGGCACCCCTACTGGCATCAGGCTGTCTGAGTTAGAAGCTAAATATACAGTTCTTTTCCGCCCACAGATTCAATGGCAATGGAAAGAGTTTGTTGCCATCGTCATTTCATTTGCTAATGAGCTGAAATGCAACAGTTTATTTTGTTACACTTTTCATTTTGTTTTCAAATAAATACACATCCCTAGAAGAAACATACTGTTCAAACACCTGCAGTATCCTATGGAGCACAGTAATATGAGACCTTGGGACGGTAAGTTCAGCTACACTATTGGCAGTCGGGACCACTAATGCATGATAATGACCTATGTGCTAGTTGTCACAGCCAGCCATACCTCTGCCCACTCTTGGCCCACTCCCACATTAAGATTTTTAATGCAAAGGCTCCCATTTTAACACAGTGGACAGTAGTTCAGGCCTGTGCTACTGTCTACCATGCTGAAAATCCCACTGTGATAATGTGAGCTAGAGTTGAGGGTAGGCCTTCAGATTATACAGCCAGACAAGGTTACAAAGGTAAAGCAAAACACTTCAAAAAGTTAAGCCTTGTTACTTCACAGTTACAGAAATTGAAGGGTAAAATCTATTGAGATTCAGAGTAAATTTGAACCTAGGCTCGTGGCTGACACCCACTGGAACTGCTCCAGGAGGATGACTCTCGCTATCTCTGGACCTGTCTTGCCTTCCATTTGCAGCCATCTCCAGGTCTCTTCCTTGAGTTGGTAGAGTAAACTCTGGGGTTCTCTTTAACTTGCAGAGACCTCTTCCAAAACCACTGCCAGTAGGCCTCTTGGGTGCAGCCTTCCCTCTCCAGAATGGGAGCCTTTACTTCTGCATAGGTAGACGTCCCACCGGAGTTGACATCTTGAAATGCAGTTTGGCTGCTACCATTCAGTAAATTTCCATAAATAATCTGTCCATGATGCTTCTGACCATTCAGCTAGGTGGACAGTTTTTTCAAAATTGGTCAGGAAATAGTCCAGGAAGTCTTCTGGTACCATCCTTGGTAATACTGGGGCCAGAGTGTGTAACCTGGAAGTCTGCAATGCTTGCATCACTTGGTTTCAGAGAGTTCTGCTGGGCTTCTAAGGATGCCTGGATAGCCTGCTGGGGCTCCGTTGCCTCTATACCACTTGTTGCAACTGCTGTTGGCCTTTCACTAAGTCCTGAAGTAGCCTTCCATGTTTTTGTTGTAGTGTTAGTGCCCTGAAGAGTGCACTGCATTAGGGAACAAACATAAAAACCTGCCTATCCAGCACTAACTATATTTTCCTCCCTAAGTAGAGAAGGGCTATCCTCTTTTGCCCGATGTTCCAGTGTGGTATCTCTATAAGGCCCAGAGCCCTGGAAGCCAAGGATCCTGGTTCCCTCTAGCAGGATAAGCTCTGATCCCACCACTGTCACATGTGATAATGTGAACAAGGGTGGGAATGACGCGTGAGGTGATTAAATTTGCAGATGACACAAAACTGTTCAAAGTTGTTAAAACATATGTGGATTCTGAAAAATTGCAGGAGGACCTTAAGAAATTGGAAGACCGGGCATTCAAATGGCAGATGAGAATTAATGTGTACAAGTGCAAAGTAATGCACATTGGGAAGAATAATCCAAATCATAGTTATCTGATGCTAGGTTCAATCGTAGGAGTCAGTACCCAAGAAAAAGTTCTACGTGTCATCGTAGACATTATGCTGAAATCTTCTGCCTAGTGTGTGGTGGTGGGCAAAAAAGCAAACAGAATGCTAGAAATTATTAGAAAAGGAATAGAGAATAAGACAAAGAATAGTGCACATCACTCGTGATTAATGCTACAATTAACGAGTTATTAAATGTGATTTAAAAATTTAATCATGATTAATAATTGCTGCCTACCTTCTGCCTCCCTCCTGCAGCTCTCCCACTGTGGATGGTCCGGCATCTGCCCTCCCCTCCCATACGCACCCTGGGATGGAGTGGGAAAGGGAAGGATGAAAAAGAGAGAGGTGTTGGTCTGAAGTGGGGATTAGGAGAGAAGGAAGAGAGAGATAATGGACCTGGGGGGGGAGGGGGTTGGAAGAGAGGGAAGAGAGAAAGATAATGGACTTGAGGGAGGGCAGTGGAGGCAGGAGAGGGAAAGATGTTGGGGTCAGAGAGGGGGAAGGAGGGAGAAATAATGGACCTGGGGTGGATAGGGTGGTGGGGTAGCTGAAGCCCTGCCAGCCCTTGCTCCTCATATTGCCTCAGGAATGAGGAAGTCAGCAGCATACCTCCAGCCACCGATGGTTGCACTACCCAATTTCATGCATGAACTGACCATGCTTGGGGAGTGCTGGAATCAGTGGCTAGAGGCATGCTGCTGACTTCCTTGCTTCTAAGGCAGTACAAGGAGGAAGGGGCCACTTTGGCAGTGGATTTCTTTACCTGGTGGAGTTTTGGCATCCCATCAGCAAAGGCATGTTACCTAATGTGTGAGGATGAGGAAGGGAGAGGAAATGTGTACCCCCCCCCCTCCATTCCACGCCTGTGCTCCCTTAATGGACTGCTGGCTATGCCCTGCATTTAATTGTGCGATTAATTGCGATTAACATTTTTCATCAAAATTTTGCCCTAATTATAATGCCTCTATATCGTTCCATGAAGTGACCACACCTTGACCATTGTGTACAATTCTGGTTGCCATATGTTAAAAAAGGTATAGGATAATTAGAAAAGGTTCAAAGAAGGGTGACCAAAACAGTTAAGAGGATGAATCTCCTCTCATATAAGAAAAGGCTTAAAAGGTTAGGATTCTTCAGCTTGGGAAAGAGACTGCTGAGGGGGGGATATAATAGAGGTCTCCAAAATACTGAGTGGCATAGAACGGCTAAATGTAAATCAATTTTTTACTTTTACAAAATGTACAAAGACTAGGGGACACTCAAGGAAGTTACATGTTACTGCTTTTAAAATAAAGAGGAGGAAGTACTTTTTCACTCAGTGAATAGTTAAGCTCTGGAACTTGTTGCCAGAAGATGGGGCATCAGGAGTTAGTGTATTTGGGTTTAAAAAAAAGTTTGGACAAGTTCCTAGAGGAAATGTTCATAGTCTGCTATTGAGATAGACATGGGAAAAGCCACTGCCTGTCCATGGGATGAGTAGCATGAGTCTTACTACTATTTGGGATTTTGTTAGGTACTTGTAACGTGAATTGGCTATTGTTGGAAGCAGGATACTGGGATAGATAGACCATTGGTCTGACCCAGTATGGCTAATCTTATGTTCTTGTGTTCTTCAAATTATACAAAGCAAAAAAAGGAGAAAGTCCAATCCTCATGAATATGTACAGCCACATAAAATCAAAATCAGGTAATCAAAGATGAGGATAGCAAGGTTATAGGTGTCAGATGCTTGTTTTGTTTTGTTTTGTTTTTATTCAGTCTTCTGTCTTCCTGCTGCTCACTCTGAAGTTTCTCTTCTCACCTCCAGGGAGAGATTTCTTCAACTCTCTTCAATGGAATTGCTGGGATGTTCATCTTGCACAAGTCCCAAAAGGGGCTATTCAAAGCTAGACCTGTCTCTACTCTACTCTACTGGTGGGGCCTGGTGCCTTTTCTGCATTGGCTCAAGCTTTGTCTTTTTCAGCCATGGCTTCATCATATCCCAAGCACCTTCTTGAGACTCACCTGAAGCCACCTGTGCAGTGCTGCTGTTCTTCATCTACCTCTCTGGTTCTAGTGCCTGTCTATTTTCTGCTCCTGACCTGCCCCACAATGGCTCTACCTTTATGCTCTGTGACTTAGAATTGTGGCTCTTCAGTTTAGAAGTGATTGTGGCCATTACTCCTACTGCTCTTTGTAACTGGCCTCAACACTACTCTTCAGCTGCTGATATTCATGGTTGTGTCTCTGGATCTCTGAGACTGGTCTTTCTTTTCAGTTGTGGTCTATAGCTCCTGCAGGATCCTGCTGCAATACTCTTCTCCTATGGTTACTGCTTCTGCTTTTTGTATGACTGCAATGTGGACTGCCCCAAGCTACAGAACAACATAAAATGATATAGTTTTCCTTGGTACCTCTAAAAAGATATAGATGGAATGAAGCAATGGAAAGGACCCATGTGTCTGTGGTGATTTTCAAGCTAGTAGATAAAACCCGTACCTTGCCTCCCACAAGTAGGAGGTAGGAATGCTTTGAAGAGACTGGATGTGAGCAGCATAGTCAAAAAGAAGGTTGTGTTTAAGTTTGAAAGAAGTCAGCTGCTTAGGCGGAGCACTCTCCCTTATCTATGTTTAAATGTTGCACATCAATGAGCCTGTTTAGGTTTGTTTTGGTAGTAAAACCTCTTCTAGTAGTAATAGCCATGTCTGCACTAATTGAATGAAATGCATCAAGCACAGGTGGCCAATGCAGAGGTTGAATAGCAGAGAGATGCTGACGAGTGGAGCAGTGGTCTTTACATCATGACCACAGAGTCCTTTATTTAATCTCCAAAGCATGAGTCTACAGTACAAGCATCTGCTGACTTGGGGTGGATGATGTTTTTCTGTAAGCCTGATACAGGCAACTGTGCTGGGTAGTGGAACACAATTGCCAAAGCAGAGATTCTAGCTGAAGTTTCAGAAGAATCATAAGCAGTCCTATTGAGGTGCATGCAACATTCATTAGCTTCCACTAATATGGTTGCTAGATGCTCCTTAGCTTTTGTAGAGTTCCTTGAAATACTTGATTTCTGTTATGCTCCATCAATCTATTTTTTAAAATTATTTTATTCATAAGAATTTGTAAATACAAGTCCAAGAAAAACTCGTGATACAGAAAAAAATCAGAGCAATAACACCAAACAAAACAGTAGAGGAAATAATAATATGTGGAAATAGACAATATTATTGCAATGTCTTTCAATCCATAAATATTAAAGAGGCAAGACACAATTCAAAGAAAAATATCTATCACAGATATCCAAAGGAGAGAGAAGCAATCCTAAAACAAAGCTCAACATAATCATATGTATCAAGGAGTAGATGCTACAATACTAGGCAATGGACATGCAGATGATCCAACACATTTGGAATTCAAAAACTTATCTAGATTATCTGGGTCAAAGAATATATATTTCAGAGAATTCCATTTAATAACACATTTACAGGGAAAATTAAGCCAAAATATCCCTACTAATTGCAAAACATGTGGTCTCAACTTAAGGAAATGTTTCCAATGCCTCGGTGTAGCCCTGGCTATGTCTTGGTAAATTTCTATCTTATAATCTAAAAAAAGAACATCTTGATGGTGAAAATATAAACATAGAACCCAGTCCCGATCAGGAGACTGCAGTCTTTGATCCATCAATCTAAAATCTTTGCCAGGAGGAGCATTAGAAAACGCCCTGCATTTCTTGGCTTTCTGCACCATTGCCTCCATGATAACTAAATAGTATGACAGCTGAATTTCATTAAATCCTCTATGTGGCTGGATGTTGTGCTTCATACCCAATAATTTAGAAACTGGTTGAATGGAGAGTGGATTTTGCCACAAGCCAAGTTGTTGGTCATACCATGTGCAGGCACTGCCACTGTTGTCTTCAGGATGTCTATATATTGTAAAAGGTCAGTGATGTCCGATCTGGTTTCTGCTTCCTACTGAAGGGGCAAGGTTACCTCTTCATCCATTTTAATGACAAACTTTAAATACAAATGTCCTCATATAGGACCTTATTTCTTGGAGATAGAGGAGAAGGGTGAGAAGTAATACCTATAGATCCCTCTTCCTCATACTCAGTAGAGGGAAGTGAAATATCAAAACAATCTAGTAAGCCATCTACATCAAATGGAAGGGAGTCTGGAGAAGGCAGAGGAAGGGGATGAGCCAGTTCATGCTCCAAGTCTGAAGATAATTTGGAAGGGAGTCTGGAGAAGGCAGAGGAAGGGCATGAGCCAGTTCATGCTCCAAGTCTGAAGATGATTTGGAAGGGAGTCTGGAGAAGGCAGAGGAAGGGGATGAGCCAGTTTATGCTCCAAGTCCAAAGATGATTCTAAATAGACAATAGAATATGTGCAGGCATATGACCAGAGGCTGTGATGGTTTCTTATGCTAATATGTCTAGTTGACGTCTTAAGCTTTGTAGGATATGTTTAGAGGAGCACCTTTTCTTCCTTTGTGAAAACCAAATCAAAATAAACAGACAGATAAGTTATTTGAAAGATTTTATGACTCCTGAAGCAGGTGTCCCATGCTGAAACACTACTCACTACTCCATGTCGAGACATTTTAGAGTTTGGTGTTTCAATAAACTTTTGATTCTTGGACTTACCTCTGGAGTACCCTCTGTATTTGCTGGAAAGACCACCTGTTTGTCCCTACTTAACCTTTGTGCTTGACCACTCACGGTTGTTCTTATCTCTGTTATTTGTTTGGACTTCTTAAGCTAAGACATAGAAGAAGAATAGGAATGCTTGGCAGCTGAAAAATGTTGCTGAGGAAACATAGAAAATTCCCAGAAGTGTTCCCGAGATAGACAGTGTTCCTTAGTCTGCCCCCATGGCAAAACAAAGTTCAATACTAAGCTACTTCAAAAAAACACATCTAGAGGAGCATGGCGAGGATGCTGTTCCCTCGACAAGTTCTACTTTATGCTCACAGATCAGTAAACCTGGTGTGCAACTGATGGAATTACTTTCAGATTTATCCGACATTGATGAACCAACAAAACAGCCAAAGTTATAGGCTTTCCCAGTTTGTACAATTAAGTGGCAAGTCCCGAAGTTTTTCATCTCACTGGTATGATAAATTTCGCTGGCTGGAATACAGTGCAAGCCAGGATGCAGTGTTCTGCAAAGCGTGCAGACATTTTTCTGATGCCCGGGCTGAAGAAATTTTCATAAAAACTGGCTTTAGAGATTGGAAGCACATGAATCAGAGCTGCTCAAAACATGAATCCAGAAAGGCACACTCTCTTGCACTAGGAAAATCTGAAGACTACAAACAAAGTCATTTACCAGGAGGTCGGGGAAACATTTTCAATCAACTAAACCAAGATGCCATGAACTTTTCTGTACTTGAAAGGAATCGTGAACACATCCGAGCGAATTCCATTAACCACCACCCTCTAGCGTCTGTCCGTCAACCAGTTCCTAATCTTCAGCCTGTCAAGTTTATTCAAGAGCCTCCTGTGGGGAACCGTGTCAAAAGCTTTGCTGAAATCTAAGTAGATTACGTCTATAGCACGTCCATGATTCAATTCTCCGGTCACCCAGTCAAATAATTCAATGAGATTCATTTGGCACGATTTACCTTTGGTAAAACCATGTTATCTCAGATCTTGCAACTTATTGGCTTTCAGGAAATTCACTATCCTTTCCTTCAGCATCGCTTTGATTACTTTTCCAATAACCAAAGTGAGGCTTACCGGCAGGTAGTTTCCAGCTTCTTCCCTATCACCACTTTTGTGAAGTGGGACCACATCCGCTTGATCAAAGATGGAAAATTTATACCTTCTGCTACTTTGCATTTTAGATGCTGAACAAACACTGTTAATTCAGCTTCCTCTATGATAATGCCATATAAAGTGCACGGGGGCAGTAGACTCTCTTCGGCCAAAGGCATCAGATGTTGGCATACAGGCAGCAGAAGCAGTCATCATTCCATAAGCATCATCTTGAAAACGATTATTCAGTTCACCTAGCTGGCAGTCAATAATCTCATTCCACAGATGTCTCAAATCTTCATTGATTTGAATAGAAGAAGATTTACCCAAAGTGGAAAGAAACGAATCACCAAACTTTATAGGTAGCTTTGTCTTTCGAGAGGAAGAAACATCCCGCTTTTCAATATCATATTTCTCCATGAGATCCTCTGTTAACTTAAGAACTTTATCAAAGTCATTTGACGTGTTCTCCCTAAACTGAACAAAAGCTTCTTTTAGACACACTATAAGATTAATGCAATCTGTAACAGACAACATGGAACTCTGTTTTGTGAGGAGTTACCAGAGAAAAGTGTTCTCTGAAAAAGATCTCAGCGAGGAGGGAAGAGACCCCCCTGACAGTAAATTTTGGATGTCTAGTTCAAGGGACCAAGTCTGCCTGGCATGTGTGGGGGGGGGGGGGGGGGGGGGGGGGAGGGCTCACAGACATAGATGTTGTTAGAGTTTATTCTATGAGACCAGTATACTGAATAACTGATGCTGCATATTTGAGAAAACAATGTCTATCTTATAGAGATGATTTTAGGGGGGGGGGGGGGAAATAAAATTTAGTTGGAGAACATGATAAAGGACTTTATATTTATTGATGAATCTGAAAGAAACACCTGGGTGTTGGGGTGGGGGTCTAGTGGGATCGGCAGGGGGGGGGGATGTGATAAGGGAGGAATGGGGGGAGGGATATTTTTGTTTAGGCTCTGTTAATAGGTTCTCCAAGAGCATTGGCCACACATTAATGGCCCAGTGCTCCCAGGGAGGAAACATAATGCCAGCTCAAAGCTGGTATTATCTTTCCACAAATAACACAGCTTGTGAAGTTAAATGTAAGCTATGTTATTCAATTTCCATAATAATGAGGTGCTTTGCATCTCATTATTTAGCTTGAATCGTGCTACAAAAGCATGCATTAAGGGGAAATAGTGCATGATTTTTGCAATTGAACTTACATTATTTGGTAAAAACTGTGCACTATTCCTTTAACTTATGTTAGTAACTACCCCTCTTTATTGCTACAATATTGAAAGCATGATATTTAATGCCGCGCCTGTTACTGTCAGTGCTTATAAATACCTTCTCTATATAACCAACCATGCATTTTAAATCAAGGTTTGCAGCAGGCGCTGACCAAACCAATGCACTGAGCACAATCTGTTTTAAGGTACCTAAATAAAAAGAGACAGTCTTTAGAGTCTAACCTGACATGTCCTTGTGGTCCTTTGATATGCCGCTCAGTGCAGTTCAGTTTAACAATCTACCAACTGGTATCTGATTTCTCAGCTTGTCCCAGTCGTTCATTGTTCTCTGCATCATACTGTGAAATATTTGGATGAGACAACTGTAATTGCCTATAAAGGTTGCAGCACTGCCGTTTGATTGCCATCAGATAGGTTCATTGATATGCATTCTGTCCTACCACAGTCATAGCAAATATGACATTCAGAATGGTTTCAGCAGGGAAGGGATGTTGTGAAAACTGGCTGAGTCTGAGAAGCATACAAAGCACTACAGGATTTTTCACATCACTGCAGAGGGCTTTTCTGTTCATTCCAAGACCCCTAGCCTACTTAGTGGGTAGTAATTCTCTCATCGCTTATGACAGAAATAAAATCTTCCATATAGGAGTCATATCAATTCTTAATGCGATAACCCATATAATATGCAATCTTCTTTAAATGAATAGCATTTACATATGCATTTTGTACTTTGAAAGGAGACAGGCTTTATGAAAGCGATAAAAGAATGATACTGACTAGCACAAATTCATGTCCTATAAACGTTTACAGCCGTAGAATATTCACTGACTTTGCCCAATATAATCACTTCCTGTGGTTAAAAACTGTGTCTCAGATACTTTACCTGAGTGATGGATTTAGGTTTCTGTTAACTGATGGTGCACTTGCTCATCCTCTCCAAATCCTAGGAAGGTCTGACATGACTTAGGATGACAGGCCTTGGTAGTGTCATGGCCCTGTCTTTCTGTTACAGCCTCTGTCACTTAGTGAAAGCTACCTATAATGTAACCTTAAACACAAATATCTAAATTAACTGGCCTTACGCGGTGGTGGTGGTGGGGGGGGGGGGGGGGGGTCCAAGATGACTGCTGCTGTGTGAGACGCTTGAGGATTCTTCTTACATTTCTTGCTGGAATCATGCCTAAGCAACACAGGAAGCCACCCGTTCAACCTGCTTGTTGGATGGTTTTTCCCTAGTTGAGGCAGGCAGAAAATCACAGCATATGCTACTGCTGTCTTGGGCAAACCTGCTGCTGGGGCGGAAGAGAGCAGCCCGAGCCACGGGAGTGAAATATCTCTTAGCCCCATGGGACCTGCTATACCCCTGTCTCCCAGGAAGGATTCTCAGCTTGGTTCTGGTGGGCCACTGCAATTATCAATGTCCTCTCCAGGCATGAGTGGGCCATTTCTTGAGACTCCTCCTGGTGTTATGCCATCCCAGGTATTGTCGTGCACCCTGCTGGCAGGGGAGAAGCTGAAGGGTCAGGCTGCAGCTCTGCTGGAGTTTTTGTCACCATTGAATAAACCAAATTTAAATATATCTCAACAGGTAAAACATCTTCAAAAACCCAAAGTATATTGCAAAAAATAAAAAATATGATTCTACTATCTACGTATAGCAAGTGAAACTCTCTCAAATACATTTTTAATTTGGGATTAAAAGACTTCAGATGCTCAGCATTCACATATAACACCTCGAATATTGTGTCCAATTCTGGTTGCCGCATCTCAAAAAAGATATAAAGGAATTGGAGAAGGTGCAGAGAAGGGCAACAAAAATGATAAAAGTGATGGAACGACTTCCCTATGAGGAAAGGCTGAGAAGGTTAGGGCTCTTCATTTTGGAGAAAAGGCTGCAGAGGGGTGATATGATAGAAGTCTACAAGATAATGAGCGGAGTAGAGCGGACAGATGTGAAGCATTTGTTTACACTTTCAAACAACAATAGAACCAGGGGGACACAAGATGAAGCTAGAATATGGTAGATTTAAAACAAACAGGAGTGTGGTAGCCGTGTTAGTCCACTCTTAAGGTTATCAATAGAAATCAAACAAAATAAAACATGGAAAAGAAAATAAGATGATACCTTTTTTATTGGACATAACTTAATACATTTCTTTTTTCCGATCTGACGAAGAAGGGCAACCTTCGAAAGCTAATCAAGAAATGTATTAAGTTATGTCCAATAAAAAAGGTATCATCTTATTTTCTTTTCCATGTTTTATTTTGTTTGATTTCTATTGATAAACAAACAGGAGAAAGTTTTTCTTTACTCAGTGTGTACTTGGACTCTGGAACTCGTTGCCGGAGAATGTAGTAACAGCAGCTGGCCTTATGGAGTTTAAAGGGGGTTTGGACAGATTCCTGAGGGAAAAGTCCATTGAACATTATTAATTTTTTTTTGGGGGGGGGTGGTGCCGAGTTCTTGAAGCCTGGATTGGCCACTGTCGGAGACAGGATGCTGGGCTTGATGGACCATTGGTCTTTTCCCAGTATGGCAGTGCTTATGTTCTTATGTAATGTGAATGCCTCACTGCACAGAGTTCACTCTTTGAAAATCAAGTTTTTGGATGCAAACTTCTGGCGAGCTTCTTCATAAGTCAAAAAACCTTGCCATAAATCTTTTTTACTGAATTTTTTTAATAAAGATTTTATATAATATATTTGAAATATCCCTTATCAAATTCTCTATTAGAGATGCAAAAGGTACTTATCTCATCTGTGGCTTGAGCTACTGGGTACGCTCTACAGAGAGCCCCTGTTTCTCCAGTGCTTCATTAGGAGCATAACCCGCAGCCACTCAGAGTACCCTATAAATAAACAGAAAAGGATAATTATAATATATGCTAGAGAGAAACCTGAAAGTCTGTGGAATAGCACTGGAACAAATAGTTACACATACCTTTTACTGTGTCCACTTCAATTTCTGAGAGGAATGCTATAAACAAAATGACGCCCAGTATTTAAACCGACGTCCTGACTCCCTACCTATCATGGCAAGGCCGAAATTTTAAAGGGACAGACCACTAAATTATTAAACAGCTGACTGACTCTGGAGCACTGGAGAAACAGGGGCTCTCTGTAGAGCGTACCGAGTAGCTCAAGCCACAGATGAGATAAGTGCCTTTTGCATCTCTAATAGAGAATTTGATAAGGGATATTTCAAATATATTATATAAAATCTTTATTTAAAAAATTCAGTAAAAAAAGATTTATGTATGGCGAGGTTTTTTGACTTATGAAGAAGCTTGCCAGAAGTTTGCATCCAAAAAATTGATTTTCAAATAGTGAACTCTGTGCAGCGAGGCATTCACATTGAGATTGTTACTGTATATGTGAATGCTGAGCATCTGAAGTCTTTTCATCCCAAATTAAAAACGTATTTGAGAGCGTTTCATTTGCTATATGTAGATAATGGAATTGTATTCTTTAGCAAGTATCTAGTGGTGATTGAAAAAATAAAAACAAAAATCTTCATATGGTGGAAGCTCATCCTACTAATTAACTGAGTACATCATACTCGTGGTCATGTAGCAAAAAATCTTTAATATAATATAATATATAAACACCAAAAAAACCTCTCTTTATATAGAATGCAAGATACTTAATATAATACTATGTTCCTGTGAAGTGCAAAAAGGATATTCATGAGAAAGGGAAAAAGCCTCTGTACTCAAAATTTCTATTGGGTGGAGGTTTGGGTACAGAGGCTTTTTCCCTTTCTCATGAATATCCTTTTTGCACTTCACAGGTACATAGTATTATATTAAGTATCTTGCATTCTATATAAAGAGAGTTTTTTTTGGTATTTATATATTATGACTCTCTGATCCTTTGTTGATTAAATATAATATAAACATCTTCAGCAAACAGCCATCAGTACATAAAATTCAAACCCTTTGATGGATCCTAAGAGGATCTCGACAAGGACCATGTTTCGCTTGTCCCATTTTCAAGGAACCCAATAAATGGTTTCACGTAAGTGCAACATAATCTCTTCAATGTGGCCTCCTATGAGCAAACGACATACAAAGAAATAAACAAAATTATTAATTTAAACCACAGTTAAATTCTACTTAAACAGAATTCAATACGTGGAGGGGCAGAATCGAACGGGGCGCCCAAGTTTTCCTAAGGGCGTCCTCGCAGGACGTCCCCACAAAGGAGTGGGGAAACCCATTTTATTGAAACAAGATGGGTGGCAATTTTTCGTTTCGATAATACGGTCAGGACACCCAAATCTCGACATTTAGGTCGACCTTAGAGATGGTCGTCCCTAGAGATGGTTGTCCCTGATTTTCGGCGATAATGGAAACCGAGGACGCCCATCTCAGAAACGACCAAATCCATCCAAGCCATTTGGTCATGGGAGGAACCAGCATTTATAGTGCAGTGGTCCACCTCACATGCCAGGACACCAACCGGGCACCCTAAGGGGCACTGCAGTGGACTTCACAAATTGCTCCCAGGTGCATAGCTCCCTTACCTTGGGTGCTGATCCCCCCAACCCCCCCCCCAAAAAAAAACCCACTCCCCACAACTGTACACCACCACAATAGCCCTTAGGGATGAAGGGAGCCACCTACATGTGGGTACAGTGGGTTTTGGGTGGGTTTTGGAGTGCTCACATTTACCACCACAAGTGTAATAGCTGGGGGGGGGGGGGGGGGCTGGATCCGCCTGCCTGAAGTGCACTGCACCCACTAAAAACTGCTCCAGGGACCTGCATACTGCTGTGATGGAGCTGGGTATGACATTTGAGGCTGGCATAGAGACTGGCAAAAAATGTTTTAAATTTTTTTTTGGGTGGGAGGGGGTTGGTGACCACTGGGGAAGTAAGGGGAGGTCATCCCCGATTCCCTCCGGTGGTCATCTGGTCAGTTCGGGCATCTTTTCACAGCTTGGTCACAAGAATATATGGACCAAGTAAAGTCGGCCAAGTGCTTGTCAGGGACGCCCTTCTTTTTTCCATTATCGGCTGAGGACTCCCATCTCTTAACCACGCCCCCGTCCCGCCTTTGCTACGCTGCCAACATGCCCCCATGAACTTTGGTCTTCCCCGCGACAGAAAGCAGTTGAGGACGCCCAAACTCGGCTTTCGATTATGCCGATTTGGGCGACCCTGAGAGAAGGACGCCCATCTCCCGATTTGTGTCGAAAGATGGGCGCCCTTCTCTTTCGATTATGCCCCTGATAGTAACATAGTAGATGATGGCAGGTAAAGACCTGTATGGTCCATCCAGTCTGCCCAACAAGATAAACTCATTGTATGTGCTACTTTATATGTATAACTGACCTTGATTTGTCCTTGCCATTTTCATGGCACAGACTGTAGAAGTCTGCCCAGCACTAGCTTTGCTTCCCAATTACAGTATGTCATAAAATTCTGCTTTTGATAGTAAGGTACTGTTGTACTCATTACAATTATGAAAATTACATCTTCTACTGTATATGAATGCAAGGATCATAGATTAGTTGATCTTCCTACCGTTTCAGGAAATTCTTCACAACAGGCAGAATCATTGTTTTCTGTTTATTCTGCTTTCCTGCTGTGTATGTGATTCTTATATACCCATAAAGTAATCTTAAACATAAATATCTAAATTAACTGATATTTAAGCTACATTGTTCATGACCTCTCACACCTGTTTCCCAAATTATCTATGCTCTCAGTCAAATCATCTTTCCCTAAATTCTAATTTCAACTATATGAGTAATTTTATTCATTTCAAAATAGCATGTAGTTGTAAGTAAACAAAGCTTATAAGATGAAAAGCTCATCATGAAGAGATTAAACTTTGTGTACCTTCTATTAATACTGGAATTTAAGAAAACATGAAACAAGCACAGTCGATGCATGACTGAAGAAATTAGACTAAAGTTAAAGGAGAATTTCAGCTGCTGTTGTGTGGCGAAGTAGTTTAGGGGTTGTTTTACTAAGCTGCACTGAAAAATGGCCTGCGCTAGTGTAGGTGCATCTTTTGGACGCGCTCAGATCTATTTTTCAGTACACCTGCAAAAAAGGCTTTTTTTTTTTTTTTTTTTGCTGAAAATGGACGTGCGGCAAAATAAAAATTGGTGCATGTCTATTTTGGGCCTGAGACCTTACCGCCACCCATTCACTTAGTGGTAAGGTCTCACGTGTTAACTGGGCAGTAATCGTCAGCGTGTGTACACTGCCAATTACTGCCCAGTTAACGCCATGCAGCAGAAAATAAAAAATATTTTCTGTCGCACGTAGCGGACGTGCATAAAAATTGGAATTACCGCCCGGGGCATGCAAGAGCCAGGCAGTAGTCCTAATTTGACATAATTTGTACATACATAGGTGCCTATCGTGCTTTAGTAAAAGGGCCTCTTAGTGCTTACAGCAGACAGGTGGGTTGCAAACTACAGAAGTCAGTTTCAAATCCTGCTTCTCCCCGCCGATGGCCTTTGTGACTTTGGGCAAGTCATTTCATCCTGAAGATTTGCAATTTGCATACTAGGTCAGCCCAAAGGGTCCATTAAGACCAATATCTTGTTTCCAACAATGGCCAACCCAGGTCACAAATGTCTGGCTGGATCCTCCAAAAAAAATCAGTAGTATTTTATTCTGAAGTCTTTATGGACTCAACGTTTTCAGCTAAGTACCTGGTGGATTTCATTGCATGGTGTTGCGGGGGACCCGGGAGGCTATTCACACTCTGGTTGTCCTATACTTTGAAATGAAGGGCAAAAGGTGTCATCTGGCAAATTCTGGCCAATAAGAGGCGTGAAGGAGCAAAGGAGGACTGCCATTCTCTATTTTGTGTGTTTAAACGGATGAGAGGAACAACCTGTGGAGAATATTCTGAAGTCTTTATGGACTCAACGTTTTCAGCTAAGTACCTGGTGGATTTCCTTGCATGGTGTTGCGGGGGACCCGGGGGGCTATTTACATTCTGGTTGTCCTATACTTTGAAATTAGGGAATTGTGACAGAGTTTCAGGTATTAGTATGTGTGGTTATTCTTCAGTTTGGAGTGTGTGTTGGTGATTGGGGGATTATCAGGTGGAAAGGGGTTTTTCATATTCATCTGGTTTTCTCATCTACGATGAGTTTTTACGGTGGATGTTTTTTTCCCTTTTTCTCCTGACTGGAACCGATGATAATAACGGACTCCATAAAGTATAGGGATTGATGTTGATATTCAACTGTTTCCCTATTTGGAGAGTTGAGGTTCCAATTTGAGTAATTTGAATATTTTGATTCCCGTGTTGGAATCTGTAAATATACCCTACTACTACTACTACTATTTAGCATTTCTATAACGCTACAAGGCATACGCAGCGCTGCACAAACATAGAAGAAAAACAGTCCCTGCTCAAAGAGCTTACAATCTAATAGACAAAAATAAATAAATAAAGTAAGCAAATCAAATCAATTAATGTGAACGGGAAGGAAGAGAGGAGGGTAGGTGGAGGCGAGTGGTTACAAGTGGTTACGAGTCAAAAGCAATGTTAAAGAGGTGGGCTTTCAGTCTAGATTTAAAGGTGGCCAAGGATGGGGCAAGACGTAGGGGCTCAGGAAGTTTATTCCAGGTGTAGGGTGCAGCAAGACAGAAGGCGCAAAGTATGGAGTTGGCAGTAGTGGAGAAGGGAACAGATAAGAAGGATTTATCCATGGAGCGGAGTGCACGGGAAGGGGTGTAGGGAAGGATGAGTGTGGAGAGATACTGGGGAACAGCAGAGTGAGTACATTTATAGGTTAGTAGAAGAAGTTTGAACAGGATGCGAAAACAGATAGGGAGCCAGTGAAGGGTCTTGAGGAGAGGGGTAGTATGAGTAAAGCGACCCTGGCGGAAGACGAGACGGGCAACAGAGTTTTGAACCGACTGGAGAGGGGAGAGGTGACTAAGTGGGAGGCCAGCAAGAAGCAGATTGCAGTAGTCTAAACGAGAGGTGACAAGGGTGTGGATGAGGGTTTTGGTAGAGTGCTCAGAAAGAAAGGGGCGGATTTTATGGATGTTGTAAAGAAAGAAACGACAGGTCTTGGCAATCTGCTGGATATGAGCAGAGAAGGAGAGAGAAGAGTCAAAGATTACCCCAAGGTTTCGAGCTGAGGAGACAGGGAGAATGAGAGAGCCATCAACAGAAATAGAAAATGGGGGGAGCGGGGAGGTGGGTTTTGGGGGGAAAATGAGAAGCTCGGTTTTGGTCATATTTAATTTCAGGTGGCGTTGAGACATCCAGACAGCAATGTCAGACAAGCACGCTGAAACTTTGGTTTGGATGCAAGGTGAGATATCAGGGGTAGAAAGGTAGATTTGGGAGTCATCAGCATAGAGATGGTAGGAAAAGCCATGGGATGAGATTAATGAACCAAGGGAAGAAGTGTAGATAGAAAAGAGGAGGGAACCAAGAACAGAACCCTGAGGTATGCCGACAGGCAGAGGGATAGAAGTAGAAGAGGATCCACCAGAGTGAACACTAAAAGTGCGGAGGGAGAGGTAGGAAGAGAACCAGGAAAGGACAGAGCCCTGGAATCCAAGTGAGGTCAGGGTATCGAGAAGTATGCTGTGATCGACAGTGTCAAAAGCAGCGGAAAGATCAAGAAGAATGAGGATGGAATATTGACCTCTGGATTTAGCCAGTAATAGGTCATTGGAGACATTAGTAAGCACAGTTTTGGTTGAGTGGAGAGGGCGAAAACCAGATTGTAGTGGGTCAAGAATAGCATGTGAGGAGATAAAATCAAGGCAGCGGCGGTGAACAGCACGCTCAAGTAATTTGGAGAGAAAAGGAAGGAGGGAGATGAGTCGGTAATTAGAGGGACAAGGAGGGTCGAGTGAAGGCTTCTTAAGGAGAGGTGTGACCACAGCATGTTTAAAGGCAGCAGGGACAGTTGCAGTGGAAAGTGAGAGGTTGAGAATGTGACAGATAAAAGGAATAAGAGCAGGAGAGATGGAATTAAGAAGGTGGGTGGGAATGGGATCAGAGGAACAGGTGGTACATTTTGAGGAAGAAAGGAGAAGTGTAGTTTCCTCTATAGTAACTTCAGGAAAGGAGGAAAGGGAATGAGGGGAAGGAGAGAGAGGGGAATGGCCTAGTGGAGGGAGAGGTGGTGAGGTAGAGAAAGCAAGGTTTATCTTTTGAACCTTGTTGTGAAAGAATTCAGCAAGGGTCTGAGGAGATAATGAAAGGGGAGTTGGGGGAGGGGCACCTTGAGGAGAGAGTTCAATGTGGTGAAGAGAAGTCGAGGATTAGAGCCAAGAGAGTTGGTCAGTTGGATATAATAATCCTGTTAGGCACGTAAAAGAGCAGATTGGAAGGAGGTCAGCATGAACTTAAAGTGTAAGAAATCAGCAAGGGCCCGAGATTTCCGCCAGAGGCGTTCGGCGGAGCGGGTACAGGAATGTAGGTAGCGGATATTAGAAGTCAGCCAAGGTTGGGGTTTTGTACGCCTTACAGGGCAGGTCATCAAAGGTGCAAGAGTGTCTAAGGCAGAGGATAGAGTATTGTTGTAAGAAGAAACAGCCTCGTTGACAGACGTGGATGGTGCCACATTAGAGAGGAGGTTAGAAACGTGGGAGGATAGAGATGAAGGGTCAATATCGTGAAGATTCCTAGATAAATTAGATAAGATAGGACGGGACTGGGAGGGAGGAGATTTAAGTGTGAAAGTTATAAGATGGTGATCAGAGGAGGGAAGATCAGAGGCAAGGAAACTAGAGGGTGAACAGTTGGAGGAGAAGATGAGATCAAGACAGTGAACATTTTGATGAGTGGGGGAGGTGGAGCATAGTTGGAGATTAAAGGAAGACGTTAAAGCGAGTAATTTGTGCCGGGGCTGATGGTTGGGAGGCGGGACTAGTGCTGGGCAGACTTATACGGTCTGTGCCAGAGCTGGTGGTGGGAGGCGGGACTGGTAGTTGGGAGGCGAGGATAGTGCTGGGCAGACTTATACAGTCTGTGCCAGAGCTGGTGGTGGGAGGCGGGGTTGGTGGTTGGGAGGCGGGGATAGGGCTGGCCAGACTTATATGGTCTTTGCCCTGAAGAGGACAGTACAAATAAAAAAGTAGCACATATGAATTTATCTTCTTGGGCAGACTGGATGGACCGTGCAGATCTTTTTCTGCCGTCATCTACTATGTTTACTATGTTTTCTATCTGCTGGGGTCTATTCAGTCAACTGCCAAAGCTCCATATAGTGAAAACTGTGATCGTGAACTCTGTGAAATGATTTAAAATATTTTTTTTCTTTTTCTCTTAATTGGCTGATCGATATTGCATCCTGTTGTCCTCAACACAATGAGTGTTTCGCATTTGTTGCTTCCTCAAGAGAACTTAATTCGATCAAACCGAAGCCATGCTCATGTTTCTGCTCAATTACCGCCAGTTACGCACCGGCACTACAAAAATAAAAATATTTTTTGTAGTGCAGTAAAAGGAGCATGCTGGGAGTGGGAACTACCACCAGGCTGTTGTAATAGCCATGTGGTACTTCCCTTTTAGCGAGCGGTAAGCCTGAATCGGGCTTACTGCCACTTTGTAAAAGGGCCTCCAAACGTGTACCTTATTACTAAGTACTATGTGCAGCTTAAATGTAACGAGTTACATTTTTTTGTCATAATTTTTACTTGCAGCTTATTACAAGTACTACAAATTGTACTTAAGTACTGTACTTCATTACTACCCATCTCTGCAGTCCATCCCTACTACCTAGCCAACTAACCCATCTAAACTAACAGACCATTTTGTAAAATCCTTGGTCTTCATTCCCAATCCTTGAGAGTTGCCAAGAGCTCAGTTTTTTGGGATCAATTTGCACATAGGTCTCCCTGCACTCTTATATATATTTCACACATTCAGCAAGCCTTTTGTAAAATTGTCAGGGAATGCTGCACATCCAAACCTGGATGCCCCAGATCCTACCTAGATGCGCCATTGAAAATTGAACTTTACAGATTTTGCTATTGTCTTACTACCTCTGATACCTCTGAATTTGCACCCAACTGGATTATAGCCTCCTTATCCTTTCCTTTAATAGAGTCCACATTAATTTGCCCACCACTTATTTCTAGCATCTTTACTTATTTAGTTGACTTGTCTAAACCTTTTTTAAACTCTGCTAAGCTAACTGCTTTTACCACATTCTCTGGTAACAATGTGGGATACAAGTGCAATAAATAAATACATATTTTCTCCACTTTTTTTTAATGTACTACTTAGTAGCTTCATTGCATGTCCCCTAGTTCTTGCACTTTTGGAAACAGTAAACAAGTGATTCATATCTACCCATTCTTCTCCACTCAGTATTTAATAGACCTCTATCATACCTCCCCTCAGTAGTCTCTTCTCCAAGCTGAAGAGCCCTAACCTCTTTAACCTTTCCTCATAGGGAAGTCATCCCATCCCCTTTATCATTTTGGTCACCCTTTTCTGTACCTTTTCTAATTCCACTGTATCTCTGCAATATTCAAAATGTGGCCGCATCATGGAGCGATACAAAAGCATTATAATATTCTCGGTTTTGCTCTCCATTCCTTTCCTAATGATTCCTAATATTTTATTTGCTTTCTTAGCTGCTGCTGCACACTGATGTGCCGATTTCTCCCCTGTGGATCCTCTTTACCAATAAGCAAGATTCACAATGCCAGTGCCTTCTTATACCCCCTCACTGAAAAGAAAGCAGCTAGGAAATAAGGCATTATATTTTATTGTTTCATAGTGTTTTATTTTTAATGTTGTAACTGTTTACATCAAGCCCTTATAGCACCATAAATGATTTAAACTGTGTTACAGCTGTAGCCAAAACTGGATAGCATGGCAATGGCAATAAATCAGGAGGTGTCCTGTTTAGTTAATAGCTATACCTGAATATATTACGTTCCTGAGAGACAAGTGGAATGTAAAAGAATGGGGTCATTAAATATGTAAGATCCTCAAACAACAACATGGTTATTGCTTATTAGTTATACTGGAGTGGTGCTACTAATTAGCTTAATAGAAAGTATTAGGTATGCAAGTAACATAAATGGAAAACAAACATAAATCACTGAATTGTATTTTTTCCTTTCTAGATGCAGTAGGAGAGGAAAAAATAGTCCATTTAAGGGACCAAATATGCTGTTATACTAGTGATCAGAACAGACACCACTAACAGTTTGAAGTATTTTCTGTTAAGCACTGATTATGTTTTTAAAACATCGTGTGGTGCTTTTATGTCATTTTAGAAGCTGATGTGTTCTAAGCAAGTCATTTTATAAAGGGTTCATTTTCAAAATAGAAACACGTCCAAAAAGTGGCACAAAGCACAGATGGATGTTTTTTGTCCAAATCGCTATTTTTGAAACCCATTTTCCAGATATTTTCTGCGCAGTTTGTCTGCAGTGCGTCAAAATCACAAGGGAGCATGTTGAGGGTGGCATTTGGGCGCTCCCAAAACTTGGACTTTTCCTGCCATAATGGAACAAAGCAAAAATATCTGGGCTAAAAGTTAGACATTTTGGTCTAGACCTGTTTCAATCATGACTAAGTCACAAAATGGTACCCTAAATGACCAGATGACCACTGGAGGGATTAAGGCATTACCCCCTCCCTTTACTCCCCCAATGGCCACTGACTCCCTCCCACCCTCCAAAGATGTGAAAGAAATAGTACATACCAGCCTCTATAACAGCTTCAGATGTTATGGTCAGTCCTGTTAGAGCAGCAAGAAGGTCCCTGGAGTAGCCTAGTGGTCAATGCACTGTAGAGAAGGGGACCCAGGTCCATAATCCACTCTGAATCTTACATTTGTGATGGAAAGTGTGACCCATCCAAAACCCACCAAAAACCTACTGTACCCACATATAGGGGACACCTACAGACATAGGGTCTATTGTAGTGGTATATAGTTCTTTACAGTAGATTTTTGGGGGGGTTTGGAGGGCTCACCATACCATAGAAGGAGGTAATGGTGAGATGTGTACCTGGGACCTTTTTATGTGAAATCCACTGCAGCACCCCCTAGGGTACCCCACTGCTCTGCTGAGATGTCTGTGTAGCCAATCTACCAAGAATGCTTGCTCCCCATACATCCCAATGGCTTGATTTTGTGTGTTTTTCCCTTGGACTTTTTTTTTAATGGTCACAAAAGAAAAATGCACTGAGCAAATGGATATTTTTGAAACAAAAAGATAGATGTTTTTCTGGTTCAAAAATTGTTATGTTCGCCGCTTGATTTTTGAATGTTTTTAGCAAAACGTTCAAAATTAGACTTAGGCATCATATTGAAAAGGTCTCTCAAAAGCTTTCTTACACCATAAGCTTCTCATAAAATTATCCCTTGCGTAACAGTATACATGATGACAATAACATGCATACTATTACATGACTCAAGTGTAGGCATGTTTGGGGGTGGATGTTGAGTGGTACATAGGTGAAGTCACAATTTACACGTGTTGGGGTAAATATTCAAAGTGAGTTAAGCAGTTAAAAGAAGCTCTTATCTGGTTAACTCACACTCACCAGGATCCAAGGGAATATCACCTCTAACCACTGAATATCACCTCTAACTGCTAAAGCCGAAACCAGCTATTGTATGGGTGGTCCGAGGATGGAGTTGAGGCACAGTCGGCACTTAACTGGATAAATGCTGATATTCTCTCTTTACAATGTGAAGTCGAAGTGCTGCTAATGCAACCTTATATAGTGTCTGTTTTTGGATTGTTTCCATACAAATAAGGATGGAGAGTGTTTGTCTCCAGTAGGTTTTTCAATAGTGTGTTGAGGAGGTTGTATATTTGCAAACACCTCATATATTTATTTATTTATTTATTTGTTGCATTTGTATCCCACATTTTCCCACCTCTTTGCAGGCTCAATGTGGCTTACAATACATCATGAATAGTGGAAATACATGAGAAAGTATACATTTAGTAATAACAGAAGGATTTGGGGTAACATGATAATGATAAAACATGATAATATTTTAACAAGCAGACATAGTAAGAAATATTTAAGAAATATCTAAGAATTATATAAGAAAATATACATTTAGTAATAGCAGAAGGATCTTGGGTAACATGATAGCGCAAAAACATGATAATAGTTTGGCAAGCAAGTATTGTAGAGGCAGTTCTGGATATGTGTACATGAGTTCATATTTGTTGCTCGTTGTTGTATGCCTTGTTAAACAGATGGGTCTTCAGTAGAATTCGGAAGTTAGCTAGTTCATAGATTGTTTTTAAGTTGTGCGGCAGCGCATTCCAGAATTGTGTGCTCAGGTAGGAAAAGGTTGACACATGCGTTAGTTTGTATTTAAGACCTTTACAATTTGGGAAGTGAAGAATACGGAATGTACGGGATGTTTTCTTAGCATTCCTGGGTGGTAGGTCTATCAGGTCTGACATGTAGGCTGGTGCATCTCCGTGAATAATTTTATGAACCAGGGTGCATATTTTGAGCGTGATACTTTCTTTGAGTGGGAGCTAGTGCAGCTTTTCTCGTAGGGGTTTGGCGCTTTCGTATTTTGTTTTACCGAATATGAGTCTAGCTGCAGTGTTCTGAACTGTCTGAAGTTTCTTGATTATTTGCTCTTTGCAGCCAGCGTAGAGTGCATTGCAGTAATCTAGATGACTGAGTACCATTGATTGTACCAGGTTACGGAAGACGGTTCTTGGGAAGAAAGGTCTTACTCTTTTTAATTTCCACATTGAGTGGAACATCTTCTTGGTTGTGTTTTTCAAGTGACTCTCAAGTGTTAGGTGTCGATCAATGGTAACTCCAAGAATTTTTAGGGTGTCCGAAATTGGAAGATTCAGTTTTGTTGTGTCAATGGTGGTGAATTTGTTCGTGTTGTGTTGCGAGGTGAGTATTAGGCATTGGGTTTTTTCTGCATTGAGTTTCAGCTTGAATGTGTCCGCCCATGTGTGCATGATATGTAGGCTTTGGTTGATGTCATTGGAAATTTCCTTTAGATCTTGTTTAAATGGAATGTAGATCATTACGTCGTCTGCGTATATGTATGGGTTAAGGTTTTGGTTTGATAGTAGTTTCGCCAAGGGTATCATCATTAAGTTGAATAGAGTCGGTGAGAGGGGGGATCCCTGTGGAACTCCACATTCAGGTATCCATGTAGCTGATGTAGTCGAATTAGATGTCACTTGGTATGATCCTGTGGTTAGGACCCCCTTGAACCAATTGAGAACATTTCCTCCAATTCAGAGATACTCGAGGATATGTAATAGTATTCCATGATCAACCATGTCGAAGGTGCTAGACATGTCAAATTGTAGCAGTAGTATGTTCTTGCCAGTTGCAATCATTTGTTTAAATTTATTCATGAGAGTAACTAGTACTGTTTCCGTGCTGTGGTTAGACTGAAATCCTGACTGGGAGTCGTGTAGTATCGAGAATTTGTTTAAATAGTTTGTGAGTTGTTTGGTTACCATCCCTTCTGTTAATTTGGTTATTAAGGGTATGGATGCTACTGGCCTGTAGTTGGTTAGTTCACTGGCACTCTTCTTTGCATCCTTGGGTATAGGAGTGAGTAGAATGTTTCCTTTTTCCTTCGGGAAGAGTCCAATTTGTAGCATATAGTTTACGTGATTCGTGAGGTCTGTTATAAATTGATGAGGGGCAGATGCCATAAGGTTGTTTGGGCATATATTTAATTTGCAATGAGATTTGGCAAATCTTTTGAACGTTTGGGAGATAAGACCCTCCAATAATATCTCAAAATTGGTCCAGGTTCTGTCTGCTGGGTATACACCAGGGTCTGGATCTAGACAGTCAAGGAGTGCGGCGTAATCGGTGGTGCTGACTGGTATTTTAAGTCACAGTTGTACGATTTTCTCATTGAAGTATCTCGCAAGATTGTCTACTCCTGGTATGTCTTTGTTGTTGGTTGTGATTGGTGTAGTATCTAGCAGTTTATTCACGAGTTGGAAGAGTTTGTGTGTGTCTTTGTAGTTCGGTCCGATTTCATTTTTATAAAATAATCTTTTAGTTTGCCTTATGGTATATTTATATTTTCTTTTAAGTTGTTTCCAGGTGTTAAGTGTTGGGTCATCTTTTTTTTTACTCCACGCACATTCTAACCTTCTAACTTGTGTTTTGAGTTTTTTCAGTTCTTCAGTGAACTATGGTGTTGAGTTCTTCCTGTGTGAGGTTCTGGTTTGAGTTGGGGCAATGTTGTCTAGTATTGTTCTGCATCTATCGTCCCATTCTAGGAGGAATTGGTTTGTGTCTGCTTTTGCTGTCCATCCGTTGTGGTAGATCTGTTGCAAGAATGTTACCGGGTCTATTTTTCATCTCGTGGTGTAGGTTATTCGTTCTTGTTTATTAATTGTGCCTTTCATTCGCTATTGGAGGGAGATGCATGCTTTATAGTGGTCTGACCACGGTGCGGGTGTCTATCTTATATCTGTTAATAGAAGGTTTGAGTCTGGATCAAATTTGTGTGTGATAATGTCTAGTGTGTGTCCTTTTATGTGTGTTGGTTGTGTATTTGGTGCATGAAGATCCCATAGTTGTAGGAACTCTTTGCATTCTTGGGTGCTTGTTAAGGTAAGATCTTCAAGGTGCAGGTTGATATGTCCTATTATGATAAGGTTTGAGGTAGAAACACAAGTGTTCAAGATGAAGTCCATAAAGTATGTTTGGGAGTCTTGCCAGTTGCCTGGCGGTCTGTAGAGTAGGATTGCGTTGAGGTGTTCCTGCAAGTTTGGGTGATTGATTCTTACCGAGGTGATTTCAAGTTGTGGTAGAATGGATTCAGCTGTGGTTGTGATGGTGAACCCGGATTTGTATATTATGGCTATTCCACCTCCTCTTTTTCTGTTTCTTGTCCAGTGGGTAATTTTGTATTCTGGTGGGCATGGATCTAAGATTATGGGGTCTTTAAGGGCATGGATCCAGGTTTCAGTGATGAATAGAAGGACTAGATTGTCTGTAGTAATCCAGTCTGTTATAGTCTCTGTTTTATTTACTACTGATCTGGCGTTTACGTACCCCAATTGGATTGAATGGTAAGGCTCAGTTTGGGGCATAGATGTGTTGATTTTTATTAATTGCCTGTTTTCTTGGTATCTGGTTTTGTTGTTTCCTTTTTTCCTTTCCTGTTGGTTATGTCCGTGTGTATTTGTTCTTCCTTTTAGTTGATTGTTGTTCTTTTGGTCTGATGAGTAGTAAATAGGTTTTCTGTAGGGTTTGTGTATTGCGGGTAGATTGTTGTTTAAATTGCAGCCTTGGATTATTTTTTGGACTCCTGATGCAAGCAATGTAACCGAAACATGGCCCATGTTTTGTCTATCAAGTGGGTTTGTATTTGTTTATGATACTGATGTGAGCAGATGCCAATAAAAGAACTGTTTCTTTGAAAACATTCCTGGCTGCATTCTGGTCTTCTTTGAAAAGGAGAACCAAAGTTGGAAAATTAGCTTTTACCCATGGCAGTAAAAGATGGCCTCGGCATGTGGCAATCTGACATCACCGCGAGCCGCCTTTACCGCCATTTGGTAAAAGAACCCCTAAGTAAATGAGTTTTCTCATCTGTATGTTGATTCAGTTTAGCTTGCTGATTTGTAGCATACCAAGTATGTGCTATGAGAACTGTACAATGGAAGGTTTTCAACAACATTATAATGTTGCTAATAAACATGGATGCCAATGGCAAATAAATAGAAAAATAGAGGTAAAGCCCATTTTGTTCAATGAAGAAGTTTTAAAAAAAAGAGGACAATGAAAATAAAGGAAAGGGGAAGGACAGAAAAGTGGTCAAAATGATAAGACGTGTAACAGATCAGAAGACAGCATTCTTATAAAATAAAACAAATGCAAAATAATATTAATAAAGACAAATTTTAAAAGGTCCTAAAGATATTAATATCAAATAGAACAGAGGAAAAGCCTTAATTCTCTTTTTAATTCAATAGTGATAGCTGAAAGGCTTCTAAAAGAATATTCTTTAGTCTTAACAACTGGTAATAATGAGGTTGACATAACCCAAGACCTGGAAAGAAAATAAACAGACTATAAAAAAAAGTTAATGATGCAGTAGCCAGATGAAATGTTTCCATGGTTACTCTTGAAGAATTATTATTCAGTATAAATTCAAGTTAGAATTAAAGTTACAATTTTTTTTGTCTCTTACCATTACATTGTTTCTACAATTACGATGGTCTAGAATCTTGATTGTTGGAATGGTGCCTCAGAGAGTCCTCTGTAGCAGTCCTGCCAGCCCATATGTGAGAGGTTATTTCTCCTGGTCTTCTCTTTTTTTTTCCATTTTCTTTTCAACTATGTACCTGAAATATCCAACCACACTATTTTTCCCTGAGGTGATGATGGGGCCTGTTTACAAAAGAGGGGCCCTTCCTACATCCCAATGGCTTGATTTTCCACGTTTTTCACTTGGACATTTTTTTTTTTTTAATGGACCAAAAAAACAAAATGTCCAAAGCACAAAATCTTGTTAGAAACAGTATTTTTGAAAAAAAAAGACAGACATTTTTCTTTTTTGAAAATGAACTTCTTTCCTATTCGGATTTGGACATTTTTTGCAAAAGATCTAATGTCGGACTTAGATGTCATATTGAAAATGCCCCTCCACATCTTTTTTGAGATGCGGTAACCAGAATTGCACACAGCATTTGAAGAGCGGTCACAACATGGAGTGATACAAAGGTATTATAATGTCCTCATTTTTGTTTCCCATTCCTTTCCTAATAATACCTAACATTGAGGGGCCCATTTACTAAGCCACGTGGGTGCCTACGCACGCCCAACATGTGCCAGTTCAGAACTACCACCCGGCTACAGCATGGCCCGAGTGGTAATTTCATTTTTTACGTGTGCCCACTATGCGCGGCCCGGAAAATTTCCGGCGCACAGCACTAACCGGATGATAATTGGAATTGTACGCATGCTGATGATTACCGCCAGGTTAACGTGTGAGACCTTACCGCTAAATCATTGGCTAGTGGTAAGTTCTCAGGCCCAAAATGGATGCGCGCCAATTTTCATTTTGTAGCACGTCCATTTTTGACCAGGCCTTTTTTGCAGGTGTACCGAAAAATGGACCTGCGTGTGTCCAATACACGCGTTTACAACAGCGCAGGCCATTTTTTGACGCACCTTAGAAAAAGGACCCCTCTATTTGCTTTCTTAGCTGCCGCCACACACTGAGCAGAAGGTTTCAACGTATCATCAATGAAGACATCTAGAACCCTTTCCTGGTCGGTGACTCGTATTATGGAACCTTGTATCACACAACTATAGTTTGGGTTCCTCTTTCCCACATGCATCACTTTGCACTTGGTCACATTAAACATCATCTGCCTTTTGGATGCCCAGTCTCCCAGTCTGTCACAAGTTCCTCTTGTAATTTTTCACAATCCTCTTGCAATTTAACAAATGGCAAATGACAGGTATGAATTAAGGAATAAGGCCAGTGTCGGATGAACTTTTACAGTCTGTGTCCTGCAAATGACAAAAGGCAGGTGTGGATTAGGGAACTAAAGCCAGTGCCAGACAGATGTCTGTGTCCCGCTAATGGCAAAAGACAGATGAAGATCAAGTCTGTAAATTTCATATCACTTTATTATCATATGTTACAAGTGAGGGTGCTGTGCATCTCAAGGGGGAGGGGAAAACATCTTAATGCTGAAATTAGCATGTTAAGTACTGTCATTAATGCTTTTGGTTATAAAATATTGCCTCAAGACCACATCATATTTAACTACCTATATGTGGATGACAAGCTGGCAAAATGACAACCAGTGTTTAAGCATGAATATAACCTGCACAGAGTGGCAGATGCAGCTTCACTTTCTTGGGCAGACTGGTTGGACCACGCAGGTTTTTATCTGCTGTCCTTTACTGTGTTACTGTGTATTTTATAAGAGTCCATGGGGATTAGGAGTTTTGGGTGTGATTAAATACAGCTATCATTGTTTTTAACATATATCTCCCCATTCAACCGCTGATAAGAAGGGGGACATTTTACTTGTGATGCAGCGCTGCATATTACCTCAGAGATGTGCACTGCTTTTTTTTTTTTCTGACAGCATACTTTTTAATTCTAAAGTACTTATTCGCCATCCCTCATCCTTCGGTCTGTTAATGATCACCTTCTGGTCATTCCAGACCCAAAATAGGCCAATTTAGAATCTACCAGGCACCAAGTCTTCTTTTTTGCTGCTCCTTCCCTTTGGAATTCAATGCCCCTGCCTCTTCGTGCCGAACAATCTTTGAAACAATTTAAGATTTTGTTAGAATCATGGCTTTTTGCCCAGGCCTTTAACAACAACTGAAGTGTGTTGAGGCTGCTAGACCGACCTTTCCAAGTCTATTGACATTTTTTGTCTATGCCTAATTCCATCCCCCTCCCTGTTAAAGTGTGTTCTTTGTATGTCTTTCCTTGCAACCATTGCAGTTCTTTTCATTACTTTTGAATCATTGCAATAATTGGTCTGCTAGTTAAAAAAGGCGGTATAGAAAGTTTAATGATTGAATGAAAATGATTTTTAGTGCATGTGTTAGAATGCTGTGCACTGGAGATTAACACATTGTTCACTGCATGGAGGCCTGAGTTGATACCTCAAGCAATGGAGAGTTAAGTGACTTGCCTGAGATCACAAGGATTACGTAGTTCTTAGCCTGCATCTCTAACCATTAGGCTACTCATACATTTCAGTGAAGTCAGTGCATGGAAATATGTCTTGTATATTCATGGTAAAAATCCAGGAAACCCAAGTGTATCCCAAGGAGTGGTTTTGAGAACTGCTCTTTGTATATACAAGTGCATTTCTTTCTTTCTTTACCTGGTCAAGCGTATAATAGAGCATCTGAGATGTCACACAGCAGAACAACTTAAATAGCAGTATTTAGATAGATAGTATATTCTTTTTCTAGTCAAAGATATTCAGAAGATATTCATGTGCATATAGGGAATATAACACGTGTAATTAAAGTGTTGGCTTGAAACACTTCCTTGATTGTTGCCATGGAAAGAATGTGCCTGAAATCCACGTTTCTGTAATGTCTTCAACGCAGAGACAGCATTCGTTGAATGAGTAAACTAACATGCACCGAGTTATACATTTTCTGATAGCTGCTGTAAGTGAAAAGCTGGTGTCCAGCTGAGACCACCTGCATTGGCAATTGTCCATAAATTGAATTTTTATGGGAAAGTCCTATACATTATCTACCCTTTGTGTCCTTAGATGAATGGCCTATCATTCAATAATTTCTAGCAAGAAGAATGAATTGCTGTACTGGACCCTTTTCCTAATTCCAACTGTGACAATTGCTTGTGTACTGTGTAAAATCTTTGCACCAGTAAATGGATAGTGCTAGGTCGACTTTGTAGCTAAAATAATTATTTCAAATAATGATAAAAAAAGAAGTATCATGGTGTTAACATTATTACCCCAGCCAGTGCTTTCTATGATAACATAAGGGAAAATAATCATGCTGACAGAACCATATGGTGAAAATATTTGCATATATGTTTTGCTTTTGATTACAAATGTAATACAGCTTTTTTTTAACAAATTGAAGGGAAAAGTCAATTCCAACATACTACTAGACTTCCTTATAATTGATTTAAACATGGGTTACATTCAATTTATATGTCAATGAAGATGTACTGCAAGAGATCAGTGATTTTTTTTTCTTCTTCATTTACCTGAGGTCAGCTTCTGTGGCTCAATAGGTGGGATAGTGAAAAGTGTGATTTTATGACAGGCAATTAGGGGAGAGGATGCAACACAGCTCTGGCAACTCATGAGAAAATGTTGCAAACTGGTAAAATGCACCTCAAGTTTTTAAGAAGGACATACTAGTGGAAAGGCATGCTATGGCACCTTCGGCTGATTTTGGTGGTCCCCTAGGGCCAGAGTAAACCCAAGGCGGATTTGTTGTTTTCACAGGACCAATAATGAGCCTCCCCTGGTTGGTCCAATCAAAGCTTCCGTGGATCCACTGCCATTTTGTTATTTTTTTCATGGTTCTTTCTTTTTTTTTTTTCAAAAAGCAGTTGCTGTGAGCATTTCAGGTAACAAGCAACGCAGAAGAGCTATTGGGTTAATAGTCCATGTGTTCCAGCCAATCAGATTGCTTTAAATAAAACTAAAATTGCATTCTGATTTTACAGCTATGGCTGAAGGGGATACTGATCATCTTTGCCAAAGTGTGTAACTAGAGTATATTTGGTTTATAAAATCCTACTGTCATCCATGATATATATTATGACCCTCATGTCACCATCACCTCTCACCATTATTTTATTTGACTGTTCACCATTCCCCAGAATGTATCATACACATCTAAAAGAGAACAAAGGGATAAGACTGGTCATGCCATCCAAGCTACCAGCATTAAGAGGGTATTCTAAAAAAGTGTGCCTATTTAGAGATACCCAAAAGATAGGTGCATATTCTATAGTGGAATGTAGGCATTGTCTTTCCTTTATGGAATACTATCATAATTGGGAATACATGTGCATACTTTCAACTGAGGAGAGAGGCTGAGGAAGGTGTTTTTAAGTAGCCACTGGTCCACCAGGAATTTCAGGGCCCCCCATGGAAGGACCTCCTAGAAGTGTATCTGTATCTGCATAGTTTTTCTTGCTTATCCATTTTCATAAAATTCTGCTTTAATTGTTTTGCATTATTCTGCATAATGCAAAATTTAAATCTATATTTGTATGTCTACTAACTTAGAGCCCACCGGAGAAGTCATTGAATTAGTGAACCTCATACAGGAAATAGGTCAGAATGTCAAAATGTTGTTTTTGAATTTGGTGGTTTTGACTGCATCTTGCTGTATACTGCAAAGTTTAGCAGTTCCAGTTTTCTACAGAGTTGATTTTGCACCGACTCTCATAAGATATCCTCTTTTGAGTGAGCGACACCTGAGGCAGATGGGTGTTTCCTGTTGAAACATGGCCCCATGTTGGGTCTTGTAATGAGTGGTGCCAAATAAAGACTTTCATACTACCCGTTTGGCTGGAATTGTCTAATTGGTTCACTCCTACTCCTGGGCTTGCTTGTTGTATACGTAGGGTTCCTTTTCCATTTTGTGGTTGTGTTGTGTGTGCTGAAGAACCATTAGAATTATAGCTAAAGATTTGGAAGGACAACCTTTTAGTTTAGAATATCTGTGTTCTGGGCTTTTTTTGTACCGGTACGCACCGGTATGGCATACCGGCACCTTTTTTTCCCAGGGAGACCTGCACCCTTCCTCTCGCTACCCTCTTCCCCGTGACCCTCCTTACCTTTTTTTTAGTGACTCGGCAGCGCGGTGCAGCAATTAAAAGAGGTTGCCGGCGTCAGGACCTTCCCTCTGCGAGTCCCGCCTACTGTGTTTCAACTTCCTGTTTCCACATAGGTGGCACTCGCAGAGGGAAGACCCCAATTCCAGCAGCCTCTCTTAATCACTGCACTGGCTGATGCTAGGAGCTCGGGCAGTAGGAGAAGGTGGATGGGTGGGGGGAGGGAGACTTGCTGGACATGTAACGGGAGGACAGGGGGAGAGAAGAATCGCTGGACATAGATGGTAGGGGAGGATGGGGAAGGAGAATCACTGGACATGGATAAGAGGGGAGGGCAGGGGAGAGAGGAGAAATGCTGGAAATGGATGGAGAGGAGAGCAGGAGAGAGAGGAGAACTGCTAGACATGGATGGATGAAGGGGAGGGCAGGGGAGAGGAGAATTGCTAGACATGGATGGATTGAGGGGTGGACGAGGAGAGAGGAGTAGTGCTGGACTTGAATGGAGGAGAGGGGAGAGAGAATTATTTCTGGATATGGATACAGGGGAGGGAAGAGAGAGGAGAAATGCTGGACATGGATGGAGGGGAGGAAAGAGAAAAGAAGAAGATGCACATGGATGGAGATGGGGGAAAGGGAAGAGGGGAGAAAAACTGCACATGGATGGAGAAAATAAGCAAAAGCTGGATCCACGTTATACCTCCTCCAGTCAATTCCATGGAGGACCCAGCTTTTACTTATGAATGTAGGGCAAGAAATGAAGAAACTAAAGAAATAAATGGAAAGGAAACCGTGGAAACAGAGTTAAGAGAACAGTTAGAGAGCAGCAGAATCAGAGACTGGGACCAACTGATCAGAAAAACAAAGTCACCAGACAACAAAGGTAGAAAAAATCATTTTATTTTAATTTTAGTGTTTGGAATATGTCCAATTTGAGAATTTACATCTGCTGTCTTATTTTGCACTGTGTATTCTGGAGCTGTAACAGCTTACAGAAATTATTTATAATGAAAAAAATCAAGTTAATTTTTCCTCCTATACTGGTATAATATTTTCAACTATGCCTGTTTATATGTGCCACGGCTGGTATAGGGGGTGTGGCTATCATATCGGTGGAGCCATAGGTGGTGACCCCGCCCATAATGAGTACCGATACCTTTTTCCTACAAAAAAAGCACTGCCTATGCTGCAAATCAAAGAATGTATATATTTATTTATTTAAACACTTTTGAAGGCAGGTTTTTTTTTAACACAAGAATATTTTTATTTTATTTTATTAAGGCCAGTGCTGGACAGACTTCTACGGTCTGTGTCCTGTATATAGCAGGACAGTTTAGGATGGGCTGGAGAGGGCTTTGATGGCAACTCCAATTGTTGGAATGTAAGGACAGTGCCAGGTGGACTTCTATGGTCTATTTCCTAGAAATGGCAAAGAAAGACCAGGATCAAATATTTTATATACCACATTCATTATTGATTTAACCATGAATTAATAATGAGTGTGACTGTGGATTGACTGGATGGACCATTCAGGTCTTTATCTGCCATCATCTAGTCTGCTACTGTGCTGCTCATTTTCAAAGCACATAGGCATTTAAAAATGCACTGCATATGTCTAGTAGCGCTATAGAAATGATTAGTAGTAGTAATTGTTGGACTAGATAGGTGGTTTTTCATCAGGTGTTTCTCATCCAAATCTGCCCAATCTGTCTCTCGGACCCCTTTCCCCTTTTACTCTGTTCCTTGCCAAAACTCGCACCTTCCCCCTCTCTACCCCTTACCTGCTCCTACTTTTTCTCTCCTTGTGCCTCTGTGTTTGTCCACTCTCACTTTGTGTGCTGTGTACTGTTGCTGAGTGAGTGAATGCTCTGTCCTGGAGCAGGTGTATTGTTGCTGGTGGTGGGTCAGTGTCTCACTAGATAGTGCTGAGCTCTGCAGTAGATGGAGGAGTGCACAGTGCTGTTAGTGGGGTCAGGAGGTTGCATCTGTGGTGGTGGTGGGATGCCTGCACAAGAAGCATGGATTTGCTGAATGCTCTTGTGCTTGAGGCTTTGCTGGATGTAACTGAGAGTCTAGAGGGGAGGGCTAGGAGAAGGCACCCCTATCAAAGAGTGTTTAGGCCCCAGAACCAATTCCTGGACCTTTGTGATCAGGAGTGCCTTACCAGGTACCACTATGCTAGGGCTGCCATACATCTTTAGAGATGGGAGAGATTCCGCAGGATTGGATATAAATGGATGTGGTCTTTCTTCACAAAAGCAGAAACAGGGAAGAAGTACGAAATTTCAGGCCAGTAAGACTCGTGTCAGTGGCAGAAAAATAATTGAGTCGCTGCTGAAGGAAAAGATAATTAACTTTCTAGAATCCAAAGGGTTGCAAGAGCTGAGGCAACAAAGGAAAATCCTGCCAAAGAAATCTGATTGATTTCTTTGACTGGATGACCAAAGAACTGGATAAAGGACATGCACTAGGTGAAATCTACTTGGATTTCAGCAAAGCCCTTAATATGGGTCCTCACAGAAAACTCCTGAATAAGCTGAGAGGACTGAATTTAGGACCAAAAGTGGTGAACTGGATTGGAAATTGGTCAAACAGGCGACAAAGAGTGGTGGCACAAGGAATTCAGAAAGTGAGTAGTGGAGTGCCTCAGAGGTCAGTACTGGGGCTGATTCTGTTTATTAGATTGTGAGAGACATTTCTGAAGGGTTAGGAGGAAAATCTTGCCTTTTTGTGAATTATATGAAGCAGTGATGATCCTAGGTTGGCTGCCACCCGGAGCGGATCGCCGCTGCGCACCCCCCCCCCCCCCCCCGGGTGCAGCGGCGTCCATTCCCCCAGGGTGTAGCACGACACCCCCCCTGGTGCAATGACACCCCCCCCCCCCCGGCGCATCAACCCCCCCCCCCCCCCCCCCCCCCCAGGTGCATTCTTAGCTGCTGGAAGTAGCCACGCGGCTGTCGGCTCCGCTGGCTCCCTGCTCTCTGCACCCCTCCAGTAGCGTGCACATGGGGCAGACCACCCCCACTGCCCCGCCCTCAGTACGCCACTGATATGAAGATAGCCAATAGAGTGAATACCCTAGAAAGAGTAGAAACCAAGAGAAGAGATCTCCAAAAATTAGAAGAATGATCAAAGGTCTGGCAGTTAAAATTTAAGGTGAAGAAGTGTACAGTGACACACTTGGGATGCACAGCTCAGGAGAGGGACCTTGGGGTGATGGTGTCTGAAGATCTCAAGTTGATGAAACAATGTGACAAAGTGGTGGCCACAGCCAGAAGGATGCTAAGCTGCATAGAAAGGGGTATAACCAGCAGAAGGAGGTGTTAATGCCCCTGTACAAGTCATTGGTTCCCACTTAGAATATTGTGTTCAGTTTTGGAGGCCATATCTTGCTAAGAATGTATAATTACTTGAAGTGGTTCAGAGAAAAGCGACAAAAAAAGTCACAGGCACTTTTGCTGAAACACAAACATATTGAGTCTTTGTTCTCCATTTCATATGTGCATGAGTCTTTGTTTTTCACTTCATGGATGTATAACTAGGACCTGAATTTTGTTGGACATTCAATAAAGTAGATATTTTCACTAGAAGTGGTCTTCATTACACTGCCTTTAGCTATCTTCGCTGTTTCCTGTAGTGTGGTAATAGATACCACACTTGTGCTCTAACAATATGTGCTAATTCACCAGCCAACTGATTGGCATACTTTAGTTAAAGGGCCCCTATATCTTGAAAATTTACCCCATAAAGGCTTGCTTTTTATTTTATTTTCTCTGAATTTTATGTAACCGGGTCCAATTCTCCTTTAATTCAATGCATGGTGCTGGCATTATTCATTTGACTCTATACTAGTAGGATCAGATAAATGATTTTAAAAATTCCCTACAATATGTTTTACATGCTCCATTTTTTATAGGAAAGATAAATTGGAAAGAGATACAAATAATTGTATGTCAAAGCCTTTGTATTTCTTATCAGCATTTCATATAATTTGCCTTTCCATTCACACTACACAGTGCATACTGAGCTGTCTACACATCTGTTAATTTTCAGTAGCAAACGAAGGAGCATACAAATTGTTATGTGCCTTTCTGAAAATAACTTTGTAGACTCTGCAGGTAAAGATCAAAATATAAATCCAGTAAAGAATATTAATGGCACTGAAAGGGAGAAATTGTCTTAATTTCCACATATCCTCCTCTTGCATCTGACAGTCTTGTTGCTTGCATTACGCCACAGGTTGTATGCTTTCAAAAGCCACAGAGATCTTAGTTTTAATCTCAGTTAGAGTGTTTTCTATGCGCATAATTATAAAGCCATTAGAAAGGTTCATTAATGACTTCTAAACTCAGATGGAATGACTGACACATTTACCTTTAAAAAATGTGCCTTTTTCAAAACATTGTACCATATCCACAAGCAAAACACTGGGTGCATCATAATCAGTTATTAATAGCAACAATAATTCCTGTGTAAGGTCCCATTTGCCTTACTTCGGATAGACCTAGATCCTCAAACAAGAACTAGTACAGTTTCGTAAATCAGCCTAGATAAAAGAAATTTGTGTTCTTCCAGAGAAGAATATATGCAAGAACCATTGGACGACTAATTAAGAGACCTGCCCCAGAGATTCAAGTGACAGAAGCAAGGGTGCTGCCTCTGTAGAGTTATGCCATAAGAATCTGGCTGTCCCAAATTACCTAGACATTAGATCTGTGAGTACTTTCCATATGCAAACAAGTATCCTTGATACTGAAGTAATTATGCTGCTTGGTTAAAGCATGAGGATCAGTAAGTGTGTTTTTGGTGGTTTGGTTGCAAATTGTTGTACCTATCTATATGGGCAGGGTATCATTGGGAGCTGTTGAAGGTCACACTAACATGGAGGGGCATAATCGAAAGGGGCACCCAAGTTTTCCTGAGGACGTCCTCACAGGATGTCCCGGGAAGGGGCGGGGAAACCCGTATTATTCAAACAAGATGGGCGTCCATCTTTCGTTTCGATAATATGGTTGAATGTTTTCACTTATATACACTGTCAGCTAGCACATTTGCTTATTTCTGATCTGACGAAGAAGGGCAACCTTCGAAAGCTAATCAAGAAATGTATTAAGTTATGTCCAATAAAAAAGGTATCATCTTATTTTCTTTTCCATGTTTTATTTTGTTTGATTTCTATTGATAAAGTTAAAGGTTTATAAGGGAAAGAAAAAATAATACCAATCACTTCTGAAAAGTGTTGTCCAGAATTGTTGGCCTATTGCATTTCACATTTTTTTTAGGGATGGGTTGAGTTTGGAGGGGACAGAGGATACAGGGTTGATGAAATGATTTAGATGAGTAGAAGAATGAATAATTGACATTTGAAAGGGATAGTTATAGGATGTTTGTGTGGAAAGTATCTGAGATAGAATGTTAAGGAGGGGTGACAATATTGGGGACAATATTGTTTTTCTTAGCATGGGCGAATATAACATAGGGTTAAGCGGGGAATCAAGGGGGGGAAGAAGAAAAAATATTTTTTTTCTTTACCTGGGGCCATCTTTGGGTCTCCGGGAACTTTGGGGCCGATTTGTGGGCCGTTTCAGTGAGGGGGAGCGCTGGAGGAGTGTTCCGGGGTCATTTTGGGCCGTTTTTTTGGGGGGGAGGTGCTGCAAGCTCCAGAAAGGAGCGCTGAAGGAGGCAGAGCAACAGGAGCTGGCGCCGCTGTCCGGAAGCTGTGGAGGAGCCAGAAGGAGAAACGTCGCAGAAAAAAATGCTGAGGGTGGCAGCGCCGCAATTTTTGGTGGGCCGGGGATGGATGGGCACGTCCCCGGCCATGTGGAGAAACACCGGTGTTGTGCCGGGACGCTCTGGCATTCAGAGGGGAGGAGCGCCAATGATTTGCGTCCTCCGTGATTGTGCGGGGACGCAGGAAGAAGAGATGCCGGCGAGGGACTGGATCCCGTCCGGGGAAAGGTGCGTGGCCTGCGCTGTAGAGGGAGGTAGGAGGAGGTGTGCCGGGGGTGCACGCGCATGCGCAGCATGCGCAAAATCAATGTTTTTTTTTAAGGAGCTCCAGTGAGGCCTAGAAGCCTGGGCCTCGATTTTTAACCGGAGCTCCAGAAGATTCGGCAGTTTTCGGGGCGTTTTTTGTTTTAACTCCATTTTCGCATCAGGATGTCGGGGACTGGAACTGAGGATAGCCATCGAGTAAGGGGAAAATCCCGGAACAGGTAAGGGGTCGCTTGGCCCAAAATGTTAATTAGTTTAATTTTAAAATGTATAAATGCGGGTTTTTATTTTTTTTAATTCAGGGGTTGGTCGGAATTAAATTTGGATTTTAGATTTGGAATTGGGGGAATTTTTCTGGATTTTTTGGGCAGGTTAGTTTTTAAATTTTAATATTTTTAGGGGGTGTTTTGGAGGAGTGTGGGTTTTAAGGGGTTCCTAATGGGTTAAATTTTTAAATTCGACGGGGCAGGTGCGTAGAGGTGTACTTAATTTTTGGAATAAGTTTTAACTTGTTTGAATGTTTTTTAGGGGGTTTAGGGATGAATATTATATTGGTAAGGTTAGAGGGTTGGGATTTAAAAAGTGAAACTATGGGAAGATAGGTAAAGTAAAGGGGGCTAGGAATGGTAAATTTGGGTCATTTTGGTGAAAATATTGGGTTTAAATTTTAATGTTTAATCATTTCCCATTATAGTCTATGGGAAAATCAAAAGTAAAATGGGGATGTACTTGTGCTGGCGAACATTCCGCCGGTCAGCAAGGTAATTTGGAATGTTAAAAAGGGTTCAGGATTGTCTAGAGAAGGACTGGAATGAGAAGCTAAGGGGGGTTGTCTAGGAAATGGGAGTTTATGACAGTTGAGTGGTGCTTGTGGCTTTGAAGAAGAAGGGTGTGTTGTGAGTGAGCTCTGGGAGAGAGAGTTGAGGATTTGAGGACATTTGTAAGGGGAAAGTAGAATTGCTAAGGTAAAAGGGTGGGGATGAGAAAAGAGAAAGGAGGGTATTAGGGCAAGTGTGCACAGAATGTCTGCCTGGTGTAAAGTGACTGTTGGATGATTGGCAAAGGGTAAAAGGAAGGGGATTGTTAGTGAAAAGGGGGGGGGGGGTCCGCTACAGATAAAGGGTGAATGAAAGAAAAAAACCCAGTTTAGGTTGCAAAGGAGAGAAAAAGGAGGCTGTGGGGGTTTTCTCCATATTAAGTATTAAGGGAGAGGTTAACACGGCTACCACACTCCTCTACTTGAGGGAGAGGTGAAAAGAATGTTGACTGATTGAAGAGAGAGAGAGAATTTTGAGCAGAGAGAGTGACAGCAAAGCATCGCAGCACCCAGAATAGGGAATTGCAGTACAGCTTAGGTGTTTAGAAGGGAATGTCTACTTAACTTTATTTGGATTAGAGAAGTTGGCCACAGTATTGCATCATTGTTTAATATTCCCTGAAGGTTGCTGGCAATTCTCAGGGAGAGAGGGTTTTGCTTCCAATTATTTTGGTTCTAAAGAGAGAGGTGTAGGAAGAAGAACGGAAGAAGAAGAGAAAATACCTCAATGATCTGGGCCCCAACGCAAGAAAGTGTTGCAACTTTAAACATCGAACCAACAGCTAAGTGACTGAAATCTCTAATGGAATAATTCTGGGGAAATTGAAATAAGAGAGAAAAATAATATACTTACCTTGACATCTTGAGGGAAGGGAGCAGTAATCTGAAAGAGAAAGAAATAGACACAAAGCATCAAATTCTTGCACTTGACAATTATTAAGTACTTAAGTTTCAACGTCTGATCTTTAAGCATCACATGAAATACTTATCTGATAATTTTCTGTGTTAATTGAAGCAAGTCCGACCTGTCAAAAAATCAATAGAGCTAGAGTTAATTTATTTAAATGTTCATTTAAGGTAAAAAAAAAAAAAACATTACCAACTGTTAAAATAGATGTTATTGAAATTCTTGATAACAATATTTTCCTTGATCGATAATTCCTTAAATAAACTAAACTTTGTATTATAAGATTGAATTTGATTCTTCCTGATCAGCATAATCCTGTAATTAGTTTCTTTTCCTCCCACCCTTGTTTCAGGGACGGGACAAGGTTAGTTTATTGTGACCTGCTTCCCCCTGCTCTGGAGCTTGATGAACACTTTCCTGGCACGACTACAGACGAAGAAGGGTTGTCATCACTTACTTACTAAAGAAACATCCCTTCAGAGCGGGGAAGAGGTTTACAGTAGCATGAAATGTTGCTACTATTTGGGTTTCTGCCAGGTACATGTAACCTGGTTTGGCCACTGTTAGAAGGAGAATACTGGGCTAGATGGACCATTGGTCTAACCCAGTATGGCTATTCTCATGTTCTTATCAACATACAGATAAAATATTAGCTGGATCACACGCTTTCCTCCTCTGTAATTTTAGAAAAGGATGAATGGGTGGCAGGGGTCAAAGAAAGAGTCTGGTAATGAAGTAAGGGAAGCAGAGATGGAGGTGACCTGATGGTGAACTCAATCTTTTTCTACTTTACCTTGCCATTCATCTCTTTTAAAAACTACAGGTGTCTTTTTCTTACTTTTATTTACTTTCTTAACATAAAGATTTGTTAAACTTAATACCCATAGAAAAACGAAGAGAAACCTGTACATTCATTAGACCACTGCCTCACATACTAGGATATTTCTGCTCTCTTAATAGCCCTGACAATTTCACTTTAACACTAACATTATTGTGGTTTCTAGTACCACAAAGTAATGTCTAATTACAGTATTCCCTCTAGAACATTCCCAGAAGCACTCTTCTCATTACTGATGCTTAATTGCAATCTTTACTGTACATTCTCAGCTCCTGCATTAGTAATTTTCATTTTACTGTGGCTACTGAGCTTTAAGTACTAGAGAAAGTGTTTACTTTTAATGGAAAATGAATTTCACTCTTTTCGTTCATGTGACTTTGCGGTGAAAATGTGTTTGCTGCACATAATGAAAGCTAGGTTTAATTAATGAAGAGTATAGACAAGGCATCTTGGGCTCAGTCTTAACCAATAAACCCCAGTGAACTATACTTAATATGACAGTTGTTTCTTTCAGTTTAAACTGGGGTTCACAACCCATTCCTTGGGACACACCCAGCCATTCAGGTTTTCAGGAAACCCATAATGAATATGCATGAAATAGATGTGCAGTGAAGGCAATGCAAGCAAATGTATTTATTTATTTATTTATTTATTTATTTGTTTGTTTGTTGCATTTGTATCCCACATTTTCCCACCTATTTGTAGGCTCAATATGGCTTACAATATGCATATTCACTTTGGATATCTTGAAAATCAGACTGACTGCGTGCCCTGTGGACCCCTTGGTTTAAACTAAATAAATAAATAAATGAAATATAAACATTAAAAACAAACAAATAGCTTCCAGCTCTGCATGACCCTATCAATAGGCCTCTGCTGTGTGCCCTCTGGGTTCTGTGCTACAGATTTCTCATATAAGATTCCCTTCTGCCCCTCCTACCTTAACGATTTCCTCATGCCTCTCTGTTATCTCTGCTGTGCCGACCACAACCTTCCTTCTTTCTTTCTTTCTTTCTGTCCTGCCACCTTCAACTATATGACTGTCCACCACCTGTGACTCCAACTTTAGTCACCTGCTCCCTAAACTTTGGAATGACCTCCCCCTTCATGTCAGAATCCAACCCTCTCTTTCTGCTTTCAAACAAGCCCTGAAAACTCATCTTTTTTGCTCTCTCTTGTTTCCAATGATTATGTAGCCTTCTTTTTCCCTCCCCCCACCCCTCCTTCTTGTAGTTTGCAACTTGTAAGCTGCTTTGGACTAGATTGTATATATGGCAACTGAAAAATCAGTGCCAAAAAATATTTCTGCCTAGGTGTATGCTGTAAACCGCGCCTAGATTTAGGTGCAGATTGTAGAATACACCTAGCAGCCATGCCTGTGCCTAACTCTAGGCACGTCCATTTATGGCAAATAGAACTTGGTGTCAATACTGGCACCTAAGTTAGATGCAGAGCAGATGTAATCTATACTTGTGTGCGTAGATTTTTTGAAATGCCCGTGGCCCACCCATTTGACACCCATGGCACCACCCCCTTTTTGGTATCATGCATTAGAATTTGCGCGCTCCACATTACAAAATACACCTAGCAAGTTGTGCACGTAGATTTTAATTGATGCCAATTAGTTGACAATAATTGATAAAAGGCTATTATCAATGCTGATTGGCTTGTTAAGTAATTAAATTGTGTGTGCAAATCCAGAATATGACTGGATTTGTGTGTTCAAATTTGGTCACACTATAGAGAATCCGGGGGTTTAAGACTATGTACCCAGCGGTATGTCAAATGTGATGAAATAAATAAATTCACGTTCTGGGTTAGTACAACAACAGCAAGTAGAAAACCCAGAGAAGTACTGGAAGTAGCAAGTGATAGCAGGAACGTGAGCAATGAAAAGGCATACAGAGCACTGAAAGGCGTAGTAGGAACCCAAGCAGAGAATCACCATACAGAGGGAAAGCTGTTGGGAGCATGGTAGAAGGTGCCTAGATTCCTTTAAAACAGGGGTGGGCAGCCTCGGTTTTTGAGGGCAGCAACCTAGTGGGGTTTCCAGGATTTCTCCAATGAATATGCATGAGATCTATTTGCATACAGTAGATTTATTTATTTATTATTTATTTATGGTTCATTTGTACCCCACAGTTTCCCACAATTGCAGGCACAATGTGGCTTACATGAATTACAAAAGTAAAGAAGTACAACACATGAATACAGTAGATATGAACCTAAGTCAGTCGGCATTAACTTGCTAATACTTAGTTGCAAAATAATAGCAGGTGTAAATATACAGACCTAAATGTAGTAATTAAGCACTTAAAATGCAAGTATTCTATACCTTACACAGGTAAATGTTTGACATATACATGCCCTGCCCATATGCCTCTCCTTGTATTTACATGCTATGGACTAGATTCTATAAAATCTAAAAAGTCAGTGCTGAAAAAAATAGCACTTAGTGCTAGTCTATAAACCACACTTTATAAAACATGCCTAAATTTAACCACACTTAAATGTAGGCATGTTTTATAGAATAGTGCTTAGCTCCGGGAACTGCAAATACATTTAGGTGTGACCATTTACACCAATGAAAACCTGGTATAAAACCCTGCACATAAATTAGGTGTGGATCCAGGGCTTTTTTTGAGGGGGTACTTGGGGGTACTGAGTACCGGCACCTTTTTCATTGTCTGCTAAAATTGACTCATGGTCCCCAAGTTATAGTAAATGAGCTCAGGCTCTACACACCAATTCTGCCTTGTCATAGGTTCTGTGACTGGTTGCAGGGGGCCTGGCTATTGTGGGGAGGGTCTCTCGGTGATTACCCCCACCCCTGAAGGGTGGTCTGGCATTTGAGTACCGGCACATTTTTTGCTAGAAAACACGCACTGTGTGGATCCCTCTAATTCTGTAACAATGAACATAAATTGCAGGAACGCCCATGACCTATCCATGCTCCTTCAGTGGTCACGCCTCCTTTTGGGTCCACGCACTCAAGAATATGACTAAAAAGATGCACGTGTAAGTTCTAATTATTGCCAATAGTGCCAATAATTGCTTGTTATTGCCCAATTATCAGCTCTGATTGGCTCATTATTCGTTGTGCTGCCACCTTACTCAAGAAATCATTGAAGAGTAAAAGTCTTGCACCTTCATATTCCAGCAGCCCTCCCTTTCTGAATCTTTTCCCGCAAGTGATGAAACGTGCTATCACCAGTCAAGGTCTGCACTCTCCCTGCACTGTGCTACCAATTCAATGTGTTTGCTCACTGCTAAACTGGCCATCCGCAGGGGCCAGACCCAACTTTTTCGACCTCCATTGGCTGAAAATGCTGTAGAGATGTGCTTCATTAACACCACAAGCCATAAGTTATTCCTTCAGCTTCGGTTTTTTTTGCTCTTCAACTTGATCCTGAAGGTTTTTATGGCTGCTTGAAGCTCCTCCACCCGACTAATTAGCTGGGCCTCACTATTCTCCTGCACTGACACTCTATGCTCCACCTCTGTGAATCGATGGCTCTGCATGTTGTAGCACTCCCATAGCTTGTCCACCATTGACTGAAGTTTATTGAGCTGGGTCTCTAAGGCTGCCACCAAAGAGTAAGAGATTTCTTGCACCTACTCCCCTGCCAGAATTGCGAACATGACTGGGGATGAATCCACAATCTTGGTGGGATTATTGCTGTCCTTATCATGAGTCACCTTTGCAATCTTTGGCAGCAACCCCCAAGCTGCCTGTCTTGAACACTGTCCTATAGCTTGAATCATTTCAGGGATGTACAGCCTCAACCAAGGATGGAAGAGAGCTATGATCACCCAATGAGAGATTCCGATAATAGCAAGTAAAAGGATCCTGTCTCCCACATCTTCTCAGGCTGGAAGCATTATATGACCTCCCAATATTTTTGAAAGTTAATGAGGGGCCAATATTCAAAGTAGCTCAAAAGCTTTCCTAAATAAGGCTGCTTAGCTATGCGGGTGCCAGATCTAAATAGTGGGCCGGCACCCACATAGATTTATTTTTCTTAAAATAAAAAGCTCCTGAGCCCCCTCTCAGCCCCTGACAAATGTCCCCTCTTTCCCTCCCCCTCCCCCACCCTGCATCAAGACCATCCCTGTGAGACCTCCCACTTCCCCCAGCTGTGCAGAGAGGGCCCCAGGGCTACCTGTATTCCTAGTGGTCCAGCGGGGTAGTTGAGAGAAGGGGCAGAGCCCCCTCACTCCTGCCCACAATGACCCCACTGCAGCTCCAGGAATACACAGCTGGGGGGGGGCTTAACATGGGCTGGGGGAGGGGAGGAAAAGAGGGGACATTGTTGGAGGGGGGCATTATCAGGGAGGCTCTCTGTTTTAAACCAAAACCAAAATTATGTGGTCACAGACCGATATTCAGCCAGGTCACATAACTCTTATGCGGGCCCCAGCTGAATATTGACCGGGCCCACATAAATTCCAGCACCCAGTTTGTCCAAAATTATCGCCCAATATTCAGTGCTGGTTCCTGGGCATGGCCTGGCACTGAATATCGGGGGATAATTTAGCTGGTGATGATCACCATTTTTAAAAAAATGCTGACTCCCACTGAATATCGGGGGGGGGGGGGTGAATTTTTTATAGCAAACTACACAGAAAAAATTTGACTGATGATTAGACTAAAGAAGCAATAGTGCTGAAAAGTTTTTGCTTCATATGTAACAGTCCTTTTAAAAAAAAATCTTCCAAATAGTTTCATCTAGAGCAGGGGTGGGCAACTATGGTCCTTGAGGGACACAACCCAATTGGGTTTTCAAAATTTCCATAATGAATATTGTCACCACTAGGGGTCATCCTCTGCAGTGGAATAAGGAAGACCAAATAAATGGAGACCCTAGCTTACATTCATTTTTTTTTTAAGTTGGATAAGAAGGGTAAAAATACAATAGGAGAGGAGGAAGTGTGAGGAGAGACGATAACAGAATGTGAAATTTCTACAGAGGGATAACGTTGAGCATAAACTCAATAGTAAAATTTAACTCTCCGATTTTTTTCCCCCAGAGGGAAAAGGTTATATAAAATGAGGTAGCAGTTTTATATCTGAGCTCTTTCAGGACTCTGAGGTCAATGCCATCTCATCTTGGTAATTTGCTGCTCTTGAGTTTGTCAATTTGATCCATTACATCTTCTAGACCTACACTAATGTGCTTAGTTGCTCTGAATCATCATGAAAAAAAGTTATTGCTGTAGCACTTAATTTTAAAAAGATAGACTATGATAAAATGAGGAAATTAGAAGAAGAAGAAAACGAAAAGAAACAACTACCAGAGTTAAAACTTTGCACAAATAATATTTTATGGCTTACAAAGTACTATTTTATAAGACGTTTGCCTTAGGAAATGTCTGAGTTGATTTATGTTTCCAGCAGTGCTCATGAGTAAAGATGGGCCTGCCATTTAAGATTATGTAGCCTCCACAAATCTGAGACATCATGATGGGTGGACATGAACACTACTTTTAGCAGGGCAAGATTACCAAGCTCTGAAATAAGAACTGCAGCATATGAAGTAATTTGCCTTTCAAACAGGAGAGAGAGAGAGACAGTCTCCTAGGGTCAAGTAGATCAGAGGCCAACAAGTGGTGTAGGGAGGAGAGGGGTAGCAGGTGAGGACAAAGATCCAGGAAAATAGATAATAATTGTTCAATGAAATTGATAAGATCTGAATATTGTCAAAGCCAGATAGTGGAAAACTCAAGAAAAATATTAGGTCTAAAGTTTGGCCTAGTATTTGGGTAGCCTCGTCGACATGAGGATGAATCCAATAATATTCATAAATGTTAGAAAGTGTGTCTTATTAGATCTAACAAGACAACCTGCATGCATATTAAAATCACCCAAAACCATTAAGTTAGAATGACATGCAGTTAGATCTTTTATCAAGCCAGAGAATTCCGAGAAGAGAACTTGGCCCACAGTAGATGAACAAACAGCAAAAAAATTTAAAAAGCTCAGGCATTGGGTAGTATTTACCCAAGTTAACAAAATCTCAGAGGAAGAGGGGAAGGTAATAGTCATCTCATGGATAGTTAAAAAGTTAGAGTAAATAATTACCACCACTTCCCTTTGCTTATGTTGTCTACAATAAGATTATTGTATGTCCCTGATTTTCAGGGTATGTCCCCGATTTTAGATCTATATCCTTGACTGCCTTCTCTTTGGCAAACTTCTGTCCTCAATTCCAGTAATGGGGACAGAGGTGCCATATAAAAGTTCATTATTAGTGTAATTCCTCACTATAATGGGGATTACTAACCTGATGAGAAACCCCTCCTTCAGAGTCACAGGGGGGAGGGAGTGAACTAAGAGAGTGAGAGGACCAGTCCAAGGGAAGTGTTTATGGGAAAAGTACTAAGGGAAATGTGTCTGGTTATTGAATGACAGTAGGGGTGGAGTTAACAAAAGTTGTTGTTGTGTAGAGCACATGGTCTTTGGCTGCCTCTACCCTCGCCAGGACCTGTGTGGAAAGAGTGTGTCCTGGATAGGCCCAATAGCCTAAGGCTGAACTAAGTGAAGGTTTCTGCCAATAAAAGCATTAATTGTGGGGAATGTGAGGAATGCTTCGGATGGAAGAATCTTGCTATCCCCCCCTCTGTGTTCCGTTGTATATGTGTCACCCTAACCCTGTTGAAGGTAGTCGTGCCAGGTAGGGGTACACCTGAGAACACAGGGGGTGATACAAGTTCACTAACCTCGCTGTAGACCCTCAAAGGGTGTACAGGGAAAGAAAACTTCTCCACTACTGCCAACTCCAGACTTCGCGCCTTCTGTCTCGCTGCACTCTACGCCTGGAATAAACTTCCTGAGCTCCTACGTCTTGCCCCATCCTTGGCCACCTTTAAATCTAGACTGAAAGCCCACCTCTTTAACATTGCTTTTGACTTATAACCACTTGTAACCACTCGCCTCCACCTACCCTCCTCTCCTCCTTCCTGTACACATTAATTGATTTGATTTGCTTACTTTATTTTTTGTCTATTAGATTGTAAGCTCTTTGAGCAGGGACTGTCTTTTTTCTATGTTTGTGCAGCGCTGCGTACGCCTTATAGCGCTATAGAAATGCTAAATAGTAGTAGTAGTAGTAGTAATTTCTCCTGTTTGGCCAGCAGATGGTGCATGTTTATGCTTGAAGCTGTTACAGAGGACTGACTTCTCTTTCTTTTATTTGGCACACAGATAATACAAAGTGCCTGTAGTGATGTAACCAGTTTTTATTTGAAACTTAACTGTTCTGGGCTCTAATTGGCCTGGAGCTTGAAATTATCCAGCAAATGCTGGCTATTGCTTCAGTTTCAGCACAGGAGAAGGAGAGAGAGATCTCTTTGCTGAAGCTCATTTAATAGATATATGCCCTGATCTCCCCAGGTACTTTCTAGGAAATATGCAAGTGTTTAGTTAGTGTTATAATTGATCCACATTTCAGTTACCTGTTATTGTTTACCAATTGCACTATTTTGTTCCACTGTTCAATATTTTTTGAAGAGAATAAACATAAATGTTTGTTCGCCCTGTTTGTCTGGACTGATAAAGAATCCTGGTGGTTTGTGTGTTGAGTCTATGAGTGCTTTTTGGGAACTGTGGGACCACTGGAAGTGTAGATCCAGTAACCTAGAAATCACTGGGGATAATTGAAGAGTGGGAGATTTGCCCAGAGGCGGTTGTGACCCAGTTGGTGGGAGGAGGGTGCTAGTGTAGAGCACAAGCGGCAGGTGCAGGCTGTGTTGTGGATAGATCCTCTAAGTGGCCATGGGGGTAACCCCAGGCAGATGGCTAGGCATTTTGTTACACTAGCAATACCACGAGTCTACTGCTAGATGTTGCAGCAGTCATTTTCCCCCAGATTCTATATAGCGCAACATAAGTTGCGCGCACAAATTCTGTCAAATTCCAGATTTCTGTGCACAACTTAATTAGTTAACAAGCTGATAATTGCCACTTAACAAGCAATTATTGGCCCTAATTGGCATTAATTAGAATTTACATGCAGAACGTTCTAAGCATATCCTATAATGCGATGTGCGTAAATTCTAAGTCGCATAGTTGAAAAGGGGGCATGTCCACGGGTAAGGAATGGGCAGGTCATGGGTGTTTCTCAAATCTATGTGCATTGTTATAGAATATACCAGGTCCAGACCTAATTTAGGTATCGGGATCTACACCAAGTTTTAGTTGACCTAACTGCCTTCGATTAAATTGGCATATTCTATAATCCACATGGAAATTTAGGCTTCATCTATAAAGTACACCTAAATTTAGGCATACTTTATAGAATATGCCTAGGTATATTTTGTGAGCCCTCTAGGACCTGCTTATAATGTGAGACTGTTCACTTTGAACTTGATGGATAAGCTGAATATAAATGACAGAATTAAATTAAATTAAATGTTTCCGGTGCCATATATTGAATCTAGTCCTTTATGCTCTGATCTAGCTTGCACAGAAGTGACTAAGATTTGTTCCTGCCCAGCCTACCCCCCTAAACTACCAAGGTGTTTAAAGGTGGATGGGGAAGGCTTCAGAAGGGGAAAGGAATTTGTGGAGGGTTCTTGATGGCTGCTCTTGGAGAGTGGGTTGGGAGGGGGAGTAAGTTCTTGTTGGGGAAGGGTTCAGGAGGAACATTGCATAAAATGTAGACCAGATATTCAACACCCTATCCAGCTAGAAAACTGGGCAGAAGGCTGAATATCACACCTATCCTCTTGTATTCCATGCATATCTAGACCCTGGCCAGAGCCCAGGTGTTCAGTTCCGATTTCAGATAGGTGCTACCGCCGGCACTCATATAGGTCCTGACACTGAATATCCGGGCTTAATTTAGACTGTAGCAATCAGTGATTAGAAAAAACACTGACAATATTGCTTAAAAAGAAGTGAAGTTAAAGCCAGAGACCAACTAAGATCTATTGTACTGTAATGGTAAGTACTTTGGGCAGACTGGATAGACTATATTGAGGAGCATTTTCGAAAGAAACATCTAAGTTGTAATTTGGACGTCTTTGTAAAATGTCAAAATTTGGAGGCGGGGAAAAAGTCATTTTCGAAAAAAGATGGACATCCATCTTTGATTTCGAAAATACCAAGGATGTCCTTGGATTTGAACATCTTTGATTTTCGGCGATTTTCAAATGCAAAGATGTCCAAATCTAAAACATCCAAATTCAAGATGTGGGAGGAGCCAGCATTTGTAGTACACTGGTCCCCCTGACATGCCAGGACAGCAATCGGGCATCCTAGTGGGCACTGCAGAGAACTTCATAAAATGCTCCCAGGTACACAGCTCCCTTACCTTGTGTGTTGAGACCCCCAAAACTCACTACCCCCAACTGTACACCACTACCATAGCCCTTACAGGTGAAGGGGGGAACCTATATGTGGGTACAGAGGGTTTGCGTTGGGTTTTGGAGGGCTCGCTGTTTCCTCCACAAATGTAACAGGTAGGGGGGTATGGGCCTGGATCCGTCTGTCTGAAGTGCACTGCACCCACTAAAACTGCTCCAGGGACCTGCATGCGCTGTCATGGACCTGAGTATGACATCTGAGGCTGGCATAGAGGCTGGCAAGTAATATTTTTAATCACGTTTTTGAGAGTGGGAGGGGGTTAGTGACCATTGGGGGGGTAAGGGGAGGTCATCCCCGATTCCCTCCAGTGGTCATCTGGTCATTTCAGGCACCTTTTTGTGCCTTATTCGTAATAAAAACAGGTCTGGGTGAAAAAGTCCAAGTTTTAGTGCTGGACGTCTTTGCTTTTTTCCATTATGGCTGAAAGACATTCAAGTCTTAGGAACACCCAGATCCAGCCTTGACCACACCTCCGGTATGCCCCCTTGAGATTTGGACATCCTTGCAACGGACTTCCGATAAAGACGTCCAAAATTGGGTTTTGATTATACCGATTTGGACGTCTCTGTGAGATAGACATCCGAGTGCTGATTTATGTATCTTTTGAAAATGAGCCTGATAGTCTCCAATCTCCATCAGCCATCATCTTCTGTTTCTGAGATTCAGAGCAAAGTGTGATTGCCTGAGTACAAATACATAGTGAATTTATACTATGTCCCCTGGCTTCTATAAAGGTCACCCAAAATTGGGCACCCAAATTTGAGTGCAGAACCCAGATGCGTGCGGAAACTAGTCAATTAGGTGCCCACAATTAGTTACTGGAGTTAATGGGAACTTAATTGGAACTAATGAGTTATGCACGCATCTGACCTACACCCTATTCTGTAACATGGGTGCCTAAATTTCATAGCACGCAACTCAAAAGGGAGCATGGCCATGTGATGGGCATGAGTGTGTTAGTTTATTCCCAGAAATTAGGCACCATGTTATAGAATACTTGGATTTCCATGCACAACTGCCATCAGTTTTGTGTGCATGAGATTTACACCAGGTTTCAGCAGGTGTAAGTCTATTTGCGTCCATAGTTGTACGCGGGAATCCACTCTAAGCCAGGGGCGTAGTCAGACTTCGGTGGGAGGGGGGTCCAGATTCATATGTGAGGTGGCACATTTTAGCCCCCACCCTGGCGCCGCCGACCCCCCCCCCCCCCGCCACCACCACCACCAACTTTGACCCCCCCCCCCCCCCGACGACGACCCTCTCAACTCCCCCTCCTGCCCCATCCCTCCCCCGCCGTCACCTACCTTTGCTGGCGGGGGACCCCAACCCCTGCCAGCCGAGGTCCTCTTCTTTCGGCACAAGGCTTCGTTCTGTTTCTGTGTCTGATGTCTGGCGGGGGAGGGTTGGCGGCGGGAGGGGGGATCGAGAGGGTCATCGGCAGGGGGGTCCAGGGCCAAATCTACGGGGGCCCAGGCCCCCGTGGCCCCACGTAGCTACGCCACTGCTCAAAGCATTAATCTATAAAAGTTGCATAGCACTAAGCAACCTTTATAAAACTGATGCTTAGTGCAAATCTTAACGGTGCCCAATTTTGGGCACCATTTACTGAATCCCACCCTGTATGCCCTTCTTATCTTGGAGGATAAATCGGTTTAGGTGACAAGCAGAGTTTTCTTGTAGTACAAAAAAAGATATCTTAAGAATTCTTATGAAGCGTGGACTAAAGTTGCACGAGGGACCCTTTAGAACATTTTTGTCCTCTTAGGTATAATCTAATATATTCTTGGCAAAGGGAAGAGGATTCTAATAGCAGCAATCAGTTTTTATTCACTTCAGTGACCACTGCACACTTGACTAGGTTTTAGTTCCATCCAGTTAGCTGATGAAGCTCAAATCAGTGGGTTTTAATTAATTTCAATTACATAAAAATCAGCAGATGCCACTTCAAGCTGATTAGTTTCAATATATCAATGGAATCCAATTAAAATCAATAGCAATTCTATTTACTATTATGACTTGCCTGGTTTTCCACTTTCAGATTCTGCTACAGTTGCTGCCAGTGTGCAAAAAATCTCTAGGGTTATGCACACTTCACTGACAATTAGTTGAGGTTGTTCGTTCTTAAACTTCTTTAAATAAGATAAGTGGAGAAGGTCAAACTGTTTTCCAAAAGTATATTTGCAGATTTACTTTTTCAGATGCGCCTTTTCACAGAAAAATTTCTCAAAAACATCCACTGGATACTTGTAGACATTTGAAAATTCTATTCGGTCCTCATATTTTTCTAGTACCTACTGTCAAATATTTAGAGACTGAACAGCATTCTGGCTGCTGTCTGAATGCTTGTTTAGGCCCTCAAACTGCTGTAGCCTATCTACCTCACGCCTCAGGGAATATAATTACTACTACTACTACTGATCATTTCTATAGTGCTACTAGACTTACGCAGCGCTGTACACATGAACATGAAGACACAGTCCCTGCTAGAAATAGCTTACAATCTAATCAGGATAGACAAATAAGGAATAAGTGAATTACTAAGGTGGGAATGATAAAGCATACATGGGTGCTGATCAAGTGAGTAAGGGTTAGGAGTTAAAAACAGCATCAAAAAGGTGGGCTTTTAGCTTAGATTTGAAGATGGCCATAGCTGGAGCTTGACGTACTGGCTCAGGAAGTCTATTCCAGGCATATGGTGCAGCAAGATAAAAGGAAGGCCATCTGGAATTGGCAGTGGGGGAGAAGGGTTAAGATAAAAGAGATTTACCTAATGAATGGAGTTCCAGAGGAGGAGTATAGGGAGAGATAAGAGTGGAGGGCTACTGAAGAGCTGCAGAGTGAATGCAATTGTAAGTCAATAAAGGGAAAGGGAATGGGACTTGATATACCATCTTTCTGTGGCTTTTGCAACTACATTCAAAGTGGTTTACGTGGAGGGGCATAATCGAATGCGAACACCTATCTCCATGGGCGTCTATGTCCAAAAATGGGTACGTGAAGAGGCAGGACAGACCTTATTTTCGAAAAAATGGCCGTTTTTGAGCTGGGCGTTTGTTTTTTTTTAGCGATAATGGAAACTAAAAACGCCCAGCTCAAAAATGTCCTAATCCGAGCCATTTGGTCGTGGGAGGGGCCACGATTTGTAGTACACTCGCCCCCCTGACATGCCAGGACACCAACTGGGCACCCTAGAGGTCAGTGCGGTGGACTTCAGACAACGCTCCCACATGCATAGCTCCCTTACCACGGGTGCTGAGCACCCAACCCCCCCTACCCCAAAACCCACTACCCACAAATGTACAACACTACCATGGCTCTTAGGGGTGAAGGGGGCACCTACATGTGGGTACAGTGGGTTTTGGAGGCCTCCCATTTACCAGCACAAGTGTTACAGGTAGGGGGGGGGGGAATGGGCCTGGGTCCACCTGGCTGAAGTGCACTGCGGTACCCACTAAAAGTGCTCCAGGGACCTGCATACACGCAGGCCTCTAGGACTTGTTGCTGCTATATAACATTGGCACACCAGTTGACACCTGAAGACTAATCTCTACGAAAACATCCTTTATTGGAATAAGCACGCTTACTCACAGTTAACTGCAGATCAGAGGTTGTGCCTCACTGGCAACGAGTCTCCCTGGTACTGAGATGAGCAGTAGGTCAGAGCTGGCAGAATGCTGTACAATGCCCTCTTTCAGCCACATTCAAGGTAAGAACTAAGTTCTGTAACATGGCTAACACGTGAAAAGGATCTAAAACTGGCTTACAAAAATGGCCACTACCTCATGGACTACCAGAAACAAAACAGGGCACACTCTGACCCAGCAGAGGGAAAAGCACCATGGGAGTAGAGCCTTCCAACTACCAACATCGTGAACATGTGGCACAAGCTAGTGGAATCATGGAGCCCAATACCCTACACCCACCACAATGCATTGCTGATGTGACTCTGCAGTGCCCTTAACAGAAAAGGTGTCACACTCACCCAAGAGCCACATCAGAACCAGGGAAAGGCTGTCAGAGGATAGAACACATTCTGCTGTCATGGAGGTGGGTACGGCATTTGAGGCTGGCATACAGGCTGGAAAAAAAGTCGATACTATGGGTCGTCCTGGGGGTCTCATAACATCCTTGTGAACTTTTGGAACAAAGTAAATCCTAGGAGTTTGGGGGTTATCCTCCACCAAAAATCGACTCTCTTTACAATCGGTTACGCCCTTCGGTTTAAATAGAGAGTTAGAATGGGCGTCCCTCATGTAAATGTGTAGGAGTTTTTCTGTCCAATTAGGGCCCTATACGTAGGTAGGTGACGTCAGATCGATAAAAACATTTAAAGGTGTGATTAGGAGACGCCGCCGCCATCTTGGGAAGGGGAAGAACCCGTTGATCTGAAGTTGAGCTGGCGCTTAAACGGCGAAAGGTAAGACGGGGGGGTCAGTGGATGAATTTAATAGATTGCATATCCATTGACGTACCGTAGAAGGGAGGTGTGGTTTTAATATATATTTTTACTTTATGCAGGGGCCAGTCCTTGAAACAGCCCTCGGATAGGGCGAAACATGCATGTCGGGCGATAACATCAGCCCCTGGGTCCGAATTACATCATTAAGATGAGTATCTGAAAATAGATTTAAATAAATAAAAATATATAAATAAGTTAATTTAGAAAAGTTAAGTATGAAAAATGTGAACCGGTGAAGATATTTGTGCAGGTTGCATTGCCATTATTGATTCTTGGCGGTGTGCACAACTGAGGTCACAAAGGAAAAGAAAATTGAATACGTATGCGGAGGTGAAGAGTTGAACTGGTGGGAGTGAAATATATTGGAGTGTGAATTTAATCCCACAGAGGACAATTTAGTTAATATTGCCAATAGGAGAAGTAGTCATAAACCCAGCATGTGCGTGTCCACAAAGTAAAATCACTGGTTGGTTTGTTTAACTGCAAATTAGTGCCAATTAGTATCAATTAACTCCAGTTATAACCATTTTTTGAAGTTAGTACCAATTAGCACCTAATTTAAGTTACACACATGTCATTCTATAACCTTTGTGCATAAATGTGCACGCTACGTATGAAAAGGTGCAGGCATGATTATAGAATTAAGGGGTAATTGACTTACCCAGGCTTACAAGAAACATTAGTGGGAAAAACAGGATTTGAACCTTGCTTCCCAAAGAGATTAACCTTCCTCTACATAACTGACCATATTATTTCTAACATGTTCTACTGTGATCACATTACAACCTTTTGTTTTGCTTCATAATAAGCCTATTGGGAGGAGGAGTTAGTGGTTTCTTAAATGATTGCAGTCAAGCAGATTGGTAGATGGTGTGAAGGGGCATTTTTGAAAGGCACGTCCTCGTTTCAATTTGGACATCCTCGCAAAATGTCCCAATCCATGGGGCGGGGAAACCCGTATTTTTGAAACAGGATGGTCGTTCTTCTTTTGTTTCGATAATACAATCAAAGACCACAGAGGAGACACTAACGGAGAACACAACCCTAAGGCAGAGATCGAAACGCTGTCTCTTCTCTCCCCTGCCCTCCCATCCATGTCTAGTGATACTCCTCTGGCCTCCCCTCCCATCCATATCCAGCAATTCTCCTTTGCCCCTATTCTTTCCTCCCATTCATGTCCAGCGATTCTCCTCTCTCCCCTGCCCTCGCCTCCCATCCATGTCCAGTAATTCTCCTTTGCCCCTATTCTTCCCTCCCATCCATGTCCAGCGATTCTCCTCTCTCCCCTGCCCTCCCCTCCCATCTATGCCCAGCGATTCTCCTTTGCCCCTATTCTGGCCACCGTAGGCTGTGGTTAGTACTCCAGGTGGTTGAAAGATCGAGTGCTCGTTGAAAAAATAAATAAATAAAAATAAACGAGCAGAAGAGCAAGCAAGCTAAGCTACTTCTTAAGCTAAGTAATCTATAGGATTTCTTTTATATAAAGATGGCAAGAAAGATAAGTTAGAAAGCCAGAGGTTTTTAAGGCCACTGATGAAGTAGTCCAGCCCCCGCTATCAAAAAATAAAGCTGGGGGCTTCTCGAGGCCTTTGGCTCTAAAAAAACATTTACCTTTCCAGCTAAGTTTTTTCTTTAGTCTGGTGAGAATATACTTATGTAATTAAATTTCCCTACAGTTATAGATACTCTTAGGGACTCTACTAGTAGACAAGAACTCTAGGAGCATGATCATGAATTGCACCTTCCATGGTGAAAATGGAGCTTGGGATGTTCACTGCTAGCTAGCCAACTGCAGAACTGTACAGCTGTGAAGAAACAGTGTGTTTTAAGCAGTGCTTTTTTTTGTAGGAAAAAAGGTACCGGTACTCATTATAAGTGGGGTCACCATCTATGGCTCTGCCCATATGGTAGCCACACCCACAGTAGCTACACCCCTTATACCAGACATGGCGCATATAAACAGGTATCACTGAAAATACTATACCAGTATAGGAGAAAAAAAATAACTTTTTTTTCATTATAAATAATTTCTGTAAGCTGTTACAGCTTCAGTATACACAGTGCAAAATAAGACAGCAGATGTAAATTCTCAAATTGGACATATTCCAAACACTAAAATGAAAATAAAATGATTTTTCTACCTTTGTTGTCTGGTGACTTTGTTTTTCTGATCATGTGGGTCCCAGTCTCTGATTCTGCTGCTCTCTGTTCCCTTAACTCCGTTTCCAGGGCTTCCTTTCCATTTATTTCTTTACTTTCCTCCTTTCTTCTTCATTTCTTGTTCAACATCCATAGCTAAACGCTGGGTCCTCCGCAGACTTGACTGGAGGAGGTATAGAGTGGATCCAGTTTTTGCCTATTTTCTCCATCCATGTGCAGTTTTTCTCCTCTTTTCACTTTCCTTTATCTCTGTCAGTATGCATCTCCTTCCTATTCTTCCCTCCCCTCCATCCATATGCATCTCCTTCCTCTCTGTTCCTTCTCATCCATCCATGTCCAGCATTTCTCCTCTCTCCTCCCCTCCATCCATGTTCATCTCACTTCCTCTTTCTTCCCTCTCCTCCATTCATGTTCATCTTATTTCCTCTCTCTTCCCTCCCCTCCATCTTTGTCCATCATTTCAACTCTCTCCCTTTCCCTCCATCTGTGTCCAGAATTTCTCGTCTCCCCGAAATCCATGTGCATCTCCTCCTCTCTCTTTCCTCTCCTCCATCCATGTCCAGCATTTCTCCTCTCTCCCCTCCCCTCCATCCGTGTGCATCTCCTTCCTCTGTCTTTCCTTCCCTCCAATATTTCTCTTCCCTGCCCTCCACTCCACCATGTCCAGCATTTCTCCACTCTCCCCTCCCCTCTATCCATGTGCATCTCCTTCCTGTCTTCCCTCTCCTCCATCCATGTCAAGCATTTCTCCTGCCCTTCCCTCCATCTATGTCCAGCAACTGTCCTCTCTCCCCTCCATCCATGTGTATCTCCTTCCTGTCTTCCCTCTCCTCCATCCATGTCCAGCATTTCTCCTGTCCTTCCCTCCATCCATCCATGTCCAGCAACTCTCCTCTCTCCCCTGCCTTCCCTTCCCATTCATGTCCAGCGATTCCCCTCTGGCCTCCCATCCCATTCATGTCCAGCAATTCTCCTTTACCCCTATCTTTCCCTCCCATCCATGTCCAGCGATTCTGTTCTCTCCCCTTCCCTTCCATCCATGTCCAGCGATTCTCCTCTGGCCTCCCCTCCCATCCATGTCCAGCGATTCTCCTTTGCCCCTATTCTTGCCTCCCATCCATGTCCAGTGAGTCTCTTCTCTACCCTGCCCTCCCATCCATGTCTAGTGATTCTCCTCTGCCCTTTCCTCCCATCCATGTCCAGCATTTCTCCTTTGCCCCTATTCTTTCCTCCCATTCATGTCCAGCGATTCTCCTCTCTCCCCTGCCCTCCCCTCCCATCTATGCCCAGCAATTCTCCTTTGCCCCTATTCTTCCCTCCCATCCATGTCCAGCGATTCTCCTTTCTCCCCTGCCCTCCCCTCCCATCCCATCCATCTTCAGTGATTCTCCTCTGCCCTCCCCACCCATCCATGTCCAGTGATTCTCCTTTGCCCCTGCCCTCCCCTCCCATCTATGCCTAGTGATTCTCCTTTGCCCCTATTCTTCCCTCCCATCCATGTCCAGCAATTCTCCTTTCTCCCCTACCCTACCCTCCCATCCCATCCATCTTCAGCGATTCTCCTCTGCCTTCCCCACCCATCCATGTCCAGCGATTCTCCTTTGCCCCTGTCCTTCCCTCCCATTCATGTCCAGTGATTCTCCTATCTCCCCTGCCCTCCCCTCCATGTCCAGCAATTCTCATTTGCCCCCTATCCTCCCCTCCCTTCCATGTCTAGTGACTCGCACCAGCCTCCACCTGTTTCCAAGATCATTCCAACCCCAGCCTCACCTGCCTGCCCTCAACTCCCTGACTTTCCATTCATGCCCCCTGTGTTGAAATCTTCTGTTTAGCTGAAGTTGCAGCGGCGAACCGGCAGCAAAAGCAGCAGGCAGGCAGACTCACCTCCTCATCGCTTCCCTTCCCTCTCAGCGTGTCTCGCCCTCACGGAAAGAAAATTACATCAGAGGAAGGTGGGACACTGAGAGGGAAGGGAAGCGATGAGGAGGCGAGCCTACCTGCTGCTTTCACTGCCAGTTCACTATGATTTCAGGTAAATTGAAGATTTCAACGCAGGGAGCATGAATGGAAAGTCGGGGAGCTGAAGGCGGGCAGGTGAGCTGGCCCTCAGAAAAAAGGTGCCAGTACACCATGCCGGCGTGTACTGGCACAAAAAAAGCACTGGTTTTAAGCCTGTAAAACTTATTAGATGTTTTCCTGCACTGATGTTCTGAAGTGTATTTCCCCTATTTGGCCAGCAGATGGTGCATGTTTATACTTAAAGCTGTTACAGAGGACTGACTTCTCTTTCTTTTATTTGGCACACAGATAATACAAAGTGCCTGTAGTGATATAACCAGTTTTTATTTGAAATTTGACTGTTCTTGGCTCTGATTGGCCTGGAGTTTTGAAATTACCCAGCAGTTGTTGCTGGCTATTGCTTCAGTCTTAGCCTGGAAGAAGAAAGAAACTGATCTCATTGCTAAGACTCTGTGAATAATTATATGTCCTGAACATCTCAGGTACTGTTTAGCCAGTATGAACATTTTTGGTTAGTGTTATAATTGATTCATATTTCAGTTACCTGTTATTGTTTGCCAATTGCACATTTTTTCCCACTGTTCCAAGTTCTGAGAGCAAACACAATTGTTTGTTCGTTCTGTCTGTCTAGACTGATAAAGAATCCTGGTGGTGTATGTGTTGGGTCTGTGAGTGCTTTCTGGGACTTGTGGGACCACTGGAAATGTGGCACCCAGTAACCTAGAAATCACTGGGGATAATTGAAGAATGGGAAACTCGCCCAGAGGTGGTTATGTCCCAGTCGGTGGGAGGAGGGAGCTAGTGTACAGCACAAATGGCAGATACAGGTGGACCTGAGCTGTGCTGGGGATAGAACCTCTAAGTGGCCGCGGATTAAGTCTAGGCAGGTGGCTAGGCATTTTGTGACAAAAGTCCCAAATCAAAGGCTTCTGTGACATCACAAGGGTTCTCATAACCAGATTGCAAGGGTTAAACATAAAGTCCTACTGCATGTTAGGATTCTACTTCCATTAGAAGCTCCCAGTAAAACTACCTCCAGTGCTGTAATTGGTTTTGCACGAGTTTGAATGCAAATGCTGTAGTCAATGGAAATAAATACAATAAAAAGACAGTCCTTTAGTTTGTGCACACTTTGCATATAATTAACCAGATCCTAAACTTGATTTTATCATATAAGTTTTAAAAAATAGCAGCTTAATGAGTTAGCGCTGATGCTATTAATGGACTCACAAAATGCACTGTGTATCAATGGGCAATAGAAAGTATTTTATCACCAAAGAGAACAAGAATGGCAAGAAAATTATGGATATAGGGTGCAGCAACCAATGTTATTAGTATTACCATCTATCAGTGTTAAATAGTGTTTTATTCAATTAGTTCAAACTAGAAATTTAGAAAAGTAACTCAGACCAAAGAAGACTTTCAGTGCACTTAAATCTTTCAAATTCTGCTTACCCCAGGATAAAATTCAATTGGAAATTGATTATATTCTTATTCAGTCCATTATTCCAACATAGTTCACATTCTTTTGTTTCCTAAAGCTAATTTCAATAGTCACTTAACAAATTGTAATTTAATGTTATGTACTTTTTCTTCTGGGAATGTTTTATTGGAAAAAAAAAAGGATGATTAAAAGGCAGAAACAAATTTTCATTATTCTAGGCAGAATAAAAGATTTTATGGTGTTTTTTGTTTGGTATTTTTCATGAATACTCATATAACCAGGCTACTCTGTTTTCCAATGAACAGGAATGGGACAGATCAGAAACCTTGCCCACAATTTGTATTGTTTGTCTAGATTAGGGCTTATCAAATCACAGTTACATATTACAATTAAGAACCCTGACAATTAATGGCCTACAGTTAATGTCCTATCACATTAAGGAACATTTAAATTGCAGGCAAGGGCTATAGATACAAAAAAGGATTGTGAGTACAGATTTTCATGTATTTAGATTTGGCTCAAACCTTTTTCAGTTATAGATCAAGGTGAGTTACATTCAGGTACAGTGGGTAGAGCTGTTTATTAAAATGCAGTAAGTTTTTGCACTTACTGTGTATTAATTGCAAAAACTAGATCATGGTTAGTGCAAAGCCTATGCGGTAAATATAGGGGGAGTGTCCAACACAGCGCAGTGCTTATCACATGGGCACCATGGTACACGCGGTGCTAAATAGCACAATTGTACCCACACTATCTGCCACTGTAGATAAATTGATAAGGGGCCCAATCAAATTTAAATAAATAGAACACAGCAGTGAGGTGGCAGAGCAACACCCAAACACATATCTTCTGATCCCCCCCCCCCCCCCCCCCCCACCCCTGGCTCATATTCCTGACCCCTGAAAGTCCAAACCCTGCCCATCTACCCTGTAGTCTTCTTTGGTAGTTCAGTATGTCCAAGTAGGAGTGGTATCCCTCTGCTCTTACCCAGAACTCTTCCGGGATGCAAAATGGCTGCCACACCTAGTGATAGTACTGAAAAAATTCAGCTAGAGGTCATAGTGGCCATTTTGAATCCTGGCACAGTCCCACTCTGGTCCACTGAACTACAAAAGAAGAACCTAGGGTTGATGCTAGGGGAGTTGGGATGAGAGCAGGGTACAACCAGTGGGGGACAGAATTTGGACCTATGTGGGGGGAGGTGTTTGAGCCTGGAAGGGGATTGGGATGGAAGACAAAGCCAACAGGCTTATTTTCGAAAGAGAAGGGCGCCCATCTTTCAACACAAATCGCAAGATGGGCGTCCTTCTCCCAGGGTTGCCCAAATCGTCATCATCAAAAGTCAATTTTGGGCGTCCTCAACTGCTTTCCATCATGGGGACAACCATGACAGCAGTATGCAGGTCCCTGGAGCAGTTTTAGTGGGTGCAGTGCACATCAGGCAGGCGGACCAAGGCCCATCCCCCTACCTGTTACACTTGTGGTGGTAAATGTGAGCCCTTCAAAACCCACCATAAACCCACTGTACCCACATGTAGGCGCCCCCCTTCACCCATAAGGGCTATGGTAGTGGTGTACAATTGTGGGGAGTGGGTTTTGGGGGGCTCAGCACACAAGGTAAGGGAGTTATGTTCCTGGGAGCAATTTGTGAAGTCCACTGTAGTGCCCCCTATGGTGCCTGGTTTGTGTCCTGGCATGTCAGGGGGACCAGTGCACTAAGAATGCTGGCTCCTCCCACAACCAAAGGGCTTGGATTTGGTCGTTTCTGAGATGGGCGTGCTCGGTTTCCATTATCGTCGAAAATCAGGGACGACCATCTATAAGGATGACCATCTCTAAGGTTGACCTAAATTTCGCGATTTGAGCGTCCCCAACTGTATTATCGAAATGAAAGATGGCCGCACATCTTGTTTCGATAATACGGGTTTCCCTGCCCCTTCGAGGACGTCCTCAGAAAAACGTGGGCACCTCTTTCGATTATGCCCCTCCTCCCAAACAGCTTTCAAACACAAGTCAGGGAGTCCCTAGCCTCTGTCATTGCGGAGAAGTTACAAATCTCTGAGGGCGAGGTGTGGTTTTTGGGTACCCACACAAACTTCCTAATTATATTATTATACTTTATCAAATCAGTACGTGTTAAAACAATCAGTAGATGCTGCAAAAGGTATAACCATTTAGGCAACAACACCATTTTAAATAAAGCAATCCGGCCCCACAACGGCAGAGGAAGAGATCCCCAGCGATCACAAAGAGATTTGGTGTCGTGGAGAAAGCGAGCAGATTTTGTGGTATAAATGTGAGACAAATCCCTAGGAATAAGAAAGCCCAAGTATTTTAGGAGATTCCCAGCCCAGCGGAAGAGAAAGTTTCCCCTCTGCTGCTGATCTAATCTTTCTGTCAAGCACAATGCCTCAGATTTGTCTGCTTTTATCTACAAGCCAGATAATTGCTATATTCCAAGCCTCAGGAGATGTACAGACCATAAGGAGGTCATCAGCAAAAAGGGCTAATTAAAATTCTTTTGTGCCAAAGGGTATGCCCCTAATAGTCTCATCCCCAATCAATTTGAGGGCTAATACCTCTGCGGTATTAGAATTACTGTTGAGTAAAAGCACATTTCCACTTTATATTGCTGAGTTGATCAGAGCTCCAGGTCTAGGCTGCCATCTTATTGATGATCTCACCAGAACTCCGTTTTCTACCTTTTAACCAGTTTTTAATCCACAATAGGACATTACCTCCTATCTCATGACTCTCTAATTTCCTCAGGAGTCTTTCATGAGGTACTTTGTCAAATGGCATATGTTGCACGCGTATAGAGCCTACCACGCCTTTGTGAAAGGGCCCCATAGTGAGTGGAACACACTGATTAAATTTTTGTATTTACGATTTCTGTCCATTGATTGTTGTTTTTTTTGTTTGTTTGTTTTTACAGCTGTTTTGCATTGTAGCTAAGTGAATCTGTGCTAACCGTAACATTGTCAGTGTGTGGTAGTTGCCACATGTTAACTGTACATAAGTACATAAGTACATAAGTAGTGCCATACTGGGAAAGACCAAAGGTCCATCTAGCCCAGCATCCTGTCACCGACAGTGGCCAATCCAGGTCAAGGGCACCTGGCACGCTCCCCAAACGTAAAAACATTCCAGACAAGTTATACCTAAAAATGCGGAATTTTTCCAAGTCCATTTAATAGCGGTCTATGGACTTGTCCTTTAGGAATCTATCTAACCCCTTTTTAAACTCCGTCAAGCTAACCGCCCGTACCACGTTCTCCGGCAACGAATTCCAGAGTCTAATTACACGTTGGGTGAAGAAAAATTTTCTCCGATTCGTTTTAAATTTACCACACTGTAGCTTCAACTCATGCCCTCTAGTCCTAGTATTTTTGGATAGCGTGAACAGTCGCTTCACATCCACCCGATCCATTCCACTCATTATTTTATACACTTCTATCATATCTCCCCTCAGCCGTCTCTTCTCCAAGCTGAAAAGCCCTAGCCTTCTCAGCCTCTCTTCATAGGAAAGTCGTCCCATCCCCACTATCATTTTCGTCGCCCTTCGCTGTACCTTTTCCAATTCTACTATATCTTTTTTGAGATACTGCAATATACTCTCTATGCCATTTGCTCACCTGTGCCCTGCCTTGTTAGGTGTTAATTGTAAAAATAATGTAAGGGAATGGGACTTATATACTGCCTTTCTGGGGTATTTCCAACTACATTCAAAGCAGTTTACATATTATATACAGGTACTTATTTGTACCTGCGACAATGGAGGGCTAAGTGACTTGCCCAGAGTCACAAGGAGCTGCAGTAGGGATTGAACCCAGTTCCCCAGGATTTGAGTCTTCTGCATTAACCACTAGGCTACTCCTCCATTTTACCAGTTACTGCGTTTGTGAAGTAGCAACTAACATACAGCAATTCGTGCCTTAAAGGGGTGAATTCTATACATGATGCCAAAAAAATTTGGCACCAAAAAGAGCACTATTCTGTAAACCGAGCTTAAAGTTAAGTGCAGTTTATAGAACTATGCTTATGCCCAGGAATTATGCCTAATTTTAGGCACGTATCTCCATTAGTCTTTAATTACCCTCATAAATTTAGGAACGCGCCCCCATTCTGCCCATGACCCTCCCATTTCCCTTTTTGAACTCGCACAAAATTTAGGAACGGATCCTGCACGTAAAATTGCGCACATATATTTTAATTAAATCTAATTAGTGACAATAATTGTTAGTTAACAAGTTAATTATCAGTGCTAATTAGCTCATTATTCAATTAAATTGCACATGCAAATTGGATGCACACCCAAATCTGCACAAGCAATTTTTAGTGACTTTTATAGAATTTGGGGTTATTTACCTAACACACTTCACTAAAAGGGCATCTTGAATTTCAATATTGCATGTAAGACTCATTTCAACCCATTCAGGATTGTGATATTCCATTAATGATGGTAAGCTGAAGAAGGGAAAACGTGCAAAATTAGGCAGATGTAAAGGTGCTGAGTAGCACTTTTTTTGGACAAAAGGTCAAATCAGTGTTATTAACTATAAGTAGAAGTGTAAAAAATAGTGCAAAATATCTGGAAGCGAGCTTGCATTTTGTGCTATTATATGCACAAAGTGTAGTTTTGTGAAGCCACTTCACAGAGGTTCACTTTGCCATAGCAAACTTTCCAATGAAGCCCACATACATAGACAAATTTTGCATTAATCAGTTGCTACGATACATGATCATGAGGAGCAGCTAATGAATGCAAAAAATGCTAAAACATGCTTGAAGCCTGTTTTCACGGGGAAAAAATAACTACAACTCAAGAGATTTTGCAGTTGTCATGTAATAATTTTTGCAATTAACATGTGATAACTGCAAATTATTATCACATTTTAGTAAAAGGGCCCCTTAGGCACACATATTATACTAAATTAAATCTATTTATTTGTTTTAAAACATATTCCACTGATTCATGACGTATCCTCAGTAGATCAGAAACAACATAGAAAACGGTAAATATATTTATAAATTTAGTACACGGAACAAGGTTCTACAAGCCAAAAACAATAGCTCATACTAACTACAGGGTAGATGCTGAATCTGGCAGCTGCTACACAGTGTTAGTGAGTGGCAGTTTTAGATGCAGTAAACAGTTATTAGAGGGGTTTTTTTTTATAGCTTTAAAAAGAAGGCAACCCCCTATGCATTAGAAACCAAACAAAACAGCAAGGGAGGGGAGGGGGGGAAACAAGAACCTGTCTACAAATATAGGTGTCCTTTTACAAAGGCTCGTTGAAAATGGCTTGCGGTAGCGTAGGCGTGGGTTTGGGGCGTGTGCTGATCCATTTTTTAGCATGCCTGTAAAAAAGGCCTTTTTAAAATTTTGCTGAAAATGGACGTGCGACAAAATTAAAAATGTTGCACATCCATTTTGGGTCTCAGACCTTACCGACAGCCATTGACCTAGTGGTAAAGACTCACGCGGTAACCAGGCGGTAATGACCTACATGCGCCAAATGCCACTCGGCGAACGTCCGTTACGTGCACCCGAAAATAAAAAACATTTTTCAGATGCATGTATCAGACAAGTGCCAAAAATGAAATTACCACGGTAACTCCATTTTGACACACATTGGGCGCGCGTAGACACTTACGTGGCTTTGTAAAAGAACTCCTTAGACAGCATCCAAATTTATATTAGGTAGACAGATGCAGTAACAACATAACCCTACCTAGCTATGTTTCGTCAGGGGTAAACAATTTTTCAGAAGACAGAAATAGTTCTAAAAAATATAATAATCTGTATAAATCATAAGACCAAGACCCTGGAGCAACTTTAAAAACACTTTAAAAACATTTGCCTCTCAAAAGGCCACCCTTCAAAACATATCCTTCAATAAATAAAGCTTGCAAATCTACCATATCAAATCTAATGTTAAAGCCGAACTCCCCCCCCCCCCCCTTCATGTTCTTACCTCTAAAGAAACAAAGATCAACCTCTGTGGGGAAAATAAATTCTTTGTAAATATGTACAATGTCACAATCCCAGTGTTTTTCTCCTGGTTCCGCAAAACAACTGAAGACAAATATGGTAGGTGAAAACACAACAGTCTCTGGTGAAAAAAGGTTTAGCATGCACCCACATTGACCATACATCACCCATCTTTGATAGGGATATGCTGCTGCAAATGTGGAAGAAGTGAGGCAATGGGGTCATTATTATTATCATGAAGCAAAACGGGGCAAAGATTTAATTATCTAACCTCCAACCCACGTATGATTTAAGGGAAACAGTTGATGAACTAACCGTAAGAACTGATTGCAAAGAGAGGGCTCCTTTTACTAAGCTGCGGTAAAGAGTGACTTGCGATAGTGTAGGCACGGGTTTTGGGGGCGCGCAGAAATATTTTTCAGCGCGTTACCCAAAAATGCCTTTTATTACATTTTTGCCGAAAATGGAAATGCAGCAAAATCAAAATTGCCGCGTGTCCATTTTGGGTGTCTGAACTTACCGCCAGCCATAGACCTAGTGGTAAGGCCATTTTTATCGCTGTATTAAGGGGCCTTTTTACTAAGTGGCGGTAAGCCCACTGCACGCCAAGCGGGAATTCCTGCCAGGCTACCGCAGGAGCCCTACAGTAGTTCCCACCCCCAGCATGCACCATTTCCAGTGCTACAAAAATATTTTCTATTTTTGTAGTGCCAGTGTTTACCCAGCAGTAATCGGGCAGGTTACCAATGGATTAGCGCAGGAGCTCTTACCGCCACCTCAATGGGTGGCAGTAAGTGCTCCCCCCTGAAATGTTCACACGGTAAGTGGTTCACTTACCACACAGCCATTTATATATATATATATCTATTTAAAAGACAACCTTTTACCTGCTGCGGTAAAAAGGGGGCCTCAGCTCACATCAAAACAATGTGACCCCCTTTTACTGCAGCTTAGTATAAGGACCCCTAAGTTAGTGCTATAAAAAAGGTATCATCTAATTTTCTTTTCTATGTTATGCTTTATTTCTATTTATTTCTTTCTTGAACTCTGAATTTCTAAACTTCCATAGGATTCGTAACAGTGATTGTTTTAGTGATTTTGAATTAAAATAACAGCTAGAATTTCATTTGACTCATACCACTGAACTTTATTTGTCTTTCAATAATGTCTATTATGTCTGATGTAAAATAATCAAGAAATTATACCCGACTCATTTCAGAAAGCTCAACTGTCTATTGGAAAGTAATTAGCTTAAAAACAAAACATTCTCCAAAATTTATTCGCCATACAATTATTAATTTTAACAAACTTTAAAACTATGTCCCATTAAATATGCAAATCTGAATTGAACAACTCAAGTGATCTCTGCCTTGATTTAGCCAATCAGACATGCCTTCAATCTCTATACACAAAAAATACAATATCAGAAACACTCTGAACCCATGAGGGCATTTTAAAATCCCTGCTTTCTTGTTTTACCATAATTGCATATTCATGAACTGTAGCAGATTTTTCTAATTGAGTTTCATGTAAATGACTTTCCATTATAACAATGAGTTAAATTAGGAAAACCACTGGCAAATTCTAGCAGTTTGCAGTCACATTAATTTTTAAGTGGCTGTGCTCCCATTTATTTTTTTGTGGGATAATTTAGCTGGCATGTAAATCACAAAAGGGAAGTAAACTGAGGCCAAGGTAGACAATGAGACTTTGGCAGGAGCACAGCAAACCTGTGGTAGGATTAGGTTAGGGATTTAAAAGCTTATATCACTAACCCCCTCCCATGAATAAACAGGTGCATAAGAAAAAAAGATGAATCAATAAGTTGTAAATGATAATGTTTTCTTTAACATTGACTGGCTGGATTTCAAAATGCATAGTCCCCTCATCAGGCTGGAACCATGGGGTGATAGTGCCTGATGATCTCAAGGTAGTGAATCAATGTGATAAGGCAGTGGCCATAGCCAGAAGCATGCTAGACTGCAAGAGAGAAACATAACCACCAGAAAAAAGGAGGTGTTAATGCCCCTGTCCAAGTCATTGGTGAGGTCCCACTTGGAATATTATATTCTGTTTCAGAGGCTGTATCTTAATAAGGATGTAAAAAAAAAGAGGGCAACAAAAATGGTATGGAGTTTGGCCCAAAGGCATATGAGAAAAGAATGGAATGCAAAAATAGGTTTCACTGGAAAATTTGCCAGGGTTTCCATACCATATCACTAATGTAGAAGATAATAGTAAGTGGGGGGGGGGGGGGGGGGGGGGGGGGGTTGAATGACAAACTAGAAAGGACATCTGGATAGAGGTTGCTCAGTGGCAGAACATTTTTGTTGACGTTTCCTTGGTAACAGCAATAGTGCAATCTTCATGCACGATGGTGTAAAAATTCATTCAGCAGTTTTTTTTTTTGTCAATGGTGGAACCTCTGTTTGTGACCAATTCACTGAGCACAATGTTTGCACCATTCGTCTTCAATTCTTGACTACTTTCACTGAAGTAAACAAACAAAACAAATTGTTTGTAGCAACATTTCTTCCATTGTTTAAGAAAGTGTCTAGCAACATGAGGATGATAATGTTCTGATACAGACTGCTCAGTATGAGAGACCATTGAAAAGGTATTTGGATTCGGTGTCTGCTGCAAGCCAGTATTTGATTCCAAATGTATCAGGTTTGCTTGCATGTACTAGATAAATGGGCACCTTGCTTTAATTGGAAAAAGCTACTCATTGACCATCATGTTTTCTCCTGGCTTTAAACAAGCAATGCAATAAAATGGTTCTAGACTTTTGAAACTAATGGCAGGTATCTCTAGGAACACTCCCTCACCAAAGGTGCAGGTTAACCACCTTACAATAGGAGGCGCTAGGAGGGCCAAAGCAGGTCCTGAATCAGAAGGGCAGGGCTCAGAGGGAAGGAAGGTTAAATGCACTGAGTCAGTGAGAGAGAGGGAGGTTCCCAAGCAAGATGCCGCCCAGGGTGAGGCCCCGAGGCAAGAGGTCTCCTGGAGGAAGACTGTGAGAGAAGAAATCCTCCCGTGGAGTTGGGTGGGCTACAGTACCTGGAGGAGGCTCAGGAAAGCAGAGTGGCCCTTAAGCTAATATCTTCAGAGTCTATGTGATAAAAGAAATCAAGGTAGGAAGTTTTTGCATTTACCTTGAAGACTCATATGTTGTGTGTCAAGGCTGAAGCAAGCCTATATTGGACTGTGATTACTAAGAAGCCAGCCCTAGTAAGACTGCTTCCTTAGGGGTTGACAAGAACACTGATAGCATTGCAGCAGGCTTATATATGTTACGAACACAGTAATAAAGAATTTTTTTGCTTATTCTTTACCCCCTTTGTCTGTCAGTGTCTGTGAAATCCTGTAGCCAACCGCCAGTCACACTTACAGGCTATCTGGTAAAGTTTGCCTTATTGTGGATCCCACTATTTCTGGGATAAGCAGCATAAAATGTTTTGTACTTTTTTGGGGATCTCCAGGTATCTGTGACCTGGATTGGCCACTGTTGGAAATAGGATGCTGGGCTTGATGGACCTTTGGTCTGTCTTAGTATGGCAATACTTATGTACCAGAATCTGCAATAGGGTAGACACCCCTGACAGTATGGATATCATGAGGAGGAACCTAGCAAAGCTTGAAGAACAGTCCAGAATTTGTCAGCTAAGATTTAATGGTAAAAAAATGCAAGGTCATGAATTTGGGATACAAAATCTCAAGGGAACAGGACTGTTTAGGGAGTGAAGTACTTCGGTGGATAAAACAATGGCAGGACTTTGGGGTAATTGTATGTGATGATCTCAAATGGCCAAACAGGTAGAAAAATGATATCAAAAGCCAGAAGGATGCTTGGGTACATAGAGAGGAATGGCCAGCAGTAAAAGGAGGTGATAATACCTCTATATAAGGTTCTGATGAGGCCTCATTTGGAGTATTGTTTACAGTGGCCCAGAATTGACTATCTTGGTTTAATGCCTGCGGTGGACAGCAAAACTGCTACTCACTGGCGATGGCTGAATATCGGGGGGGAATGATTGTATCTGAATTCAAGAAAGCTTTGGACAAATGCATAGGATCTCTAAGGCAAAGGAAAGGATAGTAGATGGTATGGATGGGCAGAATGCCTTCACTTCGTTTTCTATATTTCTATCAGTCTTAGAATCTGATCCTCCACTTTTACTGCTTTCTTTGTCTGATATTCTTTATTCAAATCATGAAGGTTTTTTTTAGAACTTCTTCAAACATAAAATGATGTCCATAAGGCATGCCAAAAATATAATGCAAGGAATGATGTTCATCAAACATACAAAGTTCTAAAAACAATTCTAGTAGGATAAAAGAATATGGCAGAAAATTTCTAGAAGAAACTGTAACTTATTAATGTCCATTTTTAGAATAAGTATAAAACATCAAAGCGACAAAAGTCTCAACAGAAATAAAGCTTGGCAACCACTCATACAATAGAAAAACCTAAGTTCAAAAAATCAGTGCCCAGGACCAATGACATCATACACATGTCAACGCTTAAATTATTCAGTATGGTAATGTGAGTTAAGGAAGGCCATGTGGTCAGGTAAAACAAGCTACACACATTCAGCAAATTATGGTAAAAACAAATAACATTTATTAAAGGGTTCCTGTTCATTTCACAGGAAGGGAGGAAGTAATGTTCAAAGCTATTTCTGTAAACATAGCAATGTCTTTGTGTGGTCTGCTCCAGCAGGACCACAGCATACATAAATGTCTTTTGGTTCAGCAACAATTCTTACTAGTCTCTGACCTGGTCCCTGAATCCAGCGTTACCAGTACAGTCTCTAGCAGGTACACAAGGCTGGCCTGCAGCTGGCCAGATCAAAGCAAAAACTCTTCAAGATTCCAAGTTGAACTTAGCCTACCTGAGCATAGTGGTTGCAGGTCTCAGCTTCAGGGTGGAGGCATCTGCAGTGGGCATTGCTGCTTCCCTCTGGGCCTCCTTAACCTAGCTCTTGCTGGATCTTTTATACTTCCTGGACCATGCCCTCCTGATTCCACTGCTCCCATGTCACTTTCCCCTTGGGCAGGACTAGGGATTTAAGGTGGCCCTGACACTATGAGGGAGTGTTTTTAAAGGAAAGTGGCAACATCCTATGGACTCCCTCATATACTCTCACCCTTATCTCAACCCTGCTTGGTTGAGCACCTGCCATGTTGGGGTACTCCTGCCATGACAAGAAATCAGTATTGGCATGATCTCAGCCTGCCTGATGTTGAATCTCAAAACTGAAGGGCTGGAGGCTGAGAAACCACTGCATTATGCAGGCATTCGAACCATCCATTTGAGGGTTCATGGTTTGTGATGATCAAGAAGTCATATACCAGCAGATAATACTGGAATGTCTCCAAGGCCCACTTGACAGCTAGGGCTTCCTTTTCAATCAAGGCATAGTTCATTTCTCTAGGAAACAGCTTACAACTAATGGAGGCCACAGGATGTTCTTTGCCCTCTATTTTTCGTGCTAGGGTGGCCTTGAGCCTGACATCTGCACCATGAAGGGTCAGTTGAAGTCCAGGCTGACCAGCACCAGCTCTGAACAAATGTTCTGTTCATGGTCTGGAAAGCAGTATCCAGTTCTGACGTCCATAGGACCTCTTCAGGGGCTTCCTACCTATGATAAGAATACAGTATTAACAACTGCTCTACTGCCTCCCCCTCCAGGGTTCCCTTGGTCATCCTATACAATAAATCATTCTTTAGTATGAAATATGGAAGGGCTACCTTAGAGGGGTCCTGATCATCCACAGGGGTTTCCATCTACCATTATAACTTTGGTTCGGGCCTCTCTAAAGGAATTTGTCCTCTGCCAGAGCCCTCTTAAAATCTCCCGGGGTCCCTCCCCCACTCTGGACAAACTATCTAAAGGGTCTGGTGTGTCCTGGCCCTCTTCTCCTAACCCTGGGTCCTCATCAACTGCAGCCCCGATATTGAGTAGGAATGCAATTTTTCCAACAGCCACTTTTGACAGGGTTTAGACAGCTTCAGATTCTCTATATAGAATTGGGGTCCTCCAAAAGGAAAGTCTCAGGGAAAGACTCCTCCTCCTTCTTCCTTGGGCCAACAATTAGTTGAGCCCAGATGGTTCCAAATTTTGGGGTATCCCGGCCAAAGATAACTGGATAGGGAAGCCACGGCAAGACCACCACTTCTAGCTGAGCTAGAGGTGAACAAATGTTTCATCACCTTTATTTCAAATTGAATAAAGACCCATACCCTTCCTTTTGTTCTGGTGGATACTAAACTTTTTATTCAGCGATCAATGACTCCCCCCCCCCCCCCCAGCAAATAACCCAGATTGAGAAGTATTACAAAAATCAGCTCTGCTCACAGTATCACTTCAACCTGAAAAAAACCACAGTACAATAGCTTCTTTGTTTTTTTCTTTGTAGGTGTGACTGCTTATATCTGAATATGAATATGAAAAGTCATAGATGTATAAAATAATTTACTAATAAATTAAAAGTAAATAATCTAAGTTCATCAGGTTTCAGAATGACCTCTGTGGTAGTTCTAGTCTAAGCTACTCATGCCCTCTTCTGTTTATTAAAATGTTTTAATCTGTGTTGTGTTGACTTTTGAAGTAATGTACTATGTTATCATGTGTATTGTTATTTGAATGCATTTTACTGCTGTACTCGTGTATTGCCTATATCTAGGTTAGTCTTGCTATAAACCACTTTGGTGAATTTCTTCAGAAAGGCAGTAAATAAGTCCCAAAAAATAAATACATACATAAGTAAATAAATATGACCAATATTCAGAACAAATTATGTGCATGCCAGCCACTGGTGAACACATAATTTGCTTATCTGCAGGTATTAGAAAGCTCTGGGGTATGATGGAGCGTATAGGATGCCAGTTCTCCTTAACAACACTCTCTCATAGAGACACTTAAGAAGCTAGGTTCTGCAGTATAGAGCAAAGAGAGTATGGCAGTCAAAGCAGAGCAGAACCCTTATTTTATCATCCTCACTTTAATATTCCCTTATCTCTTGTTTGTCCTGTTTGTCTGTCATAATTAGATTGTAAGCTCTGTCGAGCAGGGACTGTCTCTTCATGTTCAAGTGTACAGCGCTGCGTATGTCTAGTAGCGCTTTAGAAATGATAAGTAGTGGTAGTAGTAGTAGCAGGAAGAGCATGGTTTAGGCAGCCAGATAAAATTTTAAGCATAGTCTAGCCAGGGAGGCAGAGGCGTAGCTAGGGGGGCGCCAGAGGAGCGGCCGCTCCCCCAAACGGACTTCTGCCGGCGCTTATGTTTTACTCAATGTGTTGCATTTAAAACACGTGCCGGTGCCGGCGGAAGTTCGCTCTTGCTCCCCTCCGCGCTTTCAGTCTGGCTCCGCTTCTGCAGGGACGCCCATGAAAGAGAGAAGCACCTTTACAGCATTTGCCACTGCTACATACATGCAAGCTATTGATACCTGGTTAAGGTAGGCATATTTTGTGTTAATAAAGAATGTTGGTTTACTTTTACAACCTTATCTGGCTGTATCTGTGAAGACTTGCTTGTTTGTGCTGCTTCAGCATGTTATTCCTACTGCTCCAGTTTCCTGGTGTTATCTCCCTGGGTCATCAGCTTGGGAGCCTCCGTGTTGTTTCATCTGCTGGTTGGGTCTGGGACAGAGCTAGCTCCATCCTGTGAGTGATGTCACTCTGAGCACAGGGTAAAGAGGCCCAGACTGGCGCCAGACTATCGGGCGCCTCCTTCTCACGCCGACAAAGGAGCCCGACCAGGGAGCTCCTTTGGGATGACTTGGGGGCTTCAGTGGGAATGGAGTGGGGGAATGTATTTAGGAGTGGTTTTGTAGGATGGTTAATTTTGTGTGGTGAGAGAGTGTGAGAGTTTAGCCGGTATGAGTAATATAGAGGTGGTTATAGGAAGGGGGAGGTATGGTTATTTAGTTTCTTTGGTTAAGTGTACATATTTTGTGGGTGGAAATATGGAGAATTTGCATTGTGTGGACATTCATGAACAGGTCTTGAAATCAGTTTTATTGCACATTGGTTTGGTGAATGCTAGGATTATTGAGAATAAACTGATGATTTATGATATGATTGAGGAAATGAGTTTTGATATATTAAATACAACTAGGTTATGTACTATGTAAGCCACAATGAGCCTGCAAATGGGTGGGAAAATGTGGGATACAAATGTAACAAATAATAATAATAAATAAATCATGGTTGTTGAATACAGATAAGGTTGTGGTGAATCAATGCTGCCCGAGTGGCTATCGATGGGAATGGGTTTGCAGGAAGTATAAGAGAGGAGGAGGAGTTTTGATTATTTTAAGGATTTAAACCTGAAGTTGTGCTCTTCTGAGGTGACAGATTATGGTTAACCACTAGTACTCTCTGGGGAGAATTTCAATTTATGTTTGGTCTATAGCCTCCTGGGGTGATGAGAGCAGATTGTTCATTTTTTTATTGAATTTTTGTCTGGTTTATCCATTAAACTGGATAGACTTTGAATATTGGGTGATTTTAATATAGTGGTTCAGATATTAGGAGAGGTGATTCAGGGAAATTGTTTCAGACTTTAGAGGCCTTATCTTTTGGTCAGATTATATGTGAATCAACATATTCTTCAGGTAACATGTTAGATTTGATTTTTTTTATCATCTGCCTTGAAACGAGATTTGCGACAGTCTCCACTGATCATGTTTGTGGGTTGGACAGACCATGCAGTTATTTTTTTTCCTTTATGTATCACTGGAGGTTTGGTAGGGAAGGGGACTTGTTCCAGTAAGGGTCAGGTGCGCAGTAATTTTGAACTTAGCGAACTGAGGGGTCTTTTTACTAATCTGCGTTGTGTCTACGCATGCCAAACATGCACCAAAATGGAGTTACTGCACAGCTACCATGTGGCCCTTGCAGTAATTTCATTTTTGGTGCATGTCCGCTACACGCATCCGGAAAATATTGTTTATTTTCTGGCATGCGTCAGCAATGCGCAGCAAGTGGCATTACCGCCCAGTTACTGCGTGAGACTTTACCGCTAGGTCAATGGCTGGTAGTAAGGTCTCAGACCCAAAATGGACACGCAGCAATTTTTCTTTCCAGTGCAAGGAAGGTTGAGCAGATTGATTGAATGATTGAGCAATTTTATGACAGCAGTTAAAGGATGGATCTGTTTGAACAGATTAGTTTTAAATCTGAGCAAAACTGAATTAATGTTTGCTGGGAAGGATGAGGATTTACTTTGCTGCAAAACAGTGAGACTGGGTGAGACTGGGTGAGCCTGTGTTGCCAGTGCAGGAGTGTATGCATGTATTTGGTGTAATTTTAGATCCTTTATTGTCTATGCAAAATCAAGTATTGCATGTGGTTAAGTAAGAATTTTTTGAGCTTCATTTAGTGGCAAAGTTGAGATCAATGTTGTCAATCTGTGGTACAAAGTTTAGTGATTTTCCGTATTGATTTCTGCACTGCATTGTATTTGGGTTTGTTGAATCTAAAATACAGGCACTCCAGCTGATACAGAATCCTGCTGCTCAATTGTTCGTGGAAATGTCTCGGTTTCAACATGTATCCCTAATTCTTCGCTCATTGCCTTGGTTGCTGGTTCATTCTTGAGTGCAATACAAGGTAGCGTGTTTGATCTACCAAGTGCTGTACTCTGATTGTTTTCCTTGGTACCTTACAGATGTGATTCAGGAGTATCAGCCTGCCCAATCTTTGTGGTCTGAAATTTTGAAGTTATTGGCAAATGTCAAAATGGAATTTGTAAGATATGCTGATACTCATAATACCGCTTTTTCGATAGCAGGTCCACAAATTTGGAACAAATTACCAGGTTATCTGAGATTGTGTAACAGCAGAGAACAATTTGGTAAATTAATGAAGACATTCTTGTTTGAACACGCAAGGAACTGATGCTTGTCTCTATCTTGAGCAATGTATTGCATTGTTCTGATAATGTGTTTGTTTTTATCTTTTTGTGTATGTAGCTTTGTGATCCATCTAGTTGTAAGCAGAATATAAATTGTTAAATAAATAAATAAACCCTCACTCATGCTATCAGATAGGGATAGTACCAGGCCATTTAAATTGCTAAAAGCCCAGCACTATTTATATAAATGTGAGCCTAGTTAGGGTCAAGGTGGAGGCGGCCCTAAATATTATCCATTTACTAGCAATATTCAGTCACTAAGCAGACAGTGCTGGTGCAGTCACCAGTCAATATATCTACTTATCACCATTACCAGTATGGATAGAGGTGCTGAATATATGAATATATGGTGCCGGCACCAGATGAAAATTGACCCCATAGATTACACATATATTTACACATGCCTTGAATAAGAGATTTTTTTGTATTTTTTTTAATTGGAAATCTTTATAGACTGATTTTGAAAAGATTTTGTAGACGATTCCTTTAAGAATGAAAGTTAAGTACTGAATATTATTGTAAAAAAATATAATAGTAGACAAACTATAAAGTATAAACATTTTGCTTTTTGGACCGATGAGGAAGAAATAGCCAGTTGCTACTCTTAAAGAGTTTTTTGGCTACAGGTTCTGAGGATCCAAAAATTGAACACTATGTCCAATGATATTTAGGACTAAACTCTATAAATAGCACCCAAATTTGGGAC